>NC_084624.1:0-740279 GCF_033978795.1 Nerophis ophidion
TCAATATGACTGTATACTGTAACACTCAATATGACAGTTATTTAAACATAACTCCTACACCACACATGGCTAATAATGCCTGAAATAATGCATCTTTGGGAGTTTTACTCGAAACGATTGCTTTTTAAAATCTTTGCAATGCAAAAAATTGTTGTTTTATTCAATATGACAATAATGTTCTTGGAATCCTGAGATAATGCGAAAAAAGCAATAAAAATGTATTCAAACATAACTTCTAAACAACACATGCAAAATGGCTAATGATAGCTAGAGATATGTTTTTTTTGTTAGTTGTACTAGAAAAATGATCTTTTGTAAGGTTTGCAAAGACACAAGTTAGTTTTTTTATTCAATATAACAGTGTAACTGTCATACTAAATATGAAAGGTTTATAATCATAACTCCAAAACCAAATATGACATTTGTCTTAAAAATCCTTTAATATTGAATTTATGTAAGTTTTAGCAGAATCAGGTATTTTGGAAAGAATCACAAATACAAATATTAGATTTTACTGGCCTCATATTGGTCACACTCAAAATGACAGTTTTTGAAACATAACTCCAAAAATACACATGCAAAATGTCTAATGATGCCTGAAGAAATGCATCTTCGAGAGTTTTCCTGAAAAAGAAAACATTTGGTAAGGGTTGCAAAAACAAAATTTGATTTTTACTCAATTTGACAGTAATGTACTTAGAATCCTGAGATAATGCGAAAAAAGCAATAATAATGTATTCAAACATAACTTCTAAACAACACATGCAAAATGTCTAAAAATGCCTGTGATATTTAATACATATGAGTTTTACTAGATACAGTTGTTTTTCAATGGTTTGCAAATACAAAAATGAGGTTTTACTCAATATGACTGTATACTGTAACACTCAATATGACAGTTATTTAAACATAACTCCTACACCACACATGAAAAAATGGCTAATGATGCCTGAAATAATGCATCTTTGGAGTTTTACTCGAAACATATGCTTTTTTAAATCTTGCAAATGCAAAAAGTTGTTTTTTTACTCAATATGACTATAATAGTCTTAGAATCCTGAGATAATGCGAAAAAAGCAATAAAAATGTATTCAAACATAACTTCTAAACAACAAATGCAAAATGGCTAATAATGCCTAGAGATATGTATTTTGGTTAGTTGTACTAAAAAAATGATCTTTTGTAAGGTTTACAAAGACACGAGTTGGTTTTTTTATTCAATTTAACAGTGTAACTGTCATCCTAAATATGAAAAGTTTATAATCATAATGCCAAAACCAAATATGAAATTTGTCTTAAAAAGCCTTTAATATTGAATTTATGTGAGTTTTAGCAGAATAAGGTATTTTGGAAAGAATCACAAATACAAATATTAGATTTTACTGGCCTCATATTGGTCACACTCAAAATGACGGTTTTTGAAACATAACTCCAAAAATAAACATGCAAAATGTCTAATAATGCCTGAAGAAATATATCTTCGAGAGTTTTCCTGAAAAAAAAAACATTTGGTAAGGTTTGTAAAAAAAAAATGTGATTTGATACTCAATTTGACAGTAATGTACTTAGAATCCTGAGATAATGCGAAAAAAGCAATTAAAATGTATTCAAACATAATTCCTAATCCAAACGTGCAAAATGTCTAAATATGCCTGTGATATTGAATACATGTGAGTTTTACTAGATACAGTTGTTTTTCAATGGTTTGCAAATACAAAAATGAGGTTTTACTCAATATGACTGTATACTGTAACACTCAATATGACAGTTATTCAAACATAACTCCTACACCACACATGAAAAATGGCTAATAATGCCTGAAATAATGCATCTTTGGGAGTTTTACTCGAAACATATGCTTTTTTAAATCTTGCAAATGCAAAAAGTAGTTTTTTACTCAATATGACTATTATAGTCTTAGAATCCTGAGATAATGCGAAAAAAGCAATAAAGATGTATTCAAAAATAACTTCTAAACAACACATGCAAAATGGCTAATAATGCCTAGAGATATGTATTTTGGTTAGTTGTACTACAAAAAAGATCTTTTGTAAGGTTTGCAAAGACACAAGTTAGTTTTTTTTTCAATATAACAATGTAACTGTCATACTAAATATGAAAGGTTTATAATCATAACTCCAAAACCAAATATGAAATCTGTCTTAAAAAGCCTTTAATATTGAATTTATGTAAGTTTTAGCAGAATCAGGTATTTTGGAAAGAATCACAAATACAAATATTAGATTTTACTGGCCTCATATTGGTCACACTCAAAATGACGGTTTTTGAAACATAACTCCAAAAATAAACATGCAAAATGTCTAATAATGCCTGAAGAAATATATCTTCGAGAGTTTTCCTGAAAAAAAAAACATTTGGTAAGGTTTGTAAAAAAAAAATTTGATTTGATACTCAATTTGACAGTAATGTACTTAGAATCCTGAGATAATGCGAAAAAAGCAATAAAAATGTATTCAAACATAATTCCTAATCCAAACGTGCAAAATGTCTAAATATGCCTGTGATATTGAATACATGTGAGTTTTACTAGATACAGTTGTTTTTCAATGGTTTGCAAATACAAAAATGAGGTTTTACTCAATATGACTGTATACTGTAACACTCAATATGACAGTTATTTAAACATAACTCCTACACCACACATGAAAAATGGCTAATAATGCCTGAAATAATGCATCTTTGGGAGTTTTACTCGAAACATATGCTTTTTTAAATCTTGCAAATGCAAAAAGTAGTTTTTTACTCATTATGACTATAATAGTCTTAGAATCCTGAGATAATGCGAAAAAAGCAATAAAAATGTATTCAAACATAACTTCTAAACAACACATGCAAAATGGCTAATAATGCCTAGGGATATGTATTTTTGTTAGTTGTACTAAAGAAATGATCTTTTGTAAGGTTTGCAAAGACACAAGTTAGTTTTTTTTTCAATATAACAGTGTAACTGTCATACTAAATATGAAAGGTTTATAATCATAACTCCAAAACCAAATATGACATTTGTCTTAAAAAGCCTTTAATATTGAATTTATGTAAGTTTTAGCAGAATCAGGTATTTTGGAAAGAATGACAAATACAAATATTAGGTTTTACTGGCCTCATATTGGTCACACTCAAAATGACGGTTTTTGAAACATAACTCCAAAAATAAACATGCAAAATGTCTAATAATGCCTGAAGAAATATATCTTCGAGAGTTTTCCTGAAAAAAAAAACATTTGGTAAGGTTTGTAAAAAAAAAATTTGATTTGATACTCAATTTGACAGTAATGTACTTAGAATCCTGAGATAATGCGAAAAAAGCAATAAAAATGTATTCAAACATAATTCCTAATCCAAACGTGCAAAATGTCTAAATATGCCTGTGATATTGAATACATGTGAGTTTTACTAGATACAGTTGTTTTTCAATGGTTTGCAAATACAAAAATGAGGTTTTACTCAATATGACTGTATACTGTAACACTCAATATGACAGTTATTTAAACATAACTCCTACACCACACATGAAAAATGGCTAATGATGCCTGAAATAATGCATCTTTGGGAGTTTTACTCGAAACATATGCTTTTTTAAATCTTGCAAATGCAAAAAGTTTTTTTTTTACTCAATATGACTATAATAGTCTTAGAATCCTGAGATAATGCGAAAAAAGCAATAAAAATGTATTCAAACATAACTTCTAAACCACAAATGCAAAATGGCTAATAATGCCTAGAGATATGTATTTTGGTTAGTTGTACTAAAAAAATGATCTTTTGTAAGGTTTACAAAGACACGAGTTGGTTTTTTTATTCAATTTAACAGTGTAACTGTCATCCTAAATATGAAAAGTTTATAATCATAACTCCAAAACCAAATATGAAATTTGTCTTAAAAAGCCTTTAATATTGAATTTATGTGAGTTTTAGCAGAATAAGATATTTTGGAAAGAATCACAAATACAAATATTAGATTTTACTGGCCTCATATTGGTCACACTCAAAATGACAGTTTTTGAAACATAACTCCAAAAATACAAATGCAAAATGTCTAATAATGCCTGAAGAAATGCATCTTCGAGAGTTTTCCAGAAAAAAAACATTTGGTAAGGTTTGCAAAAAAAATATTTGATTTGTTAGTCAATTTGACAGTAATGTGCTTAGAATCCTGAGATAATGCGAAAAAAGCAATAAAAATGTATTCAAACATAATTCCTAATCCAAACGTGCAAAATGTCTAAAAATGCCTGTGATATTGAATACATGTGAGTTTTACTAGATACAGTTGTTTTTCAATGGTTTGCAAATACAAAAATGAGGTTTTACTCAATATGACTGTATACTGTAACACTCAATATGACAGTTATTTAAACATAACTCCTACAGCACACATGAAAAATGGCTAATGATGCTTGAAATAATGCATCTTTGGGAGTTTTACTCGAAACATATGCTTTTTTAAATCTTGCAAATGCAAAAAGTTGTTTTTTTACTCAATATGACTATAATAGTCTTAGAATCCTGAGATAATGCGAAAAAAGCAATAAAAATGTATTCAAACATAACTTCTAAACAACAAATGCAAAATGGCTAATAATAACTAGAGATATGTATTTTGGTTAGTTGTACTAAAAAAATGATCTTTTGTAAGGTTTACAAAGACACGAGTTGGTTTTTTTATTCAATTTAACAGTGTAACTGTCATCCTAAATATGAAAAGTTTATAATCATAACTCCAAAACCAAATATGAAATTTGTCTTAAAAAGCCTTTAATATTGAATTTATGTGAGTTTTAGCAGAATAAGGTATTTTGGAAAGAATCACAAATACAAATATTAGATTTTACTGGCCTCATATTGGTCACACTCAAAATGACAGTTTTTGAAACATAACTCCAAAAATACACATGCAAAATGTCTAATAATGCCTGAAGAAATGCATCTTCGAGAGTTTTCCAGAAAAAAAACATTTGGTAAGGTTTGCAAAAAAAATATTTGATTTGTTAGTCAATTTGACAGTAATGTACTTAGAATCCTGAGATAATGCGAAAAAAGCAATAAAAATGTATTCAAACATAATTCCTAATCCAAACGTGCAAAATGTCTAAAAATGCCTGTGATATTGAATACATGTGAGTTTTACTAGATACAGTTGTTTTTCAATGGTTTGCAAATACAAAAATGAGGTTTTACTCAATATGACTGTATACTGTAACACTCAAAATGACAGTTATTCAAACATAACTCCTACACCACACATGAAAAATGGCTAATAATGCCTGAAATATTGCATCTTTGGGAGTTTTACTCGAAACATATGCTTTTTTAAATATTGCAAATGCAAAAAGTAGTTTTTTACTCAATATGACTATTATAGTCTTAGAATCCTGAGATAATGCGAAAAAAGCAATAAAGATGTATTCAAAAATAACTTCTAAACAACACATGCAAAATGGCTAATAATGCCTAGAGATATGTATTTTGGTTAGTTGTACTACAAAAAAGATCTTTTGTAAGGTTTGCAAAGACACAAGTTAGTTTTTTTTTCAATATAACAATGTAACTGTCATACTAAATATGAAAGGTTTATAATCATAACTCCAAAACCAAATATGAAATCTGTCTTAAAAAGCCTTTAATATTGAATTTATGTAAGTTTTAGCAGAATCAGTTATTTTGGAAAGAATCACAAATACAAATATTAGATTTTACTGGCCTCATATTGGTCACACTCAAAATGACGGTTTTTGAAACATAACTCCAAAAATAAACATGCAAAATGTCTAATAATGCCTGAAGAAATATATCTTCGAGAGTTTTCCTGAAAAAAAAAACATTTGGTAAGGTTTGTAAAAAAAAAATTTGATTTGATACTCAATTTGACAGTAATGTACTTAGAATCCTGAGATAATGCGAAAAAAGCAATAAAAATGTATTCAAACATAATTCCTAATCCAAACGTGCAAAATGTCTAAATATGCCTGTGATATTGAATACATGTGAGTTTTACTAGATACAGTTGTTTTTCAATGGTTTGCAAATACAAAAATGAGGTTTTACTCAATATGACTGTATACTGTAACACTCAATATGACAGTTATTTAAACATAACTCCTACACCACACATGAAAAATGGCTAATAATGCCTGAAATAATGCATCTTTGGGAGTTTTACTCGAAACATATGCTTTTTTAAATCTTGCAAATGCAAAAAGTAGTTTTTTACTCATTATGACTATAATAGTCTTAGAATCCTGAGATAATGCGAAAAAAGCAATAAAAATGTATTCAAACATAACTTCTAAACAACAAATGCAAAATGGCTAATAATGCCTAGAGATATGTATTTTGGTTAGTTGTACTAGAAAAATGATAGTTTGTAAGGTTTGCAAAGACACAAGTTAGTTTTTTGTATTCAATATAACAGTGTAACTGTCATACTAAATATGAAAGGTTTATAATCATAACTCCAAAACCAAATATGACATTTGTCTTAAAAAGCCTTTAATATTGAATTTATGTAAGTTTTAGCAAAATCAGGTATTTTGGAAAGAATCACAAATACAAATATTAGATTTTACTGGCCTCATATTGGTCACGCTCAAAATGACAGTTTTTGAAACATAACTCCAAAAATACACATGCAAAATGTCTAATAATGCCTGAAGAAATGCATCTTCGAGAGTTTTCCAGAAAAAAAAAAATTTTGGTAAGGTTTGCAAAAACAAAATTTGATTTGTTACTCAATTTGACAGTACTATACATTAGAATCCTGAGATAATGCGAAAAAAGCAATAAAATGTATTCAAACATAATTCCTAATCCAAACGTGCAAAATGTCTAAAAATGCCTGTGATATTGAATACATGTGAGTTTTACTAGATACAGTTGTTTTTCAATGGTTTGCAAATACAAAAATGAGGTTTTACTCAATATGACTGTATACTGTAACACTCAATATGACAGTTATTTAAACATAACTCCTACACCACACATGAAAAATGGCTAATGATGCCTGAAATAATGCATCTTTGGGAGTTTTACTCGAAACATATGCTTTTTTAAATCTTGCAAATGCAAAAAGTAGTTTTTTTACTCAATATGACTATAATAGTCTTAGAATCCTGAGATAATGCGAAAAAAGCAATAAAAATGTATTCAAACATAACTTCTAAACAACAAATGCAAAATGGCTAATAATGCCTAGAGATATGTATTTTGGTTAGTTGTACTAGAAAAATGATCTTTTGTAAGGTTTGCAAAGACACAAGTTGTTTTTTTTATTCAATTTAACAGTGTAACTGTCATCCTAAATATGAAAAGTTTATAATCATAACTCCAAAACCAAATATGAAATTTGTCTTAAAAAGCCTTTAATATTGAATTTATGTGAGTTTTAGCAGAATAAGGTATTTTGGAAAAAATCACAAATACAAATATTAGATTTTACTGGCCTCATATTGGTCACACTCAAAATGACAGTTTTTGAAACATAACTCCAAAAATACACATGCAAAATGTCTAATAATGCCTGAAGAAATGCATATTCGAGAGTTTTCCAGAAAAAAAACATTTGGTAAGGTTTGCAAAAAAAATATTTGATTTGTTAGTCAATTTGACAGTAATGTACTTAGAATCCTGAGATAATGCGAAAAAAGCAATAAAAATGTATTCAAACATAATTCCTAATCCAAACGTGCAAAATGTCTAAAAATGCCTGTGATATTGAATACATGTGAGTTTTACTAGATACAGTTGTTTTTCAATGGTTTGCAAATACAAAAATGAGGTTTTACTCAATATGACTGTATACTGTAACACTCAATATGACAGTTATTCAAACATAACTCCTACACCACACATGAAAAATGGCTAATAATGCCTGAAATAATGCATCTTTGGGAGTTTTACTCGAAACATATGCTTTTTTAAATATTGCAAATGCAAAAAGTAGTTTTTTACTCAATATGACTATTATAGTCTTAGAATCCTGAGATAATGCGAAAAAAGCAATAAAGATGTATTTAAACATAACTTCTAAACAACACATGCAAAATGGCTGATAATGCCTAGAGATATGTAATTTGGTTAGTTGTACTAGAAACAATATCTTTTGTAAGGTTTGCAAAGACACGTTAGTTTTTTTTTTCAATATAACAATGTAACTGTCATACTAAATATGAAAGGTTTATAATCATAACTCCAAAACCAAATATGACATTTGTCTTAAAAAGCCTTTAATATTGAATTTATGTAAGTTTTAGCAGAATCAGGTATTTTGGAAAGAATCACAAATACAAATATTAGATTTTACTGGCCTCATATTGGTCACACTCAAAATGACAGTTTTTGAAACATAACTCCAAAAATACACATGCAAAATGTCTAATAATGCCTGAAGAAATGCATCTTCGAGAGTTTTCCTGAAAAAAAAAACATTTGGTAAGGTTTGCAAAAACCAAATTTGATTTTTAATCAATTTGACAGTAATGTACTTAGAATCCTGAGATAATGCGAAAAAAGCAATAATAATGTATTCAAACATAACTTCTAAACAACACATGCAAAATTTCTAAAAATGCCTGTGATATTGAATACATGTGAGTTTTACTAGATACAGTTGTTTTTCAATGGTTTGCAATTACAAAAATGAGGTTTTACTCAATATGACTGTATACTGTAACACTCAATATGACAGTTATTTAAACATAACTCCTACACCACACATGGCTAATAATGCCTGAAATAATGCATCTTTGGGAGTTTTACTCGAAACGATTGCTTTTTAAAATCTTTGCAATGCAAAAAATTGTTGTTTTATTCAATATGACAATAATGTTCTTGGAATCCTGAGATAATGCGAAAAAAGCAATAAAAATGTATTCAAACATAACTTCTAAACAACACATGCAAAATGGCTAATGATAGCTAGAGATATGTTTTTTTTGTTAGTTGTACTAGAAAAATGATCTTTTGTAAGGTTTGCAAAGACACAAGTTAGTTTTTTTATTCAATATAACAGTGTAACTGTCATACTAAATATGAAAGGTTTATAATCATAACTCCAAAACCAAATATGACATTTGTCTTAAAAATCCTTTAATATTGAATTTATGTAAGTTTTAGCAGAATCAGGTATTTTGGAAAGAATCACAAATACAAATATTAGATTTTACTGGCCTCATATTGGTCACACTCAAAATGACAGTTTTTGAAACATAACTCCAAAAATACACATGCAAAATGTCTAATGATGCCTGAAGAAATGCATCTTCGAGAGTTTTCCTGAAAAAGAAAACATTTGGTAAGGGTTGCAAAAACAAAATTTGATTTTTACTCAATTTGACAGTAATGTACTTAGAATCCTGAGATAATGCGAAAAAAGCAATAATAATGTATTCAAACATAACTTCTAAACAACACATGCAAAATGTCTAAAAATGCCTGTGATATTTAATACATATGAGTTTTACTAGATACAGTTGTTTTTCAATGGTTTGCAAATACAAAAATGAGGTTTTACTCAATATGACTGTATACTGTAACACTCAATATGACAGTTATTTAAACATAACTCCTACACCACACATGAAAAATGGCTAATGATGCCTGAAATAATGCATCTTTGGGAGTTTTACTCGAAACATATGCTTTTTTAAATCTTGCAAATGCAAAAAGTTGTTTTTTTACTCAATATGACTATAATAGTCTTAGAATCCTGAGATAATGCGAAAAAAGCAATAAAAATGTATTCAAACATAACTTCTAAACAACAAATGCAAAATGGCTAATAATGCCTAGAGATATGTATTTTGGTTAGTTGTACTAAAAAAATGATCTTTTGTAAGGTTTACAAAGACACGAGTTGGTTTTTTTATTCAATTTAACAGTGTAACTGTCATCCTAAATATGAAAAGTTTATAATCATAATGCCAAAACCAAATATGAAATTTGTCTTAAAAAGCCTTTAATATTGAATTTATGTGAGTTTTAGCAGAGTAAGGTATTTTGGAAAGAATCACAAATACAAATATTAGATTTTACTGGCCTCATATTGGTCACACTCAAAATGACGGTTTTTGAAACATAACTCCAAAAATAAACATGCAAAATGTCTAATAATGCCTGAAGAAATATATCTTCGAGAGTTTTCCTGAAAAAAAAAACATTTGGTAAGGTTTGTAAAAAAAAAATGTGATTTGATACTCAATTTGACAGTAATGTACTTAGAATCCTGAGATAATGCGAAAAAAGCAATTAAAATGTATTCAAACATAATTCCTAATCCAAACGTGCAAAATGTCTAAATATGCCTGTGATATTGAATACATGTGAGTTTTACTAGATACAGTTGTTTTTCAATGGTTTGCAAATACAAAAATGAGGTTTTACTCAATATGACTGTATACTGTAACACTCAATATGACAGTTATTTAAACATAACTCCTACACCACACATGAAAAATGGCTAATGATGCCTGAAATAATGCATCTTTGGGAGTTTTACTCGAAACATATGCTTTTTTAAATCTTGCAAATGCAAAAAGTTGTTTTTTTTACTCAATATGACTATAATAGTCTTAGAATCCTGAGATAATGCGAAAAAAGCAATAAAAATGTATTCAAACATAACTTCTAAACCACAAATGCAAAATGGCTAATAATGCCTAGAGATATGTATTTTGGTTAGTTGTACTAAAAAAATGATCTTTTGTAAGGTTTACAAAGACACGAGTTGGTTTTTTTATTCAATTTAACAGTGTAACTGTCATCCTAAATATGAAAAGTTTATAATCATAACTCCAAAACCAAATATGAAATTTGTCTTGAAAAGCCTTTAATATTGAATTTATGTGAGTTTTAGCAGAATAAGATATTTTGGAAAGAATCACAAATACAAATATTAGATTTTACTGGCCTCATATTGGTCACACTCAAAATGACAGTTTTTGAAACATAACTCCAAAAATACAAATGCAAAATGTCTAATAATGCCTGAAGAAATGCATCTTCGAGAGTTTTCCAGAAAAAAAACATTTGGTAAGGTTTGCAAAAAAAATATTTGATTTGTTAGTCAATTTGACAGTAATGTACTTAGAATCCTGAGATAATGCGAAAAAAGCAATAAAAATGTATTCAAACATAATTCCTAATCCAAACGTGCAAAATGTCTAAAAATGCCTGTGATATTGAATATATGTGAGTTTTACTAGATACAGTTGTTTTTCAATGGTTTGCAAATACAAAAATGAGGTTTTACTCAATATGACTGTATACTGTAACACTCAATATGACAGTTATTCAAACATAACTCCTACACCACACATGAAAAATGGCTAATAATGCCTGAAATAATGCATCTTTGGGAGTTTTACTCGAAACATATGCTTTTTTAAATCTTGCAAATGCAAAAAGTAGTTTTTTACTCAATATGACTATTATAGTCTTAGAATCCTGAGATAATGCGAAAAAAGCAATAAAGATGTATTCAAAAATAACTTCTAAACAACACATGCAAAATGGCTAATAATGCCTAGAGATATGTATTTTGGTTAGTTGTACTACAAAAAAGATCTTTTGTAAGGTTTGCAAAGACACAAGTTAGTTTTTTTTTCAATATAACAATGTAACTGTCATACTAAATATGAAAGGTTTATAATCATAACTCCAAAACCAAATATGAAATCTGTCTTAAAAAGCCTTTAATATTGAATTTATGTAAGTTTTAGCAGAATCAGGTATTTTGGAAAGAATCACAAATACAAATATTAGATTTTACTGGCCTCATATTGGTCACACTCAAAATGACGGTTTTTGAAACATAACTCCAAAAATAAACATGCAAAATGTCTAATAATGCCTGAAGAAATATATCTTCGAGAGTTTTCCTGAAAAAAAAAACATTTGGTAAGGTTTGTAAAAAAAAAATTTGATTTGATACTCAATTTGACAGTAATGTACTTAGAATCCTGAGATAATGCGAAAAAAGCAATAAAAATGTATTCAAACATAATTCCTAATCCAAACCTGCAAAATGTCTAAATATGCCTGTGATATTGAATACATGTGAGTTTTACTAGATACAGTTGTTTTTCAATGGTTTGCAAATACAAAAATGAGGTTTTACTCAATATGACTGTATACTGTAACACTCAATATGACAGTTATTTAAACATAACTCCTACACCACACATGAAAAATGGCTAATAATGCCTGAAATAATGCATCTTTGGGAGTTTTACTCGAAACATATGCTTTTTTAAATCTTGCAAATGCAAAAAGTAGTTTTTTACTCATTATGACTATAATAGTCTTAGAATCCTGAGATAATGCGAAAAAAGCAATAAAAATGTATTCAAACATAACTTCTAAACAACACATGCAAAATGGCTAATAATGCCTAGGGATATGTATTTTTGTTAGTTGTACTAAAGAAATGATCTTTTGTAAGGTTTGCAAAGACACAAGTTAGTTTTTTTTTCAATATAACAGTGTAACTGTCATACTAAATATGAAAGGTTTATAATCATAACTCCAAAACCAAATATGACATTTGTCTTAAAAAGCCTTTAATATTGAATTTATGTAAGTTTTAGCAGAATCAGGTATTTTGGAAAGAATGACAAATACAAATATTAGGTTTTACTGGCCTCATATTGGTCACACTCAAAATGACAGTTTTTGAAACATAACTCCAAAAATACACATGCAAAATGTCTAATAATGCCTGAAGAAATATATCTTCGAGAGTTTTCCTGAAAAAAAAAACATTTGGTAAGGTTTGTAAAAAAAAAAATTTGATTTGTTACTCAATTTGACAGTAATGTACTTAGAATCCTGAGATAATGCGAAAAAAGCAATAAAAATGTATTCAAACATAATCCCTAATCCAAACGTGCAAAATGTCTGAAAATGCCTGTGATGTTGAATACATGTGAGTTTTACTAGATACAGTTGTTTTTCAATGGTTTGCAAATACAAAAATGAGGTTTTACTCAATATGACTGTATACTGTAACACTCAATATGACAGTTATTTAAACATAACTCCTACACCACACATGAAAAATGGCTAATAATGCCTGAAATAATGCATCTTTGGGAGTTTTACTCAAAACATATGCTTTTTTAAATCTTGCAAATGCAAAAAGTAGTTTTTTTACTCAACATGACTATAATAGTCTTAGAATCCTGAGATAATGCGAAAAAAGCAATAAAAATGTATTCAAACATAACTTCTAAACAACAAATGCAAAATGGCTAATAATGCCTAGAGATATGTATTTTGGTTAGTTGTACTAGAAAAATGATAGTTTGTAAGGTTTGCAAAGACACAAGTTAGTTTTTTTTATTCAATATAACAGTGTAACTGTCATACTAAATATGAAAGGTTTATAATCATAACTCCAAAACCAAATATGACATTTGTCTTAAAAAGCCTTTAATATTGAATTTATGTAAGTTTTAGCAGAATCAGGTATTTTGGAAAGAATCACAAATACAAATATTAGATTTTACTGGCCTCATATTGGTCACGCTCAAAATGACAGTTTTTGAAACATAACTCCAAAAATACACATGCAAAATGTCTAATAATGCCTGAAGAAATGCATCTTCGAGAATTTTCCAGAAAAAAAAATTTTGGTAAGGTTTGCAAAAACAAAATTTGATTTGTTACTCAATTTGACAGTACTATACATTAGAATCCTGAGATAATGCGAAAAAAGCAATAAAAATGTATTCAAACATAATTCCTAATCCAAACGTGCAAAATGTCTAAAAATGCCTGTGATATTGAATACATGTGAGTTTTACTAGATACAGTTGTTTTTTTAATGGTTTGCAAATACAAAAATGAGGTTTTACTCGATATGACTGTATACTGTAACACTCAATATGACAGTTATTTAAACATAACTCCTACACCACACATGAAAAATGGCTAATGATGCCTGAAATAATGCATCTTTGGGAGCTTTACTCGAAACATATGCTTTTTTAAATCTTGCAAATGCAAAAAGTTTTTTTTTTACTCAATATGACTATAATAGTCTTAGAATCCTGAGATAATGCGAAAAAAGCAATAAAAATGTATTCAAACATAACTTCTAAACAACAAATGCAAAATGGCTAATAATGCCTAGAGATATGTATTTTGGTTAGTTGTACTAGAAAAATGATCTTTTGTAAGGTTTGCAAAGACACGTTAGTTTTTTTTTTCAATATAACAATGTAACTGTCATACTAAATATGAAAGGTTTATAATCATAACTCCAAAACCAAATATGACATTTGTCTTAAAAAGCCTTTAATATTGAATTTATGTAAGTTTTAGCAGAATCAGGTATTTTGGAAAGAATCACAAATACAAATATTAGATTTTACTGGCCTCATATTGGTCACACTCAAAATGACAGTTTTTGAAACATAACTCCGAAAATACACATGCAAAATGTCTAATAATGCCTGAAGAAATGCATCTTCGAGAGTTTTCCTGAAAAAAAAAACATTTGGTAAGGTTTGCAAAAACCAAATTTGATTTTTAATCAATTTGACAGTAATGTACTTAGAATCCTGAGATAATGCGAAAAAAGCAATAAAAATGTATTCAAACATAATTCCTAATCCAAACGTGCAAAATGTCTAAATATGCCTGTGATATTGAATACATGTGAGTTTTACTAGATACAGTTGTTTTTCAATGGTTTGCAAATACAAAAATGAGGTTTTACTCAATATGACTGTATACTGTAACACTCAAAATGACAGTTATTTAAACATAACTCCTACACCACACATGAAAAATGGCTAATAATGCCTGAAATAATGCATCTTTGGGAGTTTTACTCGAAACATATGCTTTTTTAAATCTTGCAAATGCAAAAAGTAGTTTTTTACTCATTATGACTATAATAGTCTTAGAATCCTGAGATAATGCGAAAAAAGCAATAAAAATGTATTCAAACATAACTTCTAAACAACACATGCAAAATGGCTAATAATGCCTAGGGATATGTATTTTTGTTAGTTGTACTAAAGAAATGATCTTTTGTAAGGTTTGCAAAGACACAAGTTATTTTTTTTTTCAATATAACAGTGTAACTGTCATACTAAATATGAAAGGTTTATAATCATAACTCCAAAACCAAATATGACATTTGTCTTAAAAAGCCTTTAATATTGAATTTATGTAAGTTTTAGCAGAATCAGGTATTTTGGAAAGAATGACAAATACAAATATTAGGTTTTACTGGCCTCATATTGGTCACACTCAAAATGACAGTTTTTGAAACATAACTCCAAAAATACACATGCAAAATGTCTAATAATGCGTGAAGAAATATATCTTCGAGAGTTTTCCTGAAAAAAAAAACATTTGGTAAGGTTTGTAAAAAAAAAAATTTGATTTGTTACTCAATTTGACAGTAATGTACTTAGAATCCTGAGATAATGCGAAAAAAGCAATAAAAATGTATTCAAACATAATCCCTAATCCAAACGTGCAAAATGTCTGAAAATGCCTGTGATGTTGAATACATGTGAGTTTTACTAGATACAGTTGTTTTTCAATGGTTTGCAAATACAAAAATGAGGTTTTACTCAATATGACTGTATACTGTAACACTCAATATGACAGTTATTTAAACATAACTCCTACACCACACATGAAAAATGGCTAATAATGCCTGAAATAATGCATCTTTGGGAGTTTTACTCAAAACATATGCTTTTTTAAATCTTGCAAATGCAAAAAGTAGTTTTTTTACTCAACATGACTATAATAGTCTTAGAATCCTGAGATAATGCGAAAAAAGCAATAAAAATGTATTCAAACATAACTTCTAAACAACAAATGCAAAATGGCTAATAATGCCTAGAGATATGTATTTTGGTTAGTTGTACTAGAAAAATGATAGTTTGTAAGGTTTGCAAAGACACAAGTTAGTTTTTTTTATTCAATATAACAGTGTAACTGTCATACTAAATATGAAAGGTTTATAATCATAACTCCAAAACCAAATATGACATTTGTCTTAAAAAGCCTTTAATATTGAATTTATGTAAGTTTTAGCAAAATCAGGTATTTTGGAAAGAATCACAAATACAAATATTAGATTTTACTGGCCTCATATTGGTCACGCTCAAAATGACAGTTTTTGAAACATAACTCCAAAAATACACATGCAAAATGTCTAATAATGCCTGAAGAAATGCATCTTCGAGAGTTTTCCTGAAAAAAAAAACATTTGGTAAGGTTTGCAAAAACCAAATTTGTTTTTTAATCAATTTGACAGTAATGTACTTAGAATCCTGAGATAATGCGAAAAAAGCAATAATAATGTATTCAAACATAACTTCTAAACAACACATGCAAAATTTCTAAAAATGCCTGTGATATTGAATACATGTGAGTTTTACTAGATACAGTTGTTTTTCAATGGTTTGCAATTACAAAAATGAGGTTTTACTCAATATGACTGTATACTGTAACACTCAATATGACAGTTATTTAAACATAACTCCTACACCACACATGAAAAATGGCTAATAATGCCTGAAATAATGCATCTTTGGGAGTTTTACTCGAAACATATGCTTTTTTAAATCTTGCAAATGCAAAAAGTAGTTTTTTACTCAATATGACTGTAATAGTCTTACAATCCTGAGATAATGCGAAAAAAGCAATAAAAATGTATTCAAACATAACTTCTAAACAACACATGCAAAATGGCTAATAATGCCTAGAGATATGTTTTTTTGTTAGTTGTACTAGAAAAATTATCTTTTGTAAGGTTTGCAAAGACACAAATTAGTTTTTTTATTCAATATAACAGTGTAACTGTCATACTAAATATGAAAGGTTTATAATCATAACTCCAAAACCAAATATGAAATTTGTCTTAAAAAGCCTTTAATATTGAATTATGTGAGTTTTAGCAGAATCAGGTATTTTGGAAAGAATCACAAATACAAATATTAGATTTTACTGGCCTCATATTGGTCACACTCAAAATGACAGTTTTTGAAACATAACTCCAAAAATACACATGCAAAATGTCGAATAATGCCTGAAGAAATGCATCTTCGAGAGTTTTCCAGAAAAAAAACATTTGGTAAGGTTTGCAAAAACAAAATTTGATGTGTTACTCAATTTGACAGTAATGTACTTAGAATCCTGAGATAATGCGAAAAAAGCAATACAAATGTAGTCCAACATAATTCCTAATCTAAACGTGCAAAATGTCTAAAAATGCCTGTGATATTGAATACATGTGAGTTTTACTATAGTACAGTTGTTTTTCTATGGTTTGCAAATAGAAATTTAGGTTTTACTCAATATGACTGTATACTGTAACACTCAATATGAGAGTTATTTAAACATAACTCCTACACCACACATGAAAAATGGCTAATGATGCCTGAAATAATGCATCTTTGGGAGTTTTACTCGGAACATATGCTTTTTTAAATCTTGCAAATGCAAAAAGTATTTTTTACTCAATATGACTATAATGTTCTTAGAATCCTGAGATAATGCGAAAAAGCAATACAAAAGTTTTCAAACATAACTTTTAAACAACACATGCAAAACGGCTAATAATTCCTAGAGATATGTATCTTTGTTAGTTGTAGTAGAAAAATGATATTTTGTAGGGCTCACTTGGAAAACAAAATCCTATTTGTATGGTTAGTTTGCTCTAAATTTCTACTATAATTTTTCAATTTTCTTAAATAGGTTATAAATCTGTAGAATTGAAGACATTATCTGTAAATTAAAAAAAAGCCTGTTATTTTAAGTAATATGCCAGTAATGACAAACTATGTATATTCCTATTTTTTTTTACAGAAAAATACCAAATTATTTATACATATTATTTTCTGTTTTCTCAAATTACTTTCAATTTCATGTAAAATTACAGTAATTAACTTTAATTAAATATGTAGCTTGTTATATGAAAGTATTTGTTCATACTAACAATCTAACAGTTTTATATGTAATTTTAAGGTAAATCAAATGTTTTCAATATTTATGTGTATTTTCACATTCAAGTCGAAAAATATATGTAGCCTCTTATAAAAGGTGTATGCTCAAACTGTAATATGACGTACATGAAATACTGCAAGAGATTCTTAATCAACAGTCAACAGCCGTACAGATCATACTGACGGTGGCCGTACAAACAACTTTAACAATGTTACAAATATGCGCCACACTGTGGAGCCACATCAATCAAGACTGACAAACACATTTCAGGAGAACATCGTCACCGTAACACAACATTAACACAACAGAAACAATTCCTAGAATTCCATGTGTTACAATATACACCCCCACCACCTAACCCCGCCCAGCTCAACCAACGCACGGAGGGGGGCGGTGATGTTTTGGGGCACGGGGTTGGGTGGTAGCGGGATTGTAGCCCGGAAGAGTCAGCGCTGCTTGGGCTTCTGGGTATTTGTTATGTTGTTTTTATCTTTTATTACAGTGAGGATGTTTTCCTGAAATGTGTTTATCATTCTTGTTCGATGTGGGTTCACAGTGTGGTGCATATTTGTAACAGTGTTAAAGTTGTTTGTACAGCCACCGTCAGTGTGACCTGTGTGGCTGTTGACCAAGTATATTTTGCAGTCACTTTTCAAATGAACGACGAAACCGTGCTCATCACATGCCTCAATTGGCACGCTGATGATTTGATGAATGAGCGTTCAATAAAACCCACCACGGTATTACGTGTCATATTCGCCCGGCCAAATTTTGAGTCAACCCTACATGAGGGTCAGTGAAATTCTCGTGGTGAAATGATAGGAATGTTAAGTATGTCGCTAGGGTGGGATAGCCATTCATGTAAGGTTAACCCACTTTGTATCAATTTCCTGCATCCAGTGGCCCCCCGCTAAAGTCAATGAGACACCCCTGATCCAACAATTCAGAAAAAATCTGTTAAACAATGGTATTTTTCTGTGGAATCGCCAGCAATGTCACTTCACTAAAGGTGGTTGATCGTAATAATTTGGAAAAACTCTTTAGAATAAAGATATTTTTCTGCAGAACTGTTTGCATCGTCACTTTATTAAAGGTGGTTGATTTTAATAATTTAGTAAAAATCTGTAAAATTACGATATTTCACCCCAAAACGTTTCATGAAAATTTCTGTAAATATAATATTTTTGATCATTATTTGGTTTACAATGTTTTACTTTAGTTTTATGGTTTTTGTTTGGCAGCCGTCGCTGCCAGTAAATGACCGTTTTTTTACAAAATTTATTTTTACAAAATTTATTTTTACAGTGTTTGCAAAGATAAAAGTTAGTTTTTTGTATTCAATATAACAGTAAAACTGTCATACTAAATATGAAAGGTTAATAAACATAACTCCAAAACCAAACATGAAATCCGTCTAAAAAAGCCTGTAATATTGACTTTATGTGAGTTTTACCTGAATTAGGTATTTTGGAAAGGTTCACAAATACAAAAATTTGGTTTTACTGGCCTCACATTGGTCACACTCAATAAGACAGTTTTTGAACCCTATCTCCAAAAATACACATGCAAAATTACAAAAAAATGCCTGAAGAAATGTATCTTTGTGAGTTTTACTGGATAAAAAAAAACATTTTGTAAGGGTTGCAAAAACAAAAAGAAATGTTTTGTAATGTTAATGTAATTTTAAGGTAAATTATTTTTTTTTAATATTTATGTGTATTTTCACATTCAATGAGAAAAATATATGTAGCCTCTTATAAAAGGTTTATGCTCAAACTATCCATCCATCCATTTTCTACCGCTTATTCCCTTTTGGGGTCGCGGGGGGCGCTGGCGCCTATCTCAGCTACAATCGGGCGGAAGGCGGGGTACACCCTGGACAAGTCGCCACCTCATCGCAGGGCCAACACAGATAGACAGACAACATTCACACACTAGGGCCAATTTAGTGTTGCCAATCAACCTATCCCCAGGTGCATGTCTTAGGAAGTGGGAGGAAGCCGGAGTACCCGGAGGGAACCCACGCATTCACGGGGAGAACATGCAAACTCCACACAGAAAGATCCCGAGCCTGGATTTGAACCCAGGACTGCAGGACCTTCGTATTGTGAGGCAGACGCACTAACCCCTCTGCCACCGTGAAGCCCGCTCAAACTAACATTTACATTTTTTTCCCTGTAATATGACATACATGAGTGACTGCAAGACATACTTAATCAACAGTCAATAGCCTTACAGATCACACTGACGGTGGCCGTACAAACAACTTTAACAATGTTACAAATATGCGCCACATTGTGGAGCCACATCAAACAAGAATGACAAACACATTTCAGGAAAACATCTTCACCGTAACACAACATTAACACAACAGAAACAATACCCAGTATTCCATGTGTTACAATGTACACCCCCACCACCTAACCCCGCCCAGCTCAACCAACGCACGGAGGGGGGCGGTGATGTTTTGGGGCGCGGGGTTGGGTGGTAGCAGGGGTGTAGCCCGGAAGAGTCAGCGCTGCATGGGCTTGTGGGTATTTGTTATGTTATGTTGTTTTTATGTTTTGTTACAGTGAGGATGTTTTCCTGAAATGTGTTTATCATTCTTGTTCGATGTGGATTCACAGTGTGGTGCATATTTGTAACAGTGTTAAAGTTGTTTGTACAGCCACCACCAGTGTGACCTGTGTGACTGTTGACCAAGTATGTCTTGCAGTCACTATCACATGCATGACAATACCGTGCACATCACACTAATCAGTAGGCATGCTAATGATTTGGTGAATGAGCGTATAAAAAGTCACCCGGCCAGACTTTGGGTCAATCCTACATGAGGGTCAGTAAAATTCTCACAGTGAAATGGTAGGATCAGTAAGTATGTTGCTAGGGTGGGGTAGCCATTCATGCAAGGTGAATCCACTTTGCATCAAGTTCCTGCAACCAGTGGCCCCCCACTAAAGTCAATGAGACACCCCTGATCCTAACTATTCAGAAAAAATCTGTAAAACAATGGTATTTTTCTGAGGAACCGCCAGCATTGTCACTTCACTAAAGGTGGTTGATCGTAATAATTTGGAAAAACTCTTTAGAATAAAGGTATTTTTCTGCAGATCTGTTTGCATCGTCACTTTATTAAAGGTGGTTGATCTTAATAATTTAGTAAAAATCTGTAAAATTATGATATTTCACCCCAAAACGTTTCATGAAAATATCCGTAAATATAATATTTGTGATCATTATTTGGTTTACAATGTTTTACTTTAGTTTTATGGTTTTTGTTTGGCAGCCGTAGCTGCCAGTAAATGACCGTTTTTTTACAAAATTGATTTCTACAGTGTTTGCAAAGATAAAAGTTAGTTTTTTTTATTCAATATAACAGTAAAACTGTCATACTAAATATAAAAGGTTAATAAACATAACTCCAAAACCAAACATGAAATCTGTCTAAAAAAGCCCATAATGTTGACTTTATGTGAGTTTTACCTGAATTAAGTATTTTGGAAAGGTTCACAAATACAAAAATTTTGTTTTACTTGCCTCACATTGGTCACACTCAATAAGACAGTTTTTGAACCCTATCTCCAAAAATACACATGCAAAATTACAAAAAAATGCCTGAAGAAATGTATCTTTGTGAGTTTTACTGGATAAAAAAACATTTTGTAAGGGTTGCAAAAACAAAAATAAATATTTTACCCAATTTGACAGTAATGTACTTAAAATCCTGAGATAATGCAAAAAGAGCAATAAAAATGTATTCCAACATAATTCCTAATCCAAACGTGCAAAATGTCTAAAAATGCCTGTGATATTGAATCCATGTGAGTTTTACTAGATACAGTTGATTTTCTATGGTTTGCAAAATCAAAAATTAGGTTTTACTCAATATGACTGTATATTGTAACACTCAATATGACAGTTATTTAAACATAACTCCTACACCACACATGGCTAATAATGCCTGAAATAATGCATCTTTGGGAGTTTTACTCGAAACGATTGCTTTTTTAAATCTTTGCAATGCAAAAAATTGTTGTTTTATTCAATATGACAATAATGTTCTTGGAATCCTGAGATAATGCGAAAAAAGCAATAAAAATGTATTCAAACATAACTTCTAAACAACACATGCAAAATGGCTAATGATAGCTAGAGATATGTTTTTTTTGTTAGTTGTACTAGAAAAATGATCTTTTGTAAGGTTTGCAAAGACACAAGTTAGTTTTTTTATTCAATATAACAGTGTTACTGTCATACTAAATATGAAAGGTTTATAATCATAACTCCAAAACCAAATATGACATTTGTCTTAAAAAGCCTTTAATATTGAATTTATGTGAGTTTTAGCAGAATCAGGTATTTTGGAAAGAATCACAAATACAAATATTAGATTTCACTGGCCTCATATTGGTCACACTCAAAATGACAGTTTTTGAAACATAACTCCAAAAATACACATGCAAAAGGTCTAATAATGCCTGAAGAAATGCATCTTCGAGAGTTTTCCAGAAAAAAAAAAACATTTGGTAAGGTTTGCAAAAACAAAATTTGATTTGTTACTCAATTTGACAGTAATGTACTTAGAATCCTGAGATAAAGCAAAAAAAGCAATAAAAATGTATTCAAACATAATTCCTAATCCAAACGTGCAAAATGTCTAAAAATGCCTGTGATATTGAATACATGTGAGTTTTACTAGATACAGTTGTTTTTCAATGGTTTGCAAATACAAAAATGAGGTTTTACTCAATATGACTGTATACTGTAACACTCAATATGACAGTTATTTAAACATAACTCCTACACCACACATGAAAAATGGCTAATAATGCCTGAAATAATGCATCTTTGGGAGTTTTACTCGAAACATATGCCTTTTTAAATCTTGCAAATGCAAAAAAGTTGTTTTTTACTCAATATGACACTAATGTTCTTAGAATCCTGAGATAATGCGAAAAAAACAATAAAAATGTATTCAAACATAACTTATAAACAACAGATGCAAAATGGCTAATAATGCCTAGAGATATGTTTTTTTGTTAGTTGTACTAGAAAAATAATCTTTTGTAAGGTTTGCAAAGACACAAGTTAGTTTTTTTATTCAATATAACAGTGTAACCGTCATACTAAATATGAAAGGTTTATAATCATAACTCCAAAACCAAATATGAAATTTGTCTTAAAAAAACTCTAATATTGAATTTATGTGAGTTTTAGCAGAATCAGGTATTTTGGAAAGAATCACAAATACAAATATTAGATTTTACTGGCCTCATATTGGTCACACTCAAAATGACAGTTTTTGAAACATAACTCCAAAAATACACATGCAAAATGTCTAATAATGCCCGAAGAAAAGCATCTTCGAGAGTTTTCCAGAAAAAAAACATTTGGTAAGGTTTGCAAAAACAAAATTTGATTTGTTACTCAATTTGACAGTAATGTACTTAGAATCCTGAGATAATGCGAAAAAAGCAATAAAAATGTATTCAAACATAATTCCTAATCCAAACGTGCAAAATGTCTAAAAATGCCTGTGATATTGAATACATGTGAGTTTTACTAGATACAGTTGTTTTTTCTATGGTTTGCAAATACAAAAATGAGGTTTTACTCAATATGACTGTATACTGTAACACTCAATATGACAGTTATTTAAACATAACTCCTACACCACACATGAAAAATGGCTAATAATGCCTGAAATAATGCATCTTTGGGAGTTTTACTCGAAACATATGCTTTTTTAAATCTTGCAAATGCAAAAAGTTGTTTTTTTACTCAATATGACTATAATAGTCTTAGAATCCTGAGATAATGCGAAAAAAGCAATAAAAATGTATTCAAACATAACTTCTAAACAACACATGCAAAATGGCTAATAATGCCTAGAGATATGTTTTTTTGTTAGTTGTACTAGAAACATGATCTTTTGTAAGGTTTGCAAAGACACAAGTTAGTTTTTTTATTCAATTTAACAGTGTAACTGTCATCCTAAATATGAAAGGTTTATAATCATAACTCCAAAACCAAATATGAAATGTGTCTTAAAAAGCCTTTAATATTGAATTTATGTGAGTTTTAGCAGAATAAGGTATTTTGGAAAGAATCACAAATACAAATATTAGATTTTACTGGCCTCATATTGGTCACACTCAAAATGACAGTTTTTGAAACATGACTCCAAAAATACACATGCAAAATGTCTAATAATGCCTGAAGAAATGCATCTTCGAGAGTTTTCCAGAAAAAAAACATTTGGTAAGGTTTGCAAAAAAAAAAATTTGATTTGTTAGTCAATTTGACAGTAATGTACTTAGAATCCTGAGATAATGCGAAAAAAGCAATAAAAATGTATTCAAACATAATTCCTAATCCAAACGTGCAAAATGTCTAAAAATGCCTGTGATATTGAATACATGTGAGTTTCACTAGATACAGTTGTTTTTCAATGGTTTGCAAATACAAAAATGAGGTTTTACTCAATATGACTGTATACTGTAACACTCAATATGACAGTTATTCAAACATAACTCCTACACCACACATGAAAAATGGCTAATAATGCCTGAAATAATGCATCTTTGGGAGTTTTACTCGAAACATATGATTTTTTAAATCTTGCAAATGCAAAAAGTAGTTTTTTACTCAATATGACTATTATAGTCTTAGAATCCTGAGATAATGCCAAAAAAGCAATAAAAATGTATTCAAACATAACTTCTAAACAACACATGCAAAATGGCTAATAATGCCTAGAGACATGTTTTTTTGTTAGTTGTACTAGAAAAATGATCTTTTGTAAGGTTTGCAAAGACACAAGTTAGTTTTTTTATTCAATATAACAGTGTAACTGTCATACTAAATATGAAAGTTTATAATCATAACTCCAAAACCAAATATGACATTTGTCTTAAAAAGCCTTTAATATAGAATTTATGTAAGTTTTAGCAGAATCAGGTATTTTGGAAAGAATCACAAATACAAATATTAGGTTTTACTGGCCTCATATTGGTCACACTCAAAATGACAGTTTTTGAAACATAACTCCAAAAATACACATGCAAAATGTCTAATAATGCCTGAAGAAATATATCTTTGAGAGTTTTCCAGAAAAAAAAAATTATCTGGTAAGGTTTGCAAAAAAATAATTTGATTTGTTACTCAATTTGACAGTAATGTACTTAGAATCCTGAGATAATGCGAAAAAACAATAAAAATGTATTCAAACATAATTCCTAATCCAAACGTGCAAAATGTCTAAAAATGCCTGTGATATTGAATACATGTGAGTTTTACTAGATACAGTTGTTTTTCAATGGTTTGCAAATACAAAAATGAGGTTTTACTCAATATGACTGTATACTGTAACACTCAATATGACAGTTATTTAAACATAACTCCTACACCACACATGAAAAATGGCTAATAATGCCTGGAATAATGCATCTTTGGGAGTTTTACTCGAAACATATGCTTTTTTAAATCTTGCAAATGTAAAAAGTTGTTTTTTACTCAATATGACTATTATAGTCTTAGAATCCTGAGATAATGCGAAAAAAGCAATAAAAATGTATTCAAACATAACTTCTAAACAACACATGCAAAATGGCTAATAATGCCTAGAGATATGTTTTTTTGTTAGTTGTACTAGAAAAATGATCTTTTGTAAGGTTTGCAAAGACACAAGTTAGTTTTTTTTTTCAATATAACAATGTAACTGTCATACTAAATATGAAAGGTTTATAATCATAACTCCAAAACCAAATATGAAATGTGTCTTAAAAAGCCTTTAATATTGAATTTTTGTGAGTTTTAGCAGAATCAGGTATTTTGGAAAGAATCACAAATACAAATATTACATTTTACTGGCCTCATATTGGTCACACTCAAAATGACAGTTTTTGAAACATAACTCCAAAAATACACATGCAAAATGTCTAATAATGCCTGAAGAAATGCATCTTCGAGAGTTTTCCTGAAAAAAAAACATTTGGTAAGGTTTGCAAAAACAAAATTTGATTTGTTACTCAATTTGACAGTAATGTACTTAGACTCCTGAAATAATGCGAAAAAAGCAATAAAAATGTATTCAAACATAATTCCTAATCCAAACTTGCAAAATGTCTAAAAATGCCTGTGATATTGAATACATGTGAGTTTTACTAGATACAGTTGTTTTTCAATGGTTTGCAAATACAAAAATGAGGTTTTACTCAATATGACTGTATACTGTAACACTCAATATGACAGTTATTTAAACATAACTCCTACACCACACATGAAAAATGGCTAATAATGCCTGAAATAATGCATCTTTGGGAGTTTTACTCGAAACATATGCTTTTTTAAATCTTGCAAATGCAAAAAGTAGTTTTTTACTCAATATGACTATAATAGTCTTAGAATCCTGAGATAATGCGAAAAAAGCAATAAAAATGTATTCAAACATAACTTCTAAACAACACATGCAAAATGGCTAATAATGCCTAGAGATATGTTTTTTTGTTAGTTGTACTAGAAAAATGATCTTTTGTAAGGTTTGCAAAGACACAAGTTAGTTTTTTATTCAATTTAACAGTGTAACTGTCATCCTAAATATGAAAGCTTTATAATCATAACTCCAAAACCAAATATGAAATTTGTCTTAAAAAGCCTTTAATATTGAATTTATGTGAGTTTTAGCAGAATAAGGTATTTTGGAAAGAATCACAAATACAAATATTAGATTTTACTGGCCTTATATTGGTCACACTCAAAATGACAGTTTTTGAAACATAACTCCAAAAATACACATGCAAAATGTCTAATAATGCCTGAAGAAATGCATCTTCGAGAGTTTTCCTGAAAAAAAAACATTTGGTAAGGTTTGCAAAAACAAAATTTGATTTGTTACTCAATTTGACAGTAAAGTACTTAGAATCCTGAGATAATGCGAAAAAAACAATAAAAATGTATTCAAACATAATTCCTAATCCAAACGTGCAAAATGTCTAAAAATGCCTGTGATATTGAATACATGTGAGTTTCACTAGATACAGTTGTTTTTCAATGGTTTGCAAATACAAAAATGAGGTTTTACTCAATATGACTGTATACTGTAACACTCAATATGACAGTTATTTAAACATAACTCCTACACCACACATGAAAAATGGCTAATAATGCCTGAAATAATGCATCTTTGGGAGTTTTACTCGAAACATATGCTTTTTTAAATCTTGCAAATGCAAAAAGTTGTTTTTTACTCAATATGACTATAATAGTCTTAGAATCCTGAGATAATGCGAAAAAAGCAATAAAAATGTATTCAAACATAACTTCTAACCAACAAATGCAAAATGGCTAATAATGCCTAGAGATATGTATTTTGGTTAGTTGTACTAGAAAAATGATCTTTTGTAAGGTTTGCAAAGACACAAGTTAGTTTTTTTTTCAATATAACAATGTAACTGTCATACTAAATATGTAAGGTTTATAATCTTAACTCCAAAACCAAATATGACATTGGTCTTAAAAAGCCTTTAATATTGAATTTATGTAAGTTTTAGCAGAATCAGGTATTTTGGAAAGAATCACAAATACAAATATTAGATTTTACTGGCCTCATATTGGTCACACTCAAAATGACAGTTTTTGAAACATAACTCCAAAAATACACATGCAAAATGTCTAATAATGCCTGAAGAAATGCATCTTCGAGAGTTTTCCTGAAAAAAAAAAAAATTTGGTAAGGTTTGCAAAAACAAATTTTGATTTGTTACTCAATTTGACAGTAATGTACTTGGAATCCTGAGATAATGCGAAAAAAGCAATAAAAATGTATTCAAACATAATTCCTAATCCAAACGTGCAAAATGTCTAAAAATGCCTGTGATATTGAATACATGTGAGTTTTACTAGATACAGTTTTTTTTCTATGGTTTGCAAATACAAAAATGAGGTTTTACTCAATATGACTGTATACTGTAACACTCAATATGACAGTTATTTAAACATAACTCCTACACCACACATGAAAAATGGCTAATAATGCCTGAAAAAATGCATCTTTGGGAGTTTTACTCGAAACATATGCTTTTTTAAATCTTGCAAATGCAAAAAGTAGTTTTTTACTCAATATGACTATAATAGTCTTAGACTCCTGAGATAATGCGAAAAAAGCAATAAAAATGTATTCAAACATAACTTCTAAACAACACATGCAAAATGGCTAATAATGCCCAGAGATATGTTTTTTTTGTTAGTTGTACTAGAAAAATGATCTTTTGTAAGGTTTGCAAAGACACAAGTTAGTTTTTTTATTCAATATAACAGTGTAACTGTCATACTAAATATGAAAGGTTTATAATCTTAACTCCAAAACCAAATATGACATTGGTCTTAAAAAGCCTTTAATATTGAATTTATGTAAGTTTTAGCAGAATCAGGTATTTTGGAAAGAATCACAAATACAAATATTAGATTTTACTGGCCTCATATTGGTCACACTCAAAATGACAGTTTTTGAAACATAACTCCAAAAATACACATGCAAAATGTCTAATAATGCCTGAAGAAATGCATCTTCGAGAGTTTTCCTGAAAAAAAACATTTGGTAAGGTTTGCAAAAACAAAATTTGATTTGTTACTCAATTTGACAGTAATGTACTGAGAATCCTGAAATAATGCGAAAAAAGCAATAAAAATGTATTCAAACATAATTCCTAATCCAAACGTGCAATATGTCTAAAAATGCCTGTGATATTGAATACATGTGAGTTTTACTAGATACAGTTGTTTTTCAATGGTTTGCAAATACAAAAATGAGGTTTTACTCAATATGACTGTATACTGTAACACTCAATATGACAGTTATTTAAACATAACTCCTACACCACACATGAAAACTGGCTAATAATGCCTGAAATAATGCATCTTTGGGAGTTTTACTCGAAACGTATGCTTTTTTAAATCTTGCAAATGCAAAAAGTAGTTTTTTACTCAATATGACTATAATAGTCTTAGAATCCTGAGATAATGCGAAAAAAGCAATAAAAATGTATTCAAACATAACTTCTAAACAACACTTGCAAAATGGCTAATAATGCCTAGGGTTATGTATTTTTGTTAGTTGTACTAGAAAAATGATCTTTTGTAAGGTTTGCAAAGACACAAGTTAGTTTTTTTATTCAATATAACAGTGTAACTGTCATACTAAATATGAAAGGTTTATAATCATAACTCCAAAACCAAATATGACATTTGTCTTAAAAAGCCTTTAATATTGAATTTATGTAAGTTTTTGCAGAATCAGGTATTTTGGAAAGAATCACAAATACAAATATTAGATTTTACTGGCCTTATATTGGTCACACTCAAAATGACAGTTTTTGAAACATAACTCCAAAAATACACATGCAAAATGTCTAATAATGCCTGAAGAAATGCATCTTCGAGAGTTTTCCTGAAAAAAAAACATTTGGTAAGGTTTGCAAAAACAAAATTTGATTTGTTACTCAATTTGACAGTAAAGTACTTAGAATCCTGAGATAATGCGAAAAAAACAATAAAAATGTATTCAAACATAATTCCTAATCCAAACGTGCAAAATGTCTAAAAATGCCTGTGATATTGAATACATGTGAGTTTCACTAGATACAGTTGTTTTTCAATGGTTTGCAAATACAAAAATGAGGTTTTACTCAATATGACTGTATACTGTAACACTCAATATGACAGTTATTTAAACATAACTCCTACACCACACATGAAAAATGGCTAATAATGCCTGAAATAATGCATCTTTGGGAGTTTTACTCGAAACATATGCTTTTTTAAATCTTGCAAATGCAAAAAGTTGTTTTTTACTCAATATGACTATAATAGTCTTAGAATCCTGAGATAATGCGAAAAAAGCAATAAAAATGTATTCAAACATAACTTCTAAACAACAAATGCAAAATGGCTAATAATGCCTAGAGATATGTATTTTGGTTAGTTGTACTAGAAAAATGATCTTTTGTAAGGTTTGCAAAGACACAAGTTAGTTTTTTTTTCAATATAACAATGTAACTGTCATACTAAATATGTAAGGTTTATAATCTTAACTCCAAAACCAAATATGACATTGGTCTTAAAAAGCCTTTAATATTGAATTTATGTAAGTTTTAGCAGAATCAGGTATTTTGGAAAGAATCACAAATACAAATATTAGATTTTACTGGCCTCATATTGGTCACACTCAAAATGACAGTTTTTGAAACATAACTTTAAAAATACACATGCAAAATGTCTAATAATGCCTGAAGAAATGCATCTTCGAGAGTTTTCCTGAAAAAAAAAAACATTTGGTAAGGTTTGCAAAAACAAATTTTGATTTGTTACTCAATTTGACAGTAATGTACTTGGAATCCTGAGATAATGCGAAAAAAAGCAATAAAAATGTATTCAAACATAATTCCTAATCCAAACGTGCAAAATGTCTAAAAATGCCTGTGATATTGAATACATGTGAGTTTTACTAGATACAGTTTTTTTTCTATGGTTTGCAAATACAAAAATGAGGTTTTACTCAATATGACTGTATACTGTAACACTCAATATGACAGTTATTTAAACATAACTCCTACACCACACATGAAAAATGGCTAATAATGCCTGAAAAAATGCATCTTTGGGAGTTTTACTCGAAACATATGCTTTTTTAAATCTTGCAAATGCAAAAAGTAGTTTTTTACTCAATATGACTATAATAGTCTTAGACTCCTGAGATAATGCGAAAAAAGCAATAAAAATGTATTCAAACATAACTTCTAAACAACACATGCAAAATGGCTAATAATGCCCAGAGATATGTTTTTTTTGTTAGTTGTACTAGAAAAATGATCTTTTGTAAGGTTTGCAAAGACACAAGTTAGTTTTTTTATTCAATATAACAGTGTAACTGTCATACTAAATATGAAAGGTTTATAATCTTAACTCCAAAACCAAATATGACATTGGTCTTAAAAAGCCTTTAATATTGAATTTATGTAAGTTTTAGCAGAATCAGGTATTTTGGAAAGAATCACAAATACAAATATTAGATTTTACTGGCCTCATATTGGTCACACTCAAAATGACAGTTTTTGAAACATAACTCCGAAAATACACATGCAAAATGTCTAATAATGCCTGAAGAAATGCATCTTCGAGAGTTTTCCTGAAAAAAAAAACATTTGGTAAGGTTTGCAAAAACCAAATTTGATTTTTAATCAATTTGACAGTAATGTACTTAGAATCCTGAGATAATGCGAAAAAAGCAATAAAAATGTATTCAAACATAATTCCTAATCCAAACGTGCAAAATGTCTAAATATGCCTGTGATATTGAATACATGTGAGTTTTACTAGATACAGTTGTTTTTCAATGGTTTGCAAATACAAAAATGAGGTTTTACTCAATATGACTGTATACTGTAACACTCAAAATGACAGTTATTTAAACATAACTCCTACACCACACATGAAAAATGGCTAATAATGCCTGAAATAATGCATCTTTGGGAGTTTTACTCGAAACATATGCTTTTTTAAATCTTGCAAATGCAAAAAGTAGTTTTTTACTCATTATGACTATAATAGTCTTAGAATCCTGAGATAATGCGAAAAAAGCAATAAAAATGTATTCAAACATAACTTCTAAACAACACATGCAAAATGGCTAATAATGCCTAGGGATATGTATTTTTGTTAGTTGTACTAAAGAAATGATCTTTTGTAAGGTTTGCAAAGACACAAGTTAGTTTTTTTTTCAATATAACAGTGTAACTGTCATACTAAATATGAAAGGTTTATAATCATAACTCCAAAACCAAATATGACATTTGTCTTAAAAAGCCTTTAATATTGAATTTATGTAAGTTTTAGCAGAATCAGGTATTTTGGAAAGAATGACAAATACAAATATTAGGTTTTACTGGCCTCATATTGGTCACACTCAAAATGACAGTTTTTGAAACATAACTCCAAAAATACACATGCAAAATGTCTAATAATGCCTGAAGAAATATATCTTCGAGAGTTTTCCTGAAAAAAAAAACATTTGGTAAGGTTTGTAAAAAAAAAAATTTGATTTGTTACTCAATTTGACAGTAATGTACTTAGAATCCTGAGATAATGCGAAAAAAGCAATAAAAATGTATTCAAACATAATCCCTAATCCAAACGTGCAAAATGTCTGAAAATGCCTGTGATGTTGAATACATGTGAGTTTTACTAGATACAGTTGTTTTTCAATGGTTTGCAAATACAAAAATGAGGTTTTACTCAATATGACTGTATACTGTAACACTCAATATGACAGTTATTTAAACATAACTCCTACACCACACATGAAAAATGGCTAATAATGCCTGAAATAATGCATCTTTGGGAGTTTTACTCAAAACATATGCTTTTTTAAATCTTGCAAATGCAAAAAGTAGTTTTTTTACTCAACATGACTATAATAGTCTTAGAATCCTGAGATAATGCGAAAAAAGCAATAAAAATTTATTCAAACATAACTTCTAAACAACAAATGCAAAATGGCTAATAATGCCTAGAGATATGTATTTTGGTTAGTTGTACTAGAAAAATGATAGTTTGTAAGGTTTGCAAAGACACAAGTTAGTTTTTTTTATTCAATATAACAGTGTAACTGTCATACTAAATATGAAAGGTTTATAATCATAACTCCAAAACCAAATATGACATTTGTCTTAAAAAGCCTTTAATATTGAATTTATGTAAGTTTTAGCAAAATCAGGTATTTTGGAAAGAATCACAAATACAAATATTAGATTTTACTGGCCTCATATTGGTCACGCTCAAAATGACAGTTTTTGAAACATAACTCCAAAAATACACATGCAAAATGTCTAATAATGCCTGAAGAAATGCATCTTCGAGAGTTTTCCAGAAAAAAAAAATTTGGTAAGGTTTGCAAAAACAAAATTTGATTTGTTACTCAATTTGACAGTACTATACATTAGAATCCTGAGATAATGCGAAAAAAGCAATAAAAATGTATTCAAACATAATTCCTAATCCAAACGTGCAAAATGTCTAAAAATGCCTGTGATATTGAATACATGTGAGTTTTACTAGATACAGTTGTTTTTCAATGGTTTGCAAATACAAAAATGAGGTTTTACTCAATATGACTGTATACTGTAACACTCAATATGACAGTTATTCAAACATAACTCCTACACCACACATGAAAAATGGCTAATAATGGCTGAAATAATGCATCTTTTGGAGTTTTACTCGAAACATATGCTTTTTTAAATATTGCAAATTTAAAAAGTAGTTTTATACTCAATATGACTATTATAGTCTTAGAATCCTGAGATAATGCGAAAAAAGCAATAAAGATGTATTCAAACATAACTTCTAAACAACACATGCAAAATGGCTGATAATGCCTAGAGATATGTATTTTGGTTAGTTGTACTAGAAAAATTATCTTTTGTAAGGTTTGCAAAGACACGTTAGTTTTTTTTTTCAATATAACAATGTAACTGTCATACTAAATATGAAAGGTTTATAATCATAACTCCAAAACCAAATATGACATTTGTCTTAAAAAGCCTTTAATATTGAATTTATGTAAGTTTTAGCAGAATCAGGTATTTTGGAAAGAATCACAAATACAAATATTAGATTTTACTGGCCTCATATTGGTCACACTCAAAATGACAGTTTTTGAAACATAACTCCAAAAATACACATGCAAAATGTCTAATAATGCCTGAAGAAATGCATCTTCGAGAGTTTTCCTGAAAAAAAAAACATTTGGTAAGGTTTGCAAAAACCAAATTTGTTTTTTAATCAATTTGACAGTAATGTACTTAGAATCCTGAGATAATGCGAAAAAAGCAATAATAATGTATTCAAACATAACTTCTAAACAACACATGCAAAATTTCTAAAAATGCCTGTGATATTGAATACATGTGAGTTTTACTAGATACAGTTGTTTTTCAATGGTTTGCAATTACAAAAATGAGGTTTTACTCAATATGACTGTATACTGTAACACTCAATATGACAGTTATTTAAACATAACTCCTACACCACACATGAAAAATGGCTAATAATGCCTGAAATAATGCATCTTTGGGAGTTTTACTCGAAACATATGCTTTTTTAAATCTTGCAAATGCAAAAAGTAGTTTTTTACTCAATATGACTGTAATAGTCTTACAATCCTGAGATAATGCGAAAAAAGCAATAAAAATGTATTCAAACATAACTTCTAAACAACACATGCAAAATGGCTAATAATGCCTAGAGATATGTTTTTTTGTTAGTTGTACTAGAAAAATTATCTTTTGTAAGGTTTGCAAAGACACAAATTAGTTTTTTTATTCAATATAACAGTGTAACTGTCATACTAAATATGAAAGGTTTATAATCATAACTCCAAAACCAAATATGAAATTTGTCTTAAAAAGCCTTTAATATTGAATTATGTGAGTTTTAGCAGAATCAGGTATTTTGGAAAGAATCACAAATACAAATATTAGATTTTACTGGCCTCATATTGGTCACACTCAAAATGACAGTTTTTGAAACATAACTCCAAAAATACACATGCAAAATGTCGAATAATGCCTGAAGAAATGCATCTTCGAGAGTTTTCCAGAAAAAAAACATTTGGTAAGGTTTGCAAAAACAAAATTTGATGTGTTACTCAATTTGACAGTAATGTACTTAGAATCCTGAGATAATGCGAAAAAAGCAATACAAATGTAGTCCAACATAATTCCTAATCTAAACGTGCAAAATGTCTAAAAATGCCTGTGATATTGAATACATGTGAGTTTTACTATAGTACAGTTGTTTTTCTATGGTTTGCAAATAGAAATTTAGGTTTTACTCAATATGACTGTATACTGTAACACTCAATATGAGAGTTATTTAAACATAACTCCTACACCACACATGAAAAATGGCTAATGATGCCTGAAATAATGCATCTTTGGGAGTTTTACTCGGAACATATGCTTTTTTAAATCTTGCAAATGCAAAAAGTATTTTTTACTCAATATGACTATAATGTTCTTAGAATCCTGAGATAATGCGAAAAAGCAATACAAAAGTTTTCAAACATAACTTTTAAACAACACATGCAAAACGGCTAATAATTCCTAGAGATATGTATCTTTGTTAGTTGTAGTAGAAAAATGATATTTTGTAGGGCTCACTTGGAAAACAAAATCCTATTTGTATGGTTAGTTTGCTCTAAATTTCTACTATAATTTTTCAATTTTCTTAAATAGGTTATAAATCTGTAGAATTGAAGACATTATCTGTAAATTAAAAAAAAGCCTGTTATTTTAAGTAATATGCCAGTAATGACAAACTATGTATATTCCTATTTTTTTTTACAGAAAAATACCAAATTATTTATACATATTATTTTCTGTTTTCTCAAATTACTTTCAATTTCATGTAAAATTACAGTAATTAACTTTAATTAAATATGTAGCTTGTTATATGAAAGTATTTGTTCATACTAACAATCTAACAGTTTTATATGTAATTTTAAGGTAAATCAAATGTTTTCAATATTTATGTGTATTTTCACATTCAAGTCGAAAAATATATGTAGCCTCTTATAAAAGGTGTATGCTCAAACTGTAATATGACGTACATGAAATACTGCAAGAGATTCTTAATCAACAGTCAACAGCCGTACAGATCATACTGACGGTGGCCGTACAAACAACTTTAACAATGTTACAAATATGCGCCACACTGTGGAGCCACATCAATCAAGACTGACAAACACATTTCAGGAGAACATCGTCACCGTAACACAACATTAACACAACAGAAACAATTCCTAGAATTCCATGTGTTACAATATACACCCCCACCACCTAACCCCGCCCAGCTCAACCAACGCACGGAGGGGGGCGGTGATGTTTTGGGGCACGGGGTTGGGTGGTAGCGGGATTGTAGCCCGGAAGAGTCAGCGCTGCTTGGGCTTCTGGGTATTTGTTATGTTGTTTTTATCTTTTATTACAGTGAGGATGTTTTCCTGAAATGTGTTTATCATTCTTGTTCGATGTGGGTTCACAGTGTGGTGCATATTTGTAACAGTGTTAAAGTTGTTTGTACAGCCACCGTCAGTGTGACCTGTGTGGCTGTTGACCAAGTATATTTTGCAGTCACTTTTCAAATGAACGACGAAACCGTGCTCATCACATGCCTCAATTGGCACGCTGATGATTTGATGAATGAGCGTTCAATAAAACCCACCACGGTATTACGTGTCATATTCGCCCGGCCAAATTTTGAGTCAACCCTACATGAGGGTCAGTGAAATTCTCGTGGTGAAATGATAGGAATGGTAAGTATGTCGCTAGGGTGGGATAGCCATTCATGTAAGGTTAACCCACTTTGTATCAATTTCCTGCATCCAGTGGCCCCCCGCTAAAGTCAATGAGACACCCCTGATCCAACAATTCAGAAAAAATCTGTTAAACAATGGTATTTTTCTGTGGAATCGCCAGCAATGTCACTTCACTAAAGGTGGTTGATCGTAATAATTTGGAAAAACTCTTTAGAATAAAGATATTTTTCTGCAGAACTGTTTGCATCGTCACTTTATTAAAGGTGGTTGATTTTAATAATTTAGTAAAAATCTGTAAAATTACGATATTTCACCCCAAAACGTTTCATGAAAATTTCTGTAAATATAATATTTTTGATCATTATTTGGTTTACAATGTTTTACTTTAGTTTTATGGTTTTTGTTTGGCAGCCGTCGCTGCCAGTAAATGACCGTTTTTTTACAAAATTTATTTTTACAAAATTTATTTTTACAGTGTTTGCAAAGATAAAAGTTAGTTTTTTGTATTCAATATAACAGTAAAACTGTCATACTAAATATGAAAGGTTAATAAACATAACTCCAAAACCAAACATGAAATCCGTCTAAAAAAGCCTGTAATATTGACTTTATGTGAGTTTTACCTGAATTAGGTATTTTGGAAAGGTTCACAAATACAAAAATTTGGTTTTACTGGCCTCACATTGGTCACACTCAATAAGACAGTTTTTGAACCCTATCTCCAAAAATACACATGCAAAATTACAAAAAAATGCCTGAAGAAATGTATCTTTGTGAGTTTTACTGGATAAAAAAAAACATTTTGTAAGGGTTGCAAAAACAAAAAGAAATGTTTTGTAATGTTAATGTAATTTTAAGGTAAATTATTTTTTTTTAATATTTATGTGTATTTTCACATTCAATGAGAAAAATATATGTAGCCTCTTATAAAAGGTTTATGCTCAAACTATCCATCCATCCATTTTCTACCGCTTATTCCCTTTTGGGGTCGCGGGGGGCGCTGGCGCCTATCTCAGCTACAATCGGGCGGAAGGCGGGGTACACCCTGGACAAGTCGCCACCTCATCGCAGGGCCAACACAGATAGACAGACAACATTCACACACTAGGGCCAATTTAGTGTTGCCAATCAACCTATCCCCAGGTGCATGTCTTAGGAAGTGGGAGGAAGCCGGAGTACCCGGAGGGAACCCACGCATTCACGGGGAGAACATGCAAACTCCACACAGAAAGATCCCGAGCCTGGATTTGAACCCAGGACTGCAGGACCTTCGTATTGTGAGGCAGACGCACTAACCCCTCTGCCACCGTGAAGCCCGCTCAAACTAACATTTACATTTTTTTCCCTGTAATATGACATACATGAGTGACTGCAAGACATACTTAATCAACAGTCAATAGCCTTACAGATCACACTGACGGTGGCCGTACAAACAACTTTAACAATGTTACAAATATGCGCCACATTGTGGAGCCACATCAAACAAGAATGACAAACACATTTCAGGAAAACATCTTCACCGTAACACAACATTAACACAACAGAAACAATACCCAGTATTCCATGTGTTACAATGTACACCCCCACCACCTAACCCCGCCCAGCTCAACCAACGCACGGAGGGGGGCGGTGATGTTTTGGGGCGCGGGGTTGGGTGGTAGCAGGGGTGTAGCCCGGAAGAGTCAGCGCTGCATGGGCTTGTGGGTATTTGTTATGTTATGTTGTTTTTATGTTTTGTTACAGTGAGGATGTTTTCCTGAAATGTGTTTATCATTCTTGTTCGATGTGGATTCACAGTGTGGTGCATATTTGTAACAGTGTTAAAGTTGTTTGTACAGCCACCACCAGTGTGACCTGTGTGACTGTTGACCAAGTATGTCTTGCAGTCACTATCACATGCATGACAATACCGTGCACATCACACTAATCAGTAGGCATGCTAATGATTTGGTGAATGAGCGTATAAAAAGTCACCCGGCCAGACTTTGGGTCAATCCTACATGAGGGTCAGTAAAATTCTCACAGTGAAATGGTAGGATCAGTAAGTATGTTGCTAGGGTGGGGTAGCCATTCATGCAAGGTGAATCCACTTTGCATCAAGTTCCTGCAACCAGTGGCCCCCCACTAAAGTCAATGAGACACCCCTGATCCTAACTATTCAGAAAAAATCTGTAAAACAATGGTATTTTTCTGAGGAACCGCCAGCATTGTCACTTCACTAAAGGTGGTTGATCGTAATAATTTGGAAAAACTCTTTAGAATAAAGGTATTTTTCTGCAGATCTGTTTGCATCGTCACTTTATTAAAGGTGGTTGATCTTAATAATTTAGTAAAAATCTGTAAAATTATGATATTTCACCCCAAAACGTTTCATGAAAATATCCGTAAATATAATATTTGTGATCATTATTTGGTTTACAATGTTTTACTTTAGTTTTATGGTTTTTGTTTGGCAGCCGTAGCTGCCAGTAAATGACCGTTTTTTTACAAAATTGATTTCTACAGTGTTTGCAAAGATAAAAGTTAGTTTTTTTTATTCAATATAACAGTAAAACTGTCATACTAAATATAAAAGGTTAATAAACATAACTCCAAAACCAAACATGAAATCTGTCTAAAAAAGCCCATAATGTTGACTTTATGTGAGTTTTACCTGAATTAAGTATTTTGGAAAGGTTCACAAATACAAAAATTTTGTTTTACTTGCCTCACATTGGTCACACTCAATAAGACAGTTTTTGAACCCTATCTCCAAAAATACACATGCAAAATTACAAAAAAATGCCTGAAGAAATGTATCTTTGTGAGTTTTACTGGATAAAAAAACATTTTGTAAGGGTTGCAAAAACAAAAATAAATATTTTACCCAATTTGACAGTAATGTACTTAAAATCCTGAGATAATGCAAAAAGAGCAATAAAAATGTATTCCAACATAATTCCTAATCCAAACGTGCAAAATGTCTAAAAATGCCTGTGATATTGAATCCATGTGAGTTTTACTAGATACAGTTGATTTTCTATGGTTTGCAAAATCAAAAATTAGGTTTTACTCAATATGACTGTATATTGTAACACTCAATATGACAGTTATTTAAACATAACTCCTACACCACACATGGCTAATAATGCCTGAAATAATGCATCTTTGGGAGTTTTACTCGAAACGATTGCTTTTTTAAATCTTTGCAATGCAAAAAATTGTTGTTTTATTCAATATGACAATAATGTTCTTGGAATCCTGAGATAATGCGAAAAAAGCAATAAAAATGTATTCAAACATAACTTCTAAACAACACATGCAAAATGGCTAATGATAGCTAGAGATATGTTTTTTTTGTTAGTTGTACTAGAAAAATGATCTTTTGTAAGGTTTGCAAAGACACAAGTTAGTTTTTTTATTCAATATAACAGTGTTACTGTCATACTAAATATGAAAGGTTTATAATCATAACTCCAAAACCAAATATGACATTTGTCTTAAAAAGCCTTTAATATTGAATTTATGTGAGTTTTAGCAGAATCAGGTATTTTGGAAAGAATCACAAATACAAATATTAGATTTCACTGGCCTCATATTGGTCACACTCAAAATGACAGTTTTTGAAACATAACTCCAAAAATACACATGCAAAAGGTCTAATAATGCCTGAAGAAATGCATCTTCGAGAGTTTTCCAGAAAAAAAAAAACATTTGGTAAGGTTTGCAAAAACAAAATTTGATTTGTTACTCAATTTGACAGTAATGTACTTAGAATCCTGAGATAAAGCAAAAAAAGCAATAAAAATGTATTCAAACATAATTCCTAATCCAAACGTGCAAAATGTCTAAAAATGCCTGTGATATTGAATACATGTGAGTTTTACTAGATACAGTTGTTTTTCAATGGTTTGCAAATACAAAAATGAGGTTTTACTCAATATGACTGTATACTGTAACACTCAATATGACAGTTATTTAAACATAACTCCTACACCACACATGAAAAATGGCTAATAATGCCTGAAATAATGCATCTTTGGGAGTTTTACTCGAAACATATGCCTTTTTAAATCTTGCAAATGCAAAAAAGTTGTTTTTTACTCAATATGACACTAATGTTCTTAGAATCCTGAGATAATGCGAAAAAAACAATAAAAATGTATTCAAACATAACTTATAAACAACACATGCAAAATGGCTAATAATGCCTAGAGATATGTTTTTTTGTTAGTTGTACTAGAAAAATAATCTTTTGTAAGGTTTGCAAAGACACAAGTTAGTTTTTTTATTCAATATAACAGTGTAACCGTCATACTAAATATGAAAGGTTTATAATCATAACTCCAAAACCAAATATGAAATTTGTCTTAAAAAAACTCTAATATTGAATTTATGTGAGTTTTAGCAGAATCAGGTATTTTGGAAAGAATCACAAATACAAATATTAGATTTTACTGGCCTCATATTGGTCACACTCAAAATGACAGTTTTTGAAACATAACTCCAAAAATACACATGCAAAATGTCTAATAATGCCCGAAGAAAAGCATCTTCGAGAGTTTTCCAGAAAAAAAACATTTGGTAAGGTTTGCAAAAACAAAATTTGATTTGTTACTCAATTTGACAGTAATGTACTTAGAATCCTGAGATAATGCGAAAAAAGCAATAAAAATGTATTCAAACATAATTCCTAATCCAAACGTGCAAAATGTCTAAAAATGCCTGTGATATTGAATACATGTGAGTTTTACTAGATACAGTTGTTTTTTCTATGGTTTGCAAATACAAAAATGAGGTTTTACTCAATATGACTGTATACTGTAACACTCAATATGACAGTTATTTAAACATAACTCCTACACCACACATGAAAAATGGCTAATAATGCCTGAAATAATGCATCTTTGGGAGTTTTACTCGAAACATATGCTTTTTTAAATCTTGCAAATGCAAAAAGTTGTTTTTTTACTCAATATGACTATAATAGTCTTAGAATCCTGAGATAATGCGAAAAAAGCAATAAAAATGTATTCAAACATAACTTCTAAACAACACATGCAAAATGGCTAATAATGCCTAGAGATATGTTTTTTTGTTAGTTGTACTAGAAACATGATCTTTTGTAAGGTTTGCAAAGACACAAGTTAGTTTTTTTATTCAATTTAACAGTGTAACTGTCATCCTAAATATGAAAGGTTTATAATCATAACTCCAAAACCAAATATGAAATGTGTCTTAAAAAGCCTTTAATATTGAATTTATGTGAGTTTTAGCAGAATAAGGTATTTTGGAAAGAATCACAAATACAAATATTAGATTTTACTGGCCTCATATTGGTCACACTCAAAATGACAGTTTTTGAAACATGACTCCAAAAATACACATGCAAAATGTCTAATAATGCCTGAAGAAATGCATCTTCGAGAGTTTTCCAGAAAAAAAACATTTGGTAAGGTTTGCAAAAAAAAAAATTTGATTTGTTAGTCAATTTGACAGTAATGTACTTAGAATCCTGAGATAATGCCAAAAAAGCAATAAAAATGTATTCAAACATAATTCCTAATCCAAACGTGCAAAATGTCTAAAAATGCCTGTGATATTGAATACATGTGAGTTTCACTAGATACAGTTGTTTTTCAATGGTTTGCAAATACAAAAATGAGGTTTTACTCAATATGACTGTATACTGTAACACTCAATATGACAGTTATTCAAACATAACTCCTACACCACACATGAAAAATGGCTAATAATGCCTGAAATAATGCATCTTTGGGAGTTTTACTCGAAACATATGATTTTTTAAATCTTGCAAATGCAAAAAGTAGTTTTTTACTCAATATGACTATTATAGTCTTAGAATCCTGATATAATGCCAAAAAAGCAATAAAAATGTATTCAAACATAACTTCTAAACAACACATGCAAAATGGCTAATAATGCCTAGAGACATGTTTTTTTGTTAGTTGTACTAGAAAAATGATCTTTTGTAAGGTTTGCAAAGACACAAGTTAGTTTTTTTATTCAATATAACAGTGTAACTGTCATACTAAATATGAAAGTTTATAATCATAACTCCAAAACCAAATATGACATTTGTCTTAAAAAGCCTTTAATATAGAATTTATGTAAGTTTTAGCAGAATCAGGTATTTTGGAAAGAATCACAAATACAAATATTAGGTTTTACTGGCCTCATATTGGTCACACTCAAAATGACAGTTTTTGAAACATAACTCCAAAAATACACATGCAAAATGTCTAATAATGCCTGAAGAAATATATCTTTGAGAGTTTTCCAGAAAAAAAAAATTATCTGGTAAGGTTTGCAAAAAAATAATTTGATTTGTTACTCAATTTGACAGTAATGTACTTAGAATCCTGAGATAATGCGAAAAAACAATAAAAATGTATTCAAACATAATTCCTAATCCAAACGTGCAAAATGTCTAAAAATGCCTGTGATATTGAATACATGTGAGTTTTACTAGATACAGTTGTTTTTCAATGGTTTGCAAATACAAAAATGAGGTTTTACTCAATATAACTGTATACTGTAACACTCAATATGACAGTTATTTAAACATAACTCCTACACCACACATGAAAAATGGCTAATAATGCCTGGAATAATGCATCTTTGGGAGTTTTACTCGAAACATATGCTTTTTTAAATCTTGCAAATGTAAAAAGTTGTTTTTTACTCAATATGACTATTATAGTCTTAGAATCCTGAGATAATGCGAAAAAAGCAATAAAAATGTATTCAAACATAACTTCTAAACAACACATGCAAAATGGCTAATAATGCCTAGAGATATGTTTTTTTGTTAGTTGTACTAGAAAAATGATCTTTTGTAAGGTTTGCAAAGACACAAGTTAGTTTTTTTTTTCAATATAACAATGTAACTGTCATACTAAATATGAAAGGTTTATAATCATAACTCCAAAACCAAATATGAAATGTGTCTTAAAAAGCCTTTAATATTGAATTTTTGTGAGTTTTAGCAGAATCAGGTATTTTGGAAAGAATCACAAATACAAATATTAGATTTTACTGGCCTCATATTGGTCACACTCAAAATGACAGTTTTTGAAACATAACTCCAAAAATACACATGCAAAATGTCTAATAATGCCTGAAGAAATGCATCTTCGAGAGTTTTCCTGAAAAAAAAACATTTGGTAAGGTTTGCAAAAACAAAATTTGATTTGTTACTCAATTTGACAGTAATGTACTTAGACTCCTGAAATAATGCGAAAAAAGCAATAAAAATGTATTCAAACATAATTCCTAATCCAAACGTGCAAAATGTCTAAAAATGCCTGTGATATTGAATACATGTGAGTTTTACTAGATACAGTTGTTTTTCAATGGTTTGCAAATACAAAAATGAGGTTTTACTCAATATGACTGTATACTGTAACACTCAATATGACAGTTATTTAAACATAACTCCTACACCACACATGAAAAATGGCTAATAATGCCTGAAATAATGCATCTTTGGGAGTTTTACTCGAAACATATGCTTTTTTAAATCTTGCAAATGCAAAAAGTAGTTTTTTACTCAATATGACTATAATAGTCTTAGAATCCTGAGATAATGCGAAAAAAGCAATAAAAATGTATTCAAACATAACTTCTAAACAACACATGCAAAATGGCTAATAATGCCTAGAGATATGTTTTTTTGTTAGTTGTACTAGAAAAATGATCTTTTGTAAGGTTTGCAAAGACACAAGTTAGTTTTTTATTCAATTTAACAGTGTAACTGTCATCCTAAATATGAAAGCTTTATAATCATAACTCCAAAACCAAATATGAAATTTGTCTTAAAAAGCCTTTAATATTGAATTTATGTGAGTTTTAGCAGAATAAGGTATTTTGGAAAGAATCACAAATACAAATATTAGATTTTACTGGCCTCATATTGGTCACACTCAAAATGACAGTTTTTGAAACATAACTCCAAAAATACACATGCAAAATGTCTAATAATGCCTGAAGAAATGCATCTTCGAGAGTTTTCCTGAAAAAAAACATTTGGTAAGGTTTGCAAAAACAAAATTTGATTTGTTACTCAATTTGACAGTAATGTACTTAGAATCCTGAAATAATGCGAAAAAAGCAATAAAAATGTATTCAAACATAATTCCTAATCCAAACGTGCAATATGTCTAAAAATGCCTGTGATATTGAATACATGTGAGTTTTACTAGATACAGTTGTTTTTCAATGGTTTGCAAATACAAAAATGAGGTTTTACTCAATATGACTGTATACTGTAACACTCAATATGACAGTTATTTAAACATAACTCCTACACCACACATGAAAAATGGCTAATAATGCCTGAAATAATGCATCTTTGGGAGTTTTACTCAAAAAATATGCTTTTTTAAATCTTGCAAATGCAAAAAGTTGTTTTTTTACTCAATATGACTATAATAGTCTTAGAATCCTGAGATAATGCGAAAAAAGCAATAAAAATGTATTCAAACATAACTTCTAAACAACACTTGCAAAATGGCTAATAATGCCTAGGGTTATGTATTTTTGTTAGTTGTACTAGAAAAATTATCTTTTGTAAGGTTTGCAAAGACACAAGTTAGTTTTTTTATTCAATATAACAGTGTAACTGTCATACTAAATATGAAAGGTTTATAATCATAACTCCAAAACCAAATATGACATTTGTCTTAAAAAGCCTTTAATATTGAATTTATGTAAGTTTTTGCAGAATCAGGTATTTTGGAAAGAATCACAAATACAAATATTAGATTTTACTGGCCTTATATTGGTCACACTCAAAATGACAGTTTTTGAAACATAACTCCAAAAATACACATGCAAAATGTCTAATAATGCCTGAAGAAATGCATCTTCGAGAGTTTTCCTGAAAAAAAAACATTTGGTAAGGTTTGCAAAAACAAAATTTGATTTGTTACTCAATTTGACAGTAAAGTACTTAGAATCCTGAGATAATGCGAAAAAAACAATAAAAATGTATTCAAACATAATTCCTAATCCAAACGTGCAAAATGTCTAAAAATGCCTGTGATATTGAATACATGTGAGTTTCACTAGATACAGTTGTTTTTCAATGGTTTGCAAATACAAAAATGAGGTTTTACTCAATATGACTGTATACTGTAACACTCAATATGACAGTTATTTAAACATAACTCCTACACCACACATGAAAAATGGCTAATAATGCCTGAAATAATGCATCTTTGGGAGTTTTACTCGAAACATATGCTTTTTTAAATCTTGCAAATGCAAAAAGTTGTTTTTTACTCAATATGACTATAATAGTCTTAGAATCCTGAGATAATGCGAAAAAAGCAATAAAAATGTATTCAAACATAACTTCTAACCAACAAATGCAAAATGGCTAATAATGCCTAGAGATATGTATTTTGGTTAGTTGTACTAGAAAAATGATCTTTTGTAAGGTTTGCAAAGACACAAGTTAGTTTTTTTTTCAATATAACAATGTAACTGTCATACTAAATATGTAAGGTTTATAATCTTAACTCCAAAACCAAATATGACATTGGTCTTAAAAAGCCTTTAATATTGAATTTATGTAAGTTTTAGCAGAATCAGGTATTTTGGAAAGAATCACAAATACAAATATTAGATTTTACTGGCCTCATATTGGTCACACTCAAAATGACAGTTTTTGAAACATAACTCCAAAAATACACATGCAAAATGTCTAATAATGCCTGAAGAAATGCATCTTCGAGAGTTTTCCTGAAAAAAAAAAACATTTGGTAAGGTTTGCAAAAACAAATTTTGATTTGTTACTCAATTTGACAGTAATGTACTTGGAATCCTGAGATAATGCGAAAAAAGCAATAAAAATGTATTCAAACATAATTCCTAATCCAAACGTGCAAAATGTCTAAAAATGCCTGTGATATTGAATACATGTGAGTTTTACTAGATACAGTTTTTTTTCTATGGTTTGCAAATACAAAAATGAGGTTTTACTCAATATGACTGTATACTGTAACACTCAATATGACAGTTATTTAAACATAACTCCTACACCACACATGAAAAATGGCTAATAATGCCTGAAAAAATGCATCTTTGGGAGTTTTACTCGAAACATATGCTTTTTTAAATCTTGCAAATGCAAAAAGTAGTTTTTTACTCAATATGACTATAATAGTCTTAGACTCCTGAGATAATGCGAAAAAAGCAATAAAAATGTATTCAAACATAACTTCTAAACAACACATGCAAAATGGCTAATAATGCCCAGAGATATGTTTTTTTTGTTAGTTGTACTAGAAAAATGATCTTTTGTAAGGTTTGCAAAGACACAAGTTAGTTTTTTTATTCAATATAACAGTGTAACTGTCATACTAAATATGAAAGGTTTATAATCTTAACTCCAAAACCAAATATGACATTGGTCTTAAAAAGCCTTTAATATTGAATTTATGTAAGTTTTAGCAGAATCAGGTATTTTGGAAAGAATCACAAATACAAATATTAGATTTTACTGGCCTCATATTGGTCACACTCAAAATGACAGTTTTTGAAACATAACTCCAAAAATACACATGCAAAATGTCTAATAATGCCTGAAGAAATGCATCTTCGAGAGTTTTCCTGAAAAAAAACATTTGGTAAGGTTTGCAAAAACAAAATTTGATTTGTTACTCAATTTGACAGTAATGTACTGAGAATCCTGAAATAATGCGAAAAAAGCAATAAAAATGTATTCAAACATAATTCCTAATCCAAACGTGCAATATGTCTAAAAATGCCTGTGATATTGAATACATGTGAGTTTTACTAGATACAGTTGTTTTTCAATGGTTTGCAAATACAAAAATGAGGTTTTACTCAATATGACTGTATACTGTAACACTCAATATGACAGTTATTTAAACATAACTCCTACACCACACATGAAAACTGGCTAATAATGCCTGAAATAATGCATCTTTGGGAGTTTTACTCGAAACGTATGCTTTTTTAAATCTTGCAAATGCAAAAAGTAGTTTTTTACTCAATATGACTATAATAGTCTTAGAATCCTGAGATAATGCGAAAAAAGCAATAAAAATGTATTCAAACATAACTTCTAAACAACACTTGCAAAATGGCTAATAATGCCTAGGGTTATGTATTTTTGTTAGTTGTACTAGAAAAATGATCTTTTGTAAGGTTTGCAAAGACACAAGTTAGTTTTTTTATTCAATATAACAGTGTAACTGTCATACTAAATATGAAAGGTTTATAATCATAACTCCAAAACCAAATATGACATTTGTCTTAAAAAGCCTTTAATATTGAATTTATGTAAGTTTTTGCAGAATCAGGTATTTTGGAAAGAATCACAAATACAAATATTAGATTTTACTGGCCTTATATTGGTCACACTCAAAATGACAGTTTTTGAAACATAACTCCAAAAATACACATGCAAAATGTCTAATAATGCCTGAAGAAATGCATCTTCGAGAGTTTTCCTGAAAAAAAAACATTTGGTAAGGTTTGCAAAAACAAAATTTGATTTGTTACTCAATTTGACAGTAAAGTACTTAGAATCCTGAGATAATGCGAAAAAAACAATAAAAATGTATTCAAACATAATTCCTAATCCAAACGTGCAAAATGTCTAAAAATGCCTGTGATATTGAATACATGTGAGTTTCACTAGATACAGTTGTTTTTCAATGGTTTGCAAATACAAAAATGAGGTTTTACTCAATATGACTGTATACTGTAACACTCAATATGACAGTTATTTAAACATAACTCCTACACCACACATGAAAAATGGCTAATAATGCCTGAAATAATGCATCTTTGGGAGTTTTACTCGAAACATATGCTTTTTTAAATCTTGCAAATGCAAAAAGTTGTTTTTTACTCAATATGACTATAATAGTCTTAGAATCCTGAGATAATGCGAAAAAAGCAATAAAAATGTATTCAAACATAACTTCTAAACAACAAATGCAAAATGGCTAATAATGCCTAGAGATATGTATTTTGGTTAGTTGTACTAGAAAAATGATCTTTTGTAAGGTTTGCAAAGACACAAGTTAGTTTTTTTTTCAATATAACAATGTAACTGTCATACTAAATATGTAAGGTTTATAATCTTAACTCCAAAACCAAATATGACATTGGTCTTAAAAAGCCTTTAATATTGAATTTATGTAAGTTTTAGCAGAATCAGGTATTTTGGAAAGAATCACAAATACAAATATTAGATTTTACTGGCCTCATATTGGTCACACTCAAAATGACAGTTTTTGAAACATAACTCCAAAAATACACATGCAAAATGTCTAATAATGCCTGAAGAAATGCATCTTCGAGAGTTTTCCTGAAAAAAAAAAACATTTGGTAAGGTTTGCAAAAACAAATTTTGATTTGTTACTCAATTTGACAGTAATGTACTTGGAATCCTGAGATAATGCGAAAAAAGCAATAAAAATGTATTCAAACATAATTCCTAATCCAAACGTGCAAAATGTCTAAAAATGCCTGTGATATTGAATACATGTGAGTTTTACTAGATACAGTTTTTTTTCTATGGTTTGCAAATACAAAAATGAGGTTTTACTCAATATGACTGTATACTGTAACACTCAATATGACAGTTATTTAAACATAACTCCTACACCACACATGAAAAATGGCTAATAATGCCTGAAAAAATGCATCTTTGGGAGTTTTACTCGAAACATATGCTTTTTTAAATCTTGCAAATGCAAAAAGTAGTTTTTTACTCAATATGACTATAATAGTCTTAGACTCCTGAGATAATGCGAAAAAAGCAATAAAAATGTATTCAAACATAACTTCTAAACAACACATGCAAAATGGCTAATAATGCCCAGAGATATGTTTTTTTTGTTAGTTGTACTAGAAAAATGATCTTTTGTAAGGTTTGCAAAGACACAAGTTAGTTTTTTTATTCAATATAACAGTGTAACTGTCATACTAAATATGAAAGGTTTATAATCTTAACTCCAAAACCAAATATGACATTGGTCTTAAAAAGCCTTTAATATTGAATTTATGTAAGTTTTAGCAGAATCAGGTATTTTGGAAAGAATCACAAATACAAATATTAGATTTTACTGGCCTCATATTGGTCACACTCAAAATGACATTTTTTGAAACATAACTCCAAAAATACACATGCAAAATGTCTAATAATGCCTGAAGAAATGCATCTTCGAGAGTTTTCCTGAAAAAGAAAACATTTGGTAAGGTTTGCAAAAGCAAAATTTGATTTGTTACTCAATTTGACAGTAATGTACTTAGAACCCTGAGATAATGCGAAAAAAGCAATAAAAATTTATTCAAACATAATTCCTAATCCAAACGTGCAAAATGTCTAAAAATGCCTGTGATATTGAATACATGTGAGTTTTACTAGATACAGTTGTTTTTCAATGGTTTGCAAATACAAAAATGAGGTTTTACTCAATATGACTGTATACTGTAACACTCAATATGACAGTTATTTAAATATAACTCCTACACCACACATGAAAAGTGGCTAATAATGCCTGAAATAATGCATCTTTGGGAGTTTTACTCGAAACATATGCTTTTTTAAATTTTGCAAATGCAAAAAGTAGTTTTTTACTCAATATGACTGTAATAGTCTTAGACTCCTGAGATAATGCGAAAAAAGCAATAAAAATGTATTCATACATTACTTCTAAACAACAAATGCAAAATGGCTAATAATGCCTAGAGATATGTATTTTGGTTAGTTGTACTAGAAAAATTATCTTTTGTAAGGTTTGCAAAGACACAAGTTAGTTTTTTTTTTCAATATAACAATGTAACTGTCATACTAAATATGAAAGGTTTATAATCATAACTCCAAAACCAAATATGACATTTGTCTTAAAAAGCCTTTAATATTGAATTTATGTAAGTTTAAGCAGAATCAGGTATTTTGGAAAGAATCACAAATACAAATATTAGATTTTACTGGCCTCATATTGGTCACACTCAAAATGACAGTTTTTGAAACATAACTCCAAAAATACACATGCAAAATGTCTATTAATGCCTGAAGAAATGCATCTTCGAGAGTTTTCCTGAAAAAGAAAACATTTGGTAAGGTTTGCAAAAGCAAAATTTGATTTGTTACTCAATTTGACAGTAATGTACTTAGAACCCTGAGATAATGCGAAAAAAGCAATAAAAATGTATTCAAACATAATTCCTAATCCAAACGTGCAAAATGTCTAAAAATGCCTGTGATATTGAATACATGTGAGTTTTACTAGATACAGTTGTTTTTCAATGGTTTGCAAATACAAAAATGAGGTTTTACTCAATATGACTGTATACTGTAACACTCAATATGACAGTTATTTAAATATAACTCCTACACCACACATGAAAAATGGCTAATGATGCCTGAAATAATGCATCTTTGGGAGTTTTACTCGAAACATATGCTTTTTTAAGTCTTGCAAATGCAAAAAGTAGTTTTTTACTCAATATGACTATAATAGTCTTAGAATCCTGAGATAATGCGAAAAAGCAATACAAATGTATTCAAACATAACTTCTAAACAAAACATGCAAAATGGCTAATAATGCCTAGAGATATGTTTTTTTGTTAGTTGTACTAGAAAAATGGTCTTTTGTAAGGTTTGCAAAGACAAAAGTTAGTTTGTTTATTCAATATAACAGTGTAACTGTCATACTAAATATGAAAGGTTTACAATCATAACTCCAAAACCAAATATGAAATCTGTCTTAAAAAGCCTTTAATATTGAATTTATGTAAGTTTTAGCAGAATAAGGTAGTTTGGAAAGAATCACAAATACAAATATTAGATTTTACTGGCCTCATATTGGTCACACTCAAAATGACAGTTTTTGAAACATAACTCCAAAAATACACATGCAAAATGTCTAATAATGCCTAAAGAAATAAATATTCGAGAGTTTTCCTGAAAAAAAAAAACATTTGGTAAGGTTTGCAAAAACAAAATTTGATTTGTTACTCAATTTGACAGTAATGTACTTGGAATCCTGAGATAATGCGAAAAAAGCAATAAAAATGTATTCAAACATAATTCCTAATCCAAACGTGCAAAATGTCTAAAAATGCCTGTGATATTGAATACATGTGAGTTTTACTAGATACAGTTGTTTTTCAATGGTTTGCAAATACAAAAATGAGGTTTTACTCAATATGACTGTATACTGTAACACTCAATATGACAGTTATTTAAACATAACTCCTACACCACACATGAAAAATGGCTAATAATGCCTGAAATAATGCATCTTTGGGAGTTTTACTCGAAACATATGCTTTTTTAAATTTTGCAAATGCAAAAAGTAGTTTTTTACTCAATATGACTATAATAGTCTTAGAATCCTGAGATAATGCGAAAAAGCAATACAAATGTATTCAAACATAACTTCTAAACAACACATGCAAAATGGCTAATAATGCCTAGAGATATGTTTTTTTGTTAGTTGTACTAGAAAAATTATCTTTTGTAAGGTTTGCAAAGACAAAAGTTAGTTTTTTTTATTCAATATAACAGTGTAACTGTCATACTAAATATGAAAGGTTTATAATCATAACTCCAAAACCAAATATGAAATCTGTCTTAAAAAGCCTTTAATATTGAATTTATGTAAGTTTAAGCAGAATCAGGTATTTTGGAAAGAATCACAAATACAAATATTAGATTTTACTGGCCTCATATTGGTCACACTCAAAATGACAGTTTTTGAAACATAACTCCAAAAATACACATGCAAAATGTCTATTAATGCCTGAAGAAATGCATCTTCGAGAGTTTTCCTGAAAAAGAAAACATTTGGTAAGGTTTGCAAAAGCAAAATTTGATTTGTTACTCAATTTGACAGTAATGTACTTAGAACCCTGAGATAATGCGAAAAAAGCAATAAAAATGTATTCAAACATAATTCCTAATCCAAACGTGCAAAATGTCTAAAAATGCCTGTGATATTGAATACATGTGAGTTTTACTAGATACAGTTGTTTTTCAATGGTTTGCAAATACAAAAATGAGGTTTTACTCAATATGACTGTATACTGTAACACTCAATATGACAGTTATTTAAATATAACTCCTACACCACACATGAAAAATGGCTAATGATGCCTGAAATAATGCATCTTTGGGAGTTTTACTCGAAACATATGCTTTTTTAAGTCTTGCAAATGCAAAAAGTAGTTTTTTACTCAATATGACTATAATAGTCTTAGAATCCTGAGATAATGCGAAAAAGCAATACAAATGTATTCAAACATAACTTCTAAACAAAACATGCAAAATGGCTAATAATGCCTAGAGATATGTTTTTTTGTTAGTTGTACTAGAAAAATGGTCTTTTGTAAGGTTTGCAAAGACAAAAGTTAGTTTGTTTATTCAATATAACAGTGTAACTGTCATACTAAATATGAAAGGTTTACAATCATAACTCCAAAACCAAATATGAAATCTGTCTTAAAAAGCCTTTAATATTGAATTTATGTAAGTTTTAGCAGAATAAGGTAGTTTGGAAAGAATCACAAATACAAATATTAGATTTTACTGGCCTCATATTGGTCACACTCAAAATGACAGTTTTTGAAACATAACTCCAAAAATACACATGCAAAATGTCTAATAATGCCTAAAGAAATAAATATTCGAGAGTTTTCCTGAAAAAAAAAAACATTTGGTAAGGTTTGCAAAAACAAAATTTGATTTGTTACTCAATTTGACAGTAATGTACTTGGAATCCTGAGATAATGCGAAAAAAGCAATAAAAATGTATTCAAACATAATTCCTAATCCAAACGTGCAAAATGTCTAAAAATGCCTGTGATATTGAATACATGTGAGTTTTACTAGATACAGTTGTTTTTCAATGGTTTGCAAATACAAAAATGAGGTTTTACTCAATATGACTGTATACTGTAACACTCAATATGACAGTTATTTAAACATAACTCCTACACCACACATGAAAAATGGCTAATAATGCCTGAAATAATGCATCTTTGGGAGTTTTACTCGAAACATATGCTTTTTTAAATTTTGCAAATGCAAAAAGTAGTTTTTTACTCAATATGACTATAATAGTCTTAGAATCCTGAGATAATGCGAAAAAGCAATACAAATGTATTCAAACATAACTTCTAAACAACACATGCAAAATGGCTAATAATGCCTAGAGATATGTTTTTTTGTTAGTTGTACTAGAAAAATTATCTTTTGTAAGGTTTGCAAAGACAAAAGTTAGTTTTTTTTATTCAATATAACAGTGTAACTGTCATACTAAATATGAAAGGTTTATAATCATAACTCCAAAACCAAATATGAAATCTGTCTTAAAAAGCCTTTAATATTGAATTTATGTAAGTTTTAGCAGAATAAGGTATTTTGGAAAGAATCACAAATACAAATATTAGATTTTACTGGCCTCATATTGGTCACACTCAAAATGACAGTTTTTGAAACATAACTCCAAAAATACACATGCAAAATGTCTAATAATGCCTGAAGAAATGCATTTTCGAGAGTTTTCCTGAAAAAAAAACATTTGGTAAGGTTTGCAAAAACAAAATTTGATTTGTTACTCAATTTGACAGTAATGTACTTAGAATCCTGAGATAATGCGAAAAAAGCAATAAAAATGTATTCAAACATAATTCCTAATCCAAACGTGCAAAATGTCTAAAAATGCCTGTGATATTGAATACATGTGAGTTTTACTAGATACAGTTGTTTTTCAATGGTTTGCAAATACAAAAATGAGGTTTTACTCAATATGACTGTATACTGTAACACTCAATATGACAGTTATTTAAACATAATTCCTACACCACACATGAAAAATGGCTAATAATGCCTGAAATAATGCATCTTTGGGAGTTTTACTCGAAACATATGCTTTTTTAAATCTTGCAAATGCAAAAAGTTGTTTTTTTACTCAATATGACTATAATAGTCTTAGAATCCTGAGATAATGCGAAAAAAGCAATAAAAATGTATTCAAACATAACTTCTAAGCAACAAATGCAAAATGGCTAATAATGCCTAGAGATATGTATTTTGGTTAGTTGTACTAGAAAAATGATCTTTTGTAAGGTTTGCAAAGACACAAGTTAGTTTTTTTATTCAATATAACAGTGTAACTATCATACTAAATATGAAAGGTTTATAATCATAACTCCGAAACCAAATATGACATTTGTCTTAAAAAGCCTTTAATATTGAATTTATGTAAGTTTTAGCAGAATCAGGTATTTTGGAAAGAATCACAAATACAAATATTAGATTTTACTGGCCTCATATTGGTCACACTCAAAATGACAGTTTTTGAAACATAACTCCAAAAATACACATGCAAAATGTCTAATAATGCCTGAAGAAATGCATCTTCGAGAGTTCTCCTGAAAAAAAAACATTTGGTAAGGTTTGAAAAAACAAAATTTGATTTGTTACTCAATTTGACAGTAATGTACTTAGAATCCTGAGATAATGCGAAAAAAGCAATAAAAATTTATTCAAAAATAATTCCTAATCCAAACGTTTAAAATGTCAAAAAATACCTGTGATATTGAATACATGTGAGTTTTACTAGATACAGTTGTTTTTCAATGGTTTGCAAATACAAAAATGAGGTTTTACTCAATATGACTGTATACTGTAACACTCAATATGACAGTTATTTAAACATAACTCCTACACCACACATGAAAAATGGCTAATAATGCCTGAAATAATGCATCTTTGGGAGTTTTACTCGAAACATATGCTTTTTTAAATCTTGCAAATGCAAAAAGTAGTTTTTTACTCATTATGACTATAATAGTCTTAGAATCCTGAGATAATGCGAAAAAAGCAATAAAAATGTATTCAAACATAACTTCTAAACAACACATGCAAAATGGCTAATAATGCCTAGGGATATGTATTTTTGTTAGTTGTACTAGAAAAATGATCTTTTGTAAGGTTTGCAAAGACACAAGTAAGTTTTTTTTTTCAATATAACAGTGTAACTGTCATACTAAATATGAAAGGTTTATAATCATAACTCCAAAACCAAATATGACATTTGTCTTAAAAAGCCTTTAATATTGAATTTATGTAAGTTTTAGCAGAATCAGGTATTTTGGAAAGAATCACAAATACAAATATTAGGTTTTACTGGCCTCATATTGGTCACACTCAAAATGACAGTTTTTGAAACATAACTCCAAAAATACACATGCAAAATGTCTAATAATGCCTGAAGAAATGCATCTTCGAGAGTTTTCCAGAAAAAAAAAAATTGGTAAGGTTTGCAAAAACAAAATTTGATTTGTTACTCAATTTGACAGTACTATACTTAGAATCCTGAGATAATGCGAAAAAAGCAATAAAAATGTATTCAAACATAATTCCTAATCCAAACGTGCAAAATGTCTAAAAATGCCTGTGATATTGAATACATGTGAGTTTTACTAGATACAGTTGTTTTTCAATGGTTTGCAAATACAAAAATGAGGTTTTACTCAATATGACTGTATACTGTAACACTCAATATGACAGTTATTTAAACATAACTCCTACACCACACATGAAAAATGGCTAATAATGCCTGAAATAATGCATCTTTGGGAGTTTTACTCGAAACATATGCTTTTTTAAATCTTGCAAATGCAAAAAGTAGTTTTTTACTCAATATGACTATAATAGTCTTAGAATCCTGAGATAATGCGAAAAAAGCAATAAAAATGTATTCAAACATAACTTCTAAACAACACATGCAAAATGGCTAATAATGCCTAGAGATATGTATTTTGGTTAGTTGTACTAGAAAAAAGATCTTTTGTAAGGTTTGCAAAGACACAAGTTAGTTTTTTTTTTCAATATAACAATGTAACTGTCATACTAAATATGAAAGGTTTATAATCATAACTCCAAAACCAAATATGACATTTGTCTTTAAAAGCCTTTAATATTGAATTTATGATGAGTTTTAGCAGAATCAGGTATTTTGGAAAGAATCACAAATACAAATATTAGATTTTACTGGCCTCATATTGGTCACACTCAAAATGACAGTTTTTGAAACATAACTCCAAAAATACACATGCAAAATGTCTAATAATGCCTGAAGAAATGCATCTTCGAGAGTTTTCCTGAAAAAAAAACATTTGGTAAGGTTTGCAAAAACAAAATTTGATTTTTACTCAATTTGACAGTAATGTACTTAGAATCCTGAGATAATGCGAAAAAAGCAATAATAATGTATTCAAACATAACTTCTAAACAACACATGAACAATTTCTAAAAATGCCTGTGATATTGAATACATGTGAGTTTTACTAGATACAGTTGTTTTTCAATGGTTTGCAAATACAAAAATGAGGTTTTACTCAATATGACTGTATACTGTAACACTCAATATGACAGTTATTTAAACATAACTCCTACACCACACATGAAAAATGGCTAATAATGCCTGAAATAATGCATCTTTGGGAGTTTTACTCGAAACATATGCTTTTTTAAATCTTGCAAATGCAAAAAGTTGTTTTTTTACTCAATATGACTATAATAGTCTTAGAATCCTGAGATAATGCGAAAAAAGCAATAAAAATGTATTCAAACATAACTTCTAAACAACAAATGCAAAATGGCTAATAATGCCTAGAGATATTTATTTTGGTTAGTTGTACTAGAAAAATGATCTTTTGTAAGGTTTGCAAAGACACAATTTAGTTTTTTTTATTCAATATAACAGTGTAACTGTCATACTTAATATGAAAGGTTTATAATCATAACTCCAAAACCAAATATGACATTTGTCTTAAAAAGCCTTTAATATTGAATTTATGATGAGTTTTAGCAGAATCAGGTATTTTGGAAAGAATCACAAATACAAATATTAGATTTTACTGGCCTCATATTGGTCACGCTCAAAATGACAGTTTTTGAAACATAACTCCAAAAATACACATGCAAAATGTCTAATAATGCCTGAAGAAATGCATCTTCGAGAGTTTTCCAGAAAAAAAAAATTTGGTAGGGTTTGCAAAAACAAAATTTGATTTGTTACTCAATTTGACAGTACTATACTTAGAATCCTGAGATAATGCGAAAAAAGCAATAAAAATGTATTCAAACATAATTCCTAATCCAAACGTGCAAAATGTCTAAATATGCCTGTGATATTGAATACATGTGAGTTTTACTAGATACAGTTGTTTTTCAATGGTTTGCAAATACAAAAATGAGGTTTTACTCAATATGACTGTATACTGTAACACTCAATATGACAGTTATTTAAACATAACTCCTACACCACACATGAAAAATGGCTAATAATGCCTGAAATAATGCATCTTTGGGAGTTTTACTCGAAACATATGCTTTTTTAAATCTTGCAAATGCAAAAAGTAGTTTTTTACTCATTATGACTATAATAGTCTTAGAATCCTGAGATAATGCGAAAAAAGCAATAAAAATGTATTCAAACATAACTTCTAAACAACACATGCAAAATGGCTAATAATGCCTAGGGATATGTATTTTTGTTAGTTGTACTAGAAAAATGATCTTTTGTAAGGTTTGCAAAGACACAAGTTAGTTTTTTTTTCAATATAACAGTGTAACTGTCATACTAAATATGAAAGGTTTATAATCATAACTCCAAAACCAAATATGACATTTGTCTTAAAAAGCCTTTAATATTGAATTTATGTAAGTTTTAGCAGAATCAGGTATTTTGGAAAGAATCACAAATACAAATATTAGATTTTACTGGCCTCATATTGGTCACACTCAAAATGACAGTTTTTGAAACATAACTCCAAAAATACACATGCAAAATGTCTAATAATGCCTGAAGAAATGCATCTTCGAGAGTTCTCCTGAAAAAAAAAACATTTGGTAAGGTTTGAAAAAACAAAATTTGATTTGTTACTCAATTTGACAGTAATGTACTTAGAATCCTGAGATAATGCGAAAAAAGCAATAAAAATGTATTCAAACATAATTCCTAATCCAAACGTGCAAAATGTCTAAAAATGCCTGTGATATTGAATACATGTGAGTTTTACTAGATACACTTGTTTTTCAATGGTTTGCAAATACAAAAATGAGGTTTTACTCAATATGACTGTATACTGTAACACTCAATATGACAGTTATTTAAACATAACTCCTACACCACACATGAAAAATGGCTAATAATGCCTGAAATAATGCATCTTTGGGAGTTTTACTCGAAACATATGCTTTTTTAAATCTTGCAAATGCAAAAAGTTGTTTTTTTACTCAATATGACCATAATAGTCTTAGAATCCTGAGATAATGCGAAAAAAGCAATAAAAATGTATTCAAACATAACTTCTAAACAACAAATGCAAAATGGCTAATAATGCCTAGAGATATGTATTTTGGTTAGTTGTACTAGAAAAATTATCTTTTGTAAGGTTTGCAAAGACACAAGTTAGTTTTTTTATTCAATATAACAGTGTAACTGTCATACTAAATATGAAAGGTTTATAATCATAACTCCAAAACCAAATATGACATTTGTCTTAAAAAGCCTTTAATATTGAATTTATGTAAGTTTTAGCAGAATCAGGTATTTTGGAAAGAATCACAAATACAAATATTAGATTTTACTGGCCTCATATTGGTAACGCTCAAAATGACAGTTTTCGAAACATAACTCCAAAAATACACATGCAAAATGTCTAATAATGCCTGAAGAAATGCATCTTCGAGAGTTTTCCAGAAAAAAAAAATTTGGTAGGGTTTGCAAAAACAAAATTTGATTTGTTACTCAATTTGACAGTACTATACTTAGAATCCTGAGATAATGCGAAAAAAGCAATAAAAATGTATTCAAAAATAATTCCTAATCCAAACGTGCAAAATGTCTAAATATGCCTGTGATATTGAATACATGTGAGTTTTACTAGATACATTTGTTTTTCAATGGTTTGCAAATACAAAAATGAGGTTTTACTCGATATGACTGTATACTGTGAGACTCAATATGACAGTTATTTAAACATAACTCCTACACCACACATGAAAAATGGCTAATAATGCCTGAAATAATGCATCTTTGGGAGTTTTACTCGAAACATATGCTTTTTTAAATCTTGCAAATGCAAAAAGTAGTTTTTTACTCATAATGACTATAATAGTCTTAGAATCCTGAGATAATGCGAAAAAAGCAATAAAAATGTATTCAAACATAACTTCTAAACAACACATGCAAAATGGCTAATAATGCCTAGGGATATGTATTTTTGTTAGTTGTACTAGAAAAATGATCTTTTGTAAGGTTTGCAAAGACACAAGTTAGTTTTTTTTTTCAATATAACAGTGTAACTGTCATACTAAATATGAAAGGTTTATAATCATAACTCCAAAACCAAATATGACATTTGTCTTAAAAAGCCTTTAATATTGAATTTATGTAAGTTTTAGCAGAATCAGGTATTTTGGAAAGAATCACAAATACAAATATTAGATTTTACTGGCCTCATATTGGTCACACTCAAAATGACAGTTTTTGAAACATAACTCCAAAAATACACATGCAAAATGTCTAATAATGCCTGAAGAAATGCATCTTCGAGAGTTCTCCTGAAAAAAAAAACATTTGGTAAGGTTTGAAAAAACAAAATTTGATTTGTTACTCAATTTGACAGTAATGTACTTAGAATCCTGAGATAATGCGAAAAAAGCAATAAAAATGTATTCAAACATAATTCCTAATCCAAACGTGCAAAATGTCTAAAAATGCCTGTGATATTGAATACATGTGAGTTTTACTAGATACAGTTGTTTTTCAATGGTTTGCAAATACAAAAATGAGGTTTTACTCAATATGACTGTATACTGTAACACTCAATATGACAGTTATTTAAACATAACTCCTACACCACACATGAAAAATGGCTAATAATGCCTGAAATAATGCATCTTTGGGAGTTTTACTCGAAACATATGCTTTTTTAAATCTTGCAAATGCAAAAAGTTGTTTTTTTACTCAATATGACTATAATAGTCTTAGAATCCTGAGATAATGCGAAAAAAGCAATAAAAATGTATTCAAACATAACTTCTAAACAACAAATGCAAAATGGCTAATAATGCCTAGAGATATTTATTTTGGTTAGTTGTACTAGAAAAATGATCTTTTGTAAGGTTTGCAAAGACACAATTTAGTTTTTTTTATTCAATATAACAGTGTAACTGTCATACTTAATATGAAAGGTTTATAATCATAACTCCAAAACCAAATATGACATTTGTCTTAAAAAGCCTTTAATATTGAATTTATGATGAGTTTTAGCAGAATCAGGTATTTTGGAAAGAATCACAAATACAAATATTAGATTTTACTGGCCTCATATTGGTCACGCTCAAAATGACAGTTTTTGAAACATAACTCCAAAAATACACATGCAAAATGTCTAATAATGCCTGAAGAAATGCATCTTCGAGAGTTCTCCTGAAAAAAAAAACATTTGGTAAGGTTTGAAAAAACAAAATTTGATTTGTTACTCAATTTGACAGTAATGTACTTAGAATCCTGAGATAATGCGAAAAAAGCAATAAAAATGTATTCAAACATAATTCCTAATCCAAACGTGCAAAATGTCTAAAAATGCCTGTGATATTGAATACATGTGAGTTTTACTAGATACAGTTGTTTTTCAATGGTTTGCAAATACAAAAATGAGGTTTTACTCAATATGACTGTATACTGTAACACTCAATATGACAGTTATTTAAACATAACTCCTACACCACACATGAAAAATGGCTAATAATGCCTGAAATAATGCATCTTTGGGAGTTTTACTCGAAACATATGCTTTTTTAAATCTTGCAAATGCAAAAAGTTGTTTTTTTACTCAATATGACCATAATAGTCTTAGAATCCTGAGATAATGCGAAAAAAGCAATAAAAATGTATTCAAACATAACTTCTAAACAACAAATGCAAAATGGCTAATAATGCCTAGAGATATGTATTTTGGTTAGTTGTACTAGAAAAATTATCTTTTGTAAGGTTTGCAAAGACACAAGTTAGTTTTTTTATTCAATATAACAGTGTAACTGTCATACTAAATATGAAAGGTTTATAATCATAACTCCAAAACCAAATATGACATTTGTCTTAAAAAGCCTTTAATATTGAATTTATGTAAGTTTTAGCAGAATCAGGTATTTTGGAAAGAATCACAAATACAAATATTAGATTTTACTGGCCTCATATTGGTAACGCTCAAAATGACAGTTTTCGAAACATAACTCCAAAAATACACATGCAAAATGTCTAATAATGCCTGAAGAAATGCATCTTCGAGAGTTTTCCAGAAAAAAAAAATTTGGTAGGGTTTGCAAAAACAAAATTTGATTTGTTACTCAATTTGACAGTACTATACTTAGAATCCTGAGATAATGCGAAAAAAGCAATAAAAATGTATTCAAAAATAATTCCTAATCCAAACGTGCAAAATGTCTAAATATGCCTGTGATATTGAATACATGTGAGTTTTACTAGATACATTTGTTTTTCAATGGTTTGCAAATACAAAAATGAGGTTTTACTCGATATGACTGTATACTGTGAGACTCAATATGACAGTTATTTAAACATAACTCCTACACCACACATGAAAAATGGCTAATAATGCCTGAAATAATGCATCTTTGGGAGTTTTACTCGAAACATATGCTTTTTTAAATCTTGCAAATGCAAAAAGTAGTTTTTTACTCATAATGACTATAATAGTCTTAGAATCCTGAGATAATGCGAAAAAAGCAATAAAAATGTATTCAAACATAACTTCTAAACAACACATGCAAAATGGCTAATAATGCCTAGGGATATGTATTTTTGTTAGTTGTACTAGAAAAATGATCTTTTGTAAGGTTTGCAAAGACACAAGTTAGTTTTTTTTTTCAATATAACAGTGTAACTGTCATACTAAATATGAAAGGTTTATAATCATAACTCCAAAACCAAATATGACATTTGTCTTAAAAAGCCTTTAATATTGAATTTATGTAAGTTTTAGCAGAATCAGGTATTTTGGAAAGAATCACAAATACAAATATTAGATTTTACTGGCCTCATATTGGTCACACTCAAAATGACAGTTTTTGAAACATAACTCCAAAAATACACATGCAAAATGTCTAATAATGCCTGAAGAAATGCATCTTCGAGAGTTCTCCTGAAAAAAAAAACATTTGGTAAGGTTTGAAAAAACAAAATTTGATTTGTTACTCAATTTGACAGTAATGTACTTAGAATCCTGAGATAATGCGAAAAAAGCAATAAAAATGTATTCAAACATAATTCCTAATCCAAACGTGCAAAATGTCTAAAAATGCCTGTGATATTGAATACATGTGAGTTTTACTAGATACAGTTGTTTTTCAATGGTTTGCAAATACAAAAATGAGGTTTTACTCAATATGACTGTATACTGTAACACTCAATATGACAGTTATTTAAACATAACTCCTACACCACACATGAAAAATGGCTAATAATGCCTGAAATAATGCATCTTTGGGAGTTTTACTCGAAACATATGCTTTTTTAAATCTTGCAAATGCAAAAAGTTGTTTTTTTACTCAATATGACTATAATAGTCTTAGAATCCTGAGATAATGCGAAAAAAGCAATAAAAATGTATTCAAACATAACTTCTAAACAACAAATGCAAAATGGCTAATAATGCCTAGAGATATGTATTTTGGTTAGTTGTACTAGAAAAATTATCTTTTGTAAGGTTTGCAAAGACACAAGTTAGTTTTTTTATTCAATATAACAGTGTAACTGTCATACTAAATATGAAAGGTTTATAATCATAACTCCAAAACCAAATATGACATTTGTCTTAAAAAGCCTTTAATATTGAATTTATGTAAGTTTTAGCAGAATCAGGTATTTTGGAAAGAATCACAAATACAAATATTAGATTTTACTGGCCTCATATTGGTAACGCTCAAAATGACAGTTTTTGAAACATAACTCCAAAAATACACATGCAAAATGTCTAATAATGCCTGAAGAAATGCATCTTCGAGAGTTTTCCAGAAAAAAAAAATTTGGTAGGGTTTGCAAAAACAAAATTTGATTTGTTACTCAATTTGACAGTACTATACTTAGAATCCTGAGATAATGCGAAAAAAGCAATAAAAATGTATTCAAAAATAATTCCTAATCCAAACGTGCAAAATGTCTAAATATGCCTGTGATATTGAATACATGTGAGTTTTACTAGATACAGTTGTTTTTCAATGGTTTGCAAATACAAAAATGAGGTTTTACTCGATATGACTGTATACTGTGAGACTCAATATGACAGTTATTTAAACATAACTCCTACACCACACATGAAAAATGGCTAATAATGCCTGAAATAATGCATCTTTGGGAGTTTTACTCGAAACATATGCTTTTTTAAATCTTGCAAATGCAAAAAGTAGTTTTTTACTCATTATGACTATAATAGTCTTAGAATCCTGAGATAATGCGAAAAAAGCAATAAAAATGTATTCAAACATAACTTCTAAACAACAAATGCAAAATGGCTAATAATGCCTAGAGATATGTATTTTGGTTAGTTGTACTAGAAAAAATATCTTTTGTAAGGTTTGCAAAGACACAAGTTAGTTTTTTTTTTTCAATATAACAATGTAACTGTCATACTAAATATGAAAGGTTTATAATCATAACTCCAAAACCAAATATGACATTTGTCTTAAAAAGCCTTTAATATTGAATTTATGTAAGTTTTAGCAGAATCGGGTATTTTGGAAAGAATCACAAATACAAATATTAGATTTTACTGGCCTCATATTGGTCACACTCAAAATGACAGTTTTTGAAACATAACTCCAAAAATACACATGCAAAATGTCTAATAATGCCTGAAGAAATGCATCTTCGAGAGTTTTCCAGAAAAAAAAAATTTGGTAGGGTTTGCAAAAACAAAATTTGATTTGTTACTCAATTTGACAGTACTATACTTAGAATCCTGAGATAATGCGAAAAAAGCAATAAAAATGTATTCAAAAATAATTCCTAATCCAAACGTGCAAAATGTCTAAATATGCCTGTGATATTGAATACATGTGAGTTTTACTAGATACATTTGTTTTTCAATGGTTTGCAAATACAAAAATGAGGTTTTACTCGATATGACTGTATACTGTGAGACTCAATATGACAGTTATTTAAACATAACTCCTACACCACACATGAAAAATGGCTAATAATGCCTGAAATAATGCATCTTTGGGAGTTTTACTCGAAACATATGCTTTTTTAAATCTTGCAAATGCAAAAAGTAGTTTTTTACTCATAATGACTATAATAGTCTTAGAATCCTGAGATAATGCGAAAAAAGCAATAAAAATGTATTCAAACATAACTTCTAAACAACACATGCAAAATGGCTAATAATGCCTAGGGATATGTATTTTTGTTAGTTGTACTAGAAAAATGATCTTTTGTAAGGTTTGCAAAGACACAAGTTAGTTTTTTTTTTCAATATAACAGTGTAACTGTCATACTAAATATGAAAGGTTTATAATCATAACTCCAAAACCAAATATGACATTTGTCTTAAAAAGCCTTTAATATTGAATTTATGTAAGTTTTTAGCAGAATCAGGTATTTTGGAAAGAATCACAAATACAAATATTAGATTTTACTGGCCTCATATTGGTCACACTCAAAATGACAGTTTTTGAAACATAACTCCAAAAATACACATGCAAAATGTCTAATAATGCCTGAAGAAATGCATCTTCGAGAGTTTTCCAGAAAAAAAAAATTGGTAAGGTTTGCAAAAACAAAATTTGATTTGTTACTCAATTTGACAGTACTATACTTAGAATCCTGAGATAATGCGAAAAAAGCAATACAAATGTATTCAAACATAATTCCTAATCCAAACGTGCAAAATGTCTAAATATAACTGTGATATTGAATACATGTGAGTTTTACCAGATACAGTTGTTTTTCAATGGTTTGCAAATACAAAAATGAGGTTTTACTCAATATGACTGTATACTGTAACACTCAATATGACAGTTATTTAAACATAACTCCTACACCACACATGAAAAATGGCTAATAATGCCTGAAATAATGCATCTGTGGGAGTTTTACTCGAAACATATGCTTTTTTAAATCTTGCAAATGCAAAAAGTTGTTTTTTACTCAATATGACTATAATAGTCTTAGAATCCTGAGATAATGCGAAAAAAGCAATAAAATTGTATTCAAACATAATTCCTAATCCAAACGTGCAAAATGTCTAAAAATGCCTGTGATATTGAATACATGTGAGTTTTACTAGATACAGTTGTTTTTCAATGGTTTGCAAATTCAAAAATGAGGTTTTACTCAATATGACTGTATACTGTAACACTCAATATGACAGTTATTTAAACATAACTCCTACACCACACATGAAAAATGGCTAATAATGCCTGAAATAATGCATCTGTGGGAGTTTTACTCGAAACATATGCTTTTTTAAATCTTGCAAATGCAAAAAGTTGTTTTTTACTCAATATGACTATAATAGTCTTAGAATCCTGAGATAATGCGAAAAAAGCAATAAAAATGTATTCAAACATAACTTCTAAACAACACATGCAAAATGGCTAATAATGCTTAGAGATATGTTTTTTTGTTAGTTTTACTAGGAAAATTATCTTTTGTAAGGTTTGCAAAGACACAAGTTAGTTTTTTTATTCAATTTAACAGTGTAACTGTCATCCTGAATATGAAAGGTTTATAATCATAACTCCAAAACCAAATATGAAATTTGTCTTAAAAATCCTTTAATATTGAATTTATGTGAGTTTTAGCGGAATAAAGTATTTTGGAAAGAATCACAAATACAAATATTAGATTGTACTGGCCTCATATTGATCACACTCAAAATGACAGTTTTTGAAACATAACTCCAAAAATACACATGCAAAATGTCTAATAATGCCTGAAGAAATGCATCTTCGAGAGTTTCCCAGAAAAAAAACATTTGGTAAAGTTTGCAAAAACAAAATTTGATTTGTTACTCAATTTGACAGTAATGTACTTAGAATCCTGAGATAATGCGAAAAAAGCAATAAAAATGTATTCAAACATAATTCCTAATCCAAACGTGCAAAATTTTTTGTTAGTTGTACTAGAAAAATGATCTTTTGTAAGGTTTGTAAAGACACAAGTTAGTTTTTTTATTCAATATAACAGTGTAACTGTCATACTAAATATGAAAGGTTTATAATCATAACTCCAAAACCAAATATGACATTTGTCTTAAAAAGCCTTTAATATTGAATTTATGTAAGTTTTTGCAGAATCAGGTATTTTGGAACGAATGACAAATACAAATATTAGGTTTTACTGGCCTCATATTGGTCACACTCAAAATGACAGTTTTTGAAACATAACTCCAAAAATACACATGCAAAATGTCTAATAATGCCTGAAGAAATGCATCTTCGAGAGTTTTCCTGAAAAAAAAACATTTGGTAAGGTTTGCAAAAACAAATTTGATTTTTACTCAATTTGACAGTAATGTACTTAGAATCCTGAGATAATGCGAAAAAAGCAATAAAAATGTATTCAAACATAACTTCTAAACAACACATGCAAAATGTCTAAAAATGCCTGTGATATTGAAAACATGTGAGTTGTACAAGATACAGTTGTTTTTCAATGGTTTGCAAATACAAAAATGAGGTTTTACTCAATATGACTGTATACTGTAACACTCAATATGACAGTTATTTAAACATAACTCCTACACCACACATGAAAAATGGCTAATAATGCCTGAAATAATGCATCTTTGGGAGTTTTACTCGAAACATATGCTTTTTTAAATCTTGCAAATGCAAAAAGTAGTTTTTTACTCATTATGACTATAATAGTCTTAGAATCCTGAGATAATGCGAAAAAAGCAATAAAAAGGTATTCAAACATAACTTCTAAACAACACATGCAAAATGGCTAATAATGCCTAGGGATATGTATTTTTGTTAGTTGTACTAGAAAAATGATCTTTTGTAAGGTTTGCAAAGACACAAGTTAGTTTTTTTTTCAATATAACAATGTAACTGTCATACTAAATATGAAAGGTTTATAATCATAACTCCAAAACCAAATATGACATTTGTCTTAAAAAGCCTTTAATATTGAATTTATGTAAGTTTTAGCAGAATCAGGTATTTTGGAAAGAATCACAAATACAAATATTAGATTTTACTGGCCTCATATTGGTCACACTCAAAATGACAGTTTTTGAAACATTACTCCAAAAATACACATGCAAAATGTCTAATAATGCCTGAAGAAATGCATCTTCGAGAGTTTTCCTGAAAAAAAAAACATTTGGTAAGGTTTGCAAAAACAAAATTTGATTTTTACTCAAGTTGACAGTAATGTACTTAGAATCCTGAGATAATGCGAAAAAAGCAATAATAATGTATTCAAACATAACTTCTAAACAACACATGCAAAATTTCTAAAAATGCCTGTGATATTGAATACATGTGAGTTTTACTAGATACAGTTGTTTTTCAATGGTTTGCAAATACAAAAATGAGGTTTTACTCAATATGACTGTATACTGTAACACTCAATATGACAGTTATTTAAACATAACTCCTACACCACACATGAAAAATGGCTAATTATGCCTGAAATAATGCATCTTTGGGAGTTTTACTCGAAACATATGCTTTTTTAAATCTTGCAAATGCAAAAAGTTGTTTTTTTACTCAATATGACTATAATAGTCTTAGAATCCTGAGATAATGCGAAAAAAGCAATAAAAATGTATTCAAACATAACTTCTAAACAACAAATGCAAAATGGCTAATAATGCCTAGAGATATTTATTTTGGTTAGTTGTACTAGAAAAATGATCTTTTGTAAGATTTGCAAAGACACAAGTTAGTTTTTTTTATTTAATATAACAGTGTAACTGCCATACTAAATATGAAAGGTTTATAATCATAACTCCAAAACCAAATATGACATTTGTCTTAAAAAGCCTTTAATATTGAATTTATGTAAGTTTTAGCAGAATCAGGTATTTTGGAAAGAATCACAAATACAAATATTAGATTTTACTGGCCTCATATTGGTCACGCTCAAAATGACAGTTTTTGAAACATAACTCCAAAAATACACATGCAAAATGTCTAATAATGCCTGAAGAAATGCATCTTCGAGAGTTTTCCAGAAAAAAAAAATTTGGTAGGGTTTGCAAAAACAAAATTTGATTTGTTACTCAATTTGACAGTACTATACTTAGAATCCTGAGATAATGCGAAAAAAGCAATAAAAATGTATTCAAACATAATTCCTAATCCAAACGTGCAAAATGTCTAAATATGCCTGTGATATTGAATACATGTGAGTTTTACTAGATACAGTTGTTTTTCAATGGTTTGCAAATACAAAAATGAGGTTTTACTCAATATGACTGTATACTGTAACACTCAATATGACAGTTATTTAAACATAACTCCTACACCACACATGAAAAATGGCTAATAATGCCTGACATAATGCATCTTTGGGAGTTTTACTCGAAACATATGCTTTTTTAAATCTTGCAAATGCAAAAAGTAGTTTTTTACTCATTATGACTATAATAGTCTTAGAATCCTGAGATAATGCGAAAAAAGCAATAAAAATGTATTCAAACATAACTTATAAACAACACATGCAAAATGGCTAATAATGCCTAGGGATATGTATTTTTGTTAGTTGTACTAGAAAAATGATCTTTTGTAAGGTTTGCAAAGACACAAGTTAGTTTTTTTTTTCAATATAACAGTGTAACTGTCATACTAAATATGAAAGGTTTATAATCATAACTCCAAAACCAAATATGACATTCGTCTTAAAAAGCCTTTAATATTGAATTTATGTAAGTTTTAGCAGAATCAGGTATTTTGGAAAGAATGACAAATACAAATATTAGGTTTTACTGGCCTCATATTGGTCACACTCAAAATGACAGTTTTTGAAACATAACTCCAAAAATACACATGCAAAATGTCTAATAATGCCTGAAGAAATATATCTTCGAGAGTTTTCCTGAAAAAAAAAACATTTGGTAAGGTTTGTAAAAAAAAAATTTGATTTGTTACTCAATTTGACAGTAATGTACTTAGAATCCTGAGATAATGCGAAAAAAGCAATAAAAATGTATTCAAACATAATTCCTAATCCAAACGTGCAAAATGTCTGAAAATGCCTGTGATATTGAATACATGTGAGTTTTACTAGATACAGTTGTTTTTCAATGGTTTGCAAATACAAAAATGAGGTTTTACTCAATATGACTGTATACTGTAACACTCAATATGACAGTTATTTAAACATAACTCCTACACCACACATGGAAAATGGCTAATAATGCCTGAAATAATGCATCTTTGGGAGTTTTACTCGAAACATATGCTTTTTTAAATCTTGCAAATGCAAAAAGTAGTTTTTTTACTCAATATGACTATAATAGTCTTAGAATCCTGAGATAATGCGAAAAAAGCAATAAAAATGTATTCAAACATAACTTCTAAACAACACATGCAAAATGGCTAATAATGCCTAGAGATATGTTTTTTTGTTAGTTGTACTAGAAACATTATCTTTTGTAAGGTTTGCAAAGACACAAGTTAGTTTTTTTATTCAATTTAACTGTGTAACTGTCATCCTAAATATGAAAGGTTTATAATCATAACTCCAAAACCAAATATGAAATTTGTCTTAAAAAGCCTTTAATATTGAATTTATGTGAGTTTTAGCAGAATAAGGTATTTTGGAAAGAATCACAAATACAAATATTAGATTTTACTGCCCTCATATTGGTCACACTCAAAATGACAGTTTTTGAAACATAACTCCAAAAATACACATGCAAAATGTCTAATAATGCCTGAAGAAATGCATCTTCGAGAGTTTTCCAGAAAAAAAACATTTGGTAAGGTTTGCAAAAAAAAAAATTGATTTGTTAGTCAATTTGACAGTAATGTACTTAGAATCCTGAGATAATGCGAAAAAAGCAATAAAAATGTATTCAAACATAATTCCTAATCCAAACGTGCAAAATGTCTAAAAATGCCTGTGATATTGAATACATGTGAGTTTTACTAGATACAGTTGTTTTTCAATGGTTTGCAAATACAAAAATGAGGTTTTACTCAATATGACTGTATACTGTAACACTCAATATGACAGTTATTCAAACATAACTCCTACACCACACATGAAAAATGGCTAATAATGCCTGAAATAATGCATCTTTGGGAGTTTTACTCGAAACATATGCTTTTTTAAATCTTGCAAATGCAAAAAGTAGTTTTTTACTCAATATGACTATTATAGTCTTAGAATCCTGAGATAATGCGAAAAAAGCAATAAAGATGTATTCAAACATAACTTCTAAACAACACATGCAAAATGGCTAATAATGCCTAGAGATATGTATTTTGGTTAGTTGTTCTAGAAAAATTATCTTTCGTAAGGTTTGCAAAGACACAAGTTAGTTTTTTTATTCAATATAACAGTGTAACTGTCATACTAAATATGAAAGGTTTTTAATCATAACTCCAAAACCAAATATGAAATTTGTGTTAAAAAAACTCTAATATTGAATTTATGTGAGTTTTAGCAGAATCAGGTATTTTGGAAAGAATCACAAATACAAATATTAGATTTTACTGGCCTCATATTGGTCACACTCAAAATGACAGTTTTTGAAACATAACTCCAAAAATACACATGCAAAATGTCTAATAATGCCCGAAGAAAAGCATCTTCGAGAGTTTTCCAGAAAAAAAACATTTGGTAAGGTTTGCAAAAACAAAATTTGATTTGTTACTCAATTTGACAGTAATGTACTTAGAATCCTGAGATAATGCGAAAAAAGCAATACAAATGTATTCAAACATAATTCCTAATCCAAACGTGCAAAATGTCTAAAAATGCCTGTGATATTGAATACATGTGAGTTTTACTAGATACAGTTGTTTTTCAATGGTTTGCAAATACAAAAATGAGGTTTTACTCAATATGACTGTATACTGTAACACTCAATATGACAGTTATTCAAACATAACTCCTACACCACACATGAAAAATGGCTAATAATGCCTGAAATAATGCATCTTTGGGAGTTTTACTCGAAACATATGCTTTTTTAAATCTTGCAAATGCAAAAAGTAGTTTTTTACTCAATATGACTATTATAGTCTTAGAATCCTGAGATAATGCGAAAAAAGCAATAAAAATGTATTCAAACATAATTCCTAATCCAAACGTGCAAAATGTCTAAAAATGCCTGTGATATTGAATACATGTGAGTTTTACTAGATACAGTTGTTTTTTCTATGGTTTGCAAATACAAAAATGAGGTTTTACTCAATATGACTGTATACTGTAACACTCAATATGACAGTTATTTAAACATAACTCCTACACCACACATGAAAAATGGCTAATAATGCCTGAAAAAATGCATCTTTGGGAGTTTTACTCGAAACATATGCTTTTTTAAATCTTGCAAATGCAAAAAGTTGTTTTTTTACTCAATATGACTATAATAGTCTTAGAATCCTGAGATAATGCGAAAAAAGCAATAAAAATGTATTCAAACATAACTTCTAAACAACACATGCAAAATGGCTAATAATGCCTAGAGATATGTTTTTTTGTTAGTTGTACTAGAAACATGATCTTTTGTAAGGTTTGCAAAGACACAAGTTAGTTTTTTTATTCAATTTAACAGTGTAACTGTCATCCTAAATATGAAAGGTTTATAATCATAACTCCAAAACCAAATATGAAATGTGTCTTAAAAAGCCTTTAATATTGAATTTATGTGAGTTTTAGCAGAATAAGGTATTTTGGAAAGAATCACAAATACAAATATTAGATTTTACTGGCCTCATATTGGTCACACTCAAAATGACAGTTTTTGAAACATGACTCCAAAAATACACATGCAAAATGTCTAATAATGCCTGAAGAAATGCATCTTCGAGAGTTTTCCAGAAAAAAAACATTTGGTAAGGTTTGCAAAAAAAAAAAAATGATTTGTTAGTCAATTTGACAGTAATGTACTTAGAATCCTGAGATAATGCGAGCAAAGCAATAAAAATGTATTCAAACATAATTCCTAATCCAAACGTGCAAAATGTCTAAAAATGCCTGTGATATTGAATACATGTGAGTTTCACTAGATACAGTTGTTTTTCAATGGTTTGCAAATACAAAAATGAGGTTTTACTCAATATGACTGTATACTGTAACACTCAATATGACAGTTATTCAAACATAACTCCTACACCACACATGAAAAATGGCTAATAATGCCTGAAATAATGCATCTTTGGGAGTTTTACTCGAAACATATGCTTTTTTAAATCTTGCAAATGCAAAAAGTAGTTTTTTACTCAATATGACTATTATAGTCTTAGAATCCTGAGATAATGCGAAAAAAGCAATAAAAATGTATTCAAACATAACTTCTAAACAACACATGCAAAATGGCTAATAATGCCTAGAGACATGTTTTTTTGTTAGTTGTACTAGAAAAATGATCTTTTGTAAGGTTTGCAAAGACACAAGTTAGTTTTTTTATTCAATATAACAGTGTAACTGTCATACTAAATAGGAAAGTTTATAATCATAACTCCAAAACCAAATATGACATTTGTCTTAAAAAGCCTTTAATATAGAATTTATGTAAGTTTTAGCAGAATCAGGTATTTTGGAAAGAATCACAAATACAAATATTAGGTTTTACTGGCCTCATATTGGTCACACTCAAAATCACAGTTTTTGAAACATAACTCCAAAAATACACATGCAAAATGTCTAATAATGCCTGAAGAAATATATCTTTGAGAGTTTTCCAGAAAAAAAAAATTATCTGGTAAGGTTTGCAAAAAAATAATTTGATTTGTTACTCAATTTGACAGTAATGTACTTAGAATCCCGAGATAATGCGAAAAAACAATAAAAATGTATTCTAACATAATTCCTAATCCAAACGTGCAAAATGTCTAAAAATGCCTGTGATATTGAATACATGTGAGTTTTACTAGATACAGTTGTTTTTCAATGGTTTGCAAATACAAAAAAGAGGTTTTACTCAATATGACTGTATACTGTAACACTCAATATGACAGTTATTTAAACATAACTCCTACACCACACATGAAAAATGGCTAATAATGCCTGAAATAATGCATCTTTGGGAGTTTTACTCGAAACATATGCTTTTTTAAATCTTGCAAATGCAAAAAGTTGTTTTTTACTCAATATGACTATAATAGTCTTAGAATCCTGAGATAATGCGAAAAAAGCAATAGAAATGTATTCAAACATAACTTCTAAACAACACATGCAAAATGGCTAATAATGCCTAGAGATATGTTTTTTTGTTAGTTGTACTAGAAAAATGATCTTTTGTAAGGTTTGCAAAGACACAAGTTAGTTTTTTTATTCAATTTAACAGTGTAACTGTCATCCTAAATATGAAAGCTTTATAATCATAACTCCAAAACCAAATATGAAATTTGTCTTAAAAAGCCTTTAATATTGAATTTATGTGAGTTTTAGCAGAATAAGGTATTTTGGAAAGAATCACAAATACAAATATTAGATTTTACTGGCCTCATATTGGTCACACTCAAAATGACAGTTTTTGAAACATAACTCCAAAAATACACATGCAAAATGTCTAATAATGCCTGAAGAAATGCATCTTCGAGAGTTTTCCAGAAAAAAAACATTTGGTAAGGTTTGCAAAAAAAAAAATTGATTTGTTAGTCAATTTGACAGTAATGTACTTAGAATCCTGAGATAATGCGAAAAAAGCAATAAAAATGTATTCAAACAGAATTCCTAATCCAAACGTGCAAAATGTCTAAAAATGCCTGTGATATTGAATACATGTGAGTTTTACTAGATACAGTTGTTTTTCAATGGTTTGCAAATACAAAAATGAGGTTTTACTCAATATGACTGTATACTGTAACACTCAATAGGACAGTTATTCAAACATAACTCCTACACCACACATGGAAAATGGCTAATAATGCCTGAAATAATGCATCTTTGGGAGTTTTACTCGAAACATATGCTTTTTTAAATCTTGCAAATGCAAAAAGTAGTTTTTTACTCAATATGACACTAATGTTCTTAGAATCCTGAGATAATGCGAAAAAAAAATAAAAATGTATTCAAACATAACTTATAAACAACACATGCAAAATGGCTAATAATGCCTAGAAATATGTTTTTTTGTTAGTTGTACTAGAAAAATGATCTTTTGTAAGGTTTGCAAAGACACAAGTTATTTTTTTTATTCAATATAACAGTGTAACTGTCATACTAAATATGAAAGGTTTATAATCATAACTCCAAAACCAAATATGAAATTTGTCTTAAAAAACTCTAATATTGAATTTATGTGAGTTTTAGCAGAATCAGGTATTTTGGAAAGAATCACAAATACAAATATTAGATTTTACTGGCCTCATATTGGTCACACTCAAAATGACAGTTTTTGAAACATAACTCCAAAAATACACATGCAAAATGTCTAATAATGCCCGAAGAAAAGCAACTTCGAGAGTTTTCCAGAAAAAAAACATTTGGTAAGGTTTGCAAAAACAAAATTTGATTTGTTACTCAATTTGACAGTAATGTACTTAGAATCCTGAGATAATGCGAAAAAAGCAATAAAAATGTATTCAAACATAATTCCTAATCCAAACGTGCAAAATGTCTAAAAATGCCTGTGGTATTGAATACATGTGAGTTTTAATAGATACAGTTGTTTTTATATGGTTTGCAAATACAAAAATGAGGTTTTACTCAATATGACTGTATACTGTAACACTCAATATGACAGTTATTTAAACATAACTCCTACACCACACATGAAAAATGGCTAATAATGCCTGAAATAATGCATCTTTGGGAGTTTTACTCGAAACATATGCTTTTTTAAATCTTGTAAATGCAAAAAGTAGTTTTTTTACTCAATATGACTATAATAGTCTTAGAATCCTGAGATAATGCGAAAAAAGCAATACAAATGTATTCAAACATAACTTCTAAACAACAAATGCAAAATGGCTAATAATGCCTAGAGATATGTTTTTTTGTTAGTTGTACTAGAAAAATGATCTTTTGTAAGGTTTGCAAAGACACAAGTTAGTTTTTTTATTCAATTTAACAGTGTAACTGTCATCCTAAATATGAAAGGTTTATAAACATAACTCCAAAACCAAATATGAAATTTGTCTTAAAAAGCCTTTAATATTGAATTTTTGTGAGTTTTAGCAGAATCAGGTATTTTGGAAAGAATCACAAATACAAATATTAGATTTTACTGGCCTCATATTGGTCACACTCAAAATGACAGTTTTTGAAACATAACTCCAAAAATACACATGCAAAATGTCTAATAATGCCTGAAGAAATGCATCTTCGAGAGTTTTCCAGAAAAAAAACATTTGGTAAGGTTTGCAAAAAAAAAAATTTGATTTGTTAGTCAATTTGACAGTAATGTACTTAGAATCCTGAGATAATGCGAAAAAAGCAATAAAAATGTATTCAAACATAATTCCTAATCCAAACGTGCAAAATGTTTAAAAATGCCTGTGATATTGAATACATGTGAGTTTTACTAGATACAGTTGTTTTTCAATGGTTTGCAAATACAAAAATGAGGTTTTACTCAATATGACTGTATACTGTAACACTCAATATGACAGTTATTCAAACATAACTCCTACACCACACATGAAAAATGGCTAATAATGCCTGAAATAATGCATCTTTGGGAGTTTTACTCGAAACATATGCTTTTTTAAATCTTGCAAATGCAAAAAGTAGTTTTTTACTCAATATGACTGTTATAGTCTTAGAATCCTGAGATAATGCGAAAAAAGCAATAAAGATGTATTCAAACATAACTTCTAAACAACACATGCAAAATGGCTAATAATGCCTAGAGATATGTATTTTGGTTAGTTGTACTAGAAAAATTATCTTTTGTAAGGTTTGCAAAGACACAAGTTAGTTTTTTTATTCAATATAACAGTGTAACTGCCATACTAAATATGAAAGTTTATAATCATAACTCCAAAACCAAATATGACATTTGTCTTAAAAAGCCTTTAATATTGAATTTATGTAAGTTTTAGCAGAATCAGGTATTTTGGAAAGAACCACAAATACAAATATTAGGTTTTACTGGCCTCATATTGGTCACACTCAAAATGACAGTTTTTTAAACACAACTCCAAAAATACACATGCAAAATGTCTAATAATCCCTGAAGAAATATATCTTCGAGAGTTTTCCAGAAAAAAAAAAAACATCTGGTAAGGTTTGCAAAAAAAAAATTTGATTTGTTACTCATTTTGACAGTAATGTACTTAGAATCCTGAGATAATGCGAAATTATAGTCATAACTCCAAAACCAAATATGAAATGTGTCTTTAAAAAACTCTAATATTGAATTTATGTGAGTTTTAGCAGGATCAGGTATTTTGGAAAGAATCACAAATACAAATATTAGATTTTACTGGCCTCATATTGGTCACACTCAAAATGACAGTTTTTGAAACATAACTCCAAAAATACACATGCAAAATGTCTAATAATGCCTGAAGAAATGCATCTTCGAGAATTTTCCTGAAAAAAAAAAAAATGGTAAGGTTTGCAAAAATAAAATTTGATTTGTTACTCAATTTGACAGTAATGTACTTAGAATCCTGAGATAATGCGAGCAAAGCAATAAAAATGTATTCAAACATAATTCCTAATCCAAACGTGCAAAATGTCTAAAAATGCCTGTGATATTGAATACATGTGAGTTTTACTAGATACAGTTGTTTTTTTATGGTTTGCAAATACAAAAATGAGGTTTTACTCAATATGACTGTATACTGTAACACTCAATATGACAGTTATTTAAACATAACTCCTACACCACACTTGAAAAATAGCTAATAATGCCTGAAATAATGCATCTTTGGGAGTTTTACTTGAAACATATGCTTTTTTAAATCTTGCAAATGCAAAAAGTCGTTTTTTACTCAATATGACTATTATAGTCTTAGAATCCTGAGATAATGCGAAAAAAGCAATAAAAATGTATTCAAACATAACTTCTAAACAACACATGCAAAATGGCTAATAATGCCTAGAGATATGTATTTTGGTTAGTTGTACTAGAAACATGATCTTTTGTAAGGTTTGCAAAGACACAAGTTCGTTTTTTTATTCAATATAACAATGTAACTGTCATACTAAATATGAAAGGTTTATAATCATAACTCAAAAACCAAATATGACATTTGTCTTAAAAAGCCTTTAATATTGAATTTATGTAAGTTTTAGCAGAATCAGGTATTTTGGAAAGAATCACAAATACAAATATTAAGTTTTACTCGCGTCATATTGGTCACACTCAAAATGACAGTTTTTGAAACATAACTCGAAAAATAAACATGCAAAATGTCTAATAATGCCTGAAAAAATAAATCTTTGAGAGTTTTCTTGAAAAAAAAAAACATCTGGTAAGGTTTGCAAAAACAAAATTTGATTTGTTACTCAATTTGACAGTAATGTACTTAGAATCCTGAGATAATGCGAAAAAAGCAATAAAAATGTATTGAAACATATTTCCTAATCCAAACGTGCAAAATGTCTAAAAATTTCTGTGATATTGAATACATGTGAGTTTTACTAGATACAGTTGTTTTTCAATGGTTTGCAAATACAAAAATGAGGTTTTACTCAATATGACTGTATACTGTAACACTCAATATGACAGTTATTTAAACATAACTCCTACACCACACATGAAAAATGGCTAATAATGCCTGAAATAATGCATCTTTGGAAGTTGTACTCGAAACATATGCTTTTTTAAATCTTGCAAATGCAAAAAGTAGTTTTTTACTCAATATGACTATAATAGTCTTAGAATCCTGAGATAATGCGAAAAAAGCAATAAAAATGTATTCAAACATAACTTCTAAACAACACATGCAAAATGGCTAATAATGCCTAGAGATATGTTTTTTTGTTAGTTTTACTAGAAAAATGATCTTTTGTAAGGTTTGCAAAGACACAAGTTAGTTTTTTTATTCAATATAACAGTGCAACTGTCATACTAAATATGAAAGGTTTATAATCATAACTCCAAAACCAAATATGACATTTGTCTTAAAAAGCCTTTAATATTGAATTTATGTGAGTTTTAGCAAAACCAGGTATTTTGGAAAGAATCACAAATACAAATATTAGATTTTACTGGCCTCATATTGGTCACACTCAAAATGACGGTTTTTGAAACATAACTCCAAAAATACACATGCAAAATGTCTAATAATGCCTGAAGAAATGCATCTTCGAGAGTTTTCCTGAAAAAAAAACAACATTTGGTAAGGTTTGCAAAAACAAAATTTGATTTGTTACTCAATTTGACAGTAATGTACTTGGAATCCTGAGATAATGCGAAAAAAGCAAAAAAAAATGTATTCAAACATAATTCCTAATCCAAACGTGCAAAATGTCTAAAAATGCCTGTGATATTGAATAAATGTGACTTGTACTAGATACAGTTGTTTTTCTATGGTTTGCAAATACAAAAATGAGGTTTTACTCAATATGACTGTATACTGTAACACTCAATATGACAGTTATTTAAACATAACTCCTACACCACACATGAAAAATAGCTAATAATGCCAGAAATAATGCATCTTGGGGAGTTTTACTTGAAACATATGCTTTTTTAAATCTTGCAAATGCAAAAAGAAGTTTTTTACTCAATATGACTATAATAGTCTTAGAATCCTGAGATAATGTGAAAAAAGCAATAAATAGGTATTCAAACATAACTTCTAAACAACAAATGCAAAATGGCTAATAATGCCTAGAGATATGTATTTTGGTTAGTTGTACTAGAAAAATGATCTTATGTAAGGTTTGCAAAGACACAAGTTAGTTTTTTTATTCAATTTAACAGTGTAACTGTCATCCTAAATATGAAAGGTTTATAATTATAACTCCAAAACCAAATATGAAATTTGTCTTAAAAAGCCTTTAATATTGAATTTATGTGAGTTTTAGCAGAATCAGGTATTTTGGAAAGAATCACATATACAAATATTAGATTTTACTGGCCTCATATTGGTCACACTCAAAATGACTGTTTTTGAAACATAACTCCAAAAATACACATGCAAAATGTCTAATAATGCCTGAAGAAATGCATCTTCGAGAGTTTTCCAGAAAAAAAAACATTTGGTAAGGTTTGCAAAAACAAAATTTGATTTGTTACTCAATTTGACAGTAATGTACTTAGAATCCTGAGGTAATGCGAAAAAAGCAATAAAAATGAATTCAAACATAATTCCTAAGCCAAACGTGCAAAATGTCTAAAAATGCCTGTGATATTGTCTACATGTGAGTTTTACTAAATACAGTTGTTTTTCAATGGTTTGCAAATACAAAAATGAGGTTTTACTCAATATGACTGTATACTGTAACACTCAATATGACAGTTATTTAAACATAACTCCTACACCACACATGAAAAATGGCTAATAATGCCTGAAATAATGCATCTTTGGGAGTTTTACTCGAAACATATGCTTTTTTAAATCTTGCAAATGCAAAAAGTTGTTTTTTACTCAATATGACTATAATAGTCTTACAATCCTGAGATAATGCGAAAAAAGCAATAAAAATGTATTCAAACATAACTTCTAAACAACACATGCAAAATGGCTAATAATGCCTAGAGATATGTTTTTTTGTTAGTTGTACTAGAAAAAGTATCTTTTGTTAGGTTTGCAAAGACACAAGTTAGTTTTTTTATTCAATATAACTGTGTAACTGTCATACTAAATAGGAAAGGTTTATAATCATAACTCCAAAACCAAATATGATATTTGTCTTAAAAAGCCTTTAATATTGAATTTATGTGAGTTTTAGCAGAATCAGGTATTTTGGAAAGAATCACAAATACAAATATTAGATTTTACTGGCCTCATATTGGTCACACTCAAAATGACAGTTTTCGAAACATAACTCCAAAAATACACATGCAAAATGTCTAATAATGCCTGAAGAAATGCATCTTCGAGAGTTTTCCTGAAAAAAAAAAAACATTTGGTAAGGTTTGCAAAAACAAAATTTGATTTGTTACTCAATTTGACAGTAATGTACTTAGAATCCTGAGATAATGCGAAAAAAGCAATAAAAATGTATTCAAACATAATTCCTAATCCAAACGTGCAAAATGTCTAAAAATGCCTGTGATATTGAATACATGTGAGTTTTGCTAGATACAGTTGTTTTTCAATGGTTTGCAAATACAAAAATGAGGTTTTACTCAATATGACTGTATACTGTAACACCCTATATGACAGTTATTTAAACATAACTCCTACACCACACATGAAAAATGGCTAATAATGCCTGAAATAATGCATCTTTGGGAGTTTTACTCGAAACGTATGCTTTTTTAAATCATGCAAATGCAAAAAGTAGTTTTTTACTCAATATGACTGTAATAGTCTTACAATCCTGAGGTAATGCGAAAAAAGCAATAAAAATGTATTCAAACATAACTTCTAAACAACACATGCAAAATGGCTAATAATGCCTAGAGATATGTTTTTTTGTTAGTTGTACTAGAAAAAAATGATCTTTTGTAAGGTTTGCAAAGACACAAGTTAGTTTTTTTATTCAATATAACAGTGCAACTGTCATACTAAATATGAAAGGTTTATAAAAATAACTCCAAAACCAAATATGAAATTTGTCTTAAAAAGCCTTTAATATTGAATTTATGTGAGTTTTAGCAAAATCAGGTATTTTGGAAAGAATCACAAATACAAATATTAGATTTTACTGGCCTCATATTGGTCACACTCAAAATGACAGTTTTTGAAACATAACTCCAAAAATACACATGCAAAATGTCTAATAATGCCTGAAGAAATGCATCTTCGAGAGTCTTCCAGAAAAAAAAAACATTTGGCAAGGTTTAGAAAAACAAAATTTGATTTGTTACTCAATTTGACAGTAATGTACTTAGAATCCTGAGATAATGCGAAAAAAGCAATAAAAATGTATTCAAACATAATTCCTAATTCAAACGTGCAAAATGTCTAAAAATGCCTGTGATATTGAATACATGTGAGTTTTACTAGATACAGTTGTTTTTCAATGGTTTGCAAATACAAAAATGAGGTTTTACTCAATATGACTGTATACTGTAACACTCAATATGACAGTTATTTAAACATAACTCCTACACCACACATGAAAAATGGCTAATAATGCCTGAAATAATGCATCTTTGGGTGTTTTACTCGAAACATATGCTTTTTTAAATCTTGCAAATGCAAAAAGTCGTTTTTTACTCAATATGACTATAATAGTCTTAGAATCCTGAGATAATGCGAAAAAAGCAATAAAAATGTATTCAAACATAACTTCTAAACAACACATGCAAAATGGCTAATAATGCCTAGAGATATGTATTTTGGTTAGTTGTACTAGAAAAATGATCTTTTGTAAGGTTTGTAAAGACACAAGTTAGTTTTTTTATTCAATATAACAGTGCAACTGTCATACTAAATATGAAAGGTTTATAATCGTAACTCCAAAACCAAATATGAAATTTGTCTTAAAAAGCCTTTAATATTGAATTTATGTGAGTTTTAGCAGAATCAGGTATTTTGGAAAGAATCACAAATACAAATATTAGATTTTACTGGCCTCATATTGGTCACACTCAAAATGACGGTTTTTGAAACATAACTCCAAAAATACACATGCAAAATGTCTAATAATGCCTGAAGAAATGCATCTTCGAGAGTTTTCCTGAAAAAAAAATATTTGGTAAGGTTTGCAAAAACAAAATTTGATTTGTTACTCAATTTGACAGTAATGTACTTGGAATCCTGAGATAATGCGAAAAAAGCAATAAAAATGTATTCAAACATAATTCCTAATCCAAACGTGCAAAATGTCTAAAAATGCCTGTGATATTGAATACATGTGAGTTTTACTAGATACAGTTGTTTTTCTATGGTTTGCAAATACAAAAATGAGGTTTTACTCAATATGACTGTATACTGTAACACTCAATATGACAGTTATTTAAACATAACTCCTACACCACACATGAAAAATAGCTAATAATGCCTAAAATAATGCATCTTTGGGAGTTTTACTTGAAACATATGCTTTTTTAAATCTTGCAAATGCAAAAAGAAGTTTTTTACTCAATATGACTATAATAGTCTTAGAATCCTGAGATAATGTGAAAAAAGCAATAAACAGCTATTCAAACATAACTTCTAAACAACAAATGCAAAATGGCTAATAATTCCTAGAGATATGTATTTTGGTTAGTTGTACTAGAAAAATGATCTTTTGTAAGGTTTGTAAAGACACAAGTTAGTTTTTTTATTCAATTTAACAGTCATCCTAAATATGAAAGGTTTATAATCATAACTCCAAAACCAAATATGAAATTCGTCTTAAAAAGCCTTTAATATTGAATTTATGTGAGTTTTAGCAGAATCAGGTATTTTGGAAAGAATCACAAATACAAATATTAGATTTTACTGGCCTCATATTGGTCACACTCAAAATGACAGTTTTTGAAACATAACTCCAAAAATACACATGCAAAATGTCTAATAATGCCTGAAGAAATGCATCTTCGAGAGTTTTCCTGAAAAAAAAAACATTTGGTAAGGTTTGAAAAAACAAAATTTGATTTGTTACTCAATTTGACAGTAATGTACTTGGAATCCTGAGATAATGCGAAAAAAGCAATAAAAATGTATTCAAACATAATTTCCTAATCCAAACGTGCAAAATGTCTAAAAATGCCTGTGATATTGAATACATGTGAGTTTTACTAGATACAGTTGTTTTTCAATGGTTTGCAAATACAAAAATGAGGTTTTACTCAATATGACTGTATACTGTAACACTCAATATGACATTTATTTAAACATAACTCCTACACCACACATGAAAAACGGCTAATAATGCCTGAAATAATGCATCTTTGGGAGTTTTACTCGAAACATATGCTTTTTTAAATCTTGCAAATGCAAAAAGTAGTTTTTTACTCAATATGACTATAATAGTCTTACAATCCTGAGATAATGCGAAAAAAGCAATAAAAATGTATTCAAACATAACTTCTAAACAACACATGCAAAATGGCTAATAATGCCTAGAGATATGTTTTTTTGTTAGTTGTACTAGAAAAATGATCTTTTGTAAGGTTTGCAAAGACACAAATTAGTTTTTTTATTCAATATAACAGTGTAACTGTCATACTAAATATGAAAGGTTTATAATCATAACTCCAAAACCAAATATGAAATTTGTCTTAAAAAGCCTTTAATATTGAATTATGTGAGTTTTAGCAGAATCAGGTATTTTGGAAAGAATCACAAATACAAATATTAGATTTTACTGGCCTCATATTGGTCACACTCAAAATGACAGTTTTTGAAACATAACTCCAAAAATACACATGCAAAATGTCGAATAATGCCTGAAGAAATGCATCTTCGAGAGTTTTCCAGAAAAAAAAACATTTGGTAAGGTTTGCAAAAACAAAATTTGATGTGTTACTCAATTTGACAGTAATGTACTTAGAATCCTGAGATAATGCGAAAAAAGCAATACAAATGTAGTCCAACATAATTCCTAATCTAAACGTGCAAAATGTCTAAAAATGCCTGTGATATTGAATACATGTGAGTTTTACTATAGTACAGTTGTTTTTCTATGGTTTGCAAATAGAAATTTAGGTTTTACTCAATATGACTGTATACTGTAACACTCAATATGAGAGTTATTTAAACATAACTCCTACACCACACATGAAAAATGGCTAATGATGCCTGAAATAATGCATCTTTGGGAGTTTTACTCGGAACATATGCTTTTTTAAATCTTGCAAATGCAAAAAGTATTTTTTACTCAATATGACTATAATGTTCTTAGAATCCTGAGATAATGCGAAAAAGCAATACAAAAGTTTTCAAACATAACTTTTAAACAACACATGCAAAACGGCTAATAATTCCTAGAGATATGTATCTTTGTTAGTTGTAGTAGAAAAATGATATTTTGTAAGGCTCACTTGGAAAACAAAATCCTATTTGTATGGTTAGTTTGCTCTAAATTTCTACTATAATTTTTCAATTTTCTTAAATAGGTTATAAATCTGTAGAATTGAAGACATTATCTGTAAATTAAAAAAAAGCCTGTTATTTTAAGTAATATGCCAGTAATGACAAACTATGTATATTCCTATTTTTTTTTACAGAAAAATACCAAATTATTTATACATATTATTTTCTGTTTTCTCAAATTACTTTCAATTTCATGTAAAATTACAGTAATTAACTTTAATTAAATATGTAGCTTGTTATATGAAAGTATTTGTTCATACTAACAATCTAACAGTTCTATATGTAATTTTAAGGTAAATCAAATGTTTTCAATATTTATGTGTATTTTCACATTCAAGTCGAAAAATATATGTAGCCTCTTATAAAAGGTGTATGCTCAAACTGTAATATGACGTACATGAAATACTGCAAGAGATTCTTAATCAACAGTCAACAGCCGTACAGATCATACTGACGGTGGCCGTACAAACAACTTTAACAATGTTACAAATATGCGCCACACTGTGGAGCCACATCAATCAAGACTGACAAACACATTTCAGGAGAACATCGTCACCGTAACACAACATTAACACAACAGAAACAATTCCTAGAATTCCATGTGTTACAATATACACCCCCACCACCTAACCCCGCCCAGCTCAACCAACGCACGGAGGGGGGCGGTGATGTTTTGGGGCACGGGGTTGGGTGGTAGCGGGATTGTAGCCCGGAAGAGTCAGCGCTGCTTGGGCTTCTGGGTATTTGTTATGTTGTTTTTATGTTTTATTACAGTGAGGATGTTTTCCTGAAATGTGTTTATCATTCTTGTTCGATGTGGGTTCACAGTGTGGTGCAAATTTGTAACAGTGTTAAAGTTGTTTGTACAGCCACCGTCAGTGTGACCTGTGTGGCTGTTGACCAAGTATATTTTGCAGTCACTTTTCAAATGAACGACGAAACCGTGCTCATCACATGCCTCAATTGGCACGCTGATGATTTGATGAATGAGCGTTCAATAAAACCCACCACGGTATTACGTGTCATATTCGCCCGGCCAAATTTTGAGTCAACCCTACATGAGGGTCAGTGAAATTCTCGTGGTGAAATGATAGGAATGGTAAGTATGTCGCGAGGGTGGGATAGCCATTCATGTAAGGTTAACCCACTTTGTATCAATTTCCTGCATCCAGTGGCCCCCCGCTAAAGTCAATGAGACACCCCTGTTCCAACAATTCAGAAAAAATCTGTTAAACAATGGTATTTTTCTGTGGAATCGCCAGCATTGTCACTTCACTAAAGGTGGTTGATCGTAATAATTTGGAAAAACTCTTTAGAATAAAGATATTTTTCTGCAGAACTGTTTGCATCGTCACTTTATTAAAGGTGGTTGATTTTAATAATTTAGTAAAAATCTGTAAAATTACGATATTTCACCCCAAAACGTTTCATGAAAATTTCTGTAAATATAATATTTTGGATCATTATTTGGTTTACAATGTTTTACTTTAGTTTTATGGTTTTTGTTTGGCAGCCGTCGCTGCCAGTAAATGACCGTTTTTTTACAAAATTTATTTTTACAGTGTTTGCAAAGATAAAAGTTAGTTTTTTGTATTCAATATAACAGTAAAACTGTCATACTAAATATGAAAGGTTAATAAACATAACTCCAAAACCAAACATGAAATCCGTCTAAAAAAGCCTGTAATATTGACTTTATGTGAGTTTTACCTGAATTAGGTATTTTGGAAAGGTTCACAAATACAAAAATTTGGTTTTACTGGCCTCACATTGGTCACACTCAATAAGACAGTTTTTGAACCCTATCTCCAAAAATACACATGCAAAATTACAAAAAAATGCCTGAAGAAATGTATCTTTGTGAGTTTTACTGGATAAAAAAAAACATTTTGTAAGGGTTGCAAAAACAAAAAGAAATGTTTTGTAATGTTAATGTAATTTTAAGGTAAATTATTTTTTTTTAATATTTATGTGTATTTTCACATTCAATGAGAAAAATATATGTAGCCTCTTATAAAAGGTTTATGCTCAAACTATCCATCCATCCATTTTCTACCGCTTATTCCCTTTTGGGGTCGCGGGGGGCGCTGGCGCCTATCTCAGCTACAATCGGGCGGAAGGCGGGGTACACCCTGGACAAGTCGCCACCTCATCGCAGGGCCAACACAGATAGACAGACAACATTCACACTCACATTCACACACTAGGGCCAATTTAGTGTTGCCAATCAACCTATCCCCAGGTGCATGTCTTAGGAAGTGGGAGGAAGCCGGAGTACCCGGAGGGAACCCACGCATTCACGGGGAGAACATGCAAACTCCACACAGAAAGATCCCGAGCCTGGATTTGAACCCAGGACTGCAGGACCTTCGTATTGTGAGGCAGACGCACTAACCCCTCTGCCACCGTGAAGCCCGCTCAAACTAACATTTACATTTTTTTCCCTGTAATATGACATACATGAGTGACTGCAAGACATACTTAATCAACAGTCAATAGCCTTACAGATCACACTGACGGTGGCCGTACAAACAACTTTAACAATGTTACAAATATGCGCCACATTGTGGAGCCACATCAAACAAGAATGACAAACACATTTCAGGAAAACATCTTCACCGTAACACAACATTAACACAACAGAAACAATACCCAGTATTCCATGTGTTACAATGTACACCCCCACCACCTAACCCCGCCCAGCTCAACCAACGCACGGAGGGGGGCGGTGATGTTTTGGGGCGCGGGGTTGGGTGGTAGCAGGGGTGTAGCCCGGAAGAGTCAGCGCTGCATGGGCTTGTGGGTATTTGTTATGTTATGTTGTTTTTATGTTTTGTTACAGTGAGGATGTTTTCCTGAAATGTGTTTATCATTCTTGTTCGATGTGGATTCACAGTGTGGTGCATATTTGTAACAGTGTTAAAGTTGTTTGTACAGCCACCAGCAGTGTGACCTGTGTGGCTGTTGACCAAGTATGTCTTGCAGTCACTATCACATGCATGACAATACCGTGCACATCACACTCATCAGTAGGCATGCTAATGATTTGGTGAATGAGCGTATAAAAAGTCACCCGGCCAGACTTTGGGTCAATCCTACATGAGGGTCAGTAAAATTCTCACAGTGAAATGGTAGGATCAGTAAGTATGTTGCTAGGGTGGGGTAGCCATTCATGCAAGGTGAATCCACTTTGCATCAAGTTCCTGCATCCAGTGGCCCCCCACTAAAGTCAATGAGACACCCCTGATCCTAACTATTCAGAAAAAATCTGTAAAACAATGGTATTTTTCTGAGGAACCGCCAGCATTGTCACTTCACTAAAGGTGGTTGATCGTAATAATTTGGAAAAAATCTTTAGAATAAAGGTATTTTTCTGCAGAACGGTTTGCATCGTCACTTTATTAAAGGTGGTTGATCTTAATAATTTAGTAAAAATCTGTAAAATTATGATATTTCACCCCAAAACGTTTCATGAAAATATCCGTAAATATAATATTTTTGATCATTATTTGGTTTACAATGTTTTACTTTAGTTTTATGGTTTTTGTTTGGCAGCCGTAGCTGCCAGTAAATGACCGTTTTTTTACAAAATTGATTTCTACAGTGTTTGCAAAGATAAAAGTTAGTTTTTTTTATTCAATATAACAGTAAAACTGTCATACTAAATATAAAAGGTTAATAAACATAACTCCAAAACCAAACATGAAATCTGTCTAAAACAGCCCATAATGTTGACTTTATGTGAGTTTTACCTGAATTAAGTATTTTGGAAAGGTTCACAAATACAAAAATTTTGTTTTACTTGCCTCACATTGGTCACACTCAATAAGACAGTTTTTGAACCCTATCTCCAAAAATACACATGCAAAATTACAAAAAAATGCCTGAAGAAATGTATCTTTGTGAGTTTTACTGGATAAAAAAACATTTTGTAAGGGTTGCAAAAACAAAAATAAATATTTTACCCAATTTGACAATAATGTACTTAAAATCCTGAGATAATGCAAAAAGAGCAATAAAAATGTATTCCAACATAATTCCTAATCCAAACGTGCAAAATGTCTAAAAATGCCTGTGATATTGAATCCATGTGAGTTTTACTAGATACAGTTGATTTTCTATGGTTTGCAAAATCAAAAATTAGGTTTTACTCAATATGACTGTATATTGTAACACTCAATATGACAGTTATTTAAACATAACTCCTACACCACACATGGCTAATAATGCCTGAAATAATGCATCTTTGGGAGTTTTACTCGAAACGATTGCTTTTTTAAATCTTTGCAATGCAAAAAATTTTTGTTTTATTCAATATGACAATAATGTTCTTGGAATCCTGAGATAATGCGAAAAAAGCAATAAAAATGTATTCAAACATAACTTCTAAACAACACATGCAAAATGGCTAATGATAGCTAGAGATATGTTTTTTTTGTTAGTTGTACTAGAAAAATGATCTTTTGTAAGGTTTGCAAAGACACAATTTAGTTTTTTTATTCAATATAACAGTGTTACTGTCATCCTAAATATGAAAGGTTTATAATCATAACTCCAAAACCAAATATGACATTTGTCTTAAAAAGCCTTTAATATTGAATTTATGTGAGTTTTAGCAGAATCAGGTATTTTGGAAAGAATCACAAATACAAATATTAGATTTTATTGGCCTCATATTGGTCACACTCAAAATGACAGTTTTTGAAACATAACTCCAAAAATACACATGCAAAAGGTCTAATAATGCCTGAAGAAATGCATCTTCGAGAGTTTTCCAGAAAAAAAAAACATTTGGTAAGGTTTGCAAAAACAAAATTTGATTAGTTACTCAATTTGACAGTAATGTACTTAGAATCCTGAGATAATGCAAAAAAAGCAATAAAAATGTATTCAAACATAATTCCTAATCCAAACGTGCAAAATGTCTAAAAATGCCTGTGATATTGAATACATGTGAGTTTTACTAGATACAGTTGTTTTTCAATGGTTTGCAAATACAAAAATGAGGTTTTACTCAATATGACTGTATACTGTAACACTCAATATGACAGTTATTTAAACATAACTCCTACACCACACATGAAAAATGGCTAATAATGCCTGAAATAATGCATCTTTTAGGAGTTTTACTCGAAACATATGCCTTTTTAAATTTTGCAAATGCAAAATGTTGTTTTTTACTCAATATGACAATAATGTTCTTAGAATCCTGAGATAATGCGAAAAAAGCAATACAAATGTATTCAAACATAACTTCTAAACAACACATGCAAAATGGCTAATAATGCCTAGAGATATGTTTTTTTGTTGGTTGTACTAGAAAAATGATCTTTTGTAAGGTTTGCAAGGACACAAATTAGTTTTTTTATTCAATATAACAGTGTAACTGTCATACTAAATATGAAAGGTTTATAATCATAACTCCAAAACCAAATATGAAATTTGTCTTAAAAAGCCTTTAATATTGAATTTATGTGAGTTTTAGCAGAATCAGGTATTTTCGAAAGAATCACAAATACAAATATTAGATTTTACTGGCCTCATATTGGTCACACTCAAAATGACAGTTTTTGAAACATAACTCCAAAAATACACATGCAAAATGTCGAATAATGCCTGAAGAAATGCATCTTCGAGAGTTTTCCAGAAAAAAAAAACATTTGGTAAGGTTTGCAAAAACAAAATTTGATTTGTTACTCAATTTGACAGTAATGTACTTAGAATCCAGAGATAATGCGAAAAAAGCAATAAAAATGTATTCAAACATAATTCCTAATCCAAACGTGCAAAATGTCTAAAAATGCCTGTGATATTGAATACATGTGAGTTTTACTAGATACAGTTGTTTTTCAATGGTTTGCAAATACAAAAATGAGGTTTTACTCAATATAACTGTATACTGTAACACTCAATATGACAGTTATTTAAACATAACTCCTACACCACACATGAAAAATAGCTAATAATGCCTGAAATAATGCATCTTTGGGAGTTTTACTTGAAACATATGCTTTTTTAAACCTTGCAAATGCAAAAAGAAGTTTTTTACTCAATATGACTATAATAGTCTTAGAATCCTGAGATAATGTGAAAAAAGCAATAAACAGGTATTCAAACATAACTTCTAAACAACAAATGCAAAATGGCTAATAATTCCTAGAGATATGTATTTTGGTTAGTTGTACTAGAAAAATGATCTTTTGTAAGGTTTGTAAAGACACAAGTTAGTTTTTTTATTCAATTTAACAGTCATCCTAAATATGAAAGGTTTATAATCATAACTCCAAAACCAAATATGAAATTCGTCTTAAAAAGCCTTTAATATTGAATTTATGTGAGTTTTAGCAGAATCAGGTATTTTGGAAAGAATCACAAATACAAATATTAGATTTTACTGGCCTCATATTGGTCACACTCAAAATGACAGTTTTTGAAACATAACTCCAAAAATACACATGCAAAATGTCTAATAATGCCTGAAGAAATGCATCTTCGAGAGTTTTCCTGAAAAAAAAAACATTTGGTAAGGTTTGAAAAAACAAAATTTGATTTGTTACTCAATTTGACAGTAATGTACTTGGAATCCTGAGATAATGCGAAAAAAGCAATAAAAATGTATTCAAACATAATTTCCTAATCCAAACGTGCAAAATGTCTAAAAATGCCTGTGATATTGAATACATGTGAGTTTTACTAGATACAGTTGTTTTTCAATGGTTTGCAAATACAAAAATGAGGTTTTACTCAATATGACTGTATACTGTAACACTCAATATGACATTTATTTAAACATAACTCCTACACCACACATGAAAAACGGCTAATAATGCCTGAAATAATGCATCTTTGGGAGTTTTACTCGAAACATATGCTTTTTTAAATCTTGCAAATGCAAAAAGTAGTTTTTTACTCAATATGACTATAATAGTCTTACAATCCTGAGATAATGCGAAAAAAGCAATAAAAATGTATTCAAACATAACTTCTAAACAACACATGCAAAATGGCTAATAATGCCTAGAGATATGTTTTTTTGTTAGTTGTACTAGAAAAATGATCTTTTGTAAGGTTTGCAAAGACACAAATTAGTTTTTTTATTCAATATAACAGTGTAACTGTCATACTAAATATGAAAGGTTTATAATCATAACTCCAAAACCAAATATGAAATTTGTCTTAAAAAGCCTTTAATATTGAATTATGTGAGTTTTAGCAGAATCAGGTATTTTGGAAAGAATCACAAATACAAATATTAGATTTTACTGGCCTCATATTGGTCACAATCAAAATGACAGTTTTTGAAACATAACTCCAAAAATACACATGCAAAATGTCGAATAATGCCTGAAGAAATGCATCTTCGAGAGTTTTCCAGAAAAAAAAAACATTTGGTAAGGTTTGCAAAAACAAAATTTGATGTGTTACTCAATTTGACAGTAATGTACTTAGAATCCTGAGATAATGCGAAAAAAACAATACAAATGTAGTCCAACATAATTCCTAATCTAAACGTGCAAAATGTCTAAAAATGCCTGTGATATTGAATACATGTGAGTTTTACTATAGTACAGTTGTTTTTCTATGGTTTGCAAATAGAAATTTAGGTTTTACTCAATATGACTGTATACTGTAACACTCAATATGAGAGTTATTTAAACATAACTCCTACACCACACATGAAAAATGGCTAATGATGCCTGAAATAATGCATCTTTGGGAGTTTTACTCGGAACATATGCTTTTTTAAATCTTGCAAATGCAAAAAGTATTTTTTACTCAATATGACTATAATGTTCTTAGAATCCTGAGATAATGCGAAAAAGCAATACAAAAGTTTTCAAACATAACTTTTAAACAACACATGCAAAACGGCTAATAATTCCTAGAGATATGTATCTTTGTTAGTTGTAGTAGAAAAATGACATTTTGTAAGGCTCACTTGGAAAACAAAATCCTATTTGTATGGTTAGTTTGCTCTAAATTTCTACTATAATTTTTCAATTTTCTTAAATAGGTTATAAATCTGTAGAATTGAAGACATTATCTGTAAATTAAAAAAAAGCCTGTTATTTTAAGTAATATGCCAGTAATGACAAACTATGTATATTCCTATTTTTTTTTACAGAAAAATACCAAATTATTTATACATATTATTTTCTGTTTTCTCAAATTACTTTCAATTTCATGTAAAATTACAGTAATTAACTTTAATTAAATATGTAGCTTGTTATATGAAAGTATTTGTTCATACTAACAATCTAACAGTTTTATATGTAATTTTAAGGTAAATCAAATGTTTTCAATATTTATGTGTATTTTCACATTCAAGTCGAAAAATATATGTAGCCTCTTATAAAAGGTGTATGCTCAAACTGTAATATGACGTACATGAAATACTGCAAGAGATTCTTAATCAACAGTCAACAGCCGTACAGATCATACTGACGGTGGCCGTACAAACAACTTTAACAATGTTACAAATATGCGCCACACTGTGGAGCCACATCAATCAAGACTGACAAACACATTTCAGGAGAACATCGTCACCGTAACACAACATTAACACAACAGAAACAATTCCTAGAATTCCATGTGTTACAATATACACCCCCACCACCTAACCCCGCCCAGCTCAACCAACGCACGGAGGGGGGCGGTGATGTTTTGGGGCACGGGGTTGGGTGGTAGCGGGATTGTAGCCCGGAAGAGTCAGCGCTGCTTGGGCTTCTGGGTATTTGTTATGTTGTTTTTATGTTTTATTACAGTGAGGATGTTTTCCTGAAATGTGTTTATCATTCTTGTTCGATGTGGGTTCACAGTGTGGTGCATATTTGTAACAGTGTTAAAGTTGTTTGTACAGCCACCGTCAGTGTGACCTGTGTGGCTGTTGACCAAGTATATTTTGCAGTCACTTTTCAAATGAACGACGAAACCGTGCTCATCACAAGCCTCAATTGGCATGCTGATGATTTGATGAATGAGCGTTCAATAAAACCCACCACGGTATTACGTGTCATATTCGCCCGGCCAAATTTTGAGTCAACCCTACATGAGGGTCAGTGAAATTCTTTGTGGTGAAATGATAGGAATGGTAAGTATGTCGCGAGGGTGGGATAGCCATTCATGTAAGGTTAACCCACTTTGTATCAATTTCCTGCATCCAGTGGCCCCCCGCTAAAGTCAATGAGACACCCCTGTTCCAACAATTCAGAAAAAATCTGTTAAACAATGGTATTTTTCTGTGGAATCGCCAGCATTGTCACTTCACTAAAGGTGGTTGATCGTAATAATTTGGAAAAACTCTTTAGAATTAAGATATTTTTCTGCAGAACTGTTTGCATCGTCACTTTATTAAAGGTGGTTGATTTTAATAATTTAGTAAAAATCTGTAAAATTACGATATTTCACCCCAAAACGTTTCATGAAAATTTCTGTAAATATAATATTTTTGATCATTATTTGGTTTACAATGTTTTACTTTAGTTTTATGGTTTTTGTTTGGCAGCCGTCGCTGCCAGTAAATGACCGTTTTTTTACAAAATTTATTTTTACAGTGTTTGCAAAGATAAAAGTTAGTTTTTTGTATTCAATATAACAGTAAAACTGTCATACTAAATATGAAAGGTTAATAAACATAACTCCAAAACCAAACATGAAATCCGTCTAAAAAAGCCTGTAATATTGACTTTATGTGAGTTTTACCTGAATTAGGTATTTTGGAAAGGTTCACAAATACAAAAATTTGGTTTTACTGGCCTCACATTGGTCACACTCAATAAGACAGTTTTTGAACCCTATCTCCAAAAATACACATGCAAAATTACAAAAAAATGCCTGAAGAAATGTATCTTTGTGAGTTTTACTGGATAAAAAAAAACATTTTGTAAGGGTTGCAAAAACAAAAAGAAATGTTTTGTAATGTTAATGTAATTTTAAGGTAAATTATTTTTTTTTAATATTTATGTGTATTTTCACATTCAATGAGAAAAATATATGTAGCCTCTTATAAAAGGTTTATGCTCAAACTATCCATCCATCCATTTTCTACCGCTTATTCCCTTTTGGGGTCGCGGGGGGCGCTGGCGCCTATCTCAGCTACAATCGGGCGGAAGGCGGGGTACACCCTGGACAAGTCGCCACCTCATCGCAGGGCCAACACAGATAGACAGACAACATTCACACTCACATTCACACACTAGGGCCAATTTAGTGTTGCCAATCAACCTATCCCCAGGTGCATGTCTTAGGAAGTGGGAGGAAGCCGGAGTACCCGGAGGGAACCCACGCATTCACGGGGAGAACATGCAAACTCCACACAGAAAGATCCCGAGCCTGGATTTGAACCCAGGACTGCAGGACCTTTGTATTGTGAGGCAGACGCACTAACCCCTCTGCCACCGTGAAGCCCGCTCAAACTAACATTTACATTTTTTTCCCTGTAATATGACATACATGAGTGACTGCAAGACATACTTAATCAACAGTCAATAGCCTTACAGATCACACTGACGGTGGCCGTACAAACAACTTTAACAATGTTACAAATATGCGCCACATTGTGGAGCCACATCAAACAAGAATGACAAACACATTTCAGGAAAACATCTTCACCGTAACACAACATTAACACAACAGAAACAATACCCAGTATTCCATGTGTTACAATGTACACCCCCACCACCTAACCCCGCCCAGCTCAACCAACGCACGGAGGGGGGCGGTGATGTTTTGGGGCGCGGGGTTGGGTGGTAGCAGGGGTGTAGCCCGGAAGAGTCAGCGCTGCATGGGCTTGTGGGTATTTGTTATGTTATGTTGTTTTTATGTTTTGTTACAGTGAGGATGTTTTCCTGAAATGTGTTTATCATTCTTGTTCGATGTGGATTCACAGTGTGGTGCATATTTGTAACAGTGTTAAAGTTGTTTGTACAGCCACCAGCAGTGTGACCTGTGTGGCTGTTGACCAAGTATGTCTTGCAGTCACTATCACATGCATGACAATACCGTGCACATCACACTCATCAGTAGGCATGCTAATGATTTGGTGAATGAGCGTATAAAAAGTCACCCGGCCAGACTTTGGGTCAATCCTACATGAGGGTCAGTAAAATTCTCACAGTGAAATGGTAGGATCAGTAAGTATGTTGCTAGGGTGGGGTAGCCATTCATGCAAGGTGAATCCACTTTGCATCAAGTTCCTGCATCCAGTGGCCCCCCACTAAAGTCAATGAGACACCCCTGATCCTAACTATTCAGAAAAAATCTGTAAAACAATGGTATTTTTCTGAGGAACCGCCAGCATTGTCACTTCACTAAAGGTGGTTGATCGTAATAATTTGGAAAAAATCTTTAGAATAAAGGTATTTTTCTGCAGAACGGTTTGCATCGTCACTTTATTAAAGGTGGTTGATCTTAATAATTTAGTAAAAATCTGTAAAATTATGATATTTCACCCCAAAACGTTTCATGAAAATATCCGTAAATATAATATTTTTGATCATTATTTGGTTTACAATGTTTTACTTTAGTTTTATGGTTTTTGTTTGGCAGCCGTAGCTGCCAGTAAATGACCGTTTTTTTACAAAATTGATTTCTACAGTGTTTGCAAAGATAAAAGTTAGTTTTTTTTATTCAATATAACAGTAAAACTGTCATACTAAATATAAAAGGTTAATAAACATAACTCCAAAACCAAACATGAAATCTGTCTAAAAAAGCCCATAATGTTGACTTTATGTGAGTTTTACCTGAATTAAGTATTTTGGAAAGGTTCACAAATACAAAAATTTTGTTTTACTTGCCTCACATTGGTCACACTCAATAAGACAGTTTTTGAACCCTATCTCCAAAAATACACATGCAAAATTACAAAAAAATGCCTGAAGAAATGTATCTTTGTGAGTTTTACTGGATAAAAAAACATTTTGTAAGGGTTGCAAAAACAAAAATAAATATTTTACCCAATTTGACAGTAATGTACTTAAAATCCTGAGATAATGCAAAAAGAGCAATAAAAATGTATTCCAACATAATTCCTAATCCAAACGTGCAAAATGTCTAAAAATGCCTGTGATATTGAATCCATGTGAGTTTTACTAGATACAGTAGATTTTCTATGGTTTGCAAAATCAAAAATTAGGTTTTACTCAATATGACTGTATATTGTAACACTCAATATGACAGTTATTTAAACATAACTCCTACACCACACATGGCTAATAATGCCTGAAATAATGCATCTTTGGGAGTTTTACTCGAAACGATTGCTTTTTTAAATCTTTGCAATGCAAAAAATTGTTGTTTTATTCAATATGACAATAATGTTCTTGGAATCCTGAGATAATGCGAAAAAAGCAATAAAAATGTATTCAAACATAACTTCTAAACAACACATGCAAAATGGCTAATGATAGCTAGAGATATGTTTTTTTTGTTAGTTGTACTAGAAAAATGATCTTTTGTAAGGTTTGCAAAGACACAATTTAGTTTTTTTATTCAATATAACAGTGTTACTGTCATCCTAAATATGAAAGGTTTATAATCATAACTCCAAAACCAAATATGACATTTGTCTTAAAAAGCCTTTAATATTGAATTTATGTGAGTTTTAGCAGAATCAGGTATTTTGGAAAGAATCACAAATACAAATATTAGATTTTACTGGCCTCATATTGGTCACACTCAAAATGACAGTTTTTGAAACATAACTCCAAAAATACACATGCAAAAGGTCTAATAATGCCTGAAGAAATGCATCTTCGAGAGTTTTCCAGAAAAAAAAAACATTTGGTAAGGTTTGCAAAAACAAAATTTGATTAGTTACTCAATTTGACAGTAATGTACTTAGAATCCTGAGATAATGCAAAAAAAGCAATAAAAATGTATTCAAACATAATTCCTAATCCAAACGTGCAAAATGTCTAAAAATGCCTGTGATATTGAATACATGTGAGTTTTACTAGATACAGTTGTTTTTCAATGGTTTGCAAATACAAAAATGAGGTTTTACTCAATATGACTGTATACTGTAACACTCAATATGACAGTTATTTAAACATAACTCCTACACCACACATGAAAAATGGCTAATAATGCCTGAAATAATGCATCTTTTAGGAGTTTTACTCGAAACATATGCCTTTTTAAATTTTGCAAATGCAAAAAGTTGTTTTTTACTCAATATGACAATAATGTTCTTAGAATCCTGAGATAATGCGAAAAAAGCAATACAAATGTTTTCAAACATAACTTCTAAACAACACATGCAAAATGGCTAATAATGCCTAGAGATATGTTTTTTTGTTGGTTGTACTAGAAAAATGATCTTTTGTAAGGTTTGCAAGGACACAAATTAGTTTTTTTATTCAATATAACAGTGTAACTGTCATACTAAATATGAAAGGTTTATAATCATAACTCCAAAACCAAATATGAAATTTGTCTTAAAAAGCCTTTAATATTGAATTTATGTGAGTTTTAGCAGAATCAGGTGTTTTGGAAAGAATCACAAATACAAATATTAGATTTTACTGGCCTCATATTGGTCACACTCAAAATGACAGTTTTTGAAACGTAACTCCAAAAATACACATGCAAAATGTCGAATAATGCCTGAAGAAATGCATCTTCGAGAGTTTTCCAGAAAAAAAAAACATTTGGTAAGGTTTGCAAAAACAAAATTTGATTTGTTACTCAATTTGACAGTAATGTACTTAGAATCCTGAGATAATGCGAAAAAAGCAATAAAAATGTATTCAAACATAATTCCTAATCCAAACGTGCAAAATGTCTAAAAATGCCTGTGATATTGAATACATGTGAGTTTTACTAGATACAGTTGTTTTTCAATGGTTTGCAAATACAAAAATGAGGTTTTACTCAATATAACTGTATACTGTAACACTCAATATGACAGTTATTTAAACATAACTCCTACACCACACATGAAAAATAGCTAATAATGCCTGAAATAATGCATCTTTGGGAGTTTTACTTGAAACATATGCTTTTTTAAACCTTGCAAATGCAAAAAGAAGTTTTTTACTCAATATGACTATAATTGTCTTAGAATCCTGAGATAATGTGAAAAAAGCAATAAAAAGGTATTCAAACATAACTTCTAAACAACAAATGCAAAATGGCTAATAATGCCTAAAGATATGTATTTTGGTTAGTTGTACTAGAAAAATGATCTTTTGTAAGGTTTGCAAAGACACAAGTTAGTTGTTTTTGTTTTTCAATATAACAGTGTAACTGTCATACTAAATATAAATGATAAATAAATGTGTTGTACTTGTATAGCGCTTTTCTACCTTCAAGGTACTCAAAGCGCTTTGACACAACTTCCACATTTACCCATTCACACACACATTCACACACTGATGGAGGGAGCTGCCATGCAAGGCGCCAACCAGCACCCATCAGGAGCAAGGGTGAAGTGTCTTACTCAGGACACAACGGACATGACGAGGTTGGTACTAGGTGGGATTTGAGCCCGGGACCCTCGGGTTGCGCACGGCCACTCTCACACTGCGCCACGCCGTCCTCATGAAAGGTTTATAATCATAACTCCAAAACCAAATATGACATTTGTCTTGAAAAGCCTTTAATATTAAATTTATGTAAGTTTTAGCAGAATCAGGTATTTTGGAAAGAATCACAAATACAAATATTAGATTTTACTGGCCTCATATTGGTCACACTCAAAATTACAGTTTTTGAAACATAACTCCAAAAATACACATGCAAAATGTCTAATAATGCCTGAAGAAATGCATCTTCGAGAGTTTTCCTGAAAAAAAAAAACATTTGGTAAGGTTTGCAAAAACAAAATTTGATTTGTTACTCAATTTGACAGTAATGTACTTGGAATCCTGAGATAATGCGAAAATAGCAACAAAAATGTATTCAAACATAATTCCTAATCCAAACGTGCAAAATGTCTAAAAATGCCTGTGATATTGAATACATGTGAGTTTTACTAGATACAGTTGTTTTTCAATGGTTTGCAAATACAAAAATGAGGTTTTACTCAATATGACTGTATACTGTAACACTCAATATGACAGTTATTTAAACATAACTCCTCACCACACATGAAAAATGGCTAATAATGCCTAAAATAATGCATCTTTGGGAGTTTTACTCGGAACATATGCTTTTTTAAATCTTGCAAATGCAAAAAGTGTTTTTTACTCAATATGACTATAATGTTCTTAGAATCCTGAGATAATGCGAAAAAGCAATACAAAAGTTTTCAAACATAACTTTTAAACAACACATGCAAAACGGCTAATAATTCCTAGAGATATGTATCTTTGTTAGTTGTAGTAGAAAAATGATATTTTGTAGGGCTCACTTGGAAAACAAAATCCTATTTGTATGGTTAGTTTACTCTAAATTTCTACTATAATTTTTCAATTTTTTTAAATAGGTTATAAATCTGTAGAATTGAAGACATTATCTGTAAATTAAAAACACGCCTGTTATTTTAAGTAATATGCCAGTAATGACAAACTATGTATATTCCTATTTTTTTTACAGAAAAATACCAAATTATTTATACATATTATTTTCTGTTTTCTCAAATTACTTTCAATTTCTTGTAAAATTACAGTAATTAACTTTAATTAAATATGTAGCTTGTTATATGAAAGTATTTGTTCATACTAACAATCTAACAGTTTTATATGTAATTTTAAGGTAAATCAAATGTTTTCAATATTTATGTGTATTTTCACATTCAAGTCGAAAAATATATGTAGCCTCTTATAAAAGGTATATGCTCAAACTGTAATATGACGTACATGAAATACTGCAAGAGATTCTTAATCAACAGTCAACAGCCGTACAGATCATACTGACGGTGGCCGTACAAACAACTTTAACAATGTTACAAATATGCGCCACACTGTGGAGCCACATCAATCAAGACTGACAAACACATTTCAGGAGAACATCGTCACCGTAACACAACATTAACACAACAGAAACAATTCCTAGAATTCCATGTGTTACAATATACACCCCCACCACCTAACCCCGCCCAGCTCAACCAACGCACGGAGGGGGGCGGTGATGTTTTGGGGCACGGGGTTGGGTGGTAGCGGGATTGTAGCCCGGAAGAGTCAGCGCTGCTTGGGCTTCTGGGTATTTGTTATGTTGTTTTTATGTTTTATTACAGTGAGGATGTTTTCCTGAAATGTGTTTATCATTCTTGTTCGATGTGGGTTCACAGTGTGGTGCATATTTGTAACAGTGTTAAAGTTGTTTGTACAGCCACCGTCAGTGTGACCTGTGTGGCTGTTGACCAAGTATATTTTGCAGTCACTTTTCAAATGAACGACGAAACCGTGCTCATCACATGCCTCAATTGGCACGCTGATGATTTGATGAATGAGCGTTCAATAAAACCCACCACGGTATTACGTGTCATATTCGCCCGGCCAAATTTTGAGTCAACCCTACATGAGGGTCAGTGAAATTCTCGTGGTGAAATGATAGGAATGGTAAGTATGTCGCTAGGGTGGGATAGCCATTCATGCAAGGTTAACCCACTTTGTATCAATTTCCTGCATCCAGTGGCCCCCCGCTGAAGTCAATGAGACACCCCTGATCCAACAATTCAGAAAAAATCTGTTAAACAATGGTATTTTTCTGTGGAATCGCCAGCATTGTCACTTCACTAAAGGTGGTTGATCGTAATAATTTGGAAAAACTCTTTAGAATAAAGATATTTTTCTGCAGAACTGTTTGCATCGTTACTTTATTAAAGGTGGTTGATCTTAATAATTTAGTAAAAATCTGTAAAATTACGATATTTCACCCCAAAACGTTTCATGAAAATTTCTGTAAATATAATATTTTTGATCATTATTTGGTTTACAATGTTTTACTTTAGTTTTATGGTTTTTGTTTGGCAGCCGTCGCTGCCAGTAAATGACCGTTTTTTTACAACATTTATTTTTACAGTGTTTGCAAAGATAAAAGTTAGTTTTTTGTATTCAATATAACAGTAAAACTGTCATACTAAATATGAAAGGTTAATAAACATAACTCCAAAACCAAACATGAAATCCGTCTAAAAAAGCCTGTAATATTGACTTTATGTGAGTTTTACCTGAATTAGGTATTTTGGAAAGGTTCACAAATACAAAAATTTGGTTTTACTGGCCTCACATTGGTGACACTCAATAAGACAGTTTTTGAACCCTATCTCCAAAAATACACATGCAAAATTACAAAAAAATGCCTGAAGAAATGTATCTTTGTGAGTTTTACTGGATAAAAAAAAAAAACATTTTGTAAGGGTTGCAAAAACAAAAAGAAATGTTTTGTAATGTTAATGTAATTTTAAGGTAAATTATTTTTTTTTAATATTTATGTGTATTTTCACATTCAATGAGAAAAATATATGTAGCCTCTTATAAAAGGTTTATGCTCAAACTAACATATTTACATTTTTTTCCCTGTAATATGACATACATGAGTGACTGCAAGACATACTTAATCAACAGTCAATAGCCTTACAGATCACACTGACGGTGGCCGTACAAACAACTTTAACAATGTTACAAATATGCGCCACATTGTGGAGCCACATCAAACAAGAATGACAAACACATTTCAGGAGAACATCTTCACCGTAACACAACATTAACACAACAGAAACAATACCCAGTATTCCATGTGTTACAATATACACCCCCACCACCTAACCCCGCCCAGCTCAACCAACGCACGGAGGGGGGCGGTTATGTTTTGGGGCGCGGGGTTGGGTGGTAGCAGGGGTGTAGCCCGGAAGAGTCAGCGCTGCATGGGCTTGTGGGTATTTGTTATTTTATGTTGTTTTTATGTTTTGTTACAGTGAGGATGTTTTCCTGAAATGTGTTTATCATTCTTGTTCGATGTGGATTCACAGTGTGGTGCATATTTGTAACAGTGTTAAAGTTGTTTGTACAGCCACCAGCAGTGTGACCTGTGTGGCTGTTGACCAAGTATGTCTTGCAGTCACTATCACATGCATGACAATACCGTGCACATCACACTCATCAGTAGGCATGCTAATGATTTGGTGAATGAGCGTATAAAAAGTCACCCGGCCAGACTTTGGGTCAATCCTACATGAGGGTCAGTAAAATTCTCACAGTGAAATGGTAGGATCAGTAAGTATGTTGCTAGGGTGGGGTAGCCATTCATGCAAGGTGAATCCACTTTGCATCAAGTTCCTGTATCCAGTGGCCCCCCACTAAAGTCAATGAGACACCCCTGATCCTAACTATTCAGAAAAAATCTGTAAAACAATGGTATTTTTCTGAGGAACCGCCAGCATTGTCACTTCACTAAAGGTGGTTGATCGTAATAATTTGGAAAAACTCTTTAGAATAAAGGTATTTTTCTGCAGAACTGTTTGCATCGTCACTTTATTAAAGGTGGTTGATCTTAATAATTTAGTAAAAATCTGTAAAATTATGATATTTCACCCCAAAACGTTTCATGAATATATCTGTAAATGTAATATTTTTGATCATTATTTGGTTTACAATGTTTTACTTTAGTTTTATGGTTTTTGTTTGGCAGCCGTAGCTGCCAGTAAATGACCGTTTTTTTACAAAATTGATTTCTACAGTGTTTGCAAAGATAAAAGTTAGTTTTTTTTATTCAATATAACAGTAAAACTGTCATACTAAATATGAAAGGTTAATAAACATAACTCCAAAACCAAACATGACATCTGTCTAAAAAAGCCCGTAATGTTGACTTTATGTGAGTTTTACCTGAATTAAGTATTTTGGAAAGGTTCACAAATACAAAAATGTTGTTTTACTTGCCTCACATTGGTCACACTCAATAAGACAGTTTTTGAACCCTATCTCCAAAAATACACATGCAAAATTACAAAAAAATGCCTGAAGAAATGTATCTTTGTGAGTTTTACTGGATAAAAAAACATTTTGTAAGGGTTGCAAAAACAAAAATAAATATTTTACCCAATTTGACAGTAATGTACTTAGAATCCTGAGATGATGCAAAAAGAGCAATAAAAATGTATTCCAACATAATTCCTAATCCAAACGTGCAAAATGTCTAAAAATGCCTGTGATATTGAATCCATGTGAGTTTTACTAGATACAGTTGATTTTCTATGGTTTACAAAATCAAAAATGAGGTTTTACTCAATATGACTGTATACTGTAACACTCAATATGACAGTTATTTAAACATAACTCCTACACCACACATGGCTAATAATGCCTGAAATAATGCATCTTTGGGAGTTTTACTCGAAACGATTGCTTTTTAAAATCTTTGCAATGCAAAAAATTGTTGTTTTATTCAATATGACAATAATGTTCTTGGAATCCTGAGATAATGCGAAAAAAGCAATAAAAATGTATTCAAACATAACTTCTAAACAACACATGCAAAATGGCTAATGATAGCTAGAGATATGTTTTTTTTGTTAGTTGTACTAGAAAAATGATATTTTGTAAGGTTTGCAAAGACACAAGTTAGTTTTTTTATTCAATATAACAGTGTAACTGTCATACTAAATATGAAAGGTTTATAATCATAACTCCAAAACCAAATATGACATTTGTCTTAAAAATCCTTTAATATTGAATTTATGTAAGTTTTAGCAGAATCAGGTATTTTGGAAAGAATCACAAATACAAATATTAGATTTTACTGGCCTCATATTGGTCACACTCAAAATGACAGTTTTTGAAACATAACTCCAAAAATACACATGCAAAATGTCTAATAATGCCTGAAGAAATGCATCTTCGAGAGTTTTCCTGAAAAGAGAAACCATCTGGTAAGGTTTGCGAAAACAAAATTTGATTTGTTACTCAATTTGACAGTAATGTACTTAGAATCCTGAGATAATGCGAAAAAAGCAATAAAAATGTATTCAAACATAATTCCTAATCCAAACGTGCAAAATGTCTAAAAATGCCTGTGATATTGAATACATGTGAGTTTTACTAGATACAGTTGTTTTTCAATGGTTTGCAAATACAAAAATGAGGTTTTACTCAATATAACTGTATACTGTAACACTCAATATGACAGTTATTTAAACATAACTCCTACACCACACATGAAAAATAGCTAATAATGCCTGAAATAATGCATCTTTGGGAGTTTTACTTTAAACATATGCTTTTTTAAACCTTGCAAATGCAAAAAGAAGTGTTTTACTCAATATGACTATAATAGTCTTAGAATCCTGAGATAATGTGAAAAAAGCAATAAAAAGGTATTCAAACATAACTTCTAAACAACAAATGCAAAATGGCTAATAATGCCTAGAGATATGTATTTTGGTTAATTGTACTAGAAAAATGATCTTTGGTAAGGTTTGCAAAGACACAAGTTAGTTGTTTTTTTTTCAATATAACAGTGTAACTGTCATACTAAATATGAAAGGTTTATAATCATAACTCCAAAACCAAATATGACATTTGTCTTAAAAAGCCTTTAATATTGAATTTATGTAAGTTTTAGCAGAATCAGGTATTTTGGAAAGAATCACAAATACAAATATTAGATTTTACTGGCCTCATATTGGTCACACTCAAAATGACAGTTTTTGAAACATAACTCCAAAAATACACATGCAAAATGTCTAATAATGCTTGAAGAAATATATCTTCGAGAGTTTTCCTGAAAAAAAAACATCTGGTAAGGTTTGCAAAAACAAAATTTGATTTGTTACTCAATTTGACAGTAATGTACTTAGAATCCTGAGATAATGCGAAAAAAGCAATAAAAATGTATTCAAAAATAATTCCTAATCCAAACGTTTAAAATGTCAAAAAATACCTGTGATATTGAATACATGTGAGTTTTACTAGATAAAGTTGTTTTTCTATGGTTTGCAAATACAAAAATGAGGTTTTACTCAATATGACTGTATACTGTAACACTCAATATGACAGTTATTTAAACATAACTCCTACACCACACATGAAAAATGGCTAATAATGCCTAAAATAATGCATCCTTGGGAGTTTTACTCGAAACATATGCTTTTTTAAATCTTGCAAATGCAAAAAGTAGTTTTTTACTCAATATGACTATAATAGTCTTAGAATCCTGAGATAATGCGAAAAAAGCAATAAAAATGTATTCAAACATAACTTCTAAACAACAAATGCAAAATGGCTAATAATGCCTAGAGATATGTATTTTGGTTAGTTGTACTAGAAAAATGATCTTTTGTAAGGTTTGCAAAGACACAAGTTAGTTTTTTTTATTCAATATAACAGTGTAACTGTCATACTAAATATGAAAGGTTTATAATCATAACTCCAAAACCAAATATGACATTTGTCTTAAAAAGCCGTTAATATTGAATTTATGTAAGTTTTAGCAAAATCAGGTATTTTGGAAAGAATCACAAATACAAATATTAGATTTTACTGGCTTCATATTGGTCACACTCAAAATGACAGTTTTTGAAACATAACTCCAAAAATACACATGCAAAATGTCTAATAATGCCTGAAGAAATGCATCTTCGAGAGTTTTCCAGAAAAAAAAAATTTGGTAAGGTTTGCAAAAACAAAATTTGATTTGTTACTCAATTTGACAGTACTATACATTAGAATCCTGAGATAATGCGAAAAAAGCAATAAAAATGTATTCAAACATAATTCCTAATCCAAACGTGCAAAATGTCTAAAAATGCCTGTGATATTGAATACATGTGAGTTTTACTAGATGCAGTTGTTTTTCAATGGTTTGCAAATACAAAAATGAGGTTTTACTCAATATGACTGTATACTGTAACACTCAATATGACAGTTATTTAAACATAACTCCTACACCACACATGAAAAATGGCTAATAATGCCTGAAATAATGCATCTTTGGGAGTTTTACTCGAAACATATGCTTTTTAAAATCTTGCAAATGCAAAAAGTAGTTTTTTACTCAATATGACTTTAATAGTCTTAGAATCCTGAGATAATGCGAAAAAAGCAATAAAAATGTATTCAAACATAACTTCTAAACAACACATGCAAAATGGCTAATAATGCCTAGAGATATGTATTTTGGTTAGTTGTACTAGAAAAAAGATCTTTTGTAAGGTTTGCAAAGACACAAGTTAGTTTTTATTTCAATATAACAATGTAACTGTCATACTAAATATGAAAGGTTTATAATCATAACTCCAAAACCAAATTTGACATTTGTCTTAAAAAGCCTTTAATATTGAATTTATGTAAGTTTTAGCAGAATCAGGTATTTTGGAAAGAATCACAAATACAAATATTAGATTTTACTGGCCTCATATTGGTCACACTCAAAATGACAGTTTTTGAAACATAACTCCAAAAATACACATGCAAAATGTCTAATAATGCCTGAAGAAATGCATCTTCGAGAGTTTTCCTGAAAAAAAAAACATTTGGTAAGGTTTGCAAAAACAAAATTTGATTTTTACTCAATTTGACAGTAATGTACTTAGAATCCTGAGATAATGCGAAAAAAGCAATAATAATGTATTCAAACATAACTTCTAAACAACACATGCAAAATGTCTAAAAATGCCTGTGATATTGAATACATGTGAGTTTTACTAGATACCGTTGTTTTTCAATGGTTTGCAAATACAAAAATGAGGTTTTACTCAATATGACTGTATACTGTAACACTCAATATGACAGTTATTTAAACATAACTCCTACACCACACATGAAAAATGGCTAATAATACCTGAAATAATGCATCTTTGGGAGTTTTACTCAAAACATATGCTTTTTTAAATATTGCAAATGCAAAAAGTTGTTTTTTTACTCAATATGACTATAATAGTCTTAGAATCCTGAGATAATGCGAAAAAAGCAATAAAAATGTATTCAAACATAACTTCTAAGCAACAAATGCAAAATGGCTAATAATGCCTAGAGATATGTATTTTGGTTAGTTGTACTAGAAAAATGATCTTTTGTAAGGTTTGCAAAGACACAAGTTAGTTTTTTTATTCAATATAACAGTGTAACTATCATACTAAATATGAAAGGTTTATAATCATAACTCCGAAACCAAATATGACATTTGTCTTAAAAAGCCTTTAATATTGAATTTATGTAAGTTTTAGCAGAATCAGGTATTTTGGAAAGAATCACAAATACAAATATTAGATTTTACTGGCCTCATATTGGTCACGCTCAAAATGACAGTTTTTGAAACATAACTCCAAAAATACACATGCAAAATGTCTAATAATGCCTGAAGAAATGCATCTTCGAGAGTTTTCCAGAAAAAAAAAATTTGGTAGGGTTTGCAAAAACAAAATTTGATTTGTTACTCAATTTGACAGTACTATACTTAGAATCCTGAGATAATGCGAAAAAAGCAATAAAAATGTATTCAAACATAATTCCTAATCCAAACGTGCAAAATGTCTAAATATGCCTGTGATATTGAATACATGTGAGTTTTACTAGATACAGTTGTTTTTCAATGGTTTGCAAATACAAAAATGAGGTTTTACTCAATATGACTGTATACTGTAACACTCAATATGACAGTTATTTAAACATAACTCCTACACCACACATGAAAAATGGCAAATAATGCCTGAAATAATGCATCTTTGGGAGTTTTACTCGAAACATATGCTTTTTTAAATCTTGCAAATGCAAAAAGTAGTTTTTTACTAAATATGACTATAATAGTCTTAGAATCCTTAGATAATGCGAAAAAAGCAATAAAAATGTATTCAAACATAACTTCTAAACAACAAATGCAAAATGGCTAATAATGCCTAGAGATATGTATTTTGGTTAGTTGTACTAGAAAAATGATCTTTTGTAAGGTTTGCAAAGACACAAGTTAGTTTTTTTTTTCAATATAACAATGTAACTGTCATACTAAATATGAAAGGTTTATAATCATAACTCCAAAACCAAATATGACATTTGTCTTAAAAAGCCTTTAATATTGAATTTATGTAAGTTTTAGCAGAATCAGGTATTTTGGAAAGAATCACAAATACAAATATTAGATTTTACTGGCCTCATATTGGTCACACTCAAAATGACAGTTTTTGAAACATAACTCCAAAAATACACATGCAAAATGTCTAATAATGCCTGAAGAAATGCATCTTCGAGAGTTCTCCTGAAAAAGAAACATTTGGTAAGGTTTGAAAAAACAAAATTTGATTTGTTACTCAATTTGACAGTAATGTACTTAGAATCCTGAGATAATGCGAAAAAAGCAATAAAAATGTATTCAAACATAATTCCTAATCCAAACGTGCAAAATGTCTAAAAATGCCTGTGATATTGATTACATGTGAGTTTTACTAGATACAGTTGTTTTTCAATGGTTTGCAAATACAAAAATGAGGTTTTACTCAATATGACTGTATACTGTAACACTCAATATGACAGTTATTTAAACATAACTCCTACACCACACATGAAAAATGGCTAATAATGCCTGAAATAATGCATCTTTGGGAGTTTTACTCGAAACGTATGCTTTTTTAAATCTTGCAAATGCAAAAAGTTGTTTTTTACTCAATATGACTATAATAGTCTTACAATCCTGAGATAATGCGAAAAAAGCAATAAAAATGTATTCAAACATAACTTCTAAACAACACATGAAAAATGGCTAATAATGCCTAGAGATATGTTTTTTTGTTAGTTGTACTAGAAAAATGATCTTTTGTAAGGTTTGCAAAGACACAAGTTAGTTTTTTTATTCAATTTAACAGTGTAACTGTCATCCTAAATATGAAAGCTTTATAATCATAACTCCAAAACCAAATATGAAATGTGTCTTAAAAAGCCTTTAATATTGAATTTATGTGAGTTTTAGCAGAATCAGGTATTTTGGAAAGAATCACAAATACAAATATTAGATTTTACTGGCCTCATATTGGTCACACTCAAAATGACAGTTTTTGAAACATAACTCCAAAAATACACATGCAAAATGTCTAATAATGCCTGAAGAAATGCATCTTCGAGAGTTTTCCTGAAAAAAAAACATTTGGTAAGGTTTGCAAAAACAAAATTTGATTTGTTAGTCAATTTGACAGTAATGTACTTAGAATCCTGAGATAATGCGAAAAAAGCAATAAAAATGTATTCCAACATAATTCCTAATCCAAACGTGCAAAATGTCTAAAAATGCCTGTGATATTGAATACATGTGAGTTTTACTAGATACAGTTGTTTTTCAATGGTTTGCAAATACAAAAATGAGGTTTTACTCAATATGACTGTATACTGTAACACTCAATAGGACAGTTATTCAAAAATAACTCCTACACCACACATGAAAAATGGCTAATAATGCCTGAAATAATGCATCTTTGGGAGTTTTACTCGAAACATATGCTTTTTTAAATCTTGCAAATGCAAAAAGTAGTTTTTTACTCAATATGACACTAATGTTCTTAGAATCCTGAGATAATGCGAAAAAAACAATAAAAATGTATTCAAACATAACTTATAAACAACACATGCAAAATGGCTAATAATGCCTAGAGATATGTTTTTTTGTTAGTTGTACTAGAAAAATGATCTTTTGTAAGGTTTGCAAAGACACAAGCTATTTTTTTTATTTAATATAACAGTGTAACTGTCATACTAAATATGAAAGGTTTATAATCATAACTCCAAAACCAAATATGAAATTTGTCTTAAAAAGCCTTTAATATTGAATTTATGTGAGTTTTAGCAGAATCAGGTATTTTGGAAAGAATCACAAATACAAATATTAGATTTTACTGGCCTCATATTGGTCACACTCAAAATGACAGTTTTTGAAACATAACTCCAAAAATACACATGCAAAATGTCTAATAATGCCTGAAGAAATGCATCTTCGAGAGTTTTCCAGAAAAAAAACATTTGGTAAGGTTTGCAAAAAAAAAAAATTGATTTGTTAGTCAATTTGACAGTAATGTACTTAGAATCCTGAGATAATGCGAAAAAAGCAATAAAAATGTAATCAAACATAATTTTCCTAATCCAAACGTGCAAAATGTCTAAAAATGCCTGTGATATTGAATACATGTGAGTTTTACTAGATACAGTTGTTTTTCAATGGTTTGCAAATACAAAAATGAGGTTTTACTCAATATGACTGTATACTGTAACACTCAATATGACAGTTATTCAAACATAACTCCTACACCACACATGAAAAATGGCTAATAATGCCTGAAATAATGCATCTTTGGGAGTTTTACTCGAACCATATGCTTTTTTAAATCTTGCAAATGCAAAAAGTAGTTTTTTACTCAATATGACTGTTATAGTCTTAGAATCCTGAGATAATGCGAAAAAAGCAATAAAGATGTATTCAAACATAACTTCTAAACAACACATGCAAAATGGCTAATAATGCCTAGAGATATGTATTTTGGTTAGTTGTACTAGAAAAATGATCTTATGTAAGGTTTGCAAAGACACAAGTTAGTTTTTTTATTCAATTTAACAGTGTAACTGTCATCCTAAATATGAAAGGTTTATAATCATAACTCCAAAACCAAATATGAAATTTGTCTTAAAAAGCCTTTAATATTGAATGTATGTGAGTTTTAGCAGAATCAGGTATTTTGGAAAGAATCACATATACAAATATTAGATTTTACTGGCCTCATATTGGTCACACTCAAAATAACAGTTTTTGAAACATAACTCCAAAAATACACATGCAAAATGTCTAATAATGCCTGAAGAAATGCATCTTCGAGAGTTTTCCAGAAAAAAAAACATTTGGTAAGGTTTGCAAAAACAAAATTTGATTTGTTACTCAATTTGACAGTAATGTACTTAGAATCCTGAGGTAATGCGAAAAAAGCAATAAAAATGAATTCAAACATAATTCCTAAGCCAAACGTGCAAAATGTCTAAAATTGCCTGTGATATTGTCTACATGTGAGTTTTACTAAATACAGTTGTTTTTCAATGGTTTGCAAATACAAAAATGAGGTTTTACTCAATATGACTGTATACTGTAACACTCAATATGACAGTTATTTAAACATAACTCCTACACCACACATGAAAAATGGCTAATAATGCCTGAAATAATGCATCTTTGGGAGTTTTACTCGAAACATATGCTTTTTTAAATCTTGCAAATGCAAAAAGTTGTTTTTTACTCAATATGACTATAATAGTCTTACAATCCTGAGATAATGCGAAAAAAGCAATAAAAATGTATTCAAACATAACTTCTAAACAACACATGCAAAATGGCTAATAATGCCTAGAGATATGTATTTTGGTTAGTTGTACTAGAAAAATGATCTTTTGTAAGGTTTGTAAAGACACAAGTTAGTTTTTTTATTCAATATAACAGTGCAACTGTCATACTAAATATGAAAGGTTTATAATCATAACTCCAAAACCAAATATGAAATTTGTCTTAAAAAGCCTTTAATATTGAATTTATGTGAGTTTTAGCAGAATCAGGTATTTTGGAAAGAATCACAAATACAAATATTAGATTTTACTGGCCTCATATTGGTCACACTCAAAATGACAGTTTTCGAAACATAACTCCAAAAATACACATGCAAAATGTCTAATAATGCCTGAAGAAATGCATCTTCGAGAGTTTTCCTGAAAAAAAAAAACATTTGGTAAGGTTTGCAAAAACAAAATTTGATTTGTTACTCAATTTGACAGTAATGTACTTAGAATCCTGAGATAATGCGAAAAAAGCAATAAAAATGTATTCAAACATAATTCCTAATCCAAACGTGCAAAATGTCTAAAAATGCCTGTGATATTGAATACATGTGAGTTTTGCCAAATACAGTTGTTTTTCAATGGTTTGCAAATACAAAAATGAGGTTTTACTCAATATGACTGTATACTGTAACACCCTATATGACAGTTATTTAAACATAACTCCTACACCACACATGAAAAATGGCTAATAATGCCTGAAATAATGCATCTTTGGGAGTTTTACTCGAAACGTATGCTTTTTTAAATCATGCAAATGCAAAAAGTAGTTTTTTACTCAATATGACTATAATAGTCTTACAATCCTGAGGTAATGCGAAAAAAGCAATAAAAATGTATTCAAACATAACTTCTAAACAACACATGCAAAATGGCTAATAATGCCTAGAGATATGTTTTTTTGTTAGTTGTACTAGAAAAATGATCTTTTGTAAGGTTTGCAAAGACACAAGTTGGTTGTTTTATTCAATATAACTGTGTAACTGTCATACTAAATATGAAAGGTTTATAATCATAACTCCAAAACCAAATATGAAATTTGTCTTAAAAAGCCTTTAATATTGAATTTATGTGAGTTTTAGCAGAATCAGGTATTTTGGAAAGAATCACAAATACAAATATTAGATTTTACTGGCCTCATATTGGTCACACTCAAAATGACAGTTTTTGAAACATAACTCCAAAAATACACATGCAACATGTCTAATAATGCCTGAAGAAATGCATCTTCGAGAGTTTTCCTGAAAAAAAAAATGGTAAGGTTTGCAAAAACAAAATTTGATTTGTTACTCAATTTGACAGTACTGTACTTAGAATCCTGAGATAATGCGAAAAAAGCAATAAAAATGTATTCAAACATAATTCCTAATCCAAACGTGCAAAATGTCTAAAAATGCCTGTGACATTGAATACATGTGAGTTTTACTAGATACAGTTGTTTTTCAATGGTTTGCAAATACAAAAATGAGGTTTCACTCAATATGACTCTATACTGTAACACTCAATATGACAGTTATTTAAACATAACTCCTACACCACACATGAAAAATGGCTAATAATGCCTGAAATAATGCATCTTTGGGAGTTTTACTCGAAACGTATGCTTTTTTAAATCTTGCAAATGCAAAAAGTAGTTTTTTACTCAATATGACTATAATAGTCTTAGAATCCTGAGATAATGCGAAAAAAGCAATAAAAATGTATTCAAACATAACTTCTAAACAACACATGCAAAATGGCTAATAATGCCTAGAGATATGTTTTTTTGTTAGTTGTACTAGAAATATGATCTTTTGTAAGGTTTGCAAAGACACAAGTTAGTTTTTTTATTCAATATAACAGTGTAACTGTCATACTAAATATGAAAGGTTTATAATCATAACTCCAAAACCACATATGACATTTGTCTTAAAAAGCCTTTAATATTGAATTCATGTAAGTTTTTGCAGAATCAGGTATTTTGGAAAGAATCACAAATACAAATATTAGGTTTTACTGGCCTCATATTGGTCACACTCAAAATGACTGTTTTTGAAACATAACTCCAAAAATACACATGCAAAATGTCGAATAATGCCTGAAGAAATGCATCTTCGAGAGTTTTCCAGAAAAAAAAAAACATCTGGTAAGGTTTGCAAAAACAAAATTTGATTTGTTACTCAATTTGACAGTAATGTACTTAGAATCCTGAGATAATGCGAAAAAAGCAATAAAAATGTATTCAAACATAATTCCTAATCCAAACGTGCAAAATGTCTAAAAATGCCTGTGATATTGAATACATGTGAGTTTTACTAGATACAGTTGTTTTTCAATGGTTTGCAAATACAAAAATGAGGTTTTACTCAATATGACTGTATACTGTAACACTCAATATGACAGTTATTTAAACATAACTCCTACACCACACATGAAAAATGGCTAATAATGCCTGAAATAATGCATCTTTGGGAGTTTTACTCGAAACATATGCTTTTTTAAATCCTGCAAATGCAAAAAGTTTTTTTTTACTCGATATGACAATAATGTTCTTAGAATCCTGAGATAATGCGAAAAAAGCAATAAAAATGTATTCAGAAATACCTTCTAAACAACACATGCAAAATGGTTAATAATGCCTAGAGATATGTTTTTTTGTTAGTTGTACTAGATAAATGATCTTTTGTAAGGTTTGCAAAGACACAAGTTAGTTTTTATATTCAATTTAACAGTGTACCTGTCATCCTAAATATGAAAGGTTTATAATCATAACTCCAAAACCAAATATGAAATTTGTCTTAAAAAGCCTTTAATATTGAATTTATGTGAGTTTTAGCAGAATCAGGTATTTTGGAAAGAATCACAAATACATATATTAGATTTTACTGGCCTCATATTGGTCACACTCAAAATGACAGTTTTTGAAACATAACTCCAAAAATACACATGCAAAATGTCTAATAATGCCTGAAGAAATGCATCTTCGAGAGTTTTTCTGAAAAAAAAAAACATTTGGTAATGTTTGCAAAAACAAAATTTGATTTGTTACTCAATTTGACAGTAATGTACGTAGAATCCTGAGATAGTGCGAAAAAAGCAATAAAAATGTATTCAAACATAATTCCTAATCCAAACGTGCAAAATGTCAAAAAATGCCTGTGATATTGAATACATGTGAGTTTTACTAGATACAGTTGTTTTTCAAAGGTTTGCAAATACAAAAATGAGGTTTTACTCAATATGACTGTATACTGTAACACTCAATATCACAGTTATTTAAACTAACTCCTACACCACACATGAAAAATGGCTAATAATGCCTGAAATAATGCATCTTTGGGAGTTTTACTCGAAACATATGCTTTTTTAAATCTTGCAAATGCAAAAAGTAGTTTTTTACTCAATATGACTGTTATAGTCTTAGAATCCTGAGATAATGCGAAAAAAGCAATAAAGATGTATTCAAACATAACTTCTAAACAACACATGCAAAATGGCTAATAATGCCTAGAGATATGTATTTTGGTTAGTTGTACTAGAAAAATGATCTTTTGTAAGGTTTGCAAAGACACAAGTTATTTTTTTTATTCAATTTAACAGTGTAACTGTCATCCTAAATATGAAAGCTTTATAATCATAACTCCAAAACCAAATATGAAATTTGTCTTAAAAAGCCTTTAATATTGAATTTATGTAAGTTTTAGCAGAATCAGGTTTTTTGGAAAGAATCACATATACAAATATTAGATTTTACTGGCCTCATATTGGTCACACTCAAAATGACAGTTTTTGAAACATAACTCCAAAAATACACATGCAAAATGTCTAATAATGCCTGAAGAAATGCATCTTCGAGAGTTTTCCAGAAAAAAAAACATTTTGTAAGGTTTGCAAAAACAAAATTTGATTTGTTACTCAATTTGACAGTAATGTACTTAGAATCCTGAGGTAATGCGAAAAAAGCAATAAAAATGAATTCAAACATAATTCCTAAGCCAAACGTGCAAAATGTCTAAAAATGCCTGTGATATTGTCTACATGTGAGTTTTACTAAATACAGTTGTTTTTCAATGGTTTGCAAATACAAAAATGAGGTTTTACTCAATATGACTGTATACTGTAACACTCAATATGACAGTTATTTAAACATAACTCCTACAGCACACATGAAAAATGGCTAATAATGCCTGAAATAATGCATCTTTGGGAGTTTTACTCGAAACATATGCTTTTTTAAATCTTGCAAATGCAAAAAGTTGTTTTTTACTCAATATGACTATAATAGTCTTACAATCCTGAGATAATGCGAAAAAAGCAATAAAAATGTATTCAAACATAACTTCTAAACAACACATGAAAAATGGCTAATAATGCCTAGAGATATGTTTTTTTGTTAGTTGTACTAGAAAAATGATCTTTTGTAAGGTTTGCAAAGACACAAGTTAGTTTTTTTATTCAATTTAACAGTGTAACTGTCATCCTAAATATGAAAGCTTTATAATCATAACTCCAAAACCAAATATGAAATTTGTCTTAAAAAGCCTTTAATATTGAATTTATGTGAGTTTTAGCAGAATCAGGTATTTTGGAAAGAATCACAAATACAAATATTAGATTTTACTGGCCTCATATTGGTCACACTCAAAATGACGGTTTTTGAAACATAACTCCAAAAATACACATGCAAAATGTCTAATAATGCCTGAAGAAATGCATCTTCGAGAGTTTTCCTGAAAAAAAAAAACATTTGGTAAGGTTTGCAAAAACAAAATTTGATTTGTTAGTCAATTTGACAGTAATGTACTTGGAATCCTGAGATAATGCGAAAAAAGCAATAAAAATGTATTCAAACATAATTCCTAATCCAAACGTGCAAAATGTCTAAAAATGCCTGTGATATTGAATACATGTGAGTTTTACTAGATACATTTGTTTTTCTATGGTTTGCAAATACAAAAATGAGGTTTTACTCAATATGACTGTATACTGTAACACTCAATATGACAGTTATTTAAACATAACTCCTACACCACACATGAAAAATAGCTAATAATGCCTGAAATAATGCATCTTGGGGAGTTTTACTTGAAACATATGCTTTTTTAAATCTTGCAAATGCAAAAAGTAGTTTTTTACTCAATATGACTATAATAGTCTTAGAATCCTGAGATAATGCGAAAAAAGCAATAAAAATGTATTGAAACATAACTTCTAAACAACACATGCAAAATGGCTAATAATGCCTAGAGATATGTTTTTTTGTTAGTTGTACTAGAAATATGATCTTTTGTAAGGTTTGCAAAGACACAAGTTAGTTTTTTTATTCAATTTAACAGTGTAACTGTCATCCTAAATATCAAAGGTGTATAATCAAAACTCCAAAACCAAATATGAAATTTGTCTTAAAAAGCCTTTAATATTGAATTTATGTGAGTTTTAGCAGAATCAGGTATTTTGGAAAGAATCACAAATACAAATATTAGATTTTACTGGCCTCATATTGGTCACACTCAAAATGACAGTTTTTGAAACATAACTCCAAAAATACACAGCAAAATGTCTAATAATGCCTGAAGAAATGCATCTTCGAGAGTTTTCCAGAAAAAAAACATTTGGTAAGGTTTGCAAAAGCAAAATTTGATTTGTTACTCAATTTGACAGTAATGTACTTAGAATCCTGAGATAATGCGAAAAAAGCAATAAAAATGTATTCAAACATAATTCCTAATCCAAACGTGCAAAATGTCTAAAAATGCCTGTGATATTGAATACATGTGAGTTTTACTAGATACAGTTGTTTTTCTATGGTTTGCAAATACAAAAATGAGGGTTTACTCAATATGACTGTATACTGTAACACTCAATATGACAGTTATTTAAACATAACTCCTACACCACACATGAAAAATGGCTAATAATGCCTGAAATAATGCATCTTTGGGAGTTTTACTCGAAACATATGCTTTTTTAAATCTTGCAAATGCAAAAAGTTGTTTTTTACTCAATTTGACTATAATAGTCTTAGAATCCTGAGATAATGCGAAAAAAGCAATAAAAATGTATTCAAACATAACTTCTAAACAACACATGCAAAATGGCTAATAATGCCTAGAGATATGTTTTTTTGTTAGTTGTACTAGAAATATGATCTTTTGTAAGGTTTGCAAAGACACAAGTTAGTTTTTTAATTAAATTTAACAGTGTAACTGTCATCCTAAATATGAAAGGTTTATAATCATAACTCCAAAACCAAATATGAAATTTGTCTTGAAAAGCCTTTAATATTGAATTTATGTGAGTTTTAGCAGAATCAGGTATTTTGGAAAGAATCACAAATACAAATATTAGATTTTACTGGCCTCATATTGGTCACACTCAAAATGACAGTTTTTGAAACATAACTCCAAAAATACACATGCAAAATGTCTAATAATGCCTGAAGAAATGCATCTTCGAGAGTTTTCCAGAAAAAAATACATTTGGTAAGGTTTGCAAAAACAAAATTTGATTTGTTAGTCAATTTGACAGTAATGTGCTTAGAATCCTGAGATAATGCGAAAAAAGCAATAAAAATGTATTCAAACATAATTCCTAATCCAAACGTGCAAAATGTCTAAAAATGCCTGTGATATTGAATACATGTGAGTTTTACTAGATACAGTTGTTTTTCAATGGTTTGCAAATACAAAAATGGGGTTTTACTCAATATAACTGTATACTGTAACACTCAATATGACAGTTATTTAAACATAACTCCTACACCACATATGAAAAATGGCTAATAATGCCTGAAATAATGCATCTTTGGGAGTTGTACTTGAAACATATGCTTTTTTAAATCTTGCAAATGCAAAAAGTAGTTTTTTACTCAATATGACTATAATAGTCTTAGAATCCTGAGATAATGTGAAAAAAGCAATAAAAAGGTATTCAAACATAACTTCTAAACAACAAATGCAAAATGGCTAATAATGCCTAGAGATATGTATTTTCGTTAGCTGTACTAGAAAAATGATCTTTTGTAAGGTTTGCAAAGACACAAGTTAGTTGTTTTTTTTTTCTCAATATAACAGTGTAACTGTCATACTAAATATGAAAGGTTTATAATCATAACTCCAAAACCAAATATGACATTTGTCTTAAAAAGCCTTTAATATTGAATTTAGGTAAGTTTTAGCAGAATCAGGTATTTTGGAAAGAATCACAAATACAAATATTAGGTTTTACTGGCCTCATATTGGTCACACTCAAAATGACAGTTTTTGAAACATAACTCCAAAAATACACATGCAAAATGTCTAATAATGCCTGAAGAAATATATCTTCGAGAGTTTTCCTGAAAAAAAACATCTGGTAAGGTTTGCAAAAACAAAATTTGATTTGTTACTCAATTTGACAGTAATGTACTTAGAATCCTGAGATAATGCGAAAAAAGCAATAAAAATGTATTCAAACATAATTCCTAATCCAAACGTGCAAAATGTCTAAAAATGCCTGTGATATTGAATACATGTGAGTTTTACTAGATACAGTTGTTTTTCAATGGTTTGCAAATACAAAAATGAGGTTTTACTCAATATAACTGTATACTGTAACACTCAATATGACAGTTATTTAAACATAACTCCTAAACCACACATGAAAAATGGCTAATAATGCCTGAAATAATGCATCTTTGGGAGTTTTACTCGAAACATATGCTTTTTTAAATCTTGCAAATGCAAAAAGTAGTTTTTTACTCAATATGACTATAATAGTCTTAGAATCCTGAGATAATGCGAAAAAAGCAATAAAAATGTATTCAAACATAACTTCTAAACAACACATGCAAAATGGCTAATAATGCCTAGAGATATGTTTTTTTGTTAGTTGTACTAGAAAAATGATCTTTTGTAAGGTTTGCAAAGACACAAGTTAGTTGTTTTATTCAATTTAACAGTGTAACTGTCATCCTACATATGAAAGGTTTATAATCATAACTCCAAAACCAAATATGAAATTCGTCTTAAAAAGCCTTTAATATTGAATTTATGTAAGTTTTAGCAGAATCAGGTATTTTGGAAAGAATCACAAATACAAATATTAGGTTTTACTGGCCCCATATTGGTCACACTCAAAATGACAGTTTTTGAAACATAACTCCAAAAATACACATGCAAAATGTCTAATAATGCCTGAAGAAATATATCTTCGAGAGTTTTCCTGAAAAAAAACATCTGGTAAGGTTTGCAAAAACAAAATTTGATTTGTTACTCAATTTGACAGTAATGTACTTAGAATCCTGAGATAATGCGAAAAAAGCAATAAAAATGTATTCAAACATAATTCCTAATCCAAACGTGCAAAATGTCTAAAAATGCCTGTGATATTGAATACATGTGAGTTTTACTAGATACAGTTGTTTTTCAATGGTTTGCAAATACAAAAATGAGGTTTTACTCAATATAACTGTATACTGTAACACTCAATATGACAGTTATTTAAACATAACTCCTACACCACACATGAAAAATGGCTAATAATGCCTGAAATAATGCATCTTTGGGAGTTTTACTCGAAACATATGCTTTTTTAAATCTTGCAAATGCAAAAAGTAGTTTTTTACTCAATATGACTATAATAGTCTTAGAATCCTGAGATAATGCGAAAAAAGCAATAAAAATGTATTCAAACATAACTTCTAAACAACACATGCAAAATGGCTAATAATGCCTAGAGATATGTTTTTTTGTTAGTTGTACTAGAAAAATGATCTTTTGTAAGGTTTGCAAAGACACAAGTTAGTTGTTTTATTCAATTTAACAGTGTAACTGTCATCCTAAATATGAAAGGTTTATAATCATAACTCCAAAACCAAATATGAAATTCGTCTTAAAAAGCCTTTAATATTGAATTTATGTGAGTTTTAGCAGAATCAGGTATTTTGGAAAGAATCACAAATACAAATATTAGATTTTACTGGCCTCATATTGGTCACACTCAAAATGACAGTTTTTGAAACATAACTCCAAAAATACACATGCAAAATGTCTAATAATGCCTGAAGAAATGCATCTTCGAGAGTTTTCCTGAAAAAAAAAACATCTGGTAAGGTTTGCAAAAACAAAATTTGATTTGTTACTCAATTTGACAGTAATGTAATTAGAAGCCTGAGATAACGCGAAAACAGCAATAAAAATGTATTCAAACATAATTCCTAATCCAAACGTGCAAAATGTCTAAAAATGCCTGTGATATTGAATACATGTGAGTTTTACTAGATACAGTTGTTTTTCAATGGTTTGCAAATACAAAAATGAGGTTTTACTCAATATGACTGTATACTGTAACACTCAATATGACAGTTATTTAAACATAACTCCTACACCACACATGAAAAATGGCTAATAATGCCTGAAATAATGCATCTTTGGGAGTTTTACTCGAAACATATGCTTTTTTAAATCTTGCAAATGCAAAAAGTAGTTTTTTACTCAATATGACTATAATAGTCTTAGAATCCTGAGATAATGCGAAAAAAGCAATAAAAATGTATTCAAACATAACTTCTAAACAACATATGCAAAATGGCTAATAATGCCTAGAGATATGTTTTTTTGTTAGTTGTACTAGAAAAAGGATCTGTTGTAAGGTTTGCAAAGACACAAGTTAGTTTTTTTATTCAATATAACAGTGTAACTGTCATACTAAATATGAAAGGTTTATAATCATAACTCCAAAACCAAATATGAAATTTCTCTTAAAAAAACTCTAATATTGAATGTATGTGAGTTTTAGCAGAATCAGGTATTTTGGAAAGAATCACAAATACAAATATTAAATTTTACTGGCCTCATATTGGTCACACTCAATATGACAGTTATTTAAACATAACTCCTACACCACACATGAAAAATAGCTAATAATGCCTGAAATTGTGCATCTTTGGGAGTTTTACTTGAAACATATGCTTTTTTAAATCTTACAAATGCAAAAAGAAGTTTTTTACTCAATGTGACTATAATAGTCTTAGAATCCTGAGATAATGTGAAAAAAGCAATAAAAAGGTATTCAAACATAACTTCTAAACAACTAATGCAAAATGGCTAATAATGCCTAGAGATATGTATTTTCGTTAGCTGTACTAGAAAAATGATCTTTTGTAAGGTTTGCAAAGACACAAGTTAGTTTTTTTTAATTCAATTTAAGAGTGTAACTGTCATCCTAAATATGAAAGGTTTATAATCATAACTCCAAAACCAAATATGAAATTTGTCTTAAAAAGCCTTTAATATTGAATTCATGTGAGTTTTAGCAGAATCAGGTATTTTGGAAAGAATCACAAATACAAATATTAGATTTTACTGGCCTCATATTGGTCACACTCAAAATGACAGTTTTTGAAACATAACTCCAAAAATACACATGCAAAATGTCTAATAATGCCTGAAGAAATGCATCTTCGAGAGTTTTCCAGAAAAAACACATTTGGTAAGGTTTGCAAAAACAAAATTTGATTTGTTACTCAATTTGACAGTAATGTACTTAGAATCCTGAGATAATGCGAAAAAAGCAATAAAAAATTATTCAAACATAATGCCTAATCCAAACGTGCAAAATGTCTAAAAATGCCTGTGATATTGAATACATGTGAGTTTTACTAGATACAGTTGTTTTTCAATGGTTTGCAAATACAAAAATGAGGTTTTACTCAATATGACTGTATACTGTAACACTCAATATGACAGTTATTTAAACATAACTCCTACACCACACACGAAAAATGGCTGATAATGCCTGAAATAATGCATCTTTGGGAGTTTTACTCGAAACATATGCTTTTTTAAATCTTGCAATTGCAAAAAGTAGTTTTTTACTCAATATCACTATAATATTCTTAGAATCCTGAGATAATGCGAAAAAAGCAATACAAATGTATTCAAACATAACTTCTAAACAACACATGCAAAATGGCTAATAATGCCTAGAGATATGTATTTTGGTTAGTTGTACTAGAAAATGATCTTTTGTAAGGTTTGCAAAGACACAAGTTAGTTTTTTTTCCCAATATAACAGTGTAACTGTCATACTAAATATGAAAGGTTTATAATCATAAGTCCAAAACCAAATATGACATTTGTCTTAAAAATCCTTTAATATTGAATTTATGTAAGTTTTAGCAGAATCAGGTATTTTGGAAAGAATCACAAATACAAATATTAGATTTTACTGGCCTCATATTGGTCACACTCAAAATGACAGTTTTTGAAACATAATGTAACGACCTGTCACTTACTTTCTGATAGTTTTTCGTGTTTTGTACTTTATTTCCTGTTCAGTGCTCTTATTTTGTCATACTTCCTGTTTACTCCGCTGAGCACTGTTTTTGTCACACTCGCCGTTGATTGGCAGCGGTCCTCAGCTGCTGTCAATCAACATAGGTCTATTTATGTTTCACTCGAGCACTCCTCAGTGCTCGAAGTTAAAACCATGTTGGGAACATCTCCATGCAAGACTGCTTTCTGTTTATATCTTTTACTTTGATGAAATTAAAATCATCTTACCGGCTTTCTGCTCTCCTGGATTTTTGCATACTTGAGGTCACACAACTGCAGCCATGCGACATCCCAACAGTAACTTCGAGCCAGAAAATTGTGACCTCGCGAGAATCCCTGTCGGCAATCCTCAGCCGACGTTCTGGACCGCACAATTCCTGGAGGACTTGAAGGCCAGGTTTGTGCGGTCCCAGCCTACAGACGCGGACCCTCTCCCCGCGGCAACGCCACCGGCTTCGGCTCTCCGACCGGCGCGTCCCCCGCCGCCATCTTTCCTCTCGGCTCAACGGCTGGCTACGGCTCTCCGACCAGCACGTCCGCCACTTCCTGCATGCCTCGCGGCTCCCGCGGCAACGCTACCGGCTACGGCTCTCCGACCGGCGCGTCCTCCGCCGCCATCCTTCCTCTCGGCAACGCTGCCGGCTACGGCTCACCGACCGGCGCGCCCGCCTCCTCCTTCACGTCTCGCGGCTCCTGCGGCTCCGTCGCCGACTGCGGCTCTCCGACCGGCACGTCCGCCGCCGCCATCCTTCCCGTCGTCTGCTGAGCTGCTTCTCCCTGCTCCTACGCAGCTTCCAGCGGCTGCTCCCCGGCTGCTCTTTTTGCCAGCTCCCGCTCTCTTTTTTGGTCCGCCGAGAGCTCCAGTGGAGCCCACAGTGAGGTCGCTTTTGTCCTCCTGCTGGGACTTGGCACGGGACGTGTCTTCGTCCCTCCTCCTGGTCCCCTCCCGCCCGTCCCTGGTTTTCGCACCGGGGGACTCCGACGAGCAGGCACGTTTTCCCGCATGTGTGAACGGTGTCTGGCAGCCACCTAGTGGAGGGGGGCCCACTATACACTGCGGTGCAGCCAGGCACACACCGCTGTCATCCCCGCCAGCGTCTCCTTCCACGGAGACATCTACGTCCCTAGCGGGCTTTCGCACAGCTCCAACGCCGGCTCCACGCCTAGCCCCAACGCCGGCTCCACGCCTAGCCCCAACGCCGGCTCCACGCCGAGCCCCAACGCCGGCTCCACGCCGAGCCCCAACGCCGGCTCCACGCCGAGCCCCAACGCCGGCTCCACGCCGAGCCCCAACGCCGGCTCCACGCCGAGCCCCAACGCCGGCTCCACGCCGAGCCCCAACGCCGGCTCCACGCCGAGCCCCAACGCCGGCTCCACGCCGAGCCCCAACGCCGGCTCCACGCCGAGCTCCAACGCCGGCACTACGCACGGTTCCAACGCCGCCAAGAGCAGCACCACGCCGGGCTTCGTCACCGCCGGCATCCGCTATTCCTCGGCCAGCATTTGCTGCTCCTCGCCCGGCGTCATCTGCCGCTTTCACGCCGCCGATGACATCTGCAACAATCACGCCGTTGATGACGTCTGCCGCTTTCACGCCGCCGATGACGTCTGCCGCTTTCACGCCGCCGATGACGTCTGCCGCTTTCACGCCGCCGATGACGTCTGCCGCTTTCACGCCGCCGATGACGTCTGCCGCTTTCACGCCGCCGATGACGTCTGCCGCTTTCACGCCGCCGATGACGTCTGCCGCTTCGACACCGCCGATGACGTCTGCCGCTTCCAAGCCGTTGATGACGTCTGCCGCTTCCACGCCGGCACCAACATCGGCTCCTCAGCCGCCTCCTGCAGAGGTATCTGTTTTGGCTGCAGCCCCCGCCGCTTTGTCTGCTGTCTCCGGGCCTGCTTCAGCGCGCCCGCCTCCACGTCAGCCGCGGATGTGGCCGTGCCCTGGGCGTCCTCCTCGCGGGATGCACTCGTCTCTTTTTCGGCCAATGATGTGGCTGTTTCGTGGCCGCCCGCCCCGCCAGTTCCAGCGGCGCTCTACGCGCCGTCGCCACCTGACTTTCCCTCGCTGGCTGCGGGGACACGAGGTTTGGCGACCTTCCACCAAATCCTCCTTCCATCCTCCCTTACTTTGTGGACATTTTTTTCCATTTTTTCTTTTCCAGGGAACATCTGGTATCTGTTCCTTGAGGGGGAGGTCCTGTAACGACCTGTCACTTACTTTCTGATAGTTTTTCGTGTTTTGTACTTTATTTCCTGTTCAGTGCTCTTATTTTGTCATACTTCCTGTTTACTCCGCTGAGCACTGTTTTTGTCACACTCGCCGTTGATTGGCAGCGGTCCTCAGCTGCTGTCAATCAACATAGGTCTATTTATGTTTCACTCGAGCACTCCTCAGTGCTCGAAGTTAAAACCATGTTGGGAACATCTCCATGCAAGACTGCTTTCTGTTTATATCTTTTACTTTGATGAAATTAAAATCATCTTACCGGCTTTCTGCTCTCCTGGATTTTTGCATACTTGAGGTCACACAACTGCAGCCATGCGACATCCCAACACATAACTCCAAAAATACACATGCAAAATGTCTAATAATGCCTGAAGAAATGCATCTTCGAGAGTTTTCCAGAAAAAAAACATTTGGTAAGGTTTGCAAAAACAAAATTTGATTTGTTACTCAATTTGACAGTAATGTACTTAGAAGCCTGAGATAATGCGAAAACAGCAATAAAAATGTATTCAAATATAATTCCTAATCCAAACGTGCAAAATGTCTAAAAATGCCTGTGATATTGAATACATGTGAGTTTTACTAGCTACAGTTGTTTTTCAATGGTTTGCAAATACAAAAATGAGGTTTTACTCAATATGACTGTATACTGTAACACTCAATATGACAGTTATTTAAACATAACTCGTACACCACACATGAAAAATGGCTAATAATGCCTGAAATAATGCATCTTTGGGAGTTTTACTCGAAACATATGCTTTTTTAAATCTTGCAAATGCAAAAAGTAGTTTTTTACTCAATATGACTATAATAGTCTTAGAATCCTGAGATAATGCGAAAAAAGCAATAAAAATGTATTCAAACATAACTTCTAAACAACACATGCAAAATGGCTAATAATGCCTAGAGATATGTTTTTTTGTTAGTTGTACTAGAAAAAGGATCTTTTGTAAGGTTTGCAAAGACACAAGTTAGTTTTTTTATTCAATATAACAGTGTAACTGTCATACTAAATATGAAAGGTTTATAATCATAACTCCAAAACCAAATATGAAATTTGTCTTAAAAAAAACTCTAATATTGAATGTATGTGAGTTTTAGCAGAATCAGGTATTTTGGAAAGAATCACAAATACAAATATTAGATTTTACTGGCCTCATATTGGTCACACTCAAAATGACAGTTTTTGAAACATAACTCCAAAAATACACATGCAAAATGTGTAATAATGCCTGAAGAAATGCATCTTCGAGAGTTTTCCTGAAAAAAAAAACATTTGGTAAGGTTTGCAAAAACAAAATTTGATTTGTTTCTCAATTTGACAGTAATGTACTTAGAATCCTGAGATAATGCGAACAAAGCAATAAAAATGTATTCAAACATAATTCCTAATCCAAACGTGCAGAATGTCTAAAAATGCCTGTGATATTGAATACATGTGAGTTTTACTAGATACAGTTGTTTTTCTATGGTTTGCAAATACAAAAATGAGGTTTTACTCAATATGACTGTATACTGTAACACTCAATATGACAGTTATATAAACATAACTCCTACACCACACATGAAAAATAGCTAATAATGCCTGAAATAATGCCTCTTTGGGAGTTTTACTTGAAACATATGCTTTTTTAAATCTTACAAATGCAAAAATAAGTTTTTTACTCAATATGACTATAATAGTCTTAGAATCCTGAGATAATGTGAAAAAAGCAATAAAAAGGTATTCAAACATAACTTCTAAACAACAAATGCAAAATGGCTAATAATGCCTAGAGATATGTATTTTCGTTAGCTGTACTAGAAAAATGATCTTTTGTAAGGTTTGCAAAGACACAAGTTAGTTTTTTTTTTTTCAATATAACAGTGTAACTGTCATACTAAATATGAAAGGTTTATAATCATAACTCCAAAACCAAATATGACATTTGTCTTAAAAAGCCTTTAATATTGAATTTAGGTAAGTTTTAGCAGAATCAGGTATTTTGGAAAGAATCACAAATACAAATATTAGGTTTTACTGGCCTCATATTGGTCACACTCAAAATGACAGTTTTTGAAACATAACTCCAAAAATACACATGCAAAATGTCTAATAATGCCTGAAGAAATGCATCTTCGAGAGTTTTCCTGAAAAAAAAACATTTGGTAAGGTTTGCAAAAACAAAATTTGATTTGTTACTCAATTTGACAGTAATGTACTTAGAATCCTGAGATAATGCGAACAAAGCAATAAAAATGTATTCAAACATAATTCCTAATCCAAACGTGCAAAATGTCAAAAAATGCCTGTGATATTGAATACATGTGAGTTTTACTAGATACAGTGGTTTTTCAATGGTTTGCAAATACAAAAATGAGGTTTTACTCAATATGACTGTATACTGTAACACTCAATATGACAGTTATTTAAACATAACTCCTACACCACACATGAAAAATGGCTAATAATGCCTGAAATAATGCATCTTTGGGAGTTTTACTCGAAACATATGCTTTTTTAAATCTTGCAAATGCAAAAAGTAGTTTTTTACTCAATATGACTATAATAGTCTTAGAATCTTGAGATAGTCCGAAAAAAGCAATACAAATGTATTCAAACATAACTTCTAAACAACACATGCAAAATGGCTAATAATGCCTAGAGATATGTTTTTTTTAGCTGTACAAGAAAAATGATCTTTTGTAAGGTTTGCAAAGACACAAGTTAGTTTTTTTATTCAATATAACAGTGTAACTGTCATACTAAATATGAAAGGTTTATAATCATAACTCCAAAACCACATATGACATTTGTCTTAAAAAGCCTTTAATATTGAATTCATGTAAGTTTTTGCAGAATCAGGTATTTTGGAAAGAATCACAAATACAAATATTAGGTTTTACTGGCCTCATATTGGTCACACTCAAAATGACTGTTTTTGAAACATAACTCCAAAAATACACATGCAAAATGTCTAATAATGCCTGAAGAAATATATCTTCGAGAGTTTTCCTGAAAAAAAAAAACATCTGGTAAGGTTTGCAAAAACAAAATTTGATTTGTTACTCAATTTGACAGTAATGTACTTAGAATCCTGAGATAATGCGAAAAAAGCAATAAAAATGTATTCAAACATAATTCCTAATCCAAACGTGCAAAATGTCTAAAAATGCCTGTGATATTGAATACATGTGAGTTTTACTAGATACAGTTGTTTTTCAATGGTTTGCAAATACAAAAATGAGGTTTTACTCAATATGACTGTATACTGTAACACTCAATATGACAGTTATTTAAACATAACTCCTACACCACACATGAAAAATGGCTAATAATGCCTGAAATAATGCATCTTTGGGAGTTTTACTCGAAACATATGCTTTTTTAAATCTTGCAAATGCAAAAAGTTGTTTTTTACTCAATATGACAATAATGTTCTTAGAATCCTGAGATAATGCGAAAAAAGCAATAAAAATGTATTCAGAAATAACTTCTAAACAACACATGCAAAATGGTTAATAATGCCTAGAGATATGTTTTTTTGTTAGTTGTACTAGATAAATGATCTTTTGTAAGGTTTGCAAAGACACAAGTTAGTTTTTTTATTCAATTTAACAGTGTACCTGTCATCCTAAATATGAAAGGTTTATAATCATAACTCCAAAACCAAATATGAAATTTGTCTTAAAAATCCTTTAATATAGAATTTGTGTGAGTTTTAGCAGAATCAGGTATTTTGGAAAGAATCACAAATACAAATATTAGATTTTACTGGCCTCATATTGGTCACACTCAAAATGACAGTTTTTGAAACATAACTCCAAAAATACACATGCAAAATGTCTAATAATGCCTGAAGAAATGCATCTTCGAGAGTTTTCCTGAAAAAAAAACATTTGGTAAGGTTTGCAAAAACAAAATTTGATTTGTTACTCAATTTGACAGTAATGTACTTGGAATCCTGAGATAATGCGAAAAAAGCAATAAAAATGTATTCAAACATAATTCCTAATCCAAACGTGCAAAATGTCTAAAAATGCCTGTGATATTGAATAAATGTGAGTTTTACTAGATACAGTTGTTTCTCTATGGTTTGCAAATACAAAAATGAGGTTTTACTCAATATGACTGTATACTGTAACACTCAATATGACAGTTATTGAAACATAACTCCTACACCACACATGAAAAATAGCTAATAATGCCTAAAATAATGCATCTTTGGGAGTTTTACTTGAAACATATGCTTTTTTAAATCTTGCAAATGCAAAAAGAAGTTTTTTTACTCAATATGACTATAATAGTCTTAGAATCCTGAGATAATGTGAAAAAAGCAATAAAAAGGTATTCAAACATAACTTCTAAACAACAAATGCAAAATGGCTAATAATTCCTAGAGATATGTATTTTGGTTAGTTGTACTAGAAAAATGATCTTTTGTAAGGTTTGCAAAGACACAAGTTAGTTTTTTTATTCAATTTAACAGTCATCCTAAATATGAAAGGTTTATAATCATAACTCCAAAACCAAATATGAAATTCGTCTTAAAAAGCCTTTAATATTGAATTTATGTGAGTTTTAGCAGAATCAGGTATTTTGGAAAGAATCACAAATACAAATATTAGATTTTACTGGCCTCATATTGGTCACACTCAAAATGACAGTTTTTGAAACATAACTCCAAAAATACACATGCAAAATGTCTAATAATGCCTGAAGAAATGCATCTTCGAGAGTTTTCCTGAAAAAAAAAAACATTTGGTAAGGTTTGAAAAAACAAAATTTGATTTGTTACTCAATTTGACAGTAATGTACTTGGAATCCTGAGATAATGCGAAAAAAGCAATAAAAATGTATTCAAACATAATTTCCTAATCCAAACGTGCAAAATGTCTAAAAATGCCTGTGATATTGAATACATGTGAGTTTTACTAGATACAGTTGTTTTTCAATGGTTTGCAAATACAAAAATGAGGTGTTACTCAATATGACTGTATACTGTAACACTCAATATGACATTTATTTAAACATAACTCCTACACCACACATGAAAAATGGCTAATAATGCCTGAAATAATGCATCTTTGGGAGTTTTACTCGAAACATATGCTTTTTTAAATCTTGCAAATGCAAAAAGTAGTTTTTTACTCAATATGACTATAATAGTCTTACAATCCTGAGATAATGCGAAAAAAGCAATAAAAATGTATTCAAACATAACTTCTAAACAACACATGCAAAATGGCTAATAATGCCTAGAGATATGTGTTTTTGTTAGTTGTACTAGAAAAATGATCTTTTGTAAGGTTTGCAAAGACACAAATTAGTTTTTTTATTCAATATAACAGTGTAACTGTCATACTAAATATGAAAGGTTTATAATCATAACTCCAAAACCAAATATGAAATTTGTCTTAAAAAGCCTTTAATATTGAATTATGTGAGTTTTAGCAGAATCAGGTATTTTGGAAAGAATCACAAATACAAATATTAGATTTTACTGGCCTCATATTGGTCACACTCAAAATGACAGTTTTTGAAACATAACTCCAAAAATACACATGCAAAATGTCGAATAATGCCTGAAGAAATGCATCTTCGAGAGTTTTCCTGAAAAAAAAACATTTGGTAAGGTTTGCAAAAACAAAATTTGATTTGTTACTCAATTTGACAGTAATGTACTTGGAATCCTGAGATAATGCGAAAAAAGCAATAAAAATGTATTCAAACATAATTCCTAATCCAAACGTGCAAAATGTCTAAAAATGCCTGTGATATTGAATAAATGTGAGTTTTACTAGATACAGTTGTTTCTCTATGGTTTGCAAATACAAAAATGAGGTTTTACTCAATATGACTGTATACTGTAACACTCAATATGACAGTTATTGAAACATAACTCCTACACCACACATGAAAAATAGCTAATAATGCCTAAAATAATGCATCTTTGGGAGTTTTACTTGAAACATATGCTTTTTTAAATCTTGCAAATGCAAAAAGAAGTTTTATTACTCAATATGACTATAATAGTCTTAGAATCCTGAGATAATGTGAAAAAAGCAATAAAAAGGTATTCAAACATAACTTCTAAACAACAAATGCAAAATGGCTAATAATTCCTAGAGATATGTATTTTGGTTAGTTGTACTAGAAAAATGATCTTTTGTAAGGTTTGCAAAGACACAAGTTAGTTTTTTTATTCAATTTAACAGTCATCCTAAATATGAAAGGTTTATAATCATAACTCCAAAACCAAATATGAAATTCGTCTTAAAAAGCCTTTAATATTGAATTTATGTGAGTTTTAGCAGAATCAGGTATTTTGGAAAGAATCACAAATACAAATATTAGATTTTACTGGCCTCATATTGGTCACACTCAAAATGACAGTTTTTGAAACATAACTCCAAAAATACACATGCAAAATGTCTAATAATGCCTGAAGAAATGCATCTTCGAGAATTTTCCTGAAAAAAAAAACATTTGGTAAGGTTTGAAAAAACAAAATTTGATTTGTTACTCAATTTGACAGTAATGTACTTGGAATCCTGAGATAATGCGAAAAAAGCAATAAAAATGTATTCAAACATAATTTCCTAATCCAAACGTGCAAAATGTCTAAAAATGCCTGTGATATTGAATACATGTGAGTTTTACTAGATACAGTTGTTTTTCAATGGTTTGCAAATACAAAAATGAGGTGTTACTCAATATGACTGTATACTGTAACACTCAATATGACATTTATTTAAACATAACTCCTACACCACACATGAAAAATGGCTAATAATGCCTGAAATAATGCATCTTTGGGAGTTTTACTCGAAACATATGCTTTTTTAAATCTTGCAAATGCAAAAAGTAGTTTTTTACTCAATATGACTATAATAGTCTTACAATCCTGAGATAATGCGAAAAAAGCAATAAAAATGTATTCAAACATAACTTCTAAACAACACATGCAAAATGGCTAATAATGCCTAGAGATATGTTTTTTTGTTAGTTGTACTAGAAAAATGATCTTTTGTAAGGTTTGCAAAGACACAAATTAGTTTTTTTATTCAATATAACAGTGTAACTGTCATACTAAATATGAAAGGTTTATAATCATAACTCCAAAACCAAATATGAAATTTGTCTTAAAAAGCCTTTAATATTGAATTATGTGAGTTTTAGCAGAATCAGGTATTTTGGAAAGAATCACAAATACAAATATTAGATTTTACTGGCCTCATATTGGTCACACTCAAAATGACAGTTTTTGAAACATAACTCCAAAAATACACATGCAAAATGTCGAATAATGCCTGAAGAAATGCATCTTCGAGAGTTTTCCAGAAAAAAAACATTTGGTAAGGTTTGCAAAAACAAAATTTGATGTGTTACTCAATTTGACAGTAATGTACTTAGAATCCTGAGATAATGCGAAAAAAGCAATACAAATGTAGTCCAACATAATTCCTAATCTAAACGTGCAAAATGTCTAAAAATGCCTGTGATATTGAATACATGTGAGTTTTACTATAGTACAGTTGTTTTTCTATGGTTTGCAAATAGAAATTTAGGTTTTACTCAATATGACTGTATACTGTAACACTCAATATGAGAGTTATTTAAACATAACTCCTACACCACACATGAAAAATGGCTAATGATGCCTGAAATAATGCATCTTTGGGAGTTTTACTCGGAACATATGCTTTTTTAAATCTTGCAAATGCAAAAAGTATTTTTTACTCAATATGACTATAATGTTCTTAGATTCCTGAGATAATGCGAAAAAGCAATACAAAAGTTTTCAAACATAACTTTTAAACAACACATGCAAAACGGCTAATAATTCCTAGAGATATGTATCTTTGTTAGTTGTAGTAGAAAAATGATATTTTGTAGGGCTCACTTGGAAAACAAAATCCTATTTGTATGGTTAGTTTGCTCTAAATTTCTACTATAATTTTTCAATTTTCTTAAATAGGTTATAAATCTGTAAAATTGAAGACATTATCTGTAAATTAAAAAAAAGCCTGTTATTTTAAGTAATATGCCAGTAATGACAAACTATGTATATTCCTATTTTTTTTTACAGAAAAATACCAAATTATTTATACATATTATTTTCTGTTTTCTCAAATTACTTTCAATTTCATGTAAAATTACAGTAATTAACTTTAATTAAATATGTAGCTTGTTATATGAAAGTATTTGTTCATACTAACAATCTAACAGTTTTATATGTAATTTTAAGGTAAATCAAATGTTTTCAATATTTATGTGTATTTTCACATTCAAGTCGAAAAATATATGTAGCCTCTTATAAAAGGTGTATGCTCAAACTGTAATATGACGTACATGAAATACTGCAAGAGATTCTTAATCAACAGTCAACAGCCGTACAGATCATACTGACGGTGGCCGTACAAACAACTTTAACAATGTTACAAATATGCGCCACACTGTGGAGCCACATCAATCAAGACTGACAAACACATTTCAGGTGAACATCGTCACCGTAACACAACATTAACACAACAGAAACAATTCCTAGAATTCCATGTGTTACAATATACACCCCCACCACCTAACCCCGCCCAGCTCAACCAACGCACGGAGGGGGGCGGTGATGTTTTGGGGCACGGGGTTGGGTGGTAGCGGGATTGTAGCCCGGAAGAGTCAGCGCTGCTTGGGCTTCTGGGTATTTGTTATGTTGTTTTTATGTTTTATTACAGTGAGGATGTTTTCCTGAAATGTGTTTATCATTCTTGTTCGATGTGGGTTCACAGTGTGGTGCATATTTGTAACAGTGTTAAAGTTGTTTGTACAGCCACCGTCAGTGTGACCTGTGTGGCTGTTGACCAAGTATATTTTGCAGTCACTTTTCAAATGAACGACGAAACCGTGCTCATCACATGCCTCAATTGGCACGCTGATGATTTGATGAATGAGCGTTCAATAAAACCCACCACGGTATTACGTGTCATATTCGCCCGGCCAAATTTTGAGTCAACCCTACATGAGGGTCAGTGAAATTCTCGTGGTGAAATGATAGGAATGGTAAGTATGTCGCTAGGGTGGGATAGCCATTCATGTAAGGTTAACCCACTGTGTATCAATTTCCTGCATCCAGTGGCCCCCCGCTAAAGTCAATGAGACACCCCTGATCCAACAATTCAGAAAAAATCTGTTAAACAATGGTATTTTTCTGTGGAATCGCCAGCATTGTCACTTCACTAAAGGTGGTTGATCGTAATAATTTGGAAAAACTCTTTAGAATAAAGGTATTTTTCTTACCTTAATGTAATTTTAAGGTAAATTATTTTTTTTTAATATTTATGTGTATTTTCACATTCAATGAGAAAAATATATGTAGCCTCTTATAAAAGGTTTATGCTCAAACTATCCATCCATCCATTTTCTACCGCTTATTCCCTTTTGGGGTCGCGGGGGGCGCTGGCGCCTATCTCAGCTACAATCGGGCGGAAGGCGGGGTACACCCTGGACAAGTCGCCACCTCATCGCAGGGCCAACACAGATAGACAGACAACATTCACACTCACATTCACACACTAGGGCCAATTTAGTGTTGCCAATCAACCTATCCCCAGGTGCATGTCTTAGGAAGTGGGAGGAAGCCGGAGTACCCGGAGGGAACCCACGCATTCACGGGGAGAACATGCAAACTCCACACAGAAAGATCCCGAGCCTGGATTTGAACCCAGGACTGCAGGACCTTCGTATTGTGAGGCAGACGCACTAACCCCTCTGCCACCGTGAAGCCCGCTCAAACTAACATTTACATTTTTTTCCCTGTAATATGACATACATGAGTGACTGCAAGACATACTTAATCAACAGTCAATAGCCTTACAGATCACACTGACGGTGGCCGTACAAACAACTTTAACAATGTTACAAATATGCGCCACATTGTGGAGCCACATCAAACAAGAATGACAAACACATTTCAGGAAAACATCTTCACCGTAACACAACATTAACACAACAGAAACAATACCCAGTATTCCATGTGTTACAATGTACACCCCCCACCACCTGTTGTTTTTATGTTTTGTTACAGTGAGGATGTTTTCCTGAAATGTGTTTATCATTCTTGTTCGATGTGGATTCACAGTGTGGTGCATATTTGTAACAGTGTTAAAGTTGTTTGTACAGCCACCACCAGTGTGACCTGTGTGGCTGTTGACCAAGTATGTCTTGCAGTCACTATCACATGCATGACAATACCGCGCACATCACACTAATCAGTAGGCATGCTAATGATTTGGTGAATGAGCGTATAAAAAGTCACCCGGCCAGACTTTGGGTCAATCCTACATGAGGGTCAGTAAAATTCTCACAGTGAAATGGTAGGATCAGTAAGTATGTTGCTAGGGTGGGGTAGCCATTCATGCAAGGTGAATCCACTTTGCATCAAGTTCCTGCAACCAGTGGCCCCCCACTAAAGTCAATGAGACACCCCTGATCCTAACTATTCAGAAAAAATCTGTAAAACAATGGTATTTTTCTGAGGAACCGCCAGCATTGTCACTTCACTAAAGGTGGTTGATCGTAATAATTTGGAAAAACTCTTTAGAATAAAGGTATTTTTCTGCAGAACTGTTTGCATCGTCACTTTATTAAAGGTGGTTGATCTTAATAATTTAGTAAAAATCTGTAAAATTATGATATTTCACCCCAAAACGTTTCATGAATATATCTGTAAATGTAATATTTTTGATCATTATTTGGTTTACAATGTTTTACTTTAGTTTTATGGTTTTTGTTTGGCAGCCGTAGCTGCCAGTAAATGACCGTTTTTTTACAAAATTGATTTCTACAGTGTTTGCAAAGATAAAAGTTAGTTTTTTTTATTCAATATAACAGTAAAACTGTCATACTAAATATGAAAGGTTAATAAACATAACTCCAAAACCAAACATGAAATCTGTCTAAAAAAGCCCGTAATGTTGACTTTATGTGAGTTTTACCTGAATTAAGTATTTTGGAAAGGTTCACAAATACAACAATTTTGTTTTACTTGCCTCACATTGGTCACACTCAATAAGACAGTTTTTGAACCCTATCTCCAAAAATACACATGCAAAATTACAAAAAAATGCCTGAAGAAATGTATCTTTGTGAGTTTTACTGGATAAAAAAACATTTTGTGAGGGTTGCAAAAACAAAAATAAATATTGTACCCAATTTGACAGTAATGTACTTAAAATCCTGAGATAATGCAAAAAGAGCAATAAAAATGTATTCCAACATAATTCCTAATCCAAACGTGCAAAAAGTCTAAAAATGCCTGTGATATTGAATCCATGTGAGTTTTACTAGATACAGTTGATTTTCTATGGTTTACAAAATCAAAAATGAGGTTTTACTCAATATGACTGTATACTGTAACACTCAATATGACAGTTATTTAAACATAACTCCTACACCACACATGGCTAATAATGCCTGAAATAATGCATCTTTGGGAGTTTTACTCGAAACGATTGCTTTTTAAAATCTTTGCAATGCAAAAAATTGTTGTTTTATTCAATATGACAATAATGTTCTTGGAATCCTGAGATAATGCGAAAAAAGCAATAAAAATGTATTCAAACATAACTTCTAAACAACACATGCAAAATGGCTAATGATAGCTAGAGATATGTTTTTTTTGTTAGTTGTACTAGAAAAATGATCTTTTGTAAGGTTTGCAAAGACACAAGTTAGTTTTTTTATTCAATATAACAGTGTAACTGTCCTACTAAATATGAAAGGTTTATAATCATAACTCCAAAACCAAATATGACATTTGTCTTCAAAATCCTTTAATATTGAATTTATCTAAGTTTTAGCAGAATCAGGTATTTTGGAAAGAATCACAAATACAAATATTAGATTTTACTGGCCTCATATTGGTCACACTCAAAATGACAGTTTTTGAAACATAACTCCAAAAATACACATGCAAAATGTCTAATAATGCCTGAAGAAATGCATCTTCGAGAGTTTTGCTGAAAAAAAAACCCATCTGGTAAGGTTTGCAAAAACAAAATTTGATTTGTTACTCAATTTGACAGTAATGTACTTAGAATCCTGAGATAATGCGAAAAAAGCAATAAAAATGTATTCAAACATAATTCCTAATCCAAACGTGCAAAATGTCTAAATATGCCTGTGATATTGAATACATGTGAGTTTTACTAGATACAGTTGTTTTTCAATGGTTTGCAAATACAAAAATGAGGTTTTACTCAATATGACTGTATACTGTAACACTCAATATGACAGTTATTTAAACATAACTCCTACACCACACATGAAAAATGGCTAATAATGCCTGAAATATTGCATCTTTGGGAGTTTTACTCGAAACATATGCTTTTTTAAATCTTGCAAATGCAAAAAGTAGTTTTTTACTCATTATGACTATAATAGTCTTAGAATCCTGAGATAATGCGAAAAAAGCAATAAAAATGTATTCATACATAACTTCTAAACAACACATGCAAAATGGCTAATAATGCCTAGGGATATGTATTTTTGTTAGTTGTACTAGAAAAATGATCTTTTGTAAGGTTTGCAAAGACACAAGTTAGTTTTTTTTTCAAAATAACAATGTAACTGTCATACTAAATATGAAAGGTTTATAATCATAACTCCAAAACCAAATTTGACATTTGTCTTAAAAAGCCTTTAATATTGAATTTATGTAAGTTTTAGCAGAATCAGGTATTTTGGAAAGAATCACAAATACAAATATTAGATTTTACTGGCCTCATATTGGTCACACTCAAAATGACAGTTTTTGAAACATAACTCCAAAAATACACATGCAAAATGTCTAATAATGCCTGAAGAAATGCATCTTCGAGAGTTTTCCTGAAAAAAAAAACATTTGGTAAGGTTTGCAAAAACAAAATTAGATTTTTACTCAATTTGACAGTAATGTACTTAGAATCCTGAGATAATGCGAAAAAAGCAATAATAATGTATTCAAACATAACTTCTAAACAACACATGCAAAATGTCTAAAAATGCCTGTGATATTGAATACATGTGAGTTTTACTAGATACAGTTGTTTTTCAATGGTTTGCAAATACAAAAATGAGGTTTTACTCAATATGACTGTATACTGTAACACTCAATATGACAGTTATTTAAACATAACTCCTACACCACACATGAAAAATGGCTAATAATGCCTGAAATAATGCATCTTTGGGAGTTTTACTCGAAACATATGCTTTTTTAAATCTTGCAAATGCAAAAAGTAGTTTTTTTACTCAATATGACTATAATAGTCTTAGAATCCTGAGATAATGCGAAAAAAGCAATAAAAATGTATTCAAACATAACTTGTAAACAACAATTGCAAAATGGCTAATAATGCCTAGAGATATGTATTTTGGTTAGTTGTACTAGAAAAATGATCTTTTGTAAGGTTTGCAAAGACACAAGTTAGTTTTTTTATTCAATATAACAGTGTAACTGTCATACTAAATATGAAAGGTTTATAATCATAACTCCAAAACCAAATATGACATTTGTCTTAAAAAGCCTTTAATATTGAATTTATGTAAGTTTTAGCAGAATCAGGTATTTTGGAAAGAATCACAAATACAAATATTAGATTTTACTGGCCTCATATTGGTCACGCTCAAAATGACAGTTTTTGAAACATAACTCCAAAAATACACATGCAAAATGTCTAATAATGCCTGAAGAAAAACATCTTCGAGAGTTTTCCAGAAAAAAAAAATTTGGTAGGGTTTGCAAAAACAAAATTTGATTTGTTACTCAATTTGACAGTACTATACTTAGAATCCTGAGATAATGCGAAAAAAGCAATAAAAATGTATTCAAACATAATTCCTAATCCAAACGTGCAAAATGTCTAAAAATGCCTGTGATATTGAATACATGTGAGTTTTACTAGATACAGTTGTTTTTCAATGGTTTGCAAATACAAAAATGAGGTTTTACTCAATATGACTGTATACTGTAACACTCAATATGACAGTTATTTAAACATAACTCCTACACCACACATGAAAAATGGCTAATAATGCCTGAAATAATGCATCTTTGGGAGTTTTACTCGAAACATATGCTTTTTTAAATCTTGCAAATGCAAAAAGTATTTTTTTTACTCAATATGACTATAATAGTCTTAGAATCCTGAGATAATGCGAAAAAAGCAATAAAAATGTATTCAAACATAACTTCTAAACAACAAATGCAAAATGGCTAATAATGCCTAGAGATATGTATTTTGGTTAGTTGTACTAGAAAAATGATCTTTTGTAAGGTTTGCAAAGACACAAGTTAGTTTTTTTATTCAATATAACAGTGTAACTGTCATACTAAATATGAAAGGTTTATAATCATAACTCCAAAACCAAATATGACATTTGTCTTAAAAAGCCTTTAATATTGAATTTATGTAAGTTTTAGCAGAATCAGGTATTTTGGAAAGAATCACAAATACAAATATTAGATTTTACTGGCCTCATATTGGTCACGCTCAAAATGACAGTTTTTGAAACATAACTCCAAAAATACACATGCAAAATGTCTAATAATGCCTGAAGAAATGCATCTTCGAGAGTTTTCCAGAAAAAAAAAAATTGGTAGGGTTTGCAAAAACATAATTTGATTTGTTACTCAATTTGACAGTACTATACTTAGAATCCTGAGATAATGCGAAAAAAGCAATAAAAATGTATTCAAACATAATTCCTAATCCAAATGTGCAAAATGTCTAAATATGCCTGTGATATTGAATACATGTGAGTTTTACTAGATACAGTTGTTTTTCAATGGTTTGCAAATACAAAAATGAGGTTTTACTCAATATGACTGTATACTGTAACACTCAATATGACAGTTATTTAAACATAACTCCTACACCACACATGAAAAATGGCTAATAATGCCTGAAATAATGCATCTTTGGGAGTTTTACTCGAAACATATGCTTTTTTAAATCTTGCAAATGCAAAAAGTAGTTTTTTACTCAATTAGACTATTATAGTCTTAGAATCCTGAGATAATGCGAAAAAAGCAATAAAGATGTATTCAAAAATAACTTCTAAACAACACATGCAAAATGGCTAATAATGCCTAGAGATATGTATTTTGGTTAGTTGTACTACAAAAAAGATCTTTTGTAAGGTTTGCAAAGACACAAGTTAGTTTTTTTTTCAATATAACAATGTAACTGTCATACTAAATATGAAAGGTTTATAATCATAACTCCAAAACCAAATATGACATTTGTCTTAAAAAGCCTTTAATATTGAATTTATGTAAGTTTTAGCAGAATCAGGTATTTTGGAAAGAATCACAAATACAAATATTAGATTTTACTGGCCTCATATTGGTCACACTCAAAATGACAGTTTTTGAAACATAACTCCAAAAATACACATGCAAAATGTCTAATAATGCCTGAAGAAATGCATCTTCGAGAGTTTTCCTGAAAAAAAAAACATTTGGTAAGGTTTGCAAAAACAAAATTTGATTTTTACTCAATTTGACAGTAATGTACTTAGAATCCTGAGATAATGCGAAAAAAGCAATAATAATGTATTCAAACATAACTTCTAAACAACACATGCAAAATTTCTAAAAATGCCTGTGATATTGAATACATGTGAGTTTTACTAGATACAGTTGTTTTTCAATGGTTTGCAAATACAAAAATGAGGTTTTACTCAATATGACTGTATACTGTAACACTCAATATGACAGTTATTTAAACATAACTCCTACACCACACATGAAAAATGGCTAATAATGCCTGAAATAATGCATCCTTGGGAGTTTTACTCGAAACATATGCTTTTTTAAATCTTGCAAATGCAAAAAGTTGTTTTTTTACTCAATATGACTATAATAGTCTTAGAATTCTGAGATAATGCGAAAAAAGCAATAAAAATGTATTCAAACATAACTTCTAAACAATAAATGCAAAATGGCTAATAATGCCTAGAGATATTTATTTTGGTTAGTTGTACTAGAAAAATGATCTTTTGTAAGGTTTGCAAAGACACAAGTTAGTTTTTTTTATTTAATATAACAGTGTAACTGTCATACTAAATATGAAAGGTTTATAATCATAACTCCAAAACCAAATATGACATTTGTCTTAAAAAGCCTTTAATATTGAATTTATGTAAGTTTTAGCAGAATCAGGTATTTTGGAAAGAATCACAAATACAAATATTAGATTTTACTGGCCTCATATTGGTCACGCTCAAAATGACAGTTTTTGAAACATAACTCCAAAAATACACATGCAAAATGTCTAATAATGCCTGAAGAAATGCATCTTCGAGAGTTTTCCAGAAAAAAAAATTTGGTAGGGTTTGCAAAAACAAAATTTGATTTGTTACTCAATTTGACAGTACTATACTTAGAATCCTGAGATAATGCGAAAAAAGCAATAAAAATGTATTCAAACATAATTCCTAATCCAAACGTGCAAAATGTCTAAAAATGCCTGTGATATTGAATACATGTGAGTTTTACTAGATACAGTTGTTTTTCAATGGTTTGCAAATACAAAAATGAGGTTTTACTCAATATGACTGTATACTGTAACACTCAATATGACAGTTATTTAAACATAACTCCTACACCACACATGAAAAATGGCTAATAATGCCTGAAATAATGCATCTTTGGGAGTTTTACTCGAAACATATGCTTTTTTAAATCTTGCAAATGCAAAAAGTAGTTTTTTACTCATTATGACTATAATAGTCTTAGAATCCTGAGATAATGCGAAAAAAGCAATAAAAATGTATTCAAACATAACTTCTAAACAACACATGCAAAATGGCTAATAATGCCTAGGGATATGTATTTTTGTTAGTTGTACTAGAAAAATGATCTTTTGTAAGTTTTGCAAAGACACAAGTTAGTTTTTTTTCAATATAACAGTGTAACTGTCATACTAAATATGAAAGGTTTATAATCATAACTCCAAAACCAAATATGACATTTGTCTTAAAAAGCCTTTAATATTGAATTTATGTAAGTTTTAGCAGAATCAGGTATTTTGGAAAGAATGACAAATACAAATATTAGGTTTTACTGGCCTCATATTGGTCACACTCAAAATGACAGTTTTTGAAACATAACTCCAAAAATACACATGCAAAATGTCTAATAATGCCTGAAGAAATATATCTTCGAGAGTTTTCCTGAAAAAAAAAACATTTGGTAAGGTTTGTAAAAAAAAATTTGATTTGTTACTCAATTTGACAGTAATGTACTTAGAATCCTGAGATAATGCGAAAAAAGCAATAAAAATGTATTCAAACATAATCCCTAATCCAAACGTGCAAAATGTCTGAAAATGCCTGTGATATTGAATACATGTGAGTTTTACTAGATACAGTTTTTTTTCAATGGTTTGCAAATACAAAAATGAGGTTTTACTCAATATGACTGTATACTGTAACACTCAATATGACAGTTATTTAAACATAACTCCTACACCACACATGAAAAATGGCTAATAATGCCTGAAATAATGCATCTTTGGGAGTTTTACTCGAAACATATGCTTTTTTAAATCTTGCAAATGCAAAAAGTAGTTTTTTTACTCAACATGACTATAATAGTCTTAGAATCCTGAGATAATGCGAAAAAAGCAATAAAAATGTATTCAAACATAACTTCTAAACAACACATGCAAAATGGCTAATAATGCCTAGAGGTATGTATTTTGGTTAGTTGTACTAGAAAAATGATCCTTTGTAAGGTTTGCAAAGACACAAGTTAGTTTTTTTTATTCAATATAACAGTGTAACTGTCATACTAAATATGAAAGGTTTATAATCATAACTCCAAAACCAAATATGACATTTGTCTTAAAAAGCCTTTAATATTGAATTTATGTAAGTTTTAGCAAAATCAGGTATTTTGGAAAGAATCACAAATACAAATATTAGATTTTACTGGCCTCATATTGGTCACACTCAAAATGACAGTTTTTGAAACATAACTCCAAAAATACACATGCAAAATGTCTAATAATGCCTGAAGAAATGCATCTTCGAGAGTTTTCCTGAAAAAAAAAAACATTTGGTAAGGTTTGCAAAAACAAAATTTGATTTATACTCAATTTGACAGTAATGTACTTAGAATCCTGAGATAATGCGAAAAAAGCAATAATAATGTATTCAAACATAACTTCTAAACAACACATGCAAAATTTCTAAAAATGCCTGTGATATGAATACATGTGAGTTTTACTAGATACAGTTGTTTTTCAATGGTTTGCAAATACAAAAATGAGGTTTTACTCAATATGACTGTATACTGTAACACTCAATATGACAGTTATTTAAACATAACTCCTACACCACACATGAAAAATGGCTAATAATGCCTGAAATAATGCATCTTTGGGAGTTTTACTCGAAACATATGCTTTTTTAAATCTTGCAAATGCAAAAAGTAGTTTTTTTACTCAACATGACTATAATAGTCTTAGAATCCTGAGATAATGCGAAAAAAGCAATAAAAATGTATTCAAACATAACTTCTAAACAACAAATGCAAAATGGCTAATAATGCCTAGAGATATGTATTTTGGTTAGTTGTACTAGAAAAATGATCGTTTGTAAGGTTTGCAAAGACACAAGTTAGTTTTTTTTATTCAATATAACAGTGTAACTGTCATACTAAATATGAAAGGTTTATAATCATAACTCCAAAACCAAATATGACACTTGTCTTAAAAAGCCTTTAATATTGAATTTATGTAAGTTTTAGCAAAATCAGGTATTTTGGAAAGAATCACAAATACAAATATTAGATTTTACTAGCCTCATATTGGTCACACTCAAAATGACAGTTTTTGAAACATAACTCCAAAAATACACATGCAAAATGTCTAATAATGCCTGAAGAAATGCATCTTCGAGAGTTTTCCAGAAAAAAAAAATTTGGTAAGGTTTGCAAAAACAAAATTTGATTTGTTACTCAATTTGACAGTACTATACATTAGAATCCTGAGATAATGCGAAAAAAGCAATAAAAATGTATTCAAACATAATTCCTAATCCAAACGTGCAAAATGTCTAAAAATGCCTGTGATATTGAATACATTTGAGTTTTACTAGATACAGTTGTTTTTCAATGGTTTGCAAATACAAAAATGAGGTTTTACTCAATATGACTGTATACTGTAACACTCAATATGACAGTTATTTAAACATAACTCCTACACCACACATGAAAAATGGCTAATGATGCCTGAAATAATGCATCTTTGGGAGTTTTACTCGAAACATATGCTTTTTTAAATCTTGCAAATGCAAAAAGTTGTTTTTTTACTCAATATGACTATAATAGTCTTAGAATCCTGAGATAATGCGAAAAAAGCAATAAAAATGTATTCAAACATAACTTCTAAACAACAAATGCAAAATGGCTAATAATGCCTAGAGATATGTATTTTGGTTAGTTGTACTAGAAAAATGATCTTTTGTAAGGTTTGCAAAGACACAAGTTGTTTTTTTTATTCAATTTAACAGTGTAACTGTCATCCTAAATATGAAAAGTTTCTAATCATAACTCCAAAACCAAATATGAAATTTGTCTTAAAAAGCCTTTAATATTGAATTTATGTGAGTTTTAGCAGAATAAGGTATTTTGGAAAAAATCACAAATACAAATATTAGATTTTACTGGCCTCATATTGGTCACACTCAAAATGACAGTTTTTGAAACATAACTCCAAAAATACACATGCAAAATGTCTAATAATGCCTGAAGAAATGCATCTTCGAGAGTTTTCCAGAAAAAAAACATTTGGTAAGGTTTGCAAAAAAAATATTTGATTTGTTAGTCAATTTGACAGTAATGTACTTAGAATCCTGAAATAATGCGAAAAAATCAATAAAAATGTATTCAAACATAATTCCTAATCCAAACGTGCAAAATGTCTAAAAATGCCTGTGATATTGAATACATGTGAGTTTTACTAGATACAGTTGTTTTTCAATGGTTTGCAAATACAAAAATGAGGTTTTACTCAATATGACTGTATACTGTAACACTCAATATGACAGTTATTCAAACATAACTCCTACACCACACATGAAAAATGGCTAATAATGCCTGAAATAATGCATCTTTGGGAGTTTTACTCGAAACATATGCTTTTTTAAATATTGCAAATGCAAAAAGTAGTTTTTTACTCAATATGACTATTATAGTCTTAGAATCCTGAGATAATGCGAAAAAAGCAATAAAGATGTATTCAAACATAACTTCTAAACAACACATGCAAAATGGCTAATAATGCCTAGAGGTATGTATTTTGGTTAGTTGTACTAGAAAAATGATCCTTTGTAAGGTTTGCAAAGACACAAGTTAGTTTTTTTTATTCAATATAACAGTGTAACTGTCATACTAAATATGAAAGGTTTATAATCATAACTCCAAAACCAAATATGACATTTGTCTTAAAAAGCCTTTAATATTGAATTTATGTAAGTTTTAGCAGAATCAGGTATTTTGGAAAGAATCACAAATACAAATATTAGATTTTACTGGCCTCATATTGGTCACACTCAAAATGACAGTTTTTGAAACATAACTCCAAAAATACACATGCAAAATGTCTAATAATGCCTGAAGAAATGCATCTTCGAGAGTTTTCCTGAAAAAAAAAAACATTTGGTAAGGTTTGCAAAAACAAAATTTGATTTATACTCAATTTGACAGTAATGTACTTAGAATCCTGAGATAATGCGAAAAAAGCAATAATAATGTATTCAAACATAACTTCTAAACAACACATGCAAAATTTCTAAAAATGCCTGTGATATGAATACATGTGAGTTTTACTAGATACAGTTGTTTTTCAATGGTTTGCAAATACAAAAATGAGGTTTTACTCAATATGACTGTATACTGTAACACTCAATATGACAGTTATTTAAACATAACTCCTACACCACACATGAAAAATGGCTAATAATGCCTGAAATAATGCATCCTTGGGAGTTTTACTCGAAACATATGCTTTTTTAAATCTTGCAAATGCAAAAAGTTGTTTTTTTACTCAATATGACTATAATAGTCTTAGAATCCTGAGATAATGCGAAAAAAGCAATAAAAATGTATTCAAACATAACTTCTAAACAACAAATGCAAAATGGCTAATAATGCCTAGAGATATTTATTTTGGTTAGTTGTACTAGAAAAATGATCTTTTGTAAGGTTTGCAAAGACACAAGTTAGTTTTTTTTATTTAATATAACAGTGTAACTGTCATACTAAATATGAAAGGTTTATAATCATAACTCCAAAACCAAATATGACATTTGTCTTAAAAAGCCTTTAATATTGAATTTATGTAAGTTTTAGCAGAATCAGGTATTTTGGAAAGAATCACAAATACAAATATTAGATTTTAATGGCCTCATATTGGTCACGCTCAAAATGACAGTTTTTGAAACATAACTCCAAAAATACACATGCAAAATGTCTAATAATGCCTGAAGAAATGCATCTTCGAGAGTTTTCCAGAAAAAAAAAATTTGGTAGGGTTTGCAAAAACAAAATTTGATTTGTTACTCAATTTGACAGTACTATACTTAGAATGCTGAGATAATGCGAAAAAAGCAATAAAAATGTATTCAAACATAATTCCTAATCCAAACGTGCAAAATGTCTAAATATGCCTGTGATATTGAATACATGTGAGTTTTACTAGATACAGTTGTTTTTCAATGGTTTGCAAATACAAAAATGAGGTTTTACTCAATATGACTGTATACTGTAACACTCAATATGACAGTTATTTAAACATAACTCCTACACCACACATGAAAAATGGCTAATAATGCCTGAAATAATGCATCTTTGGGAGTTTTACTCGAAACATATGCTTTTTTAAATCTTGCAAATGCAAAAAGTAGTTTTTTACTCATTATGACTATAATAGTCTTAGAATCCTGAGATAATGCGAAAAAAGCAATAAAAATGTATTCAAACATAACTTCTAAACAACACATGCAAAATGGCTAATAATGCCTAGGGATATGTATTTTTGTTAGTTGTACTAGAAAAATGATCTTTTGTAAGGTTTGCAAAGACACAAGTTAGTTTTTTTTCAATATAACAGTGTAACTGTCATACTAAATATGAAAGGTTTATAATCATAACTCCAAAACCAAATATGACATTTGTCTTAAAAAGCCTTTAATATTGAATTTATGTAAGTTTTAGCAGAATCAGGTATTTTGGAAAGAATGACAAATACAAATATTAGGTTTTACTGGCCTCATATTGGTCACACTCAAAATGACAGTTTTTGAAAAATAACTCCAAAAATACACATGCAAAATGTCTAATAATGCCTGAAGAAATGCATCTTCGAGAGTTTTCCTGAAAAAAAAAAACATTTGGTAAGGTTTGCAAAAACAAAATTTGATTTGTTACTCAATTTGACAGTAATGTACTTGGAATCCTGAGATAATGCGAAAATAGCAACAAAAATGTATTCAAACATAATTCCTAATCCAAACGTGCAAAATGTCTAAAAATGACTGTGATATTGAATACATGTGAGTTTTACTAGATACAGTTGTTTTTCAATGGTTTGCAAATACAAAAATGAGGTTTTACTCAATATGACTGTATACTGTAACACTCAATATGACAGTTATTTAAACATAACTCCTACACCACACATGAAAAATGGCTAATAATGCCTGAAATAATGCATCTTTGGGAGTTTTACTCGAAACATATGCTTTTTTAAATCTTGCAAATGCAAAAAGTAGTTTTTTACTCAATATGACTATTATAGTCTTAGAATCCTGAGATAATGCGAAAAAAGCAATAAAAATGTATTCAAACATAACTTCTAAACAACACATGCAAAATGGCTAATAATGCCTAGAGATATGTATTTTGGTTAGTTGTACTAGAAAAATGATCTTTTGTAAGGTTTGCAAAGACAAAAGTTAGTTTTTTTATTCAATATAACAGTGTAACTGTCATACTAAATATGAAAGGTTTATAATCATAACTCCAAAACCAAATATGACATTTGTCTTAAAAAGCCTTTAATATTGAATTTATGTAAGTTTTAGCAGAATAAGGTATTTTGGAAAGAATCACAAATACAAATATTAGATTTTACTGGCCTCATATTGGTCACACTCAAAATGACAGTTTTTGAAACATAACTCCAAAAATACACATGCAAAATGTCTAATAATGCCTGAAGAAATGCATCTTCGAGAGTTTTCCTGAAAAAAAACATTTGGTAAGGTTTGCAAAAACAAAATTTGATTTTTTACTCAATTTGACAGTAATGTACTTAGAATCCTGAGATAATGCGAAAAAAGCAATAACAATGTATTCAAACATAATTCATAATCCAAACGTGCAAAAATGTCTAAACATGCCTGTGATATTGAATACATGTGAGTTTTACTAGATACAGTTGTTTTTCAATGGTTTGCAAATACAAAAATGAGGTTTTACTCAATATAACTGTTTACGGTAAGACTCAATATGACAGTTATTTAAACATAACTCCTACACCACACATGAAAAATGGCTAATAATGCCTGAAATAATGCATCTTTGGGAGTTTTACTCGAAACATATGCTTTTTTAAATCTTGCAAATGCAAAAAGTTGTTTTTTACTCAATATGACTATAATAGTCTTAGAATCCTGAGATAATGCGAAAAAAGCAATAAAAAGGTATTCAAACATAACTTCTAAACAACAAATGCAAAATGGCTAATAATGCCTAGAGATATGTTTTTTTGTTAGTTGTACTAAAAAAATGATCTTTTGTAAGGTTTGCAAAGACACAAGTTAGTTGTTTTTTTTTCCAATATAACAGTGTAACTGTCATACAAAATATGAAAGGTTTATAATCATAACTCCAGAACCAAATATGAAATTTGTCTTGAAAATCCTTTAATATTGAATTTATGTGAGTTTTAGCAGAATCAGGTATTTTGGAAAGAATCACAAATACAAATATTAGATTTTACTGAACTCAATTTGGTCACACTCAAAATGACAGTTTTTGAAACATAACTCCAAAAATACACATGCAAAATGTCTAAAAATGCCTGAAGAAATGCATCTTCGAAAGTTTTCCAGAAAAAAAACATTTGGTAAGGTTTGCAAAAAAAAAAATTGATTTGTTACTCAATTTGACAATAATGTACTTAGAATACTGAGATAATGCGAAAAAAGCAATAAAAATGTATTCAAACATAATTCCTAATCCAAACGTGCAAAATGTCTAAAAATGCCTGTGATATTGAATACATGTGAGTTTTACTAGATACAGTTGTTTCTCAATGGTTTGCAAATACAAAAATGAGGTTTTACTCAATATGACTGTATACTGTAACACTCAATATGACAGTTATTTAAACATAACTCCTACACCACACATGAAAAATGGCTAATAATGCCTGAAATAATGCATCTTTGGGAGTTTTACTCGTAACATATGCTTTTTTAAATCTTGCAAATGCAAAAAGTTGTGTTTTACTCAATATGACTATTATAGTCTTAGAATCCTGAGATAATGCGAAAAAAGTAATAAAAATGCATTCAAACATAACTTCTAAACAACACATGCAAAATGGCTAATAATGCCTAGAGATATGTATTTTGGTTAGTTGTACTAGAAAAATGATCTTTTGTAAGGTTTGCAAAGACAAAAGTTAGTTTTTTTATTCAATATAACAGTGTAACTGTCATACTAAATATGAAAGGTTTATAATCATAACTCCAAAACCAAATATGACATTTGTCTTAAAAAGCCTTTAATATTGAATTTATGTAAGTTTTAGCAGAATAAGGTATTTTGGAAAGAATCACAAATACAAATATTAGATTTTACTGAACTCATATTGGTCACACTCAAAATGACAGTTTTTGAAACATAACTCCAAAAATACACATGCAAAATGTCTAATAATGCCTGAAGAAATGCATCTTCGAGAGTTTTCCTGAAAAAAAAACATTTGGTAAGGTTTGCAAAAACAAAATTTGATTTGTTACTCAATTTGACAGTAATGTACTTAGAATCCTGAGATAATGCGAAAAAAGCAATAAAAATGTATTCAAACATAATTCCTAATCCAAACGTGCAAAATGTCTAAAAATGCCTGTGATATTGAATACATGTTAGTTTTACTAGATACAGTTGTTTTTCAATGGTTTGCAAATACAAAAATGAGGTTTTACTCAATATAACTGTTTACTGTAAGACTCAATATGACAGTTATTTAAACATAACTCCTACACCACACATGAAAAATGGCTAATAATGCCTGAAATAATGCATCTTTGGGAGTTTTACTCGAAACATATGCTTTTTTAAATCTTGCAAATGCAAAAAGTTGTTTTTTACTCAATATGACTATAATAGTCTTAGAATCCTGAGATAATGCGAAAAAAGCAATAAAAATGTATTCAAAAATAACTTCTAAACAACACATGCAAAATGGCTAATAATGCCTAGAGATATGTTTTTTTGTTAGTTGTACTAGAAACATGATCTTTTGTAAGGTTTGCAAAGACACAAGTTAGTTTTTTTATTCAATATAACAGTGTAACTGTCATCCTAAATATGAAAGGTTTATAATCATAACTCCAAAACCAAATATGAAATGTGTCTTAAAAAGCCTTTAATATTGAATTTATGTGAGTTTTAGCAGAATCAGGTATTTTGGAAAGAATCACAAATACAAATATTAGATTTTACTGAACTCATATTGGTCACACTCAAAATGACAGTTTTTGAAACATAACTCCAAAAATACACATGCAAAATGTCTAATAATGCCTGAAGAAATGCATCTTTGAGAGTTTTCCAGAAAAAAAACATTTGGTAAGGTTTGCAAAAACAAAATTTGATTTGTTACTCAATTTGACAGTAATGTACTTAGAATCCTGAGATAATGCGGAAAAAGCAATAAAAATGTATTCAAACATAATTCCTAATCCAAACGTGCAAAATGTCTAAAAATGCCTGAAGAAATGCATCTTCGAGAGTTTTCCTGAAAAAAAAAAACATTTGGTAAGGTTTGCAAAAACTAAATTTGATTTGTTACTCAATTTGACAGTAATGTCCTTAGAATCCTGAGATAATACGAACAAAGCAATAAAAATTTATTCACACATAATTCCTAATCCAAACGTGCAAAATGTCTAAAAATGCCTGTGATATTGAATACATGTGAGTTTTACTAGATACAGTTGTTTTTCAATGGTTTGCAAATACAAAAATGAGGTTTTACTCAATATGACTGTATACTGTAACACTCAATATGACAGTTATTTAAACATAACTCCTACACCACACATGAAAAATGGCTAATAATGCCTGAAATAATGCATCTTTGGGAGTTTTACTCGAAACATATGCTTTTTTAAAACTTGCAAATGCAAAAAGTTGTTTTTTACTCAATATGACAATAATGTTCTTAGAATCCTGAGATAATGCGAAAAAAGCAATAAAAATGTATTCAAACATAACTTCTAAACAACACATGCAAAATGGCTAATAATGCCTAGAGATATGTTTTTTTGTTAGTTGTACTAGAAAAATGATCTTTTGTAAGGTTTGCAAAGACACAAGTTAGTTTTTTTATTCAATTTAACAGTGTACCTGTCATCCTAAATATGAAAGGTTTATAATCATAACTCCAAAACCAAATATGATATTTGTCTTAAAAAGCCTTTAATATTGAATTTATGTGAGTTTTAGCAGAATCAGGTATTTTGGAAAGAATCACAAATACAAATATTAGATTTAACTGGCCTCATATTGGTCACACTCAAAATGACAGTTTTTGAAACATAACTCCAAAAATACACATGCAAAATGTCTAAAAATGCCTGAAGAAATGCATCTTCAAGAGTTTTCCTGAAAAAAAAAAACATCTGGTAAGGTTTGCAAAAACAAAATTTGATTTGTTACTCAATTTGACAGTAATGTACTTAGAATCCTGAGATAATGCGAAAAAAGCAATACAAATGTATTCAAACATAATTCCTAATCCGAACGTGCAAAATGTCTAAAAATGCCTGTGATTTTGAATACATGTGAGTTTTACTAGATACAGTTGTTTTTCAAAGGTTTGCAAATACAAAAATGAGGTTTTACTCAATATGACTGTATACTGTAACACTCAATATGACAGTTATTTAAACATAACTCCTACACCACACATGAAAAATGGCTAATAATGCCTGAAATAATGCATCTTTGGGAGTTTCACTCGAAACATATGCTTTTTTAAATCTTGCAAATGCAAAAAGTAGTTTTTTACTCAATATGACTATAATAGTCTTAGAATCTTGAGATAATGCGAAAAAAGCAATAAAAAGGTATTCAAACATAACTTCTAAACAACACATGCAAAATGGCTAATAATGCCTGAAGAAATGCATCTTCGAGAGTTTTCCTGAAAAAAAAAACATTTGGTAAGGTTTGCAAAAACAAAATTTGATTTGTTTCTCAATTTGACAGTAATGTACTTAGAATCCTGAGATAATGCGAACAAAGCAATAAAAATGTATTCAAACATAATTCCTAATCCAAACGTGCAAAATGTCTAAAAATGCCTGTGATATTGAATACATGTGAGTTTTACTAGATACAGTTGTTTTTCAATGGTTTGCAAATACAAAAATGAGGTTTTACTCAATATGACTGTATACTGTAACACTCAATATGACAGTTATTTAAACATAACTCCTACACCACACATGAAAAATAGCTAATAATGCCTGAAATAATGCATCTTTGGGAGTTTTACTTGAAACATATGCTTTTTTAAATCTTACAAATGCAAAAAGAAGTTTTTTACTCAATTTGACTATTATAGTCTTAGAATCCTGAGATAATGCGAAAAAAGCAATAAAAAGGTATTCAAACATAACTTCTAAACAACAAATGAAAAGGGGCTAATAATGCCTAGAGATATGTATTTTGGTTAGCTGTACTAGAAAAATGATCTTTTGTAAGGTTTGCAAAGACACAAGTTAGTTTTTTTTTTTTCAATATAACAGTGTATCTGTCATACTAAATATGAAAGGTTTATAATCATAACTCCAAAACCAAATATGACATTTGTCTTAAAAAGCCTTTAATATTGAATTTATGTGAGTTTTAGCAGAATCAGGTATTTTGGAAAGAATCACAAATACAAATATTAGATTTAACTGGCCTCATATTGGTCACACTCAAAATGACAGTTTTTGAAACATAACTCCAAAAATACACATGCAAAATGTCTAATAATGCCTGAAGAAATGCATCTTCGAGAGTTTTCCAGAAAAAAAAAAACATTTGGTAAGGTTTGCAAAAACAAAATTTGATTTGTTACTCAATTTGACAGTAATGTACTTAGAAGCCTGAGATAATGCGAAAACAGCAATAAAAATGTATTCAAACATAATTCCTAATCCAAACGTGCAAAATGTCTAAAAATGCCTGTGATATTGAATACATGTGAGTTTCACTAGATACAGTTGTTTTTCAATGGTTAGCAAATACAAAAATGAGGTTTTACTCAATATGACTCTATACTGTAACACTCAATATGACAGTTATTTAAACATAACTCCTACACCACACATGAAAAATGGCTAATAATGCCTGAAATAATGCATCTTTGGGAGTTTTACTCGAAACGTATGCTTTTTTAAATCTTGCAAATGCAAAAAGTTGTTTTTTACTCAATATGACTATAATAGTCTTAGAATCCAGAGATAATGCGAAAAAAGCAATAAAAATGTATTCAAACATAACTTCTAAACAACACATGCAAAATGGCTAGTAATGCCTAGAGATATGTTTTTTTTGTTAGTTGTACTAGAAATATGATCTTTTGTAAGGTTTGCAAAGACACAAGTTAGTTTTTTTTATTCAATTTAACAGTGTAACTGTCATCCTAAATATCAAAGGTGTATAATCAAAACTCCAAAACCAAATATGAAATTTGTCTTAAAAAGCCTTTAATATTGAATTTATGTGAGTTTTAGCAGAATCAGGTATTTTGGAAAGAATCACAAATACAAATATTAGATTTTACTGAACTCATATTGGTCACACTCAAAATGACAGTTTTTGAAACATAACTCCAAAAATACACATGCAAAATGTCTAATAATGCCTGAAGAAATGCATCTTTGAGAGTTTTCCAGAAAAAAAACATTTGGTAAGGTTTGCAAAAACAAAATTTGATTTGTTACTCAATTTGACAGTAATGTACTTAGAATCCTGAGATAATGCGGAAAAAACAATAAAAATGTATTCAAACATAATTCCTAATCCAAACGTGCAAAATGTCTAATAATGCCTGAAGAAATGCATCTTCGAGAGTTTTCCTGAAAAAAAAAACATTTGGTAAGGTTTGCAAAAACAAAATTTGATTTGTTACTCAATTTGACAGTAATGTCCTTAGAATCCTGAGATAATGCGAACAAAGCAATAAAAATGTATTCACACATAATTCCTAATCCAAACGTGCAAAATGTCAAAAAATGCCTGTGATATTGAATACATGTGAGTTTTACTAGATACAGTTGTTTTTCAATGGTTTGCAAATACAAAAATGAGGTTTTACTCAATATGACTGTATACTGTAACACTCAATATGACAGTTATTTAAACATAACTCCTACACCACACATGAAAAATGGCTAATAATGCCTGAAATAATGCATCTTTGGGAGTTTTACTCGAAACATATGCTTTTTTAAATCTTGCAAATGCAAAAAGTTGTTTTTTACTCAATTTGACTATAATAGTCTTAGAATCCTGAGATAATGCGAAAAAAGCAATAAAAATGTATTCAAACATAACTTCTAAACAACACATGCAAAATGGCTAATAATGCCTAGAGATATGTTTTTTTGTTAGTTGTACTAGAAATATGATCTTTTGTAAGGTTTGCAAAGACAAAAGTTAGTTTTTTTATTCAATTTAACAGTGTAACTGTCATCCTAAATATGAAAGGTTTATAATCATAACTCCAAAACCAAATATGAAATTTGTCTTAAAAAGCCTTTAATATTGAATTTATGTGAGTTTTAGCAGAATCAGGTATTTTGGAAAGAATCACAAATACAAATATTAGATTTTACTGGCCTCATATTGGTCACACTCAAAATGACAGTTTTTGAAACATAACTCCAAAAATACACATGCAAAATGTCTAATAATGCCTGAAGAAATGCATCTTCGAGAGTTTTCCTGAAAAAAAAAACATCTGGTAAGGTTTGCAAAAACAAAATTTGATTTGTTACTCAATTTGACAGTAATGTAATTAGAAGCCTGAGATAATGCGAAAACAGCAATAAAAATGTATTCAAACATAATTCCTAATCCAAACGTGCAAAATGTCTAAAAATGCCTGTGATATTGAATACATGTGAGTTTTACTAGATACAGTTGTTTTTCAATGGTTTGCAAATACAAAAATGAGGTTTTACTCAATATGACTGTATACTGTAACACTCAATATGACAGTTATTTAAACATAACTCCTACACCACACATGAAAAATGGCTAATAATGCCTGAAATAATGCATCTTTGGGAGTTTTACTCGAAACATATGCTTTTTTAAATCTTGCAAATGCAAAAAGTAGTTTTTTACTCAATATGACTATAATAGTCTTAGACTCATGAGATAATGCAAAAAAAGCAATAAAAATTTATTCAAACATAACTTCTAAACAACACATGCAAAATGGCTAATAATGCCTAGAGATATGTTTTTTTGTTTGTTGTACTAGAAAAATGATCTTTTGTAAGGTTTGCAAAGACACAAATTAGTTTTTTTATTCAATTTAAGAGTGTAACTGTCATCCTAAATATGAAAGGTTTATAATCATAACTCCAAAACCAAATATGAAATTTGTCTTAAAAAGCCTTTAATATTGAATTCATGTGAGTTTTAGCAGAATCAGGTATTTTGGAAAGAATCACAAATACAAATATTAGATTTTACTGGCCTCATATTGGTCACACTCAAAATGACAGTTTTTGAAACATAACTCCAAAAATACACATGCAAAATGTCTAATAATGCCTGAAGAAATGCATCTTCGAGAGTTTTCCAGAAAAAAAACATTTGGTAAGGTTTGCAAAAACAAAATTTGATTTGTTACTCAATTTGACAGTAATGTACTTAGAATCCTGAGATAATGCGAAAAAAGCAATAAAAATTTATTCAAACATAATTCCTAATCCAAACGTGCAAAATGTCTAAAAATGCCTGTGATATTGAATACATGTGAGTTTTACTAGATACAGTTGTTTTTCAATGGTTTGCAAATACAAAAATGAGGTTTTACTCAATATAACTGTATACTGTAACACTCAATATGACAGTTATTTAAACATAACTCGTACACCACACATGAAAAATGGCTAATAATGCCTGAAATAATGCATCTTTGGGAGTTTTACTCGAAACATATGCTTTTTTAAATCTTGCAAATGTAAAAAGTAGTTTTTTACTCAATATGACTATAATAGTCTTAGAATCCTGAGATAATGCGAAAAAAGCAATAAAAATGTATTCAAACATAACTTCTAAACAACATATGCAAAATGGCTAATAATGCCTAGAGACATGTTTTTGTGTTAGTTGTACTAGAAAAAGGATCTTTTGTAAGGTTTGCAAAGACACAAGTTAGTTTTTTTATTCAATATAACAGTGTAACTGTCATACTAAATATGAAAGGTTTATAATCATAACTCCAAAACCAAATATGAAATTTCTCTTAAAAAAACTCTAATATTGAATGTATGTGAGTTTTAGCAGAATCAGGTATTTTGGAAAGAATCACAAATACAAATATTAGATTTTACTGGCCTCATATTGGTCACACTCAAAATGACAGTTTTTGAAACATAACTCCAAAAATACACATGCAAAATGTCTAATAATGCCTGAAGAAATGCATCTTCGAGAGTTTTCCTGAAAAAAAAACATTTGGTAAGGTTTGCAAAAACAAAATTTGATTTGTTTCTCAATTTGACAGTAATGTACTTAGAATCCTGAGATAATGCGAACAAAGCAATAAAAATGTATTCAAACATAATTCCTAATCCAAACGTGCAGAATGTCTAAAAATGCCTGTGATATTGAATACATGTGAGTTTTACTAGATACAGTTGTTTTTCTATGGTTTGCAAATACAAAAATGAGGTTTTACTCAATATGACTGTATACTGTAACACTCAATATGACAGTTATTTAAACATAACTCCTACACCACACATGAAAAATAGCTAATAATGCCTGAAATTGTGCATCTTTGGGAGTTTTACTTGAAACATATGCTTTTTTAAATCTTACAAATGCAAAAAGAAGTTTTTTACTCAATGTGACTATAATAGTCTTAGAATCCTGAGATAATGTGAAAAAAGCAATAAAAAGGTATTCAAACATAACTTCCAAACAACTAATGCAAAATGGCTAATAATGCCTAGAGATATGTATTTTCGTTAGCTGTACTAGAAAAATGATCTTTTGTAAGGTTTGCAAAGACACAAGTTAGTTTTTTTTTTTTCAATATAACAGTGTAACTGTCATACTAAATATGAAAGGTTTATAATCATAACTCCAAAACCAAATATGACATTTGTCTTAAAAAAGCCTTTAATATTGAATTTAGGTAAGTTTTAGCAGAATCAGGTATTTTGGAAAGAATCACAAATACAAATATTAGGTTTTACTGGCCTCATATTGGTCACACTCAAAATGACAGTTTTTGAAACATAACTCCAAAAATACACATGCAAAATGTCTAATAATGCCTGAAGAAATGCATCTTCGAGAGTTTTCCTGAAAAAAAAAACATCTGGTAAGGTTTGCAAAAACAAAATTTGATTTGTTACTCAATTTGACAGTAATGTACTTAGAATCCTGGGATAATGCAAAAAAAGCAATAAAAATGTATTCAAACATAATTCCTAATCCAAACGTGCAAAATGTCTAAAAATGCCTGTGATATTGAATACATGTGAGTTTTACTAGATACAGTTGTCTTTCTATGGTTTGCAAATACAAAAATGAGGTTTTACTCGATATGACTGTATACTGTAACACTCAATATGACAGTTATTTAAACATAACTCCTACACCACACATGAAAAATAGCTAATAATGCCTGAAATAATGCATCTTTGGGAGTTTTACTCGAAACATATGCTTTTTTAAATCTTGCAAATGCAAAAAGAAGTTTTTTACTCAATATGACTATAATAGTCTTAGAATCCTGAGATAATGTGAAAAAAGTAATAAAAAGGTATTCAAACATAACTTCTAAACAACAAATGCAAAATGGCTAATAATGCCTAGAGATATGTATTTTGGTTAGTTGTACTAGAAAAATGATCTTTTGTAAGGTGTGCAAAGACACAAGTTAGTTTTTTTTTTTTTTCAATATAACAGTGTAACTGTCATACTAAATATGAAAGGTTTATAATCATAACTCCAAAACCAAATATGACATTTGTCTTAAAAAGCCTTTAATATTGAATTTATGTAAGTTTTAGCAGAATCAGGTATTTTGGAAAGAATCACAAATACAAATATTAGGTTTTACTGGCCTCATATTGGTCACACTCAAAATGACAGTTTTCGAAACATAACTCCAAAAATACACATGCAAAATGTCTAATAATGCCTGAAGAAATATATCTTCGAGAGTTTTCCTGAAAAAAAACATCTGGTAAGGTTTGCAAAAACAAAATTTGATTTGTTACTCAATTTGACAGTAATGTACTTAGAATCCTGAGATAATGCGAAAAAAGCAATAAAAATGTATTCAAACATAATTCCTAATCCAAACGTGCAAAATGTCTAAAAATGCCTGTGATATTGAATACATGTGAGTTTTACCAGATACAGTTGTTTTTCTATGGTTTGCAAATACAAAAATTAGGTTTTACTCAATATGACTGTATACTGTAACACTCAATATGACAGTTATTTAAACATAACTCCTACACCACACACGAAAAATGGCTAATAATGCCTGAAATAATGCATCTTCGGGAGTTTTACTCGAAACATATGCTTTTTTAAATCTTGCAATTGCAAAAAGTAGTTTTTTACTCAATATCACTATAATATTCTTAGAATCCTGAGATAATGCGAAAAAAGCATTACAAATGTATTCAAACATAACTTCTAAACAACACATGCAAAATGGCTAATAATGCCTAGAGATATGTATTTTGGTTAGTTGTACTAGAAAATGATCTTTTGTAAGGTTTGCAAAGACACAAGTTAGTTTTTTTTCCCAATATAACAGTGTAACTGTCATACTAAATATGAAAGGTTTATAATCATAAGTCCAAAACCAAATATGACATTTGTCTTAAAAATCCTTTAATATTGAATTTATGTAAGTTTTAGCAGAATCAGGTATTTTGGAAAGAATCACAAATACAAATATTAGATTTTACTGGCCTCATATTGGTCACACTCAAAATGACAGTTTTTGAAACATAACTCCAAAAATACACATGCAAAATGTCTAATAATGCCTGAAGAAATGCATCTTCGAGAGTTTTCCAGAAAAAAAACATTTGGTAAGGTTTGCAAAAACAAAATTTGATTTGTTACTCAATTTGACAGTAATGTACTTAGAAGCCTGAGATAATGCGAAAACAGCAATAAAAATGTATTCAAACATAATTCCTAATCCAAACGTGCAAAATGTCTAAAAATGCCTGTGATATTGAATACATGTGAGTTTTACTAGCTACAGTTGTTTTTCAATGGTTTGCAAATACAAAAATGAGGTTTTACTCAATATGACTGTATACTGTAACACTCAATATGACAGTTATTTAAACATAACTCGTACACCACACATGAAAAATGGCTAATAATGCCTGAAATAATGCATCTTTGGGAGTTTTACTCGAAACATATGCTTTTTTAAATCTTGCAAATGCAAAAAGTAGTTTTTTACTCAATATGACTATAATAGTCTTAGAATCCTGAGATAATGCGAAAAAAGCAATAAAAATGTATTCAAACATAACTTCTAAACAACACATGCAAAATGGCTAATAATGCCTAGAGATATGTTTTTTTGTTAGTTGTACTAGAAAAAGGATCTTTTGTAAGGTTTGCAAAGACACAAGTTAGTTTTTTTATTCAATATAACAGTGTAACTGTCATACTAAATATGAAAGGTTTATAATCATAACTCCAAAACCAAATATGAAATTTGTCTTAAAAAAAACTCTAATATTGAATGTATGTGAGTTTTAGCAGAATCAGGTATTTTGGAAAGAATCACAAATACAAATATTAGATTTTACTGGCCTCATATTGGTCACACTCAAAATGACAGTTTTTGAAACATAACTCCAAAAATACACATGCAAAATGTGTAATAATGCCTGAAGAAATGCATCTTCGAGAGTTTTCCTGAAAAAAAAAAACATTTGGTAAGGTTTGCAAAAACAAAATTTGATTTGTTTCTCAATTTGACAGTAATGTACTTAGAATCCTGAGATAATGCGAACAAAGCAATAAAAATGTATTCAAACATAATTCCTAATCCAAACGTGCAGAATGTCTAAAAATGCCTGTGATATTGAATACATGTGAGTTTTACTAGATACAGTTGTTTTTCTATGGTTTGCAAATACAAAAATGAGGTTTTACTCAATATGACTGTATACTGTAACACTCAATATGACAGTTATTTAAACATAACTCCTACACCACACATGAAAAATAGCTAATAATGCCTGAAATAATGCCTCTTTGGGAGTTTTACTTGAAACATATGCTTTTTTAAATCTTACAAATGCAAAAATAAGTTTTTTACTCAATGTGACTATAATAGTCTTAGAATCCTGAGATAATGTGAAAAAAGCAATAAAAAGGTATTCAAACATAACTTCTAAACAACAAATGCAAAATGGCTAATAATGCCTAGAGATATGTATTTTCGTTAGCTGTACTAGAAAAATGATCTTTTGTAAGGTTTGCAAAGACACAAGTTAGTTTTTTTTTTTCAATATAACAGTGTAACTGTCATACTAAATATGAAAGGTTTATAATCATAACTCCAAAACCAAATATGACATTTGTCTTAAGAAGCCTTTAATATTGAATTTAGGTAAGTTTTAGCAGAATCAGGTATTTTGGAAAGAATCACAAATACAAATATTAGGTTTTACTGGCCTCATATTGGTCACACTCAAAATGACAGTTTTTGAAACATAACTCCAAAAATACACATGCAAAATGTCTAATAATGCCTGAAGAAATGCATCTTCGAGGGTTTTCCTGAAAAAAAAACATTTGGTAAGGTTTGCAAAAACAAAATTTGATTTGTTACTCAATTTGACAGTAATGTACTTAGAATCCTGAGATAATGCGAACAAAGCAATAAAAATGTATTCAAACATAATTCCTAATCCAAACGTGCAAAATGTCAAAAAATGCCTGTGATATTGAATACATGTGAGTTTTACTAGATACAGTTGTTTTTCAATGGTTTGCAAATACAAAAATGAGGTTTTACTCAATATGACTGTATACTGTAACACTCAATATGACAGTTATTTAAACATAACTCCTACACCACACATGAAAAATGGCTAATAATGCCTGAAATAATGCATCTTTGGGAGTTTTACTCGAAACATATGCTTTTTTAAATCTTGCAAATGCAAAAAGTAGTTTTTTACTCAATATGACTATAATAGTCTTAGAATCCTGAGATAGTCCGAAAAAAGCAATAAAAATGTATTCAAACATAACTTCTAAACAACACATGCAAAATGGCTAATAATGCCTAGAGATATGTTTTTTTTTAGCTGTACAAGAAAAATGATCTTTTGTAAGGTTTGCAAAGACACAAGTTAGTTTTTTTATTCAATATAACAGTGTAACTGTCATACTAAATATGAAAGGTTTATAATCATAACTCCAAAACCACATATGACATTTGTCTTAAAAAGCCTTTAATATTGAATTCATGTAAGTTTTTGCAGAATCAGGTATTTTGGAAAGAATCACAAATACATATATTAGGTTTTACTGGCCTCATATTGGTCACACTCAAAATGACTGTTTTTGAAACATAACTCCAAAAATACACATGCAAAATGTCTAATAATGCCTGAAGAAATATATCTTCGAGAGTTTTCCTGAAAAAAAAAAACATCTGGTAAGGTTTGCAAAAACAAAATTTGATTTGTTACTCAATTTGACAGTAATGTACTTAGAATCCTGAGATAATGCGAAAAAAGCAATAAAAATGTATTCAAACATAATTCCTAATCCAAACGTGCAAAATGTCTAAAAATGCCTGTGATATTGAATACATGTGAGTTTTACTAGATACAGTTGTTTTTCAATGGTTTGCAAATACAAAAATGAGGTTTTACTCAATATGTCTGTATACTGTAACAGTCAATATGACAGTTATTTAAACATAACTCCTACACCACACATGAAAAATGGCTAATAATGCCTGAAATAATGCATCTTTGGGAGTTTTACTCGAAACATATGCTTTTTTAAATCTTGCAAATGCAAAAAGTTGTTTTTTACTCAATATGACAATAATGTTCTTAGAATCCTGAGATAATGCGAAAAAAGCAATAAAAATGTATTCAGAAATAACTTCTAAACAACACATGCAAAATGGTTAATAATGCCTAGAGATATGTTTTTTTGTTAGTTGTACTAGATAAATGATCTTTTGTAAGGTTTGCAAAGACACAAGTTAGTTTTTTTATTCAATTTAACAGTGTACCTGTCATCCTAAATATGAAAGGTTTATAATCATAACTCCAAAACCAAATATGAAATTTGTCTTAAAAAGCCTTTAATATTGAATTTATGTGAGTTTTAGCAGAATCAGGTATTTGGGAAAGAATCACAAACACAAATATTAGATTTTACTGGTCTCATATTGGTCCACTCAAAATGACAGTTTTTGAAACATAACTCCAAAAATACACATGCAAAATGTCTAATAATGCCTGAAGAAATGCATCTTCGAGAGTTTTCCTGAAAAAAAAAACATTTGGTAAGGTTTGCAAAAACAAAATTTGATTTGTTACTCAATTTGACAGTAATGTACTTAGAATCCTGAGATAATGGGAAAAAAGCAATAAAAATGTATTCAAACATAATTCCTAATCCAAACGTGCAAAATGTCTAAAAATGCCTGTGATATTGAATACATGTGAGTTTTACTAGATACAGTTGTTTTTCAATGGTTTGCAAATACAAAAATGAGGTTTTACTCAATATAACTGTATACTGTAACACTCAATATGACAGTTATTTAAACATAACTCCTACACCACACATGAAAAATGGCTAATAATGCCTGAAATAATGCATCTTTGGGAGTTTTACTCGAAACAAATGCTTTTTTAAATCTTGCAAATGCAAAAAGTAGTTTTTTACTCAATATGACTATAATAGTCTTAGAATCCTGAGATAATGCGAAAAAAGCAATAAAAATGTATTCAAACATAACTTCTAAACAACAAATGCAAAATGGCTAATAATGCCTAGAGATATGTTTTTTTGTTAGTTGTACTAGAAAAATTATCTTTTGTAAGGTTTGCAAAGACAAAAGTTAGTTTTTTTATTCAATATAACAGTGTAACTGTCATACTAAATATGAAAGGTTTATAATCATAACTCCAAAACCAAATATGAAATTTGTCTTAAAAAGCCTTTAATATTGAATTTATGTGAGTTTTAGCAGAATTAGGTATTTTGGAAAGAATCACAAATACAAATATTAGGTTTTACTGGCCTCATATTGGTCACACTCAAAATGACAGTTTTTGAAACATAACTCCAAAAATACACATGCAAAATGTCTAATAATGCCTGAAGAAATATATCTTTGAGAGTTTTCCAGAAAAAAAAAATATCTGGTAAGGTTTGCAAAAAAATAATTTGATTTGTTACTCAATTTGACAGTAATGTACTTAGAATCCTGAGATAATGCAAAAAAACAATAAAAATGTATTCAAACATAATTCCTAATCCAAACGTGCAAAATGTCTAAAAATGCCTGTGATATTGAATACATGTGAGTTTTACTAGATACAGTTGTTTTTCAATGGTTTGCAAATACAAAAATGAGGTTTTACTCAATATGACTGTATACTGTAACACTCAATATGACAGTTATTTAAACATAACTCCTACACCACACATGAAAAATGGCTAATAATGCCTGGAATAATGCATCTTTGGGAGTTTTACTCGAAACATATGCTTTTTTAAATCTTGCAAATGTAAAAAGTTGTTTTTTACTCAATATGACTATTATAGTCTTAGAATCCTGAGATAATGCGAAAAAAGCAATAAAAATGTATTCAAACATAACTTCTAAACAACACATGCAAAATGGCTAATAATGCCTAGAGATATGTTTTTTTGTTAGTTGTACTAGAAAAATGATCTTTTGTAAGGTTTGCAAAGATACAAGTTAATTTTTTTGATTCAATATAACTGTGTAACTGTCATACTAAATATGGAAGGTTTATAATCATAACTCCAAAACCAAATATGAAATGTGTCTTAAAAAGCCTTTAATATTGAATTTATGTGAGTTTTAGCAGAATCAGGTATTTTGGAAAGAATCACAAATACAAATATTAGATTTTACTGGCCTCATATTGGTCACACTCAAAATGACAGTTTTTTAAACATAACTCCAAAAATACACATGCAAAATGTCTAATAATTCCTGAAGAAATGCATCTTCGAGAGTTTTCCAGAAAAAAAACATTTGGTAAGGTTTGCAAAAACAAAATTTGATTTGTTACTCAATTTGACAGTAATGTACTTAGAATCCTGATATAATGCGAAAAAAGCAATAAAAATGTATTCAAACATAATTCCTAATCCAAACGTGCAAAATGTCTAAAAATGCCTGTGATATTGAATACATGTTAGTTTTACTAGATACAGTTGTTTTTCAATGGTTTGCAAATACAAAAATTAGTTTTACTCAATATGACTGTATACTGTAACACTCAATATGACAGTTATTCAAACATAACTCCTACACCACACATGAAAAATGGCTAATAATGCCTGAAATAATGCATCTTTGGGAGTTTTACTCGAAACATATGCTTTTTTAAATCTTGCAAATGCAAAAAGTAGTTTTTTACTCAATATGACACTAATGTTCTTAGAATCCTGAGATAATGCGAAAAAAACAATAAAAATGTATTCAAACATAACTTATAAACAACACATGCAAAATGGCTAATAATGCCTAGAGATATGTTTTTGTGTTAGTTGTACTAGAAAAATGATCTTTTGTAAGGTTTGCAAAGACACAAGTTAGTTTTTTTATTCAATATAACAGTGTAACTGTCATACTAAATATGAAAGGTTTATAATCATAACTCCAAAACCAAATATGAAATTTGTCTTAAAAAAAACTCTAATATTGAATTTATGTGAGTTTTAGCAGAATCAGGTATTTTGGAAAGAATCACAAATACAAATATTAGATTTTACTGGCCTCATATTGGTCACACTCAAAATGACAGTTTTTGAAACATAACTCCAAAAATACACATGCAAAATGTCTAATAATGCCCGAAGAAAAGCATCTTCGAGAGTTTTCCAGAAAAAAAACATTTGGTAAGGTTTGCAAAAACAAAATTTGATTTGTTACTCAATTTGACAGTAATGTACTTAGAATCCTGAGATAATGCGAAAAAAGCAATAAAAATGTATTCAAACATAATTCCTAATCCAAACGTGCAAAATGTCTAAAAAAGCCTGTGATATTGAATACATGTGAGTTTTACTAGATACAGTTGTTTTTCTATGGTTTGCAAATACAAAAATGAGGTTTTACTCAATATGACTGTATACTGTAACACTCAATATGACAGTTATTTAAACATAACTCCTACACCACACATGAAAAATGGCTAATAATGCCTGAAATAATGCATCTTTGGGAGTTTTACTCGAAACATATGCTTTTTTAAATCTTGCAAATGCAAAAAGTAGTTTTTTTACTCAATATGACTATAATAGTCTTAGAATCCTGAGATAATGCGAAAAAAGCAATAAAAATGTATTCAAACATAACTTCTAAACAACACATGCAAAATGGCTAATAATGCCTAGAGATATGTTTTTTTGTTAGTTGTACTAGAAACATGATCTTTTGTAAGGTTTGCAAAGACACAAGTTAGTTTTTATATTCAATTTAACAGTGTAACTGTCATCCTAAATATGAAAGGTTTATAATCATAACTCCAAAACCAAATATGAAATTTGTCTTAAAAAGCCTTTAATATTGAATTTATGTGAGTTTTAGCAGAATAAGGTATTTTGGAAAGAATCACAAATACAAATATTAGATTTTACTGGCCTCATATTGGTCACACTCAAAATGACAGTTTTTGAAACATAACTCCAAAAATACACATGCAAAATGTCTAATAATGCCTGAAGAAATGGATCTTCGAGAGTTTTCCAGAAAAAAAAATTATCTGGTAAGGTTTGCAAAAAAAAAATTTGATTTGTTAGTCAATTTGACAGTAATGTACTTAGAATCCTGAGATAATGCGAAAAAACAATAAAAATGTATTCAAACATAATTCATAATCCAAACGTGCAAAATGTCTAAAAATGCCTGTGATATTGAATACATGTGAGTTTTACTATATACAGTTGTTTTTTAATGGTTTGCAAATACAAAAATGAGGTTTTACTCAATATGACTGTATACTGTAACACTCAATATGACAGTTATTTAAACATAACTCCTACACCACACATGAAAAATGGCTAATAATGCCTGAAATAATGCATCTTTGGGAGTTTTACTCGAAACATATGCTTTTTTAAATTTTGCAAATGCAAAAAGTAGTTTTTTACTCAATATGACTATAATAGTCTTAGACTCCTGAGATAATGCGAAAAAAGCAATAAAAATGTATTCAAACATAACTTCTAAACAACACATGCAAAATGGCTAATAATGCCTAGAGATATGTTTTTTTGGTTAGTTGTACTAGACAAAATGATCTTTTGTAAGGTTTGCAAAGACACAAGTTAGTTTTTTTATTCAATATAACAGTGTAACTGTCATACTAAATATGAAAGGTTTATAATCATAACTCCAAAACCAAATATGACATTTGTCTTAAAAAGCCTTTAATATTGAATTTATGTAAGTTTAAGCAGAATCAGGTATTTTGGAAAGAATCACAAATACAAATATTAGATTTTACTGGCCTCATATTGGTCACACTCAAAATGACAGTTTTTGAAACATAACTCCAAAAATACACATGCAAAATGTCTAATAATGCCTGAAGAAATGCATCTTCGAGAGTTTTCCTGAAAAAAAAAACATTTGGTAAGGTTTGTAAAAAAAAATTTGATTTGTTACTCAATTTGACAGTAATGTACTTAGAATCCTGAGATAATGCGAAAAAAGCAATAAAAATGTATTCAAACATAATTCCTAATCCAAACGTGCAAAATGTCTGAAAATGCCTGTGATATTGAATACATGTGAGTTTTACTAGATACAGTTGTTTTTCAATGGTTTGCAAATACAAAAATGAGGTTTTACTCAATATGACTGTATACTGTAACACTCAATATGACAGTTATTTAAACATAACTCCTACACCACACATGAAAAATGGCTAATAATGCCTGAAATAATGCATCTTTGGGAGTTTTACTCGAAACATATGCTTTTTTAAATCTTGCAAATGCAAAAAGTTGTTTTTTTACTCAATATGACTATAATAGTCTTAGAATCCTGAGATAATGCGAAAAAAGCAATAAAATTGTATTCAAACATAACTTCTAAACAACACATGCAAAATGGCTAATAATGCCTAGAGATATGTTTTTTTGTTAGTTGTACTAGAAAAATGATCTTTTGTAAGGTTTGCAAAGACACAAGTTAGTTTTTTTATTCAATTTAACAGTGTAACTGTCATCCTAAATATGAAAGGTTTATAATCATAACTCCAAAACCAAATATGAAATTTGTCTTAAAAAGCCTTTAATATTGAATTTATGTGAGTTTTAGCAGAATTAGGTATTTTGGAAAGAATCACAAATACAAATATTAGGTTTTACTGGCCTCATATTGGTCACACTCAAAATGACAGTTTTTGAAACATAACTCCAAAAATACACATGCAAAATGTCTAATAATGCCTGAAGAAATATATCTTTGAGAGTTTTCCAGAAAAAAAAAATATCTGGTAAGGTTTGCAAAAAAATAATTTGATTTGTTACTCAATTTGACAGTAATGTACTTAGAATCCTGAGATAATGCAAAAAAACAATAAAAATGTATTCAAACATAATTCCTAATCCAAACGTGCAAAATGTCTAAAAATGCCTGTGATATTGAATACATGTGAGTTTTACTAGATACAGTTGTTTTTCAATGGTTTGCAAATACAAAAATGAGGTTTTACTCAATATGACTGTATACTGTAACACTCAATATGACAGTTATTTAAACATAACTCCTACACCACACATGAAAAATGGCTAATAATGCCTGAAATAATGCATCTTTGGGAGTTTTACTCGAAACATATGCTTTTTTAAATCTTGCAAATGCAAAAAGTATTTTTTTACTCAATATGACACTAATGTTCTTAGAATCCTGAGATAATGCGAAAAAAGCAATAAAAATGTATTCAAACATAACTTATAAACAACACATGCAAAATGGCTAATAATGCCTAGAGATATGTTTTTGTGTTAGTTGTACTAGAAAAATGATCTTTTGTAAGGTTTGCAAAGACACAAGTTAGTTTTTTTATTCAATATAACAGTGTAACTGTCATACTAAATATGAAAGGTTTATAATCATAACTCCAAAACCAAATATGAAATTTGTCTTAAAAAAAACTCTAATATTGAATTTATGTGAGTTTTAGCAGAATCAGGTATTTTGGAAAGAATCACAAATACAAATATTAGATTTTACTGGCCTCATATTGGTCACACTCAAAATGACAGTTTTTGAAACATAACTCCAAAAATACACATGCAAAATGTCTAATAATGCCCGAAGAAAAGCATCTTCGAGAGTTTTCCAGAAAAAAAACATTTGGTAAGGTTTGCAAAAACAAAATTTGATTTGTTACTCAATTTGACAGTAATGTACTTAGAATCCTGAGATAATGCGAAAAAAGCAATAAAAATGTATTCAAACATAATTCCTAATCCAAACGTGCAAAATGTCTAAAAAAGCCTGTGATATTGAATACATGTGAGTTTTACTAGATACAGTTGTTTTTCTATGGTTTGCAAATACAAAAATGAGGTGTTACTCAATATGACTGTATACTGTAACACTCAATATGACAGTTATTTAAACATAACTCCTACACCACACATGAAAAATGGCTAATAATGCCTGAAATAATGCATCTTTGGGAGTTTTACTCGAAACATATGCTTTTTTAAATCTTGCAAATGCAAAAAGTAGTTTTTTTACTCAATATGACTATAATAGTCTTAGAATCCTGAGATAATGCGAAAAAAGCAATAAAAATGTATTCAAACATAACTTCTAAACAACACATGCAAAATGGCTAATAATGCCTAGAGATATGTTTTTTTGTTAGTTGTACTAGAAACATGATCTTTTGTAAGGTTTGCAAAGACACAAGTTAGTTTTTATATTCAATTTAACAGTGTAACTGTCATCCTAAATATGAAAGGTTTATAATCATAACTCCAAAACCAAATATGAAATTTGTCTTAAAAAGCCTTTAATATTGAATTTATGTGAGTTTTAGCAGAATAAGGTATTTTGGAAAGAATCACAAATACAAATATTAGATTTTACTGGCCTCATATTGGTCACACTCAAAATGACAGTTTTTGAAACATAACTCCAAAAATACACATGCAAAATGTCTAATAATGCCTGAAGAAATGCATCTTCGAGAGTTTTCCTGAAAAAAAAAACATTTGGTAAGGTTTGCAAAAAAAAAATTTGATTTGTTAGTCAATTTGACAGTAATGTACTTAGAATCCTGAGATAATGCGAAAAAAGCAATAAAAATGTATTCTTACATAATTCCTAATCCAAAAGTGCGAAATGTCTAAAAATGCCTGTGATATTGCATACATGTGAGTTTTACTAGATACAGTTGTTTTTCTATGGTTTGCAAATACAAAAATGAGGTTTTACTCAATATGACTGTATACTGTAACACTCAATATGACAGTTATTTAAACATAACTCCTACACCACACATGAAAAATGGCTAATAATGCCTGAAATAATGCATCTTTGGGAGTTTTACTCGAAACATATGCTTTTTTAAATCTTGCAAATGCAAAAAGTTGTTTTTTTACTCAATATGACTATTATAGTCTTAGAATCCTGAGATAATGCGAAAAAAGCAATAAAAATGTATTCAAACATAACTTCTAAACAACACATGCAAAATGGCTAATAATGCCTAGAGATATGTATTTTGGTTAGTTGTACTAGAAACATGATCTTTTGTAAGGTTTGCAAAGACACAAGTTAGTTTTTTTATTCAATTTAACAGTGTAACTGTCATCCTAAATATGAAAGCTTTATAATCATAACTCCAAAACCAAATATGAAATTTGTCTTAAAAAGCCTTTAATATTGAATTTATGTGAGTTTTAGCAGAATAAGGTATTTTGGAAAGAATCACAAATACAAATATTAGATTTTACTGGCCTCATATTGGTCACACTCAAAATGACAGTTTTTGAAACATAACTCCAAAAATACACATGCAAAATGTCTAATAATGCCTGAAGAAATGGATCTTCGAGAGTTTTCCAGAAAAAAAAATTATCTGGTAAGGTTTGCAAAAAAATAATTTGATTTGTTACTCAATTTGACAGTAATGTACTTAGAATCCTGAGATAATGCGAAAAAACAATAAAAATGTATTCAAACATAATTCATAATCCAAACGTGCAAAATGTCTAAAAATGCCTGTGATATTGAATACATGTGAGTTTTACTATATACAGTTGTTTTTTAATGGTTTGCAAATACAAAAATGAGGTTTTACTCAATATGACTGTATACTGTAACACTCAATATGACAGTTATTTAAACATAACTCCTACACCACACATGAAAAATGGCTAATAATGCCTGAAATAATGCATCTTTGGGAGTTTTACTCGAAACATATGCTTTTTTAAATTTTGCAAATGCAAAAAGTAGTTTTTTACTCAATATGACTATAATAGTCTTAGACTCCTGAGATAATGCGAAAAAAGCAATAAAAATGTATTCAAACATAACTTCTAAACAACACATGCAAAATGGCTAATAATGCCTAGAGATATGTTTTTTTGGTTAGTTGTACTAGACAAAATGATCTTTTGTAAGGTTTGCAAAGACACAAGTTAGTTTTTTTATTCAATATAACAGTGTAACTGTCATACTAAATATGAAAGGTTTATAATCATAACTCCAAAACCAAATATGAAATTTGTCTTAAAAAAAACTCTAATATTGAATTTATGTGAGTTTTAGCAGAATCAGGTATTTTGGAAAGAATCACAAATACAAATATTAGGTTTTACTGGCCTCATATTGGTCACACTCAAAATGACAGTTTTTGAAACATAACTCCAAAAATACACATGCAAAATATCTAATAATGCCTGAAGAAATGCATCTTCGAGAGTTTTCCTGAAAAAAAAAAACATCTGGTAAGGTTTGCAAAAACAAAATTTGATTTGTTACTCAATTTGACAGTACTGTACTTAGAATCCTGAGATAATGCGAAAAAATGCTATAAAAATGTATTCAAACATAATTCCTAATCCAAACGTGCAAAATGTCTAAAAATGCCTGTGATATTGAATACATGTGAGTTTTACTAGATACAGTTGTTTTTCAATGGTTTGCAAATACAAAAATGAGGTTTTACTCAATATGACTGTATACTGTAACACTCAATATGACAGTTATTTAAAAATAACTCCTACACCACACATGAAAAATGGCTAATAATGCCTGAAATAATGCATCTTTGGGAGTTTTACTCGAAACATATGCTTTTTTAAATCTTGCAAATGCAAAAAGTTGTTTTTTTACTCAATATGACTATAATAGTCTTAGAATCCTGAGATAATGCGAAAAAAGCAATAAAAATGTATTCAAACATAACTTCTAAACAACACATGCAAAATGGCTAATAATGCCTAGAGATATGTTTTTTTGTTAGTTGTACTAGAAAAATGATCTTTTGTAAGGTTTGCAAAGACACAAGTTAGTTGGGTTTTTTTTTCAATATAACAGCGTAACTGTCATACTAAATATGAAAGGTTTATAATCATAACTCCAAAACCAAATATGACATTTGTCTTAAAAAACCCTTTATTATTTAATTTATGTAAGTTTTAGCAGAATCAGGTATTTTGGAAAGAATCACAAATACAAATATTAGATTTTACTGGCCTCATATTGGTCACACTCAAAATGACAGTTTTTGAAACATAACTCCAAAAATACACATGCAAAATGTCTAATAATGCCTGAAGAAATGCATCTTCGAGAGTTTTCCTGAAAAAAAAAAATTTGGTAAGGTTTGCAAAAACTAAATTTGATTTGTTACTCAATTTGACAGTACTGTACTTAGAATCCTGAGATAATGCGAAAAAAGCAATAAAAATGTATTCAAACATAATTCCTAATCCAAACGTGCAAAATGTCTAAAAATGCCTGTGATATTGAATACATGTGAGTTTTACTAGATACAGTTGTTTTTCAATGGTTTGCAAATACAAAAAATCAGGTTTTACTCAATATGACTGTATACTGTAACACTCAATATGACAGTTATTTAAACAAAACTCCTACACCACAAATGAAAAATGGCTAATAATGCCTGAAATAATGCATCTTTGGGAGTTTTACTCGAAACATATGCTTTTTTAAATCTTGCAAATGCAAAAAGAAATTTTTTACTCAATATGACTATAATAGTCTTAGAATCCTGAGATAATGCGAAAAAAGCAATAAAAATGTATTCAAACATAATTTCTAAACAACACATGCAAAATGGTTAATAATGCCTAGAGATATGTTTTTTTGTTAGTTGTACTAGAAAAATGATCTTTTGTAAGGTTTGCAAAGACACAAGTTAGTTTTTTTATTCAATTTAACAGTGTAACTGTCATACTAAATATGAAAGGTTTATAATCATAACTCCAAAACCAAATATGAAATTTGTCTTAAAAAGCCTTTAATATTGAATTTATGTGAGTTTTAGCAGAATCAGGTATTTTGGAAAGAATCACAAATACAAATATTAGATTTTACTGGCCTCATATTGGTCACACTCAAAATGACAGTTTTTGAAACATAACTCCAAAAATACACATGTAAAATGTCTAATAATGCCTGAAGAAATGCATCTTCGAGAGTTTTCCAGAAAAAAAAAATTGGTAAGGTTTGCAAAAAAAAAATTTGATTTGTTAGTCAATTTGACAGTAATGTACTTAGAATCCTGGGATAATGCGAAAAAAGCAATAAAAATGTATTCAAACATAATTCCTAATCCAAACGTGCAAAATGTCTAAAAATGCCTGTGATATTGAATACATGTGAGTTTTACTAGATACAGTTGTTTTTCAATGGTTTGCAAATACAAAAATTAGGTTTTACTCAATATGACTGTATACTGTAACACTCAATATGACAGTTATTTAAAAATAACTCCTACACCACACATGAAAAATGGCTAATAATGCCTGAAATAATGCATCTTTGGGAGTTTTACTCGAAACATATGCTTTTTTAAATCTTGCAAATGCAAAATGTAATTTTTTACTCAATATGACTATAATAGTCTTAGAATCCTGAGATAATGCGAAAAAAGCAATAAAAATGTATTCAAACATAATTTCTAAACAACACATGCAAAATGGTTAATAATGCCTAGAGATATGTTTTTTTGTTAGTTGTACTAGAAAAATGATCTTTTGTAAGGTTTGCAAAGACACAAGTTAGTTTTTTTATTCAATTTAACAGTGTAACTGTCATACTAAATATGAAAGGTTTATAATCATAACTCCAAAACCAAATATGAAATTTGACTTAAAAAGCCTTTAATATTGAATTTATGTGAGTTTTAGCAGAATCAGGTATTTTGGAAAGAATCACAAATACAAATATTAGATTTTACTGGCCTCATATTGGTCACACTCAAAATGACAGTTTTTGAAACATAACTCCAAAAATACACATGTAAAATGTCTAATAATGCCTGAAGAAATGCATCTTCGAGAGTTTTCCAGAAAAAAAAAATTTGGTAAGGTTTGCAAAAAAAAAATTTGATTTGTTAGTCAATTTGTCAGTAATGTACTTAGAATCCTGGGATAATGCGAAAAAAGCAATAAAAATGTATTCAAACATAATTCCTAATCCAAACGTGCAAAATGTCTAAAAATGCCTGTGATATTGAATACATGTGAGTTTTACTAGATACAGTTGTTTTTCAATGGTTTGCAAATACAAAAATGAGGTTTTACTCAATATGACTGTATACTGTAACACTCAATATGACAGTTATTTAAAAATAACTCCTACACCACACATGAAAAATGGCTAATAATGCCTGAAATAATGCATCTTTGGGAGTTTTACTCGAAACATATGCTTTTTTAAATCTTGCAAATGCAAAAAGTTGTTTTTTTACTCAATATGACTATAATAGTCTTAGAATCCTGAGATAATGCGAAAAAAGCAATAAAAATGTATTCAAACATAACTTCTAAACAACACATGCAAAATGGCTAATAATGCCTAGAGATATGTTTTTTTGTCAGTTGTACTAGAAAATGATCTTTTGTAAGGTTTGCAAAGACACAAGTTAGTTGGGTTTTTTTTTTCAATATAACAGCGTAACTGTCATACTAAATATGAAAGGTTTATAATCATAACTCCAAAACCAAATATGACATTTGTCTTAAAAAACCCTTTAATATTGAATTTATGTAAGTTTTAGAAGAATCAGGTATTTTGGAAAGAATCACAAATACAAATATTAGATTTTACTGGCCTCATATTGGTCACACTCAAAATGACAGTTTTTGAAACATAACTCCAAAAATACACATGCAAAATGTCTAATAATGCCTGAAGAAATGCATCTTCGAGAGTTTTCCTGAAAAAAAAAATTTGGTAAGGTTTGCAAAAACTAAATTTGATGTGTTACTCAATTTGACAGTACTGTACTTAGAATCCTGAGATAATGCGAAAAAAGCAATAAAAATGTATTCAAACATAATTCCTAATCCAAACGTGCAAAATGTCTAAAAAGGCCTGTGATATTGAATACATGTGAGTTTTACTAGATACAGTTGTTTTTCAATGGTTTGCAAATACAAAAATGAGGTTTTACTCAATATGACTGTATACTGTAACACTCAATATGACAGTTATTTAAACATAACTCCTACACCACAAATGAAAAATGGCTAATAATGCCTGAAATAATGCATCTTTGGGAGTTTTACTCGAAACATATGCTTTTTTAAATCTTGCAAATGCAAAAAGTAATTTTTTACTCAATATGACTATAATAGTCTTAGAATCCTGAGATAATGCGAAAAAAGCAATAAAAATGTATTCAAACATAATTTCTAAACAACACATGCAAAATGGTTAATAATGCCTAGAGATATGTTTTTTTGTTAGTTGTACTAGAAAAATGATCTTTTGTAAGGTTTGCAAAGACACAAGTTAGTTTTTTTTATTCAATTTAACAGTGTAACTGTCATACTAAATATGAAAGGTTTATAATCATAACTCCAAAACCAAATATGAAATTTGTCTTAAAAAGCCTTTAATATTGAATTTATGTGAGTTTTAGCAGAATCAGGAATTTTGGAAAGAATCACAAATACAAATATTAGATTTTACTGGCCTCATATTGGTCACACTCAAAATGACAGTTTTTGAAACATAACTCCAAAAATACACATGTAAAATGTCTAATAATGCCTGAAGAAATGCATCTTCGAGAGTTTTCCAGAAAAAAAACATTTGGTAAGGTTGGCAAAAAAAAAAATTGATTTGTTAGTCAATTTGACAGTAATGTACTTAGAATCCTGGGATAATGCGAAAAAAGCAATACAAATGTATTCAAACATAATTCCTAATCCAAACGTGCAAAATGTCTAAAAATGCCTGTGATATTGAATACATGTGAGTTTTACTAGATACAGTTGTTTTTCAATGGTTTGCAAATACAAAAATGAGGTTTTACTCAATGTAACTGTATACTGTAACACTCAATATGACAGTTATTTAAACATAACTCCTACACCACACATGAAAAATGGCTAATAATGCCTGAAATAATGCATCTTTGGGAGTTTTACTCGAAACGTATGCTTTTTTAAATCTTGCAAATGCAAAAAGTAGTTTTTTACTCAATATGACTATTATAGTCTTAGAATCCTGAGATAATGCGAAAAAAGCAATAAAAATGTATTCAAACATAACTTCTAAACAACACATGCAAAATGGTTAATAATGCCTAGAGATATGTTTTTTTGTTAGTTGTACTAGAAAAATTATCTTTTGTAAGGTTTGCAAAGACACAAGTTAGTTTTTTTTATTCAATTTAACAGTGTAACTGTCATACTAAATATGAAAGGTTTATAATCATAACTCCAAAACCAAATATGAAATTTGTCTTAAAAAGCCTTTAATATTGAATTTATGTGAGTTTTAGCAGAATCAGGTATTTTGGAAAGAATCACAAATACAAATATTAGATTTTACTGGCCTCATATTGGTCACACTCAAAATGACAGTTTTTGAAACATAACTCCAAAAATACACATGCAAAATGTCTAATAATGCCTGAAGAAATGCATCTTCGAGAGTTTTCCAGAAAAAAAACATTTGGTAAGGTTTGCAAAAAAAAAATTTGATTTGTTAGTCAATTTGAAAGTACTGTACTTAGAATCCTGAGATAATGCGAAAAAAGCAATAAAAATGTATTCAAACATAATTCCTAATCCAAACGTGCAAAATGTCTAAAAATGCCTGTGATATTGAATACATGTGAGTTTTACTAGATACAGTTGTTTTTCAATGGTTTGCAAATACAAAAATGAGGTTTTACTCAATATGACTGTATACTGTAACACTCAATATGACAGTTATTTAAACATAACTCCTACACCACAAATGAAAAATGGCTAATAATGCCTGAAATAATGCATCTTTGGGAGTTTTACTCGAAACATATGCTTTTTTAAATCTTGCAAATGCAAAAAGTAATTTTTTACTCAATATGACTATAATAGTCTTAGAATCCTGAGATAATGCGAAAAAAGCAATAAAAATGTATTCAAACATAATTTCTAAACAACACATGCAAAATGGTTAATAATGCCTAGAGATATGTTTTTTTGTTAGTTGTACTAGAAAAATGATCTTTTGTAAGGTTTGCAAAGACACAAGTTAGTTTTTTTATTCAATTTAACAGTGTAACTGTCATACTAAATATGAAAGGTTTATAATCATAACTCCAAAACCAAATATGAAATTTGTCTTAAAAAGCCTTTAATATTGAATTTATGTGAGTTTTAGCAGAATCAGGTATTTTGGAAAGAATCACAAATACAAATATTAGATTTTACTGGCCTCATATTGGTCACACTCAAAATGACAGTTTTTGAAACGTAACTCCAAAAATACACATGTAAAATGTCTAATAATGCCTGAAGAAATGCATCTTCGAGAGTTTTCCAGAAAAAAAACATTTGGTAAGGTTTGCAAAAAAAAAAATTGATTTGTTAGTCAATTTGACAGTAATGTACTTAGAATCCTGGGATAATGCGAAAAAAGCAATAAAAATGTATTCAAACATAATTCCTTATCCAAACGTGCAAAATGTCTAAAAATGCCTGTGATATTGAATACATGTGAGTTTTACTAGATACAGTTGTTTTTCAATGGTTTGCAAATACAAAAATGAGGTTTTACTCAATGTAACTGTATACTGTAACACTCAATATGACAGTTATTTAAACATAACTCCTACACCACACATGAAAAATGGCTAATAATGCCTGAAATAATGCATCTTTGGGAGTTTTACTCGAAACATATGCTTTTTTAAATCTTGCAAATGCAAAAAGTAGTTTTTTACTCAATATGACTATTATAGTCTTAGAATCCTGAGATAATGCGAAAAAAGCAATAAAAATGTATTCAAACATAACTTCTAAACAACACATGCAAAATGGTTAATAATGCCTAGAGATATGTTTTTTTGTTAGTTGTACTAGAAAAATTATCTTTTGTAAGGTTTGCAAAGACACAAGTTAGTTTTTTTTATTCAATTTAACAGTGTAACTGTCATACTAAATATGAAAGGTTTATAATCATAACTCCAAAACCAAATATGAAATTTGTCTTAAAAAGCCTTTAATATTGAATTTATGTGAGTTTTAGCAGAATCAGGTATTTTGGAAAGAATCACAAATACAAATATTAGATTTTACTGGCCTCATATTGGTCACACTCAAAATGACAGTTTTTGAAACATAACTCCAAAAATACACATGCAAAATGTCTAATAATGCCTGAAGAAATGCATCTTCGAGAGTTTTCCAGAAAAAAAACATTTGGTAAGGTTTGCAAAAAAAAAATTTGATTTGTTAGTCAATTTGAAAGTAATGTACTTAGAATCCTGAGATAATGCGAAAAAAGCAATAAAAAGGTATTCAAACATAATTCCTAATCCAAACGTGCAAAATGTCTAAAAATGCCTGTGATATTGAATACATGTGAGTTTTACTAGATACAGTTGTTTTTCAATGGTTTGCAAATACAAAAATGAGGTTTTACTCAATATGACTGTATACTGTAACACTCAATATGACAGTTATTTAAACATAACTCCTACACCACACATGAAAAATGGCTAATAATGCCTGAAATAATGCATCTTTGGGAGTTTTACTCGAAACATATGCTTTTTTAAATCTTGCAAATGTAAAAAGTTGTTTTTTACTCAATATGACTATTATAGTCTTAGAATCCTGAGATAATGCGAAAAAAGCAATAAAAATGTATTCAAACATAACTTCTAAACAACACATGCAAAATGGCTAATAATGCCTAGAGATATGTTTTTTGTTAGTTGTACTAGAAAAATTATATTTTGTAAGGTTTGCAAAGACACAAGTTAGTTTTTTTTATTCAATATAACTGTGTAACTGTCATACTAAATATGGAAGGTTTATAATCATAACTCCAAAACCAAATATGAAATGTGTCTTAAAAAGCCTTTAATATTGAATTTATGTGAGTTTTAGCAGAATCAGGTATTTTGGAAAGAATCACAAATACAAATATTAGATTTTACTGGCCTCATATTGGTCACACTCAAAATGACAGTTTTTGAAACATAACTCCAAAAATACACATGCAAAATGTCTAATAATTCCTGAAGAAATGCATCTTCGAGAGTTTTCCAGAAAAAAAAAACATTTGGTAAGGTTTGCAAAAACAAAATTTGATTTGTTACTCAATTTGACAGTAATGTACTTAGAATCCTGAGATAATGCGAAAAAAGCAATAAAAATGTATTCAAATATAATTCCTAATCCAAACGTGCAAAATGTCTAAAAATGCCTGTGATATTGAATACATTTGAGTTTTACTAGATACAGTTGTTTTTCAATGGTTTGCAAATACAAAAATGAGGTTTTACTCAATATGACTGTATACTGTAACACTCAATATGACAGTTATTTAAACATAACTCCTACACCACACATGAAAAATGGCTAATAATGCCTGAAATAATGCATCTTTGGGAGTTTTACTCGAAACCTATGCTTTTTTAAATCTTGCAAATGCAAAAAGTAGTTTTTTACTCAATATGACTATAATAGTCTTAGAATCCTGAGCTAATGCGAAAAAAGCAATACAAATGTATTCAAACATAACTTCTAAACAACAAATGCAAAATGGCTAATAATGCCTAGAGATATGTATTTTGGTTAGTTGTACTAGAAAAATGATCTTTTGTAAGGTTTGCAAAGACACAAGTTAGTTTTTTTTTTCAATATAACAATGTAACTGTCATACTAAATATGAAAGGTTTATAATCATAACTCCAAAACCAAATATGAAATGTGTCTTAAAAAGCCTTTAATATTGAATTTATGTGAGTTTTAGCAGAATCAGGTATTTTGGAAAGAATCACAAATATAAATATTAGATTTTACTGGCCTCATATTGGTCACACTCAAAATGACAGTTTTTGAAACATAACTCCAAAAATACACATGCAAAATGTCTAATAATGCCTGAAGAAATGCATCTTCGAGAGTTTTCCTGAAAAAAAAAACATTTGGTAAGGTTTTGCAAAAACAAAATTTGATTTGTTACTCAATTTGACAGTAATGTACTTAGACTCCTGAGATAATGCGAAAAAAGCAATAAAAATGTATTCAAACATAATTCCTAATCCAAACGTGCAAAATGTCTAAAAAGGCCTGTGATATTGAATACATGTGAGTTTTACTAGATACAGTTGTTTTTCAATGGTTTGCAAATACAAAAATGAGGTTTTACTCAATATGACTGTATACTGTAACACACAGTTATTTAAACATAACTCCTACACCACACATGAAAAATGGCTAATAATGCCTGAAATAATGCATCTTTGGGAGTTTTACTCGAAACATATGCTTTTTTAAATCTTGCAAATGCAAAAAGTTGTTTTTTACTCAATATGACTATTATAGTCTTAGAATCCTGAGATAATGCGAAAAAAGCAATAAAAATGTATTCAAACATAACTTCTAAACAACACATGCAAAATGGCTAATAATGCCTAGAGATATGTATTTGTGTTAGTTTTACTAGAAAAATGATCTTTTGTAAGGTTTGCAAAGACACAAGTTAGTTTTTTTATTCAATTTAACAGTGTAACTGTCATCCTAAATATGAAAGGTTTATAATCATAACTCCAAAACCGAATATGAAATTTGTCTTAAAAAGCCTTTAATATTGAATTTTTGTGAGTTTTAGCAGAATAAGGTATTTTGGAAAGAATCACAAATACAAATATTAGATTTTACTGGCCTCATATTGGTCACACTCAAAATGACAGTTTTTGAAACATAACTCCAAAAATACACATGCAAAATGTCTAATAATGCCTGAAGAAATGCATCTTCGAGAGTTTTCCAGAAAAAAAACATTTGGTAAGGTTTGCAAAAAAAAAATTTGATTTGTTAGTCAATTTGACAGTAATGTACTTAGAATCCTGAGATAATGCGAAAAAAGCAATAAAAATGTATTCAAACATAATTCCTAATCCAAACGTGCAAAATGTCTAAAAATGCCTGTGATATTGAATACATGTGAGTTTTACTAGATACAGTTGTTTTTCAATGGTTTGCGAATACAAAAATGAGGTTTTACTCAATATGACTGTATACTGTAACACTCAATATGACAGTTATTCAAACATAACTCCTACACCACACATGAAAAATGGCTAATAATGCCTGAAATAATGCATCTTTGGGAGTTTTACTCGAAACATATGCTTTTTTAAATCTTGCAAATGCAAAAAGTAGTTTTTTACTCAATATGACTATAATAGTCTTAGAATCCTGAGATAATGCGAAAAAAGCAATAAAAATGTATTCAAACATAACTTCTAAACAACACATGCAAAATGGCTAATAATGCCTAGAGATATGTTTTTTTGTTAGTCGTACTAGAAACATGATCTTTTGTAAGGTTTGCAAAGACACAAGTTAGTTTTTTTATTCAATTTAACAGTGTAACTGTCATCTTAAATATGAAAGGTTTATAATCATAACTCCAAAACCAAATATGAAATTTGTCTTAAAAAGCCTTTAATATTGAATTTATGTGAGTTTTAGCAGAATAAGATATTTTGGAAAGAATCACAAATACAAATATTAGATTTTACTGGCCTCATATTGGTCACACTCAAAATGACAGTTTTTGAAACATAACTCCAAAAATACACATGCAAAATGTCTCATAATGCCCGAAGAAATGCATCTTCGAGAGTTTTCCAGAAAAAAACATTTGGTAAGGTTTGCAAAAACAAAATTTGATTTGTTACTCAATTTGACAGTAATGTACTTAGAATCCTGAGATAATGCGAAAAAAGCAATAAAAATGTATTCAAACATAATTCCTAATCCAAACGTGCAAAATGTCTAAAAATGCCTGTGATATTGAATACATGTGAGTTTTACTAGATACAGTTGTTTTTCAATGGTTTGCAAATACAAAAATGAGGTTTTACTCAATGTAACTGTATACTGTAACACTCAATATGACAGTTATTTAAACATAACTCCTACACCACACATGAAAAATGGCTAATAATGCCTGAAATAATGCATCTTTGGGAGTTTTACTCGAAACGTATGCTTTTTTAAATCTTGCAAATGCAAAAAGTAGTTTTTTACTCAATATGACTATTATAGTCTTAGAATCCTGAGATAATGCGAAAAAAGCAATAAAAATGTATTCAAACATAACTTCTAAACAACACATGCAAAATGGTTAATAATGCCTAGAGATATGTTTTTTTGTTAGTTGTACTAGAAAAATTATCTTTTGTAAGGTTTGCAAAGACACAAGTTAGTTTTTTTTATTCAATTTAACAGTGTAACTGTCATACTAAATATGAAAGGTTTATAATCATAACTCCAAAACCAAATATGAAATTTGTCTTAAAAAGCCTTTAATATTGAATTTATGTGAGTTTTAGCAGAATCAGGTATTTTGGAAAGAATCACAAATACAAATATTAGATTTTACTGGCCTCATATTGGTCACACTCAAAATGACAGTTTTTGAAACATAACTCCAAAAATACACATGCAAAATGTCTAATAATGCCTGAAGAAATGCATCTTCGAGAGTTTTCCAGAAAAAAAACATTTGGTAAGGTTTGCAAAAAAAAAATTTGATTTGTTAGTCAATTTGAAAGTACTGTACTTAGAATCCTGAGATAATGCGAAAAAAGCAATAAAAATGTATTCAAACATAATTCCTAATCCAAACGTGCAAAATGTCTAAAAATGCCTGTGATATTGAATACATGTGAGTTTTACTAGATACAGTTGTTTTTCAATGGTTTGCAAATACAAAAATGAGGTTTTACTCAATATGACTGTATACTGTAACACTCAATATGACAGTTATTTAAACATAACTCCTACACCACAAATGAAAAATGGCTAATAATGCCTGAAATAATGCATCTTTGGGAGTTTTACTCGAAACATATGCTTTTTTAAATCTTGCAAATGCAAAAAGTAATTTTTTACTCAATATGACTATAATAGTCTTAGAATCCTGAGATAATGCGAAAAAAGCAATAAAAATGTATTCAAACATAATTTCTAAACAACACATGCAAAATGGTTAATAATGCCTAGAGATATGTTTTTTTGTTAGTTGTACTAGAAAAATGATCTTTTGTAAGGTTTGCAAAGACACAAGTTAGTTTTTTTATTCAATTTAACAGTGTAACTGTCATACTAAATATGAAAGGTTTATAATCATAACTCCAAAACCAAATATGAAATTTGTCTTAAAAAGCCTTTAATATTGAATTTATGTGAGTTTTAGCAGAATCAGGTATTTTGGAAAGAATCACAAATACAAATATTAGATTTTACTGGCCTCATATTGGTCACACTCAAAATGACAGTTTTTGAAACGTAACTCCAAAAATACACATGTAAAATGTCTAATAATGCCTGAAGAAATGCATCTTCGAGAGTTTTCCAGAAAAAAAACATTTGGTAAGGTTTGCAAAAAAAAAAATTGATTTGTTAGTCAATTTGACAGTAATGTACTTAGAATCCTGGGATAATGCGAAAAAAGCAATAAAAATGTATTCAAACATAATTCCTTATCCAAACGTGCAAAATGTCTAAAAATGCCTGTGATATTGAATACATGTGAGTTTTACTAGATACAGTTGTTTTTCAATGGTTTGCAAATACAAAAATGAGGTTTTACTCAATGTAACTGTATACTGTAACACTCAATATGACAGTTATTTAAACATAACTCCTACACCACACATGAAAAATGGCTAATAATGCCTGAAATAATGCATCTTTGGGAGTTTTACTCGAAACATATGCTTTTTTAAATCTTGCAAATGCAAAAAGTAGTTTTTTACTCAATATGACTATTATAGTCTTAGAATCCTGAGATAATGCGAAAAAAGCAATAAAAATGTATTCAAACATAACTTCTAAACAACACATGCAAAATGGTTAATAATGCCTAGAGATATGTTTTTTTGTTAGTTGTACTAGAAAAATTATCTTTTGTAAGGTTTGCAAAGACACAAGTTAGTTTTTTTTATTCAATTTAACAGTGTAACTGTCATACTAAATATGAAAGGTTTATAATCATAACTCCAAAACCAAATATGAAATTTGTCTTAAAAAGCCTTTAATATTGAATTTATGTGAGTTTTAGCAGAATCAGGTATTTTGGAAAGAATCACAAATACAAATATTAGATTTTACTGGCCTCATATTGGTCACACTCAAAATGACAGTTTTTGAAACATAACTCCAAAAATACACATGCAAAATGTCTAATAATGCCTGAAGAAATGCATCTTCGAGAGTTTTCCAGAAAAAAAACATTTGGTAAGGTTTGCAAAAAAAAAATTTGATTTGTTAGTCAATTTGAAAGTAATGTACTTAGAATCCTGAGATAATGCGAAAAAAGCAATAAAAAGGTATTCAAACATAATTCCTAATCCAAACGTGCAAAATGTCTAAAAATGCCTGTGATATTGAATACATGTGAGTTTTACTAGATACAGTTGTTTTTCAATGGTTTGCAAATACAAAAATGAGGTTTTACTCAATATGACTGTATACTGTAACACTCAATATGACAGTTATTTAAACATAACTCCTACACCACACATGAAAAATGGCTAATAATGCCTGAAATAATGCATCTTTGGGAGTTTTACTCGAAACATATGCTTTTTTAAATCTTGCAAATGTAAAAAGTTGTTTTTTACTCAATATGACTATTATAGTCTTAGAATCCTGAGATAATGCGAAAAAAGCAATAAAAATGTATTCAAACATAACTTCTAAACAACACATGCAAAATGGCTAATAATGCCTAGAGATATGTTTTTTGTTAGTTGTACTAGAAAAATTATATTTTGTAAGGTTTGCAAAGACACAAGTTAGTTTTTTTTATTCAATATAACTGTGTAACTGTCATACTAAATATGGAAGGTTTATAATCATAACTCCAAAACCAAATATGAAATGTGTCTTAAAAAGCCTTTAATATTGAATTTATGTGAGTTTTAGCAGAATCAGGTATTTTGGAAAGAATCACAAATACAAATATTAGATTTTACTGGCCTCATATTGGTCACACTCAAAATGACAGTTTTTGAAACATAACTCCAAAAATACACATGCAAAATGTCTAATAATTCCTGAAGAAATGCATCTTCGAGAGTTTTCCAGAAAAAAAAAACATTTGGTAAGGTTTGCAAAAACAAAATTTGATTTGTTACTCAATTTGACAGTAATGTACTTAGAATCCTGAGATAATGCGAAAAAAGCAATAAAAATGTATTCAAATATAATTCCTAATCCAAACGTGCAAAATGTCTAAAAATGCCTGTGATATTGAATACATTTGAGTTTTACTAGATACAGTTGTTTTTCAATGGTTTGCAAATACAAAAATGAGGTTTTACTCAATATGACTGTATACTGTAACACTCAATATGACAGTTATTTAAACATAACTCCTACACCACACATGAAAAATGGCTAATAATGCCTGAAATAATGCATCTTTGGGAGTTTTACTCGAAACCTATGCTTTTTTAAATCTTGCAAATGCAAAAAGTAGTTTTTTACTCAATATGACTATAATAGTCTTAGAATCCTGAGCTAATGCGAAAAAAGCAATACAAATGTATTCAAACATAACTTCTAAACAACAAATGCAAAATGGCTAATAATGCCTAGAGATATGTATTTTGGTTAGTTGTACTAGAAAAATGATCTTTTGTAAGGTTTGCAAAGACACAAGTTAGTTTTTTTTTTCAATATAACAATGTAACTGTCATACTAAATATGAAAGGTTTATAATCATAACTCCAAAACCAAATATGAAATGTGTCTTAAAAAGCCTTTAATATTGAATTTATGTGAGTTTTAGCAGAATCAGGTATTTTGGAAAGAATCACAAATATAAATATTAGATTTTACTGGCCTCATATTGGTCACACTCAAAATGACAGTTTTTGAAACATAACTCCAAAAATACACATGCAAAATGTCTAATAATGCCTGAAGAAATGCATCTTCGAGAGTTTTCCTGAAAAAAAAAACATTTGGTAAGGTTTTGCAAAAACAAAATTTGATTTGTTACTCAATTTGACAGTAATGTACTTAGACTCCTGAGATAATGCGAAAAAAGCAATAAAAATGTATTCAAACATAATTCCTAATCCAAACGTGCAAAATGTCTAAAAAGGCCTGTGATATTGAATACATGTGAGTTTTACTAGATACAGTTGTTTTTCAATGGTTTGCAAATACAAAAATGAGGTTTTACTCAATATGACTGTATACTGTAACACACAGTTATTTAAACATAACTCCTACACCACACATGAAAAATGGCTAATAATGCCTGAAATAATGCATCTTTGGGAGTTTTACTCGAAACATATGCTTTTTTAAATCTTGCAAATGCAAAAAGTTGTTTTTTACTCAATATGACTATTATAGTCTTAGAATCCTGAGATAATGCGAAAAAAGCAATAAAAATGTATTCAAACATAACTTCTAAACAACACATGCAAAATGGCTAATAATGCCTAGAGATATGTATTTGTGTTAGTTTTACTAGAAAAATGATCTTTTGTAAGGTTTGCAAAGACACAAGTTAGTTTTTTTATTCAATTTAACAGTGTAACTGTCATCCTAAATATGAAAGGTTTATAATCATAACTCCAAAACCGAATATGAAATTTGTCTTAAAAAGCCTTTAATATTGAATTTTTGTGAGTTTTAGCAGAATAAGGTATTTTGGAAAGAATCACAAATACAAATATTAGATTTTACTGGCCTCATATTGGTCACACTCAAAATGACAGTTTTTGAAACATAACTCCAAAAATACACATGCAAAATGTCTAATAATGCCTGAAGAAATGCATCTTCGAGAGTTTTCCAGAAAAAAAACATTTGGTAAGGTTTGCAAAAAAAAAATTTGATTTGTTAGTCAATTTGACAGTAATGTACTTAGAATCCTGAGATAATGCGAAAAAAGCAATAAAAATGTATTCAAACATAATTCCTAATCCAAACGTGCAAAATGTCTAAAAATGCCTGTGATATTGAATACATGTGAGTTTTACTAGATACAGTTGTTTTTCAATGGTTTGCGAATACAAAAATGAGGTTTTACTCAATATGACTGTATACTGTAACACTCAATATGACAGTTATTCAAACATAACTCCTACACCACACATGAAAAATGGCTAATAATGCCTGAAATAATGCATCTTTGGGAGTTTTACTCGAAACATATGCTTTTTTAAATCTTGCAAATGCAAAAAGTAGTTTTTTACTCAATATGACTATAATAGTCTTAGAATCCTGAGATAATGCGAAAAAAGCAATAAAAATGTATTCAAACATAACTTCTAAACAACACATGCAAAATGGCTAATAATGCCTAGAGATATGTTTTTTTGTTAGTCGTACTAGAAACATGATCTTTTGTAAGGTTTGCAAAGACACAAGTTAGTTTTTTTATTCAATTTAACAGTGTAACTGTCATCTTAAATATGAAAGGTTTATAATCATAACTCCAAAACCAAATATGAAATTTGTCTTAAAAAGCCTTTAATATTGAATTTATGTGAGTTTTAGCAGAATAAGATATTTTGGAAAGAATCACAAATACAAATATTAGATTTTACTGGCCTCATATTGGTCACACTCAAAATGACAGTTTTTGAAACATAACTCCAAAAATACACATGCAAAATGTCTCATAATGCCCGAAGAAATGCATCTTCGAGAGTTTTCCAGAAAAAAACATTTGGTAAGGTTTGCAAAAACAAAATTTGATTTGTTACTCAATTTGACAGTAATGTACTTAGAATCCTGAGATAATGCGAAAAAAGCAATAAAAATGTATTCAAACATAATTCCTAATCCAAACGTGCAAAATGTCTAAAAATGCCTGTGATATTGAATACATGTGAGTTTTACTAGATACAGTTGTTTTTCAATGGTTTGCAAATACAAAAATGAGGTTTTACTCAATATGACTGTATACTGTAACACTCAATATGACAGTTATTCAAACATAACTCCTACACCACACTTGAAAAATGGCTAATAATGCCTGAAATAATGCATCTTTGGGAGTTTTACTCGAAACATATGCTTTTTTAAATATTGCAAATGCAAAAAGTAGTTTTTTACTCAATATGACTATAATGTTCTTAGAATCCTGAGATAATGCGAAAAAAACAATAAAAATGTATTCAAACATAACTTCTAAACAACACATGCAAAATGGCTAATAATGCTTAGAGATATGTTTTTTTGTTAGTTGTACTAGAAAAATGATCTTTTGTAAGGTTTGCAAAGACACAAGTTAGTTTTTTTATCCAATATAACAGTGTAACTGTCATACTAAATATGAAAGGTTTATAATCATAACTCCAAAACCAAATATGAAATTTGTCTTAAAAAAACTCTAATATTGAATTTATGTGAGTTTTAGCAGAATCAGGTATTTTGGAAGGAATCACAAATACAAATATTAGATTTTACTGGCCTCATATTGGTCACACTCAAAATGACAGTTTTTGAAACATAACTCCAAAAACACACATGCAAAATGTCTAATAATGCCCGAAGAAAAGTATCTTCGAGAGTTTTCCTGAAAAAAAAACATTTGGTAAGGTTTGCAAAAACAAAATTTGATTTGTTACTCAATTTGACAGTAATGTACTTAGAATCCTGAGATAATGTGAAAAAAGCAATAAAAATGTATTCAAACATATTTCCTAATCCAAACGTGCAAAATGTCTAAAAATGCCTGTGATATTGAATACATGTGAGTTTTACTAGATACAGTTGTTTTTCTATGGTTTGCAAATACAAAAATGAGGTTTTACTCAATATGACTGTATACTGTAACACTCAATATGACAGTTATTTAAACATAACTCCTACACCACACATGAAAAATGGCTAATAATGCCTGAAATAATGCATCTTTGGGAGTTTTACTCGAAACATATGCTTTTTTAAATCTCGCAAATGCAAAAAGTTGTTTTTTTACTCAATATGACTATAATAGTCTTAGAATCCTGAGATAATGCGAAAAAAGCAATAAAAATGTATTCAAACACAACTTCTAAACAACACATGCAAAATGGCTAATAATGCCTAGAGATATTTATTTTGGTTAGTTGTACTAGAAAAATTATATTTCGTAAGGTTTGCAAAGACACAAGTTAGTTTTTTTATTCAATATAACAGTGTAACTGTCATACTAAATATGAAAGGTTTTTAATCATAACTCCAAAACCAAATATGAAATTTGTGTTAAAAAAAAACTCTAATATTGAATTTATGTGAGTTTTAGCAGAATCAGGTATTTTGGAAAGAATCACAAATACAAATATTAGATTTTACTGGCCTCATATTGGTCACACTCAAAATGACAGTTTTTGAAACATAACTCCAAAAATACACATGCAAAATGTCTAATAATGCCCGAAGAAAAGCATCTTCGAGAGTTTTCCAGAAAAAAAACATTTGGTAAGGTTTGCAAAAACAAAATTTGATTTGTTACTCAATTTGACAGTAATGTACTTAGAATCCTGAGATAATGCGAAAAAAGCAATAAAAATGTATTCAAACATAATTCCTAATCCAAACGTGCAAAATGTCTAAAAATGCCTGTGATATTGAATACATGTGAGTTTTACTAGATACAGTTGTTTTTCAATGGTTTGCAAATACAAAAATGAGGTTTTACTCAATATGACTGTATACTGTAACACTCAATATGACAGTTATTCAAACATAACTCCTACACCACACATGAAAAATGGCTAATAATGCCTGAAATAATGCATCTTTGGGAGTTTTACTCGAAACATATGCTTTTTTAAATCTTGCAAATGCAAAAAGTAGTTTTTTACTCAATATGACTATAATAGTCTTAGAATCCTGAGATAATGCGAAAAAAGCAATAAAAATGTATTCAAACATAACTTCTAAACAACAAATGCAAAATGGCTAATAATGCCTAGAGATATTTATTTTGGTTAGTTGTACTAGAAAAATGATCTTTTGTAAGGTTTGCAAAGACACAAGTTAGTTTTTTTTATTTAATATAACAGTGTAACTGTCATACTAAATATGAAAGGTTTATAATCATAACTCCAAAACCAAATATGACATTTGTCTTAAAAAGCCTTTAATATTGAATTTATGTAAGTTTTAGCAGAATCAGGTATTTTGGAAAGAATCACAAATACAAATATTAGGTTTTTACTGGCCTCATATTGGTCACACTCAAAATGACAGTTTTTGAAACATAACTCCAAAAATACACATGCAAAATGTCTAATAATGCCTGAAGAAATATATCTTTGAGAGTTTTCCAGAAAAAAAAAATTATCTGGTAAGGTTTGCAAAAAAATAATTTGATTTGTTACTCAATTTGACAGTAATGTACTTAGAATCCTGAGATAATGCGAAAAAACAATAAAAATGTATTCAAACATAATTCCTAATCCAAACCTGCAAAATGTCTAAAAATGCCTGTGATATTGAATACATGTGAGTTTTACTAGATACAGATGTTTTTCAATGGTTTGTAAATACAAAAATGAGGTTTTACTCAATATGACTGTATACTGTAACACTCAATATGACAGTTATTTAAACATAACTCCTACACCACACATGAAAAATGGCTAATAATGCCTGGAATAATGCATCTTTGGGAGTTTTACTCGAAACATATGCTTTTTTAAATCTTGCAAATGTAAAAAGTTGTTTTTTTACTCAATATGACTATTATAGTCTTAGAATCCTGAGATAATGCGAAAAAAGCAATACAAATGTATTCAAACATAACTTCTAAACAACACATGCAAAATGGCTAATAATGCCTAGAGATATGTTTTTTTGTTAGTTGTACTAGAAAAATGATCTTTTGTAAGGTTTGCAAAGACACAAGTTAATTTTTTTGATTCAATATAACTGTGTAACTGTCATACTAAATATGGAAGGTTTATAATCATAACTCCAAAACCAAATATGAAATGTGTCTTAAAAAGCCTTTAATATTGAATTTATGTGAGTTTTAGCAGAATAAGATATTTTGGAAAGAATCACAAATACAAATATTAGATTTTACTGGCCTCATATTGGTCACACTCAAAATGACAGTTTTTGAAACATAACTCCAAAAATACACATGCAAAATGTCTCATAATGCCTGAAGAAATGCATCTTCGAGAGTTTTCCAGAAAAAAACATTTGGTAAGGTTTGCAAAAACAAAATTTGATTTGTTACTCAATTTGACAGTAATGTACTTAGAATCCTGAGATAATGCGAAAAAAGCAATAAAAATGTATTCAAACATAATTCCTAATCCAAACGTGCAAAATGTCTAAAAATGCCTGTGATATTGAATACATGTGAGTTTTACTAGATACAGTTGTTTTTCAATGGTTTGCAAATACAAAAATGAGGTTTTACTCAATATGACTGTATACTGTAACACTCAATATGACAGTTATTCAAACATAACTCCTACACCACACTTGAAAAATGGCTAATAATGCCTGAAATAATGCATCTTTGGGAGTTTTACTCGAAACATATGCTTTTTTAAATATTGCAAATGCAAAAAGTAGTTTTTTACTCAATATGACTATAATGTTCTTAGAATCCTGAGATAATGCGAAAAAAACAATAAAAATGTATTCAAACATAACTTCTAAACAACACATGCAAAATGGCTAATAATGCTTAGAGATATGTTTTTTTGTTAGTTGTACTAGAAAAATGATCTTTTGTAAGGTTTGCAAAGACACAAGTTAGTTTTTTTATCCAATATAACAGTGTAACTGTCATACTAAATATGAAAGGTTTATAATCATAACTCCAAAACCAAATATGAAATTTGTCTTAAAAAAACTCTAATATTGAATTTATGTGAGTTTTAGCAGAATCAGGTATTTTGGAAAGAATCACAAATACAAATATTAGATTTTACTGGCCTCATATTGGTCACACTCAAAATGACAGTTTTTGAAACATAACTCCAAAAACACACATGCAAAATGTCTAATAATGCCCGAAGAAAAGTATCTTCGAGAGTTTTCCTGAAAAAAAACATTTGGTAATGTTTGCAAAAACAAAATTTGATTTGTTACTCAATTTGACAGTAATGTACTTAGAATCCTGAGATAATGTGAAAAAAGCAATAAAAATGTATTCAAACATATTTCCTAATCCAAACGTGCAAAATGTCTAAAAATGCCTGTGATATTGAATACATGTGAGTTTTACTAGATACAGTTGTTTTTCTATGGTTTGCAAATACAAAAATGAGGTTTTACTCAATATGACTGTATACTGTAACACTCAATATGACAGTTATTTAAACATAACTCCTACACCACACATGAAAAATGGCTAATAATGCCTGAAATAATGCATCTTTGGGAGTTTTACTCGAAACATATGCTTTTTTAAATCTTGCAAATGCAAAAAGTTGTTTTTTTACTCAATATGACTATAATAGTCTTAGAATCCTGAGATAATGCGAAAAAAGCAATAAAAATGTATTCAAACATAACTTCTAAACAACACATGCAAAATGGCTAATAATGCCTAGAGATATTTATTTTGGTTAGTTGTACTAGAAAAATTATATTTCGTAAGGTTTGCAAAGACACAAGTTAGTTTTTTTATTCAATATAACAGTGTAACTGTCATACTAAATAAGAAAGGTTTTTAATCATAACTCCAAAACCAAATATGAAATTTGTGTTAAAAAAAACTCTAATATTGAATTTATGTGAGTTTTAGCAGAATCAGGTATTTTGGAAAGAATCACAAATACAAATATTAGATTTTACTGGCCTCATATTGGTCACACTCAAAATGACAGTTTTTGAAACATAACTCCAAAAATACACATGCAAAATGTCTAATAATGCCCGAAGAAAAGCATCTTCGAGAGTTTTCCAGAAAAAAAAACATTTGGTAAGGTTTGCAAAAACAAAATTTGATTTGTTACTCAATTTGACAGTAATGTACTTAGAATCCTGAGATAATGTGAAAAAAGCAATAAAAATGTATTCAAACATAATTCCTAATCCAAACGTGCAAAATGTCTAAAAATGCCTGTGATATTGAATACATGTGAGTTTTACTAGATACAGTTGTTTTTCAATGGTTTGCAAATACAAAAATGAGGTTTTACTCAATATGACTGTATACTGTAACACTCAATATGACAGTTATTCAAACATAACTCCTACACCACACATGAAAAATGGCTAATAATGCCTGAAATAATGCATCTTTGGGAGTTTCACTCGAAACATATGCTTTTTTAAATCTTGCAAATGCAAAAAGTAGTTTTTTACTCAATATGACTATAATAGTCTTAGAATCCTGAGATAATGCGAAAAAAGCAATAAAAATGTATTCAAACATAACTTCTAAACAACAAATGCAAAATGGCTAATAATGCCTAGAGATATTTATTTTGGTTAGTTGTACTAGAAAAATGATCTTTTGTAAGGTTTGCAAAGACACAAGTTAGTTTTTTTTATTTAATATAACAGTGTAACTGTCATACTAAATATGAAAGGTTTATAATCATAACTCCAAAACCAAATATGACATTTGTCTTAAAAAGCCTTTAATATTGAATTTATGTAAGTTTTAGCAGAATCAGGTATTTTGGAAAGAATCACAAATACAAATATTAGGTTTTTACTGGCCTCATATTGGTCACACTCAAAATGACAGTTTTTGAAACATAACTCCAAAAATACACATGCAAAATGTCTAATAATGCCTGAAGAAATATATCTTTGAGAGTTTTCCAGAAAAAAAAAATTATCTGGTAAGGTTTGCAAAAAAATAATTTGATTTGTTACTCAATTTGACAGTAATGTACTTTGAATCCTGAGATAATGCGAAAAAACAATAAAAATGTATTCAAACATAATTCCTAATCCAAACCTGCAATATGTCTAAAAATGCCTGTGATATTGAATACATGTGAGTTTTACTAGATACAGTTGTTTTTCAATGGTTTGCAAATACAAAAATGAGGTTTTACTCAATATGACTGTATACTGTAACACTCAATATGACAGTTATTTAAACATAACTCCTACACCACACATGAAAAATGGCTAATAATGCCTGGAATAATGCATCTTTGGGAGTTTTACTCGAAACATATGCTTTTTTAAATCTTGCAAATGTAAAAAGTTGTTTTTTTACTCAATATGACTATTATAGTCTTAGAATCCTGAGATAATGCGAAAAAAGCAATAAAAATGTATTCAAACATAACTTCTAAACAACACATGCAAAATGGCTAATAATGCCTAGAGATATGTTTTTTTGTTAGTTGTACTAGAAAAATGATCTTTTGTAAGGTTTGCAAAGACACAAGTTAATTTTTTTGATTCAATATAACTGTGTAACTGTCATACTAAATATGGAAGGTTTATAATCATAACTCCAAAACCAAATATGAAATGTGTCTTAAAAAGCCTTTAATATTGAATTTATGTGAGTTTTAGCAGAATCAGGTATTTTGGAAAGAATCACAAATACAAATATTAGATTTTACTGGCCTCATATTGGTCACACTCAAAATGACAGTTTTTGAAACACAACTCCAAAAATACACATGCAAAATGTCTAATAATTCCTGAAGAAATGCATCTTCGAGAGTTTTCCAGAAAAAAAACATTTGGTAAGGTTTGCAAAAACACAATTTGATTTGTTACTCAATTTGACAGTAATGTACTTAGAATCCTGAGATAATGCGAAAAAAGCAATAAAAATGTATTCAAACATAATTCCTAATCCAAACGTGCAAAATGTCTAAAAATGCCTGTGATATTGAATACATGTGAGTTTTACTAGATACAGTTGTTTTTCAATGGTTTGCAAATACATAAATGAGGTTTTACTCAATATGACTGTATACTGTAACACTCAATATGACAGTTATTTAAACATAACTCCTACACAACACATGAAAAATGGCTAATAACGCCTGAAATAATGCATCTTTGGGAGTTTTACTCGAAACATATGCTTTTTTAAATCTTGCAAATGCAAAAAGTAGTTTTTTACTCAATATGACTATAATAGTCTTAGAATCCTGAGATAATGCGAAAAAAGCAATACAAATGTATTCAAACATAACTTCTAAACAACAAATGCAAAATGGCTAATAATGCCTAGAGATATGTATTTTGGTTAGTTGTACTAGAAAAATGATCTTTTGTAAGGTTTGCAAAGACACAAGTTAGGTTTTTTTTTCAATATAACAATGTAACTGTCATACTAAATATGAAAGGTTTATAATCATAACTCCAAAACCAAATATGAAATGTGTCTTAAAAAGCCTTTAATATAAAATTTTTGTGAGTTTTAGCAGAATCAGGTATTTTGGAAAGAATCACAAATACAAATATTAGATTTTACTGGCCTCATATTGGTCACACTCAAAATGACAGTTTTTGAAACATAACTCCAAAAATACACATGCAAAATGTCTAATAATGCCTAAAGAAATGCATATTCGAGAGTTTTCCTGAAAAAAAAAAAACATTTGGTAAGGTTTGCAAAAACAAAATTTGATTTCTTACTCAATTTGACAGTAATGTACTTAGACTCCTGAAATAATGCGAAAAAAGCAATAAAAATGTATTCAAACATAATTCCTAATCCAAACGTGCAAAATGTCTAAAAATGCCTGTGATATTGAATACATGTGAGTTTTACTAGATACAGTTGTTTTTCAATGGTTTGCAAATACAAAAATGAGGTTTTACTCAATATGACTGTATACTGTAACACTCAATATGACAGTTATTTAAACATAACTCCTACACCACACATGAAAAATGGCTAATAATGCCTGAAATAATGCATCTTTGGGAGTTTTACTCGAAACATATGCTTTTTTAAATCTTGCAAATGCAAAAAGTAGTTTTTTACTCAATATGACTATAATAGTCTTAGAATCCTGAGATAATGCGAAAAAAGCAATACAAATGTATTCAAACATAACTTCTAAACAACAAATGCAAAATGGCTAATAATGCCTAGAGATATTTATTTTGGTTAGTTGTACTAGAAAAATGATCTTTTGTAAGGTTTGCAAAGACACAAGTTAGTTTTTTTTTTCAATATAACAATGTAACTGTCATACTAAATATGAAAGGTTTATAATCATAACTCCAAAACCAAATATGAAATGTGTCTTAAAAAGCCTTTAATATAAAATTTTTGTGAGTTTTAGCAGAATCAGGTATTTTGGAAAGAATCACAAATACAAATATTAGATTTTACTGGCCTCATATTGGTCACACTCAAAATGACAGTTTTTGAAACATAACTCCAAAAATACACATGCAAAATGTCTAATAATGCCTAAAGAAATGCATATTCGAGAGTTTTCCTGAAAAAAAAAAACATTTGGTAAGGTTTGCAAAAACAAAATTTGATTTCTTACTCAATTTGACAGTAATATACTTAGACTCCTGAAATAATGCGAAAAAAGCAATAAAAATGTATTCAAACATAATTCCTAATCCAAACGTGCAAAATGTCTAAAAATGCCTGTGATATTGAATACATGTGAGTTTTACTAGATACAGTTGTTTTTCAATGGTTTGCAAATACAAAAATGAGGTTTTACTCAATATGACTGTATACTGTAACACTCAATATGACAGTTATTTAAACATAACTCCTACACCACACATGAAAAATGGCTAATAATGCCTGAAATAATGCATCTTTGGGAGTTTTACTCGAAACATATGCTTTTTTAAATCTTGCAAATGCAAAAAGTTGTTTTTTACTCAATATGACTATAATAGTCTTAGAATCCTGAGATAATGCGAAAAAAGCAATAAAAATGTATTCAAACATAACTTCTAAACAACACATGCAAAATGGCTAATAATGCCTAGAGATATGTTTTTTTTGTTAGTTGTACTAGAAAAATGATCTTTTGTAAGGTTTGCAAAGACACAAGTTAGTTTTTTTATTCAATTTAACAGTGTAACTGTCATCCTAAATATGAAAGGTTTATAATCATAACTCCAAAACCAAATTTGACATTTGTCTTAAAAAGCCTTTAATATTGAATTTATGTAAGTTTGAGCAGAATCAGGTATTTTGGAAAGAATCACAAATACAAATATTAGATTTTACTGGCCTCATATTGGTCACACTCAAAATGACAGTTTTTGAAACATAACTCCAAAAATACACATGCAAAATGTCTAATAATGCCTGAAGAAATGCATCTTCGAGAGTTTTCCTGAAAAAAAAAACATTTGGTAAGGTTTGCAAAAACAAAATTAGATTTTTACTCAATTTGACAGTAATGTACTTAGAATCCTGAGATAATGCGAAAAAAGCAATAATAATGTATTCAAACATAACTTCTAAACAACACATGCAAAATGTCTAAAAATGCCTGTGATATTGAATACATGTGAGTTTTACTAGATACAGTTGTTTTTCAATGGTTTGCAAATACAAAAATGAGGTTTTACTCAATATGACTGTATACTGTAACACTCAATATGACAGTTATTCAAACATAACTCCTACACCACACATGAAAAATGGCTAATAATGCCTGAAATAATGCATCTTTGGGAGTTTTACTCGAAACATATGCTTTTTTAAATCTTGCAAATGCAAAAAGTAGTTTTTTACTCAATATGACACTAATGTTCTTAGAATCCTGAGATAATGCGAAAAAAACAATAAAAATGTATTCAAACATAACTTATAAACAACACATGCAAAATGGCTAATAATGCCTAGAGATATGTTTTTTTGTTAGTTGTACTAGAAAAATGATCTTTTGTAAGGTTTGCAAACACACAAGTTAGTTTTTTTATTCAATATAACAGTGTAACTGTCATACTAAATATGAAAGGTTTATAATCATAACTCCAAAACCAAATATGAAATTTGTCTTAAAAAAACTCTAATATTGAATTTATGTGAGTTTTAGCAGAATCAGGTATTTTGGAAAGAATCACAAATACAAATATTAGATTTTACTGGCCTCATATTGGTCACACTCAAAATGACAGTTTTTGAAACATAACTCCAAAAATACACATGCAAAATGTCTAATAATGCCTAAAGAAATGCATATTCGAGAGTTTTCCTGAAAAAAAAAAACATTTGGTAAGGTTTGCAAAAACAAAATTTGATTTCTTACTCAATTTGACAGTAATATACTTAGACTCCTGAAATAATGCGAAAAAAGCAATAAAAATGTATTCAAACATAATTCCTAATCCAAACGTGCAAAATGTCTAAAAATGCCTGTGATATTGAATACATGTGAGTTTTACTAGATACAGTTGTTTTTCAATGGTTTGCAAATACAAAAATGAGGTTTTACTCAATATGACTGTATACTGTAACACTCAATATGACAGTTATTTAAACATAACTCCTACACCACACATGAAAAATGGCTAATAATGCCTGAAATAATGCATCTTTGGGAGTTTTACTCGAAACATATGCTTTTTTAAATCTTGCAAATGCAAAAAGTTGTTTTTTACTCAATATGACTATAATAGTCTTAGAATCCTGAGATAATGCGAAAAAAGCAATAAAAATGTATTCAAACATAACTTCTAAACAACACATGCAAAATGGCTAATAATGCCTAGAGATATGTTTTTTTTGTTAGTTGTACTAGAAAAATGATCTTTTGTAAGGTTTGCAAAGACACAAGTTAGTTTTTTTATTCAATTTAACAGTGTAACTGTCATCCTAAATATGAAAGGTTTATAATCATAACTCCAAAACCAAATTTGACATTTGTCTTAAAAAGCCTTTAATATTGAATTTATGTAAGTTTGAGCAGAATCAGGTATTTTGGAAAGAATCACAAATACAAATATTAGATTTTACTGGCCTCATATTGGTCACACTCAAAATGACAGTTTTTGAAACATAACTCCAAAAATACACATGCAAAATGTCTAATAATGCCTGAAGAAATGCATCTTCGAGAGTTTTCCTGAAAAAAAAAACATTTGGTAAGGTTTGCAAAAACAAAATTAGATTTTTACTCAATTTGACAGTAATGTACTTAGAATCCTGAGATAATGCGAAAAAAGCAATAATAATGTATTCAAACATAACTTCTAAACAACACATGCAAAATGTCTAAAAATGCCTGTGATATTGAATACATGTGAGTTTTACTAGATACAGTTGTTTTTCAATGGTTTGCAAATACAAAAATGAGGTTTTACTCAATATGACTGTATACTGTAACACTCAATATGACAGTTATTCAAACATAACTCCTACACCACACATGAAAAATGGCTAATAATGCCTGAAATAATGCATCTTTGGGAGTTTTACTCGAAACATATGCTTTTTTAAATCTTGCAAATGCAAAAAGTAGTTTTTTACTCAATATGACACTAATGTTCTTAGAATCCTGAGATAATGCGAAAAAAACAATAAAAATGTATTCAAACATAACTTATAAACAACACATGCAAAATGGCTAATAATGCCTAGAGATATGTTTTTTTGTTAGTTGTACTAGAAAAATGATCTTTTGTAAGGTTTGCAAACACACAAGTTAGTTTTTTTATTCAATATAACAGTGTAACTGTCATACTAAATATGAAAGGTTTATAATCATAACTCCAAAACCAAATATGAAATTTGTCTTAAAAAAACTCTAATATTGAATTTATGTGAGTTTTAGCAGAATCAGGTATTTTGGAAAGAATCACAAATACAAATATTAGATTTTACTGGCCTCATATTGGTCACACTCAAAATGACATTTTTTGAAACATAACTCCAAAAATACACATGCAAAATATCTAATAATGCCTGAAGAAATGCATCTTCGAGAGTTTTCCAGAAAAAAAAACATTTGGTAAGGTTTGCAAAAACAAAATTTGATTTGTTACTCAATTTGACAGTAATGTACTTAGAATCCTGAGATAATGCGAACAAAGCAATAAAAATGTATTCAAACATAATTCCTAATCCAAACGTGCAAAATGTCTAAAAATGCCTGTGATATTGAATACATGTGAGTTTTACTAGATACAGTTGTTTTTCAATGGTTTGCAAATACAAAAATGAGGTTTTACTCAATATGACTGTATACTGTAACACTCAATATGACAGTTATTTAAAAATAACTCCTACACCACACATGAAAAATGGCTAATAATGCCTGAAATAATGCATCTTTGGGAGTTTTACTCGAAACATATGCTTTTTTAAATCTTGCAAATGCAAAAAGTTGTTTTTTTAATCAATATGACTATAATAGTCTTAGAATCCTGAGATAATGCGAAAAAAGCAATAAAAATGTATTCAAACATAACTTCTAAACAACACATGCAAAATGGCTAATAATGCCTAGGGATATGTTTTTTTGTTAGTTGTACTAGAAAAATGATCTTTTGTAAGGTTTGCAAAGACACAAGTTAGTTGAGTTTTTTTTTTCAATATAACAGCGTAACTGTCATACTAAATATGAAAGGTTTATAATCATAACTCCAAAACCAAATATGACATTTGTCTTAAAAAACCCTTTAATATTGAATTTATGTAAGTTTTAGCAGAATCAGGTATTTTGGAAAGAATTACAAATACAAATATTAGATTTTACTGGCCTCATATTGGTCACACTCAAAATGACAGTTTTTGAAACATAACTCCAAAAATACACATGCAAAATGTCTAATAATGCCTGAAGAAATGCATCTTCGAGAGTTTTCCTGAAAAAAAAAAATTGGTAAGGTTTGCAAAAACTAAATTTGATTTGTTACTCAATTTGACAGTACTGTACTTAGAATCCTGAGATAATGCGAAAAAAGCAATAAAAATGTATTCAAACATAATTCCTAATCCAAACGTGCAAAATGTCTAAAAATGCCTGTGATATTGAATACATGTGAGTTTTACTAGATACAGTTGTTTTTCAATGGTTTGCAAATACAAAAATTAGGTTTTACTCAATATGACTGTATACTGTAACACTCAATATGACAGTTATTTAAACATAACTCCTACACCACAAATGAAAAATGGCTAATAATGCCTGAAATAATGCATCTTTGGGAGTTTTACTCGAAACATATGCTTTTTTAAATCTTGCAAATGCAAAAAGTAATTTTTTACTCAATATGACTATAATAGTCTTAGAATCCTGAGATAATGCGAAAAAAGCAATAAAAATGTATTCAAACATAATTTCTAAACAACACATGCAAAATGGTTAATAATGCCTAGAGATATGTTTTTTTGTTAGTTGTACTAGAAAAATGATCTTTTGTAAGGTTTGCAAAGACACAAGTTAGTTTTTTTATTCAATTTAACAGTGTAACTGTCATACTAAATATGAAAGGTTTATAATCATAACTCCAAAACCAAATATGAAATTTGTCTTAAAAAGCCTTTAATATTGAATTTATGTGAGTTTTAGCAGAATCAGGTATTTTGGAAAGAATCACAAATACAAATATTAGGTTTTACTGGCCTCATATTGGTCACACCCACAATGACAGTTTTTGAAACATAACTCCAAAAATACACATGCAAAATGTCTAATAATGCCTAAAGAGAAATATCTCTTCGAGAGTTTTCCAGAAAAAAAAAAACATTTGGTAAGGTTTGCAAAAAAAAAATTTGATTTGTTACTCATTTTGACAGTAATGTACTTAGAATCCTGAGATAATGCGAAATTATAATCATAACTCCAAAACCAAATATGAAATTTGTCTTTAAAAAACTCTAATATTGAATTTATGTGAGTTTTAGCAGGATCAGGTATTTTGGAAAGAATCACAAATACAAATATTAGATTTTACTGGCCTCATATTGGTCACACTCAAAATGACAGTTTTTGAAACATAACTCCAAAAATACACATGCAAAATGTCTAATAATGCCTGAAGAAATGCATCTTCGAGAGTTTTCCTGAAAGAAAAAAAAATGGTAAGGTTTGCAAAAATAAAATTTGATTTGTTACTATTTGACAGTAATGTACTTAGAATCCTGAGATAATGCGAACAAAGCAATAAAAATGTATTCAAACATAATTCCTAATCCAAACGTGCAAAATGTCTAAAAATGCCTGTGATATTGAATACATGTGAGTTTTACTAGATACAGTTGTTTTTTTATGGTTTGCAAATACAAAAATGAGGTTTTACTCAATATGACTGTATACTGTAACACTCAATATGACAGTTATTTAAACATAACTCCTACACCACACTTGAAAAATAGCTAATAATGCCTGAAATAATGCATCTTTGGGAGTTTTACTTGAAACATATGCTTTTTTAAATCTTGCAAATGCAAAAAGTAGTTTTTTACTCAATATGACTATTATAGTCTTAGAATCCTGAGATAATGCAAAAAAAGCAATAAAAATGTATTCAAACATAACTTCTAAACAACACATGCAAAATGGCTAATAATGCCTAGAGATATGTATTTTGGTTAGTTGTACTAGAAAAATTATCTTTTGTAAGGTTTGCAAAGACACAAGTTCGTTTTTTTATTCAATATAACAATGTAACTGTCATACTAAATATGAAAGGTTTATAATCATAACTCCAAAACCAAATATGACATTTGTCTTAAAAAGCCTTTAATATTGAATTTATGTAAGTTTTAGCAGAATCAGGTATTTTGGAAAGAATCACAAATACAAATATTAAGTTTTACTCGCGTCATATTGGTCACACTCAAAATGACAGTTTTTGAAACATAACTCCAAAAATACACATGCAAAATGTCTAATAATGCCTGAAGAAATAAATCTTTGAGAGTTTTCCTGAAAAAAAAAAACATCTGGTAAGGTTTGCAAAAACAAAATTTGATTTGTTACTCAATTTGACAGTAATGTACTTAGAATCCTGAGATAATGCGAAAAAAGCAATAAAAATGTATTCAAACATAATTCCTAATCCAAACGTGCAAAATGTCTAAAAATTTCTGTGATATTGAATACATGTGAGTTTTACTAGATACAGTTGTTTTTCAATGGTTTGCAAATACAAAAATGAGGTTTTACTCAATATGACTGTATACTGTAACACTCAATATGACAGTTATTTAAACATAACTCCTACACCACACATGAAAAATGGCTAATAATGACTGAAATAATGCATCTTTGGAAGTTGTACTCGAAACATATGCTTTTTTAAATCTTGCAAATGCAAAAAGTAGTTTTTTACTCAATATGACTATAATAGTCTTAGAATCCTGAGATAATGCGAAAAAAGCAATACAAATGTATTCAAACATAACTTCTAAACAACACATGCAAAATGGCTAATAATGCCTAGAGATATGTTTTTTTGTTAGTTTTACTAGAAAAATGATCTTTTGTAAGGTTTGCAAAGACACAAGTTAGTTTTTTTATTCAATATAACAGTGCAACTGTCATACTAAATATGAAAGGTTTATAATCATAACTCCAAAACCAAATATGAAATTTGTCTTAAAAAGCCTTTAATATTGAATTTATGTGAGTTTTAGCAGAACCAGGTATTTTGGAAAGAATCACAAATACAAATATTAGATTTTACTGGCCTCATATTGGTCACACTCAAAATGACTGTTTTTGAAACATAACTCCAAAAATACACATGCAAAATGTCTAATAATGCCTGAAGAAATGCATCTTCGAGAGTTTTCCTGAAAAAAAAAAACATTTGGTAAGGTTTGCAAAAACAAAATTTGATTTGTTACTCAATTTGACAGTAATGTACTTGGAATCCTGAGATAATGCGAAAAAAGCAAAAAAAATGTATTCAAACATAATTCCTAATCCAAACGTGCAAAATGTCTAAAAATGCCTGTGATATTGAATAAATGTGAGTTGTACTAGATACAGTTGTTTTTCTATGGTTTGCAAATACAAAAATGAGGTTTTACTCAATATGACTGTATACTGTAACACTCAATATGACAGTTATTTAAACATAACTCCTACACCACACATGAAAAATAGCTAATAATGCCAGAAATAATGCATCTTGGGGAGTTTTACTTGAAACATATGCTTTTTTAAATCTTGCAAATGCAAAAAGAAGTTTTTTACTCAATATGACTATAATAGTCTTAGAATCCTGAGATAATGTGAAAAAAGCAATAAATAGGTATTCAAACATAACTTCTAAACAACAAATGCAAAATGGCTAATAATGCCTAGAGATATGTATTTTGGTTAGTTGTACTAGAAAAATGATCTTATGTAAGGTTTGCAAAGACACAAGTTAGTTTTTTTTATTCAATTTAACAGTGTAACTGTCATCCTAAATATGAAAGGTTTATAATCATAACTCCAAAACCAAATATGAAATTTGTCTTAAAAAGCCTTTAATATTGAATTTATGTGAGTTTTAGCAGAATCAGGTATTTTGGAAAGAATCACATATACAAATATTAGATTTTACTGGCCTCATATTGGTCACACTCAAAATGACAGTTTTTGAAACATAACTCCAAAAATACACATGCAAAATGTCTAATAATGCCTGAAGAAATGCATCTTCGAGAGTTTTCCAGAAAAAAAAACATTTGGTAAGGTTTGCAAAAACAAAATTTGATTTGTTACTCAATTTGACAGTAATGTTCTTAGAATCCTGAGGTAATGCGAAAAAAGCAATAAAAATTAATTCAAACATAATTCCTAAGCCAAACGTGCAAAATGTCTAAAAATGCCTGTGATATTGTCTACATGTGAGTTTTACTAAATACAGTTGTTTTTCAATGGTTTGCAAATACAAAAATGAGGTTTTACTCAATATGACTGTATACTGTAACACTCAATATGACAGTTATTTAAACATAACTCCTACACCACACATGAAAAATGGCTAATAATGCCTGAAATGATGCATCTTTGGGAGTTTTACTCGAAACATATGCTTTTTTAAATCTTGCAAATGCAAAAAGTAGTTTTTTACTCAATATGACTATAATAGTCTTACAATCCTGAGATAATGCGAAAAAAGCAATAAAAATGTATTCAAACATAACTTCTAAACAACACATGCAAAATGGCTAATAATGCCTAGAGATATGTTTTTTTTGTTAGTTGTACTAGAAAAATGATCTTTTGTAAGGTTTGCAAAGACACAAGTTAGTTTTTTTATTCAATATAACTGTGTAACTGTCATACTAAATATGAAAGGTTTATAATCATAACTCCAAAACCAAATATGAAATTTGTCTTAAAAAGCCTTTAATATTGAATTTATGTGAGTTTTAGCAGAATCAGGTATTTTGGAAAGAATCACAAATACAAATATTAGATTTTACTGGCCTCATATTGGTCACACTCAAAATGACAGTTTTCGGAACATAACTCCAAAAATACACATGCAAAATGTCTAATAATGCCTGAAGAAATGCATCTTCGAGAGTTTTCCTGAAAAAAAAAAACATTTGGTAAGGTTTGCAAAAACAAAATTTGATTTGTTACTCAATTTGACAGTAATGTACTTAGAATCCTGAGATAATGCGAAAAAAGCAATAAAAATGTATTCAAACATAATTCCTAATCCAAACGTGCAAAATGTCTAAAAATGCCTGTGATATTGAATACATGTGAGTTTTGCTAGATACAGTTGTTTTTCAATGGTTTGCAAATACAAAAATGAGGTTTTACTCAATATGACTGTATACTGTAACACCCTATATGACAGTTATTTAAACATAACTCCTACACCACACATGAAAAATGGCTAATAATGCCTGAAATAATGCATCTTTGGGAGTTTTACTCGAAACGTATGCTTTTTTAAATCTTGCAAATGCAAAAAGTAGTTTTTTACTCAATATGACTATAATAGTCTTACTATCCTGAGGTAATGCGAAAAAAGCAATAAAAATGTATTCAAACATAACTTCTAAACAACACATGCAAAATGGCTAATAATGCCTAGAGATATGTTTTTTTGTTAGTTGTACTAGAAAAAATGATCTTTTGTAAGGTTTGCAAAGACACAAGTTAGTTTTTTTATTCAATATAACAGTGCAACTGTCATACTAAATATGAAAGGTTTATAATCATAACTCCAAAACCAAATATGAAATTTGTCTTAAAAAGCCTTTAATATTGAATTTATGTGAGTTTTAGCAAAATCAGGTATTTTGGAAAGAATCACAAATACAAATATTAGATTTTACTGGCCTCATATTGGTCACACTCAAAATGACAGTTTTTGAAACATAACTCCAAAAATACACATGCAAAATGTCTAATAATGCCTGAAGAAATGCATCTTCGAGAGTCTTCCAGAAAAAAAAAACATTTGGTAAGGTTTGCAAAAACAAAATTTGATTTGTTACTCAATTTGACAGTAATGTACTTAGAATCCTGAGATAATGCGAGCAAAGCAATAAAAATGTATTCCAACATAATTCCTAATTCAAACGTGCAAAATGTCTAAAAATGCCTGTGATATTGAATACATGTGAGTTTTACAAGATACAGTTGTTTTTCAATGGTTTGCAAATACAAAAATGAGGTTTTACTCAATATGACTGTATACTGTAACACTCAATATGACAGTTATTTAAACATAACTCCTACACCACACATGAAAAATGGCTAATAATGCCTGAAATAATGCATCTTTGGGAGTTTTACTCGAAACATATGCTTTTTTAAATCTTGCAAATGCAAAAAGTAGTTTTTTACTCAATATGACTATAATAGTCTTAGAATCCTGAGATAATGCGAAAAAAGCAATAAAAATGTATTCAAACATAACTTCTAAACAACACATGCAAAATGGCTAATAATGCCTAGAGATATGTATTTTGGTTAGTTGTACTAGAAAAATGATCTTTTGTAAGGTTTGCAAAGACACAAGTTAGTTGTTTTATTCAATATATCAGTGCAACTGTCATACTAAATATGAAAGGTTTATAATCGTAACTCCAAAACCAAATATGAAATTTGTCTTAAAAAGCCTTTAATATTGAATTTATGTGAGTTTTAGCAGAATCAGGTATTTTGGAAAGAATCACAAATACAAATATTAGATTTTACTGGCCTCATATTGGTCACATTCAAAATGACGGTTTTTGAAACATAACTCCAAAAATACACATGCAAAATGTCTAATAATGCCTGAAGAAATGCATCTTCGAGAGTTTTCCTGAAAAAAAAAACATTTGGTAAGGTTTGCAAAAACAAAATTTGATTTGTTACTCAATTTGACAGTAATGTACTTGGAATCCTGAGATAATGCGAAAAAAGCAATAAAAATGTATTCAAACATAATTCCTAATCCAAACGTGCAAAGTGTCTAAAAATGCCTGTGATATTGAATACATATGAGTTTTGCTAGATACAGTTGTTTTTCAATGGTTTGCAAATACAAAAATGAGGTTTTACTCAATATGACTGTATACTGTAACACCCTATATGACAGTTATTTAAACATAACTCCTACACCACACATGAAAAATGGCTAATAATGCCTGAAATAATGCATCTTTGGGAGTTTTACTCGAAACGTATGCTTTTTTAAATCTTGCAAATGCAAAAAGTAGTTTTTTACCCAATATGACTATAATAGTCTTACAATCCTGAGGTAGTGCGAAGAAAGCAATAAAAAAGTATTCAAACATAACTTCTAAACAACAAATGCAAAATGGCTAATAATGCCTAGAGATATGTATTTTGGTTAGTTGTACTAGAAAAATGATCTTTTGTAAGGTTTGCAAAGACACAAGTTAGTTTTTTTATTCAATTTAACAGTGTAACTGTCATCCTAAATATGAAAGGTTTATATTCATAACTCCAAAACCAAATATGAAATTTGTCTTTAAAAGCCTTTAATATTGAATTTATGTGAGTTTTAGCAGAATCAGGTATTTTGGAAAGAATCACAAATACAAATATTAGATTTTACTGGCCTCATATTGGTCACACTCAAAATGACAGTTTTTGAAACATAACTCCAAAAATACACATGCAAAATGTCTAATAATGCCTGAAGAAATGCATCTTCGAGAGTTTTCCAGAAAAAAAACATTTGGTAAGGTTTGCAAAAACAAAATTTGATTTGTTACTCAATTTGACAGTAATGTACTTAGAATCCTAAGGTAATGCGAAAAAAGCAATAAAAATGAAATCAAACATAATTCCTAATCCAAACGTGCAAAATGTCTAAAAATGCCTGTGATATTGTCTACATGTGAGTTTTACTAAATACAGTTGTTTTTCAATGGTTTGCAAATACAAAAATGAGGTTTTACTCAATATGACTGTATACTGTAACACTCAATATGACAGTTATTTAAACATAACTCCTACACCACACATGAAAAAATGGCTAATGATGCCTGAAATAATGCATCTTTGGGAGTTTTACTCGAAACATATGCTTTTTTAAATCTTGCAAATGCAAAAAGTAGTTTTTTACTCAATATGACTATAATAGTCTTAGAATCCTGAGATAATGCGAAAAAAGCAATACAAATGTATTCAAACATAACTTCTAAACAACACATGCAAAATGGCTAATAATGCCTAGAGATATGTTTTTTTGTTAGTTGTACTAGAAAAATGATCTTTTGTAAGGTTTGCAAAGACACAAGTTAGTTTTTTTATTCAATATAACTGTGTAACTGTCATACTAAATATGAAAGGTTTATAATCATAACTCCAAAACCAAATATGAAATTTGTCTTAAAAAGCCTTTAATATTGAATTTATGTGAGTTTTAGCAGAATCAGGTATTTTGGAAAGAATCACAAATACAAATATTAGATTTTACTGGCCTCATATTGGTCACACTCAAAATGACAGTTTTCGAAACATAACTCCAAAAATACACATGCAAAATGTCTAATAATGCCTGAAGAAATGCATCTTCGAGAGTTTTCCTGAAAAAAAAAATCATTTGGTAAGGTTTGCAAAAACAAAATTTGATTTGTTACTCAATTTGACAGTAATGTACTTAGAATCCTGAGATAATGCGAAAAAAGCAATAAAAATGTATTCAAACATAATTCCTAATCCAAACGTGCAAAATGTCTAAAAATGCCTGTGATATTGAATACATGTGAGTTTTGCTAGATACAGTTGTTTTTCAATGGTTTGCAAATACAAAAATGAGGTTTTACTCAATATGACTGTATACTGTAACACTCTATATGACAGTTATTTAAACATAACTCCTACACCACACATGAAAAACGGCTAATAATGCCTGAAATAATGCATCTTTGGGAGTTTTACTCGAAACGTATGCTTTTTTAAATCTTGCAAATGCAAAAAGTTGTTTTTTACTCAATATGACTATAATAGTCTTACAATCCTGAGGTAATGCGAAAAAAGCAATACAAATGTATTCAAACATAACTTCTAAACAACACATGCAAAATGGCTAACAATGCCTAGAGATATGTTTTTTTGTTAGTTGTACTAGAAAAATGATCTTTTGTAAGGTTTGCAAAGACACAAGTTAGTTTTTTTATTCAATATAACAGTGCAACTGTCATACTAAATATGAAAGGTTTATAATCATAACTCCAAAACCAAATATGAAATTTGTCTTAAAAAGCCTTTAATATTGAATTTTTGTGAGTTTTAGCAAAATCAGGTATTTTGGAAAGAATCACAAATACAAATATTAGATTTTACTGGCCTCATATTGGTCACACTCAAAATGACAGTTTTTGAAACATAACTCCAAAAATACACATGCAACATGTCTAATAATGCCTGAAGAAATGCATCTTCGAGAGTTTTCCTGAAAAAAAAAAAATGGTAAGGTTTGCAAAAACAAAATTTGATTTGTTACTCAATTTGACAGTACTGTACTTAGAATCCTGAGATAATGCGAAAAAAGCAATAAAAATGTATTCAAACATAATTCCTAATCCAAACGTGCAAAATGTCTAAAAATGCCTGTGATATTGAATACATGTGAGTTTTACTAGATACAGTTGTTTTTCAATGGTTTGCAAATACAAAAATGAGGTTTTACTCAATATGACTGTATACTGTAACACTCAATATGACAGTTATTTAAACATAACTCCTACACCACACATGAAAAATAGCTAGTAATGCCTGAAATAATGCATCTTTAGGAGTTTTACTTGAAACATATGCTTTTTAAAATCTTGCAAATGCAAAAAGTAGTTTTTTACTCAATATCACTATAATAGTCTTAGAATCCTGAGATAATGCGAAAAAAGCAATAAAAATGTATCCAAACATAACTTCTAAACAACAAATGCAAAATGGCTAATAATGCCTAGAGATATGTATTTTGGTTAGTTGTACTAGAAAAATGATCTTTTGTAAGGTTTGCAAAGATACAAGTTAGTTTTTTTTTTCAATATAACAATGTAACTGTCATACTAAATATGAAAAGTTTATAATCATAACTCTAAAACCAAATATGACATTTGTCTTAAAAAGCCTTTAATATTGAATTTATGTAAGTTTTAGCAGAATCAGGTATTTTGGAAAGAATCACAAATACAAATATTAGATTTTCCTGGCCTCATATTGGTCACACTCAAAATGACAGTTTTTGAAACATAACTCCAAAAACACACATGCAAAATGTCTAATAATGCCTGAAGAAATGCATCTTCGAGAGTTTTCCTGAAAAAAAAAACATTTGGTAAGGTTTGCAAAAACAAAATTTGATTTGTTACTAAATTTGACAGTAATCTACTTGGAATCCTGAGATAATGCGAAAAAAGCAATAAAAATGTATTCAAACATAATTCCTAATCCAAACGTGCAAAATGTCTAAAAATGCCTGTGATATTGAATAAATGTGAGTTTTACTAGATACAGTTGTTTCTCTATGGTTTGCAAATACAAAAATGAGGTTTTACTCAATATGACTGTATACTGTAACACTCAATATGACAGTTATTGAAACATAACTCCTACACCACACATGAAAAATAGCTAATAATGGCTAAAGTAATGCATCTTTGGGAGTTTTACTTGAAACATATGCTTTTTTAAATCTTGCAAATGCAAAAAGAAGTTTTTTACTCAATATGACTATAATAGTCTTAGAATCCTGGAATAATGTGAAAAAAGCAATAAAAAGGTATTCAAACATAACTTCTAAACAACAAATGCAAAATGGCTAATAATGCCTAGAGATATGTATTTTGGTTAGTTGTACTAGAAAAATGATCTTTTGTAAGGTTTGCAAAGACACAAGTTAGTTTTTTTATTCAATTTAACAGTCATCCTAAATATGAAAGGTTTATAATCATAACTCCAAAACCAAATATGAAATTTGTCTTAAAAAGCCTTTAATATTGAATTTATGTGAGTTTTAGCAGAATCAGGTATTTTGGAAAGAATCACAAATACAAATATTAGATTTTACTGGCCTCATATTGGTCACACTCAAAATGACAGTTTTTGAAACATAACTCCAAAAATACACATGCAAAATGTCTAATAATGCCTGAAGAAATGCATCTTCGAGAGTTTTCCTGAAAAAAAAAACATTTGGTAAGGTTTGAAAAAACAAAATTTGATTTGTTACTCAATTTGACAGTAATGTACTTGGAATCCTGAGATAATGCGAAAAAAGCAATACAAATGTATTCAAACATAATTTCCTAATCCAAACGTGCAAAATGTCTAAAAATGCCTGTGATATTGAATACATGTGAGTTTTACTAGATACAGTTGTTTTTCAATGGTTTGCAAATACAAAAATGAGGTTTTACTCAATATGACTGTATACTGTAACACTCAATATGACATTTATTTAAACATAACTCCTACACCACACATGAAAAATGGCTAATAATGCCTGAAATAATGCATCTTTGGGAGTTTTACTCGAAACATATGCTTTTTTAAATCTTGCAAATGCAAAAAGTAGTTTTTTACTCAATATGACTATAATAGTCTTACAATCCTGAGATAATGCGAAAAAAGCAATAAAAATGTATTCAAACATAACTTCTAAACAACACATGCAAAATGGCTAATAATGCCTAGAGATATGTTTTTTTGTTAGTTGTACTAGAAAAATGATCTTTTGTAGGGTTTGCAAAGACACAAATTAGTTTTTTTATTCAATATAACAGTGTAACTGTCATACTAAATATGAAAGGTTTATAATCATAACTCCAAAACCAAATATGAAATTTGTCTTAAAAAGCCTTTAATATTGAATTATGTGAGTTTTAGCAGAATCGGGTATTTTGGAAAGAATCACAAATACAAATATTAGATTTTACTGGCCTCATATTGGTCACACTCAAAATGACAGTTTTTGAAACATAACTCCAAAAATACACATGCAAAATGTCAAATAATGCCTGAAGAAATGCATCTTCGAGAGTTTTCCAGAAAAAAAAACATTTGGTAAGGTTTGCAAAAACAAAATTTGATGTGTTACTCAATTTGACAGTAATGTACTTAGAATCCTGAGATAATGCGAAAAAAGCAATACAAATGTAGTCCAACATAATTCCTAATCTAAACGTGCAAAATGTCTAAAAATGCCTGTGATATTGAATACATGTGAGTTTTACTATAGTACAGTTGTTTTTCTATGGTTTGCAAATAGAAATTTAGGTTTTACTCAATATGACTGTATACTGTAACACTCAATATGAGAGTTATTTAAACATAACTCCTACACCACACATGAAAAATGGCTAATGATGCCTGAAATAATGCATCTTTGGGAGTTTTACTCGGAACATATGCTTTTTTAAATCTTGCAAATGCAAAAAGTATTTTTTACTCAATATGACTATAATGTTCTTAGAATCCTGAGATAATGCGAAAAAGCAATACAAAAGTTTTCAAACATAACTTTTAAACAACACATGCAAAACGGCTAATAATTCCTAGAGATATGTATCTTTGTTAGTTGTAGTAGAAAAATGATATTTTGTAGGGCTCACTTGGAAAACAAAATCCTATTTGTATGGTTAGTTTTCTCTAAATTTCTACTATAATTTTTCAATTTTCTTAAATAGGTTATAAATCTGTAGAATTGAAGACATTATCTGTAAGTTAAAAAAAAGCCTGTTATTTTAAGTAATATGCCAGTAATGAAAAACTATGTATATTCCTATTTTTTTTACAGAAAAATACCAAATTATATATACATATTATTTTCTGTTTTCTCAAATTACTTTCAATTTCATGTAAAATTACAGTAATTAACTTTAATTAAATATGTAGCTTGTTATATGAAAGTATTTGTTCATACTAACAATCTAACAGTTTTATATGTAATTTTAAGGTAAATCAAATGTTTTCAATATTTATGTGTATTTTCACATTCAAGTCGAAAAATATATGTAGCCTCTTATAAAAGGTGTATGCTCAAACTGTAATATGACGTACATGAAATACTGCAAGAGATTCTTAATCAACAGTCAACAGCCGTACAGATCATACTGACGGTGGCCGTACAAACAACTTTAACAATGTTACAAATATGCGCCACACTGTGGAGCCACATCAATCAAGACTGACAAACACATTTCAGGAGAACATCGTCACCGTAACACAACATTAACACAACAGAAACAATTCCTAGAATTCCATGTGTTACAATATACACCCCCACCACCTAACCCCGCCCAGCTCAACCAACGCACGGAGGGGGGCGGTGATGTTTTGGGGCACGGGGTTGGGTGGTAGCGGGATTGTAGCCCGGAAGAGTCAGCGCTGCTTGGGCTTCTCGGTATTTGTTATGTTGTTTTTATGTTTTATTACAGTGAGGATGTTTTCCTGAAATGTGTTTATCATTCTTGTTCGATGTGGGTTCACAGTGTGGTGCATATTTGTAACAGTGTTAAAGTTGTTTGTACAGCCACCGTCAGTGTGACCTGTGTGGCTGTTGACCAAGTATATTTTGCAGTCACTTTTCAAATGAACGACGAAACCGTGCTCATCACATGCCTCAATTGGCACGCTGATGATTTGATGAATGAGCGTTCAATAAAACCCACCACGGTATTACGTGTCATATTCGCCCGGCCAAATTTTGAGTCAACCCTACATGAGGGTCAGTGAAATTCTCGTGGTGAAATGATAGGAATGGTAAGTATGTCGCTAGGGTGGGATAGCCATTCATGCAAGGTTAACCCACTTTGTATCAATTTCCTGCATCCAGTGGCCCCCCGCTAAAGTCAATGAGACACCCCTGATCCAACAATTCAGAAAAAATCTGTTAAACAATGGTATTTTTCTGTGGAATCGCCAGCATTGTCACTTCACTAAAGGTGGTTGATCGTAATAATTTGGAAAAACTCTTTAGAATAAAGATATTTTTCTGCAGAACTGTTTGCATCGTCACTTTATTAAAGGTGGTTGATCTTAATAATTTAGTAAAAATCTGTAAAATTACGATATTTCACCCCAAAAAGTTTCATGAAAATTTCTGTAAATATAATATTTTTGATCATTATTTGGTTTACAATGTTTTACTTTAGTTTTATGGTTTTTGTTTGGCAGCCGTCGCTGCCAGTAAATGACCGTTTTTTTACAAAATTTATTTTTACAGTGTTTGCAAAGATAAAAGTTAGTTTTTTGTATTCAATATAACAGTAAAACTGTCGTACTAAATATGAAAGGTTAATAAACATAACTCCAAAACCAAACATGAAATCCGTCTAAAAAAGCCTGTAATATTGACTTTATGTGAGTTTTACCTGAATTAGGTATTTTGGAAAGGTTCACAAATACAAAAATTTGGTTTTACTGGCCTCACATTGGTGACACTCAATAAGACAGTTTTTGAACCCTATCTCCAAAAATACACATGCAAAATTACAAAAAAATGCCTGAAGAAATGTATCTTTGTGAGTTTTACTGGATAAAAAAAAACATTTTGTAAGGGTTGCAAAAACAAAAAGAAATGTTTTGTAATGTTAATGTAATTTTAAGGTAAATTATTTTTTTTTAATATTTATGTGTATTTTCACATTCAATGAGAAAAATATATGTAGCCTCTTATAAAAGGTTTATGCTCAAACTATCCATCCATCCATTTTCTACCGCTTATTCCCTTTTGGGGTCGCGGGGGGCGCTGGCGCCTATCTCAGCTACAATCGGGCGGAAGGCGGGGTACACCCTGGACAAGTCGCCACCTCATCGCAGGGCCAACACAGATAGACAGACAACATTCACACTCACATTCACACACTAGGGCCAATTTAGTGTTGCCAATCAACCTATCCCCAGGTGCATGTCTTTGGAAGTGGGAGGAAGCCGGAGTACCCGGAGGGAACCCACGCATTCACGGGGAGAACATGCAAACTCCACACAGAAAGATCCCGAGCCTGGATTTGAACCCAGGACTGCAGGACCTTCGTATTGTGAGGCAGACGCACTAACCCCTCTGCCACCGTGAAGCCCGCTCAAACTAACATTTACATTTTTTTCCCTGTAATATGACATACATGAGTGACTGCAAGACATACTTAATCAACAGTCAATAGCCTTACAGATCACACTGACGGTGGCCGTACAAACAACTTTAACAATGTTACAAATATGCGCCACATTGTGGAGCCACATCAAACAAGAATGACAAACACATTTCAGGAAAACATCTTCACCGTAACACAACATTAACACAACAGAAACAATACCCAGTATTCCATGTGTTACAATGTACACCCCCACCACCTAACCCCGCCCAGCTCAACCAACGCACGGAGGGGGGCGGTGATGTTTTGGGGCGCGGGGTTGGGTGGTAGCAGGGGTGTAGCCCGGAAGAGTCAGCGCTGCATGGGCTTGTGGGTATTTGTTATGTTATGTTGTTTTTATGTTTTGTTACAGTGAGGATGTTTTCCTGAAATGTGTTTATCATTCTTGTTCGATGTGGATTCACAGTGTGGTGCATATTTGTAACAGTGTTAAAGTTGTTTGTACAGCCACCAGCAGTGTGACCTGTGTGGCTGTTGACCAAGTATGTCTTGCAGTCACTATCACATGCATGACAATACCGTGCACATCACACTCATCAGTAGGCATGCTAATGATTTGGTGAATGAGTGTATAAAAAGTCACCCGGCCAGACTTTGGGTCAATCCTACATGAGGGTCAGTAAAATTCTCACAGTGAAATGGTAGGATCAGTAAGTATGTTGCTAGGGTGGGGTAGCCATTCATGCAAGGTGAATCCACTTTGCATTAAGTTCCTGCATCCAATGGCCCCCCACTAAAGTCAATGAGCCACCCCTGATCCTAACTATTCAGAAAAAATCTGTAAAACAATGGTATTTTTCTGAGGAACCGCCAGCATTGTCACTTCACTAAAGGTGGTTGATCGTAATAATTTGGAAAAACTCTTTAGAATAAAGGTATTTTTCTGCAGAACTGTTTGCATCGTCACTTTATTAAAGGTGGTTGATCTTAATAATTTAGTAAAAATCTGTAAAATTATGATATTTCACCCCGAAATGTTTCATGAAAATATCTGTAAATATAATATTTTTGATCATTATTTGGTTTACAATGTTTTACTTTAGTTTTATGGTTTTTGTTTGGCAGCCGTAGCTGCCAGTAAATGACCGTTTTTTTACAAAATTGATTTCTACAGTGTTTGCAAAGATAAAAGTTAGGTTTTTTTATTCAATATAACAGTAAAACTGTCATACTAAATATAAAAGGTTAATAAACATAACTCCAAAACCAAACATGAAATCTGTCTAAAAAAGCCCGTAATGTTGACTTTATGTGAGTTTTACCTGAATTAAGTATTTTGGAAAGGTTCACAAATACAAAAATTTTGTTTTACTTGCCTCACATTGGTCACACTCAATAAGACAGTTTTTGAACCCTATCTCCAAAAATACACATGCAAAATTACAAAAAAATGCCTGAAGAAATGTATCTTTGTGAGTTTTACTGGATAAAAAAACATTTTGTAAGGGTTGCAAAAACAAAAATAAATATTTTACCCAATTTGACAGTAATGTACTTAAAATCCTGAGATAATGCAAAAAGAGCAATAAAAATGTATTCCAACATAATTCCTAATCCAAACGAGCAAAATGTCTAAAAATGCCTGTGATATTGAATCCATGTGAGTTTTACTAGATACAGTTGATTTTCTATGGTTTGCAAAATCAAAAATTAGGTTTTACTCAATATGACTGTATACTGTAACACTCAATATGACAGTTATTTAAACATAACTCCTACACCACACATGGCTAATAATGCCTGAAATAATGCATCTTTGGGAGTTTTACTCGAAACGATTGCTTTTTTAAATCTTTGCAATGCAAAAAATTGTTGTTTTATTCAATATGACAATAATGTTCTTGGAATCCTGAGATAATGCGAAAAAAGCAATAAAAATGTATTCAAACATAACTTCTAAACAACACATGCAAAATGGCTAATGATAGCTAGAGATATGTTTTTTTTGTTAGTTGTACTAGAAAAATTATCTTTTGTAAGGTTTGCAAAGACACAAGTTAGTTTTTTATTCAATATAACAGTGTTACTGTCATACTAAATATGAAAGGTTTATAATCATAACTCCAAAACCAAATATGAAATTTGTCTTAAAAAGCCTTTAATATTGAATTTATGTGAGTTTTAGCAGAATCAGGTATTTTGGAAAGAATCACAAATACAAATATTAGATTTTACTGGCCTCATATTGGTCACACTCAAAATGACAGTTTTTGAAACATAACTCCAAAAATACACATGCAAAAGGTCTAATAATGCCTGAAGAAATGCATCTTCAAGAGTTTTCCTGAAAAAAAAAAACATCTGGTAAGGTTTGCAAAAACAAAATTTGATTTGTTACTCAATTTGACAGTAATGTACTTAGAATCCTGAGATAATGCGAAAAAAGCAATAAAAATGTATTCAAACATAATTCCTAATCCAAACGTGCAAAATGTCTAAAAATGCCTAGGGATATGTATTTTTGTTAGTTGTACTAGAAAAATGATCTTTTGTAAGGTTTGCAAAGACACAAGTTAGTTTTTTTATTCAATATAACAGTGTAACTGTCATACTAAATATGAAAGGTTTATAATCATAACTCCAAAACCAAATATGAAATTTGTCTTAAAAAGCCTTTAATATTGAATTTATGTGAGTTTTAGCAGAATCAGGTATTTTGGAAAGAATCACAAATACAAATATTAGATTTTACTGGCCTCATATTGGTCACACTCAAAATGACAGTTTTTGAAACATAACTCCAAAAATACACATGCAAAATGTCTAATAATGCCTGAAGAAATGCATCTTCGAGTTTTCCTGAAAAAAAAAAACATTTGGTAAGGTTTGCAAAAACAAATTGGATTTTTACTCAATTTGACAGTAATGTACTTAGAATCCTGAGATAATGCGAAAAAAGCAATAAAAATGTATTCAAACATAACTTCTAAACAACACATGCAAAATGTCTAAAAATGCCTGTGATATTGAAAACATGTGAGTTGTACTAGATACAGTTGTTTTTCAATGGTTTGCAAATACAAAAATGAGGTTTTACTCAATATGACTGTATACTGTAACACTCAATATGACAGTTATTTAAACATAACTCCTACACCACACATGAAAAATGGTTAATAATGCCTGAAATAATGCATCTTTGGGAGTTTTACTCGAAACATATGCTTTTTTAAATCTTGCAAATGCAAAAAGTAGTTTTTTACTCATTATGACTATAATAGTCTTAGAATCCTGAGATAATGCGAAAAAAGCAATAAAAATGTATTCAAACATAACTTCTAAACAACACATGCAAAATGGCTAATAATGCCTAGGGATATGTATTTTTGTTAGTTGTACTAGAAAAATGATCTTTTGTAAGGTTTGCAAGGACACAAGTAAGTTTTTTTTTTCAATATAACAGTGTAACTGTCATACTAAATATGAAAGGTTTATAATCATAACTCCAAAACCAAATATGACATTTGTCTTAAAAAGCCTTTAATATTGAATTTATGTAAGTTTTAGCAGAATCAGGTATTTTGGAAAGAATCACAAATACAAATATTAGGTTTTACTGGCCTTATATTGGTCACACTCAAAATGACAGTTTTTGAAACATAACTCCAAATATACACATGCAAAATGTCTAATAATGCCTGAAGAAATGCATCTTCGAGAGTTTTCCAGAAAAAAAAAAAATTGGTAAGGTTTGCAAAAACAAAATTTGATTTGTTACTCAATTTGACAGTACTATACTTAGAATCCTGAGATAATGCGAAAAAAAGCATTAAAAATGTATTCAAAAATAATTCCTAATCCAAACGTGCAAAATATCTAAAAATGCCTGTGATATTGAATACATGTGAGTTTTACTAGATACAGTTGTTTTTCAATGGTTTGCAAATACAAAAATGAGGTTTTACTCAATATGACTGTATACTGTAACACTCAATATGACAGTTATTTAAACATAACTCCTACACCACACATGAAAAATGGCTAATAATGCATGAAATAATGCATCTTTGGGAGTTTTACTCGAAACATATGCTTTTTTAAATCTTGCAAATGCAAAAAGTAGTTTTTTACTCAATATGACTATAATAGTCTTAGAATCCTGAGATAATGCGAAAAAAGCAATAAAAATGTATTCAAACATAACTTCTAAACAACACATGCAAAATGGCTAATAATGCCTAGAGATATGTATTTTGGTTAGTTGTACTAGAAAAAAGATATTTTGTAAGGTTTGCAAAGACACAAGTTAGTTTTTTTTTTCAATATAACAATATAACTGTCATACTAAATATGAAAGGTTTATAATCATAACTCCAAAACCAAATATGAAATTTGTCTTTAAAAGCCTTTAATATTGAATTTATGATGAGTTTTAGCAGAATCAGGTATTTTGGAAAGAATCACAAATACAAATATTAGATTTTACTGGCCTCATATTGGTCACACTCAAAATGACAGTTTTTGAAACATAACTCCAAAAATACACATGCAAAATGTCTAATAATGCCTGAAGAAATGCATCTTCGAGAGTTTTCCTGAAAAAAAAAACATTTGGTAAGGTTTGCAAAAACAAAATTTGATTTTTACTCAATTTGACAGTAATGTACTTAGAATCCTGAGATAATGCGAAAAAAGCAATAATAATGTATTCAAACATAACTTCTAAACAACACATGAAAAATTTCTAAAAATACCTGTGATATTGAATACATGTGAGTTTTACTAGATACAGTTGTTTTTCAATGGTTTGCAAATACAAAAATGAGGTTTTACTCAATATGACTGTATACTGTAACACTCAATATGACAGTTATTTAAACATAACTCCTACACCACACATGAAAAATGGCTAATAATGCCTGAAATAATGCATCTTTGGGAGTTTTACTCGAAACATATGCTTTTTTAAATCTTGCAAATGCAAAAAGTTGTTTTTTTACTCAATATGACTATAATAGTCTTAGAATCCTGAGATAATGCAAAAAAAGCAATAAAAATGTATTCAAACATAACTTCTAAACAACAAATGCAAAATGGCTAATAATGCCTAGAGATATGTATTTTGGTTAGTTGTACTAGAAAAATGATCTTTTGTAAGGTTTGCAAAGACACAAGTTAGTTGTTTTTATTCAATATAACAGTGTAACTGTCATACTAAATATGAAAGGTTTATAATCATAACTCCAAAACCAAATATGAAATGTGTCTTAAAAAGCCTTTAATATAAAATTTTTGTGAGTTTTAGCAGAATCAGGTATTTTGGAAAGAATCACAAATACAAATATTAGATTTTACTGGCCTCATATTGGTCACACTCAAAATGACAGTTTTTGAAACATAACTCCAAAAATACACATGCAAAATGTCTAATAATGCCTGAAGAAATGCATCTTCGAGAGTTTTCCAGAAAAAAAAAATTTGGTAAGGTTTGCAAAAACAAAATTTGATTTGTTACTCAATTTGACAGTACTATTCATTAGAATCCTGAGATAATGCGAAAAAAGCAATAAAAATGTATTCAAACATAATTCCTAATCCAAACGTGCAAAATGTCTAAAAATGTCTGTGATATTGAATACATGTGAGTTTTACCAGATACAGTTGTTTTTCAATGGTTTGCAAATACAAAAATGAGGTTTTACTCAATATGACTGTATACTGTAACACTCAATATGACAGTTATTTAAACATAACTCCTACACCACACATGAAAAATGGCTAATAATGCCTGAAATAATGCTTCTTTGGGAGTTTTACTCGAAACATATGCTTTTTTAAATCTTGCAAATGCAAAAAGTAGTTTTTTTACTCAATATGACTATAATAGTCTTAGAATCCTGAGATAATGCGAAAAAAGCAAAAAAAATGTATTCAAACATAACTTCTAAACAACACATGCAAAATGGCTAATAATGCCTAGAGATATGTTTTTTTGTTAGTTGTACTAGAAAAATTATCTTTTGTAAGGTTTGCAAAGACACAAGTTAGTTTTTTTATCCAATATAACAGTGTAACTGTCATACTAAATATGAAAGGTTTATAATCATAACTCCAAAACCAAATATGAAATTTGTCTTAAAAAAAACTCTAATATTGAATTTATGTGAGTTTTAGCAGAATCAGGTATTTTGGAAAGAATCACAAATACAAATATTAGATTTTACTGGCCTCATATTGGTCACACTCAAAATGACAGTTTTTGAAACATAACTCCAAAAATACACATGCAAAATGTCTAATAATGCCCGAAGAAAAGTATCTTCGAGAGTTTTCCAGAAAAAAAACATTTGGTAAGGTTTGCAAAAATAAAATTTGATTTGTTACTCAATTTGACAGTAATGTACTTAGAATCCTGAGATAATGCGAAAAAAGCAATAAAAATGTATTCAAACATATTTCCTAATACAAACGTGCAAAATGTCTAAAAATGCCTGTGATATTGAATACATGTGAGTTTTACTAGATACAGTTGTTTTTCTATGGTTTGCAAATACAAAAATGAGGTTTTACTCAATATGACTGTATACTGTAACACTCAATATGACAGTTATTTAAACATAACTCCTACACCACACATGAAAATGGCTAATAATGCCTGAAATAATGCATCTTTGGGAGTTTTACTCGAAACATATGCTTTTTTAAATCTTGCAAATGCAAAAAGTTGTTTTTTTACTCAATATGACTATAATAGTCTTAGAATCCTGAGATAATGCGAAAAAAGCAATAAAAATGTATTCAAACATAACTTCTAAACAACACATGCAAAATGGCTAATAATGCCTAGAGATATGTTTTTTTGTTAGTTGTACTAGAAACATGATCTTTTGTAAGGTTTGCAAAGACACAAGTTAGTTTTTTTATTCAATTTAACTGTGTAACTCTCATCCTAAATATGAAAGGTTTATAATCATAACTCCAAAACCAAATATGAAATGTGTCTTAAAAAGCCTTTAATATTGAATTTATGTGAGTTTTAGCAGAATAAGGTATTTTGGAAAGAATCACAAATACAAATATTAGATTTTACTGGCCTCATATTGGTCACACTCAAAATGACAGTTTTTGAAACATAACTCCAAAAATACACATGCAAAATGTCTAATAATGCCTGAAGAAATGCATCTTCGAGAGTTTTCCAGAAAAAAAACATTTGGTAAGGTTTGCAAAAAAAAAAATTGATTTGTTAGTCAATTTGACAGTAATGTACTTAGAATCCTGAGATAATGCGAAAAAAGCAATAAAAATGTATTCAAACATAATTCCTAATCCAAACGTGCAAAATGTCTAAAAATGCCTGTGATATTGAATACATGTGAGTTTCACTAGATACAGTTGTTTTTCAATGGTTTGCAAATACAAAAATGAGGTTTTACTCAATATGACTGTATACTGTAACACTCAATATGATAGTTATTCAAACATAACTCCTACACCACACATGAAAAATGGCTAATAATGCCTGAAATAATGCATCTTTGGGAGTTTTACTCGAAACATATGCTTTTTTAAATCTTGCAAATGCAAAAAGTATTTTTTTACTCAATATGACACTAATGTTCTTAGAATCCTGAGATAATGCGAAAAAAACAATAAAAATGTATTCAAACATAACTTCTAAACAACACATGCAAAATGGCTAATAATGCCTAGAGATATGTTTTTTTGTTAGTTGTACTAGAAACATGATCTTTTGTAAGGTTTGCAAAGACACAAGTTAGTTTTTTTATTCAATATAACAGTGTAACTGTCATCCTAAATATGAAAGGTTTATAATCATAACTCCAAAACCAAATATGAAATTTGTCTTAAAAAGCCTTTGATATTGAATTTATGTGAGTTTTAGCAGAATCAGGTATTTTGGAAAGAATCACATATACAAATATTAGATTTTACTGGCCTCATATTGGTCACACTCAAAATGACAGTTTTTGAAACATAACTCCAAAAATACACATGCAAAATGTCTAATAATGCCTGAAGAAATGCATCTTCGAGAGTTTTCCAGAAAAAAAAACATTTGGTAAGGTTTGCAAAAACAAAATTTGATTTGTTACTCAATTTGACAGTAATGTACTTAGAATCCTGAGATAATGCGAAAAAAGCAATAAAAATGTATTCAAACATAATTCCTAATCCAAACGTGCAAAATGTCTAAAAAGGCCTGTGATATTGAATACATGTGAGTTTTACTAGATACAGTTGTTTTTAAATGGTTTGCAAATACAAAAATGAGGTTTCACTCAATATGACTGTATACTGTAACACTCAATATGACAGTTATTTAAACATAACTCCTACACCACACATGAAAAATAGCTAGTAATGCCTGAAATAATGCTTCTTTGGGAGTTTTACTTGAAACATATGCTTTTTTAAATCTTGCAAATGCAAAAAGTAGTTTTTTTACTCAATATGACTATAATAGTCTTACAATCCTGAGGTAATGCGAAAAAAGCACTAAAAATGTATTCAAACATAACTTCTAAACAACACATGCAAAATGGCTAATAATGCCTAGAGATATGTTTTTTTGTTAGTTGTACTAGAAAAAAATGATCTTTTGTAAGGTTTGCAAAGACACAAGTTAGTTTTTTTATTCAATATAACAGTGCAACTGTCATACTAAATATGAAAGGTTTATAATCATAACTCCAAAACCAAATATGAAATTTGTCTTAAAAAGCCTTTAATATTGAATTTATGTGAGTTTTAGCAAAATCAGGTATTTTGGAAAGAATCACAAATACAAATATTAGATTTTACTGGCCTCATATTGGTCACACTCAAAATGACAGTTTTTGAAACATAACTCCAAAAATATACATGCAAAATGTCTAATAATGCCTGAAGAAATGCATCTTCGAGAGTCTTCCAGAAAAAAAAACATTTGGTAAGGTTTAGAAAAAAAAAAAAAATTTGTTACTCAATTTGACAGCAATGTACTTAGAATCCTGATATAATGCGAAAAAAGCAATAAAAATGTATTCAAACATAATTCCTAATTCAAACGTGCAAAATGTCTAAAAATGCCTGTGATATTGAATACATGTGAGTTTTACTAGATACAGTTGTTTTTCAATGGTTTGCAAATACAAAAATGAGGTTTTACTCAATATGACTGTATACTGTAACACTCAATATGACAGTTATTTAAACATAACTCCTACACCACACATGAAAAATGGCTAATAATGCCTGAAATAATGCATCTTTGGGAGTTTTACTCGAAACATATGCTTTTTTGAATCTTGCAAATGCAAAAAGTAGTTTTTTACTCAATATGACTATAATAGTCTTAGAATCCTGAGATAATGCGAAAAAAGCAATAAAAATGTATTCAAACATAACTTCTAAACAACACATGCAAAAGGGCTAATAATGCCTAGAGATATGTATTTTGGTTAGTTGTACTAGAAAAATTATCTTTTGTAAGGTTTGCAAAGACACAAGTTAGTTTTTTTATTCAATATAACAGTGCAACTGTCATACTAAATATGAAAGGTTTATAATCGTAACTCCAAAACCAAATATGAAATTTGTCTTAAAAAGCCTTTAATATTGAATTTATGTGAGTTTTAGCAGAATCAGGTATTTTGGAAAGAATCACAAATACAAATATTAGATTTTACTGGCCTCATATTGGTCACACTCAAAATGACGGTTTTTGAAACATAACTCCAAAAATACACATGCAAAATGTCTAATAATGCCTGAAGAAATGCATCTTCGAGAGTTTTCCTGAAAAAAAAAAACATTTGGTAAGGTTTGCAAAAACAAAATTTGATTTGTTACTCAATTTGACAGTAATGTACTTGGAATCCTGAGATAATGCGAAAAAAGCAATAAAAATGTATTCAAACATAATTCCTAATCCAAACGTGCAAAATGTCTAAAAATGCCTGTGATATTGAATACATGTGAGTTTTACTAGATACAGTTGTTTTTCAATGGTTTGCAAATACAAAAATGAGGTTTTACTCAATGTAACTGTATACTGTAACACTCAATATGACAGTTATTTAAACATAACTCCTACACCACACATGAAAAACGGCTAATAATGCCTGAAATAATGCATCTTTGGGAGTTTTACTCGAAACATATGCTTTTTTAAATCTTGCAAATGCAAAAAGTAGTTTTTTACTCAATATGACTATTATAGTCTTAGAATCCTGAGATAATGAGAAAAAAGCAATAAAAATGCATTCAAACATAACTTCTAAACAACACATGCAAAATGGCTAATAATGCCTAGAGATATGTTTTTTTGTTAGTTGTACTAGAAAAATGATCTTTTGTAAGTTTTGCAAAGACACAAGTTAGTTTTTTTATTCAATATAACAGTGTAACTGTCATACTAAATATGAAAGTTTATAATCATAACTCCAAAACCAAATATGACATTTGTCTTAAAAAGCCTTTAATATTGAATTTATGTAAGTTTTAGCAGAATCAGGTATTTTGGAAAGAATCACAAATACAAATATTAGGTTTTACTGGCCTCATATTGGTCACACTCAAAATGACAGTTTTTGAAACATAACTCCAAAAAAACACATGCAAAATGTCTAATAATGCCTGAAGAAATGCATCTTCGAGAGTTTTCCAGAAAAAAAAAAATTATCTGGTAAGGTTTGCAAAAAAATAATTTGATTTGTTACTCAATTTGACAGTAATGTACTTAGAATCCTGAGATAATGCGAAAAAAGCAATAAAAATGTATTCAAACATAATTCCTAATCCAAACGTGCAAAATGTCTAAAAATGCCTGTGATATTGAATACATGTGAGTTTTACTAGATACAGTTGTTTTTCTATGGTTTGCAAACACAAAAATGAGGTGTTACTCAATATGACTGTATACTGTAACACTCAATATGACAGTTATTTAAACATAACTCCTACACCACACATGAAAAATGGCTAATAATGCCTGAAATAATGCATCTTTGGGAGTTTTACTCGAAACATATGCCTTTTTAAATCTTGCAAATGCAAAAAGTAGTTTTTTTACTCAATATGACTATAATAGTCTTAGAATCCTGAGATAATGCGAAAAAAGCAATAAAAATGTATTCAAACATAACTTCTAAACAACACATGCAAAATGGCTAATAATGCCTAGAGATATGTTTTTTTGTTAGTTGTACTAGAAACATGATCTTTTGTAAGGTTTGCAAAGACACAAGTTAGTTTTTATATTCAATTTAACAGTGTAACTGTCATCCTAAATATGAAAGGTTTATAATCATAACTCCAAAACCAAATATGAAATTTGTCTTAAAAAGCCTTTAATATTGAATTTATGTGAGTTTTAGCAGAATAAGGTATTTTGGAAAGAATCACAAATACAAATATTAGATTTTACTGGCCTCATATTGGTCACACTCAAAATGACAGTTTTTGAAACATAACTCCAAAAATACACATGCAAAATGTCTAATAATGCCCGAAGAAAAGCATCTTCGAGAGTTTTCCAGAAAAAAAACATTTGGTAAGGTTTGCAAAAACTAAATTTGATTTGTTACTCAATTTGACAGTAATGTACTTAGAATCCTGAGATAATGCGAAAAAAGCAATACAAATGTATTCAAACATAATTCCTAATCCAAACGTGCAAAATGTCTAAAAATGCCTGTGATATTGAATACATGTGAGTTTTACTAGATACAGTTGTTTTTCAATGGTTTGCAAATACAAAAATGAGGTTTTACTCAATATGACTGTATACTGTAACACTCAATATGACAGTTATTCAAACATAACTCCTACACCACACATGAAAAATGGCTAATAATGCCTGAAATAATGCATCTTTGGGAGTTTTACTCGAAACATATGCTTTTTTAAATCTTGCAAATGCAAAAAGTATTTTTTTACTCAATATGACACTAATGTTCTTAGAATCCTGAGATAATGCGAAAAAAACAATAAAAATGTATTCAAACATAACTTCTAAACAACACATGCAAAATGGCTAATAATGCCTAGAGATATGTTTTTTTGTTAGTTGTACTAGAAACATGATCTTTTGTAAGGTTTGCAAAGACACAAGTTAGTTTTTTTATTCAATATAACAGTGTAACTGTCATCCTAAATATGAAAGGTTTATAATCATAACTCCAAAACCAAATATGAAATTTGTCTTAAAAAGCCTTTGATATTGAATTTATGTGAGTTTTAGCAGAATCAGGTATTTTGGAAAGAATCACATATACAAATATTAGATTTTACTGGCCTCATATTGGTCACACTCAAAATGACAGTTTTTGAAACATAACTCCAAAAATACACATGCAAAATGTCTAATAATGCCTGAAGAAATGCATCTTCGAGAGTTTTCCAGAAAAAAAAACATTTGGTAAGGTTTGCAAAAACAAAATTTGATTTGTTACTCAATTTGACAGTAATGTACTTAGAATCCTGAGATAATGCGAAAAAAGCAATAAAAATGTATTCAAACATAATTCCTAATCCAAACGTGCAAAATGTCTAAAAAGGCCTGTGATATTGAATACATGTGAGTTTTACTAGATACAGTTGTTTTTAAATGGTTTGCAAATACAAAAATGAGGTTTCACTCAATATGACTGTATACTGTAACACTCAATATGACAGTTATTTAAACATAACTCCTACACCACACATGAAAAATAGCTAGTAATGCCTGAAATAATGCTTCTTTGGGAGTTTTACTTGAAACATATGCTTTTTTAAATCTTGCAAATGCAAAAAGTAGTTTTTTTACTCAATATGACTATAATAGTCTTACAATCCTGAGGTAATGCGAAAAAAGCACTAAAAATGTATTCAAACATAACTTCTAAACAACACATGCAAAATGGCTAATAATGCCTAGAGATATGTTTTTTTGTTAGTTGTACTAGAAAAAAATGATCTTTTGTAAGGTTTGCAAAGACACAAGTTAGTTTTTTTATTCAATATAACAGTGCAACTGTCATACTAAATATGAAAGGTTTATAATCATAACTCCAAAACCAAATATGAAATTTGTCTTAAAAAGCCTTTAATATTGAATTTATGTGAGTTTTAGCAAAATCAGGTATTTTGGAAAGAATCACAAATACAAATATTAGATTTTACTGGCCTCATATTGGTCACACTCAAAATGACAGTTTTTGAAACATAACTCCAAAAATATACATGCAAAATGTCTAATAATGCCTGAAGAAATGCATCTTCGAGAGTCTTCCAGAAAAAAAAACATTTGGTAAGGTTTAGAAAAAAAAAAAAAATTTGTTACTCAATTTGACAGCAATGTACTTAGAATCCTGATATAATGCGAAAAAAGCAATAAAAATGTATTCAAACATAATTCCTAATTCAAACGTGCAAAATGTCTAAAAATGCCTGTGATATTGAATACATGTGAGTTTTACTAGATACAGTTGTTTTTCAATGGTTTGCAAATACAAAAATGAGGTTTTACTCAATATGACTGTATACTGTAACACTCAATATGACAGTTATTTAAACATAACTCCTACACCACACATGAAAAATGGCTAATAATGCCTGAAATAATGCATCTTTGGGAGTTTTACTCGAAACATATGCTTTTTTGAATCTTGCAAATGCAAAAAGTAGTTTTTTACTCAATATGACTATAATAGTCTTAGAATCCTGAGATAATGCGAAAAAAGCAATAAAAATGTATTCAAACATAACTTCTAAACAACACATGCAAAAGGGCTAATAATGCCTAGAGATATGTATTTTGGTTAGTTGTACTAGAAAAATTATCTTTTGTAAGGTTTGCAAAGACACAAGTTAGTTTTTTTATTCAATATAACAGTGCAACTGTCATACTAAATATGAAAGGTTTATAATCGTAACTCCAAAACCAAATATGAAATTTGTCTTAAAAAGCCTTTAATATTGAATTTATGTGAGTTTTAGCAGAATCAGGTATTTTGGAAAGAATCACAAATACAAATATTAGATTTTACTGGCCTCATATTGGTCACACTCAAAATGACAGTTTTTGAAACATAACTCCAAAAATACACATGCAAAATGTCTAATAATGCCTGAAGAAATGCATCTTCGAGAGTTTTCCGGAAAAAAAACATTTGGTAAGGTTTGCAAAAAAAAAATTTGATTTGTTAGTCAATTTGAAAGTAATGTACTTAGAATCCTGAGATAATGCGAAAAAAGCAATAAAAATGTATTCAAACATAATTCCTAATCCAAACGTGCAAAATGTCTAAAAATGCCTGTGATATTGAATACATGTGAGTTTTACTAGATACAGTTGTTTTTCAATGGTTTGCAAATACAAAAATGAGGTTTTACTCAACGTAACTGTATACTGTAACACTCAATATGACAGTTATTTAAACATAACTCCTACACCACACATGAAAAACGGCTAATAATGCCTGAAATAATGCATCTTTGGGAGTTTTACTCGAAACATATGCTTTTTTAAATCTTGCAAATGCAAAAAGTAGTTTTTTACTCAATATGACTATTATAGTCTTAGAATCCTGAGATAATGAGAAAAAAGCAATAAAAATGCATTCAAACATAACTTCTAAACAACACATGCAAAATGGCTAATAATGCCTAGAGATATGTTTTTTTGTTAGTTGTACTAGAAAAATGATCTTTTGTAAGTTTTGCAAAGACACAAGTTAGTTTTTTTATTCAATATAACAGTGTAACTGTCATACTAAATATGAAAGTTTATAATCATAACTCCAAAACCAAATATGACATTTGTCTTAAAAAGCCTTTAATATTGAATTTATGTAAGTTTTAGCAGAATCAGGTATTTTGGAAAGAATCACAAATACAAATATTAGGTTTTACTGGCCTCATATTGGTCACACTCAAAATGACAGTTTTTGAAACATAACTCCAAAAAAACACATGCAAAATGTCTAATAATGCCTGAAGAAATGCATCTTCGAGAGTTTTCCAGAAAAAAAAAAATTATCTGGTAAGGTTTGCAAAAAAATAATTTGATTTGTTACTCAATTTGACAGTAATGTACTTAGAATCCTGAGATAATGCGAAAAAAGCAATAAAAATGTATTCAAACATAATTCCTAATCCAAACGTGCAAAATGTCTAAAAATGCCTGTGATATTGAATACATGTGAGTTTTACTAGATACAGTTGTTTTTCTATGGTTTGCAAACACAAAAATGAGGTGTTACTCAATATGACTGTATACTGTAACACTCAATATGACAGTTATTTAAACATAACTCCTACACCACACATGAAAAATGGCTAATAATGCCTGAAATAATGCATCTTTGGGAGTTTTACTCGAAACATATGCCTTTTTAAATCTTGCAAATGCAAAAAGTAGTTTTTTTACTCAATATGACTATAATAGTCTTAGAATCCTGAGATAATGCGAAAAAAGCAATAAAAATGTATTCAAACATAACTTCTAAACAACACATGCAAAATGGCTAATAATGCCTAGAGATATGTTTTTTTGTTAGTTGTACTAGAAACATGATCTTTTGTAAGGTTTGCAAAGACACAAGTTAGTTTTTTTATTCAATATAACAGTGTAACTGTCATCCTAAATATGAAAGGTTTATAATCATAACTCCAAAACCAAATATGAAATTTGTCTTAAAAAGCCTTTGATATTGAATTTATGTGAGTTTTAGCAGAATCAGGTATTTTGGAAAGAATCACATATACAAATATTAGATTTTACTGGCCTCATATTGGTCACACTCAAAATGACAGTTTTTGAAACATAACTCCAAAAATACACATGCAAAATGTCTAATAATGCCTGAAGAAATGCATCTTCGAGAGTTTTCCAGAAAAAAAAACATTTGGTAAGGTTTGCAAAAACAAAATTTGATTTGTTACTCAATTTGACAGTAATGTACTTAGAATCCTGAGATAATGCGAAAAAAGCAATAAAAATGTATTCAAACATAATTCCTAATCCAAACGTGCAAAATGTCTAAAAAGGCCTGTGATATTGAATACATGTGAGTTTTACTAGATACAGTTGTTTTTAAATGGTTTGCAAATACAAAAATGAGGTTTCACTCAATATGACTGTATACTGTAACACTCAATATGACAGTTATTTAAACATAACTCCTACACCACACATGAAAAATAGCTAGTAATGCCTGAAATAATGCTTCTTTGGGAGTTTTACTTGAAACATATGCTTTTTTAAATCTTGCAAATGCAAAAAGTAGTTTTTTTACTCAATATGACTATAATAGTCTTACAATCCTGAGGTAATGCGAAAAAAGCACTAAAAATGTATTCAAACATAACTTCTAAACAACACATGCAAAATGGCTAATAATGCCTAGAGATATGTTTTTTTGTTAGTTGTACTAGAAAAAAATGATCTTTTGTAAGTTTTGCAAAGACACAAGTTAGTTTTTTTATTCAATATAACAGTGTAACTGTCATACTAAATATGAAAGTTTATAATCATAACTCCAAAACCAAATATGACATTTGTCTTAAAAAGCCTTTAATATTGAATTTATGTAAGTTTTAGCAGAATCAGGTATTTTGGAAAGAATCACAAATACAAATATTAGGTTTTACTGGCCTCATATTGGTCACACTCAAAATGACAGTTTTTGAAACATAACTCCAAAAAAACACATGCAAAATGTCTAATAATGCCTGAAGAAATGCATCTTCGAGAGTTTTCCAGAAAAAAAAAAATTATCTGGTAAGGTTTGCAAAAAAATAATTTGATTTGTTACTCAATTTGACAGTAATGTACTTAGAATCCTGAGATAATGCGAAAAAAGCAATAAAAATGTATTCAAACATAATTCCTAATCCAAACGTGCAAAATGTCTAAAAATGCCTGTGATATTGAATACATGTGAGTTTTACTAGATACAGTTGTTTTTCTATGGTTTGCAAACACAAAAATGAGGTGTTACTCAATATGACTGTATACTGTAACACTCAATATGACAGTTATTTAAACATAACTCCTACACCACACATGAAAAATGGCTAATAATGCCTGAAATAATGCATCTTTGGGAGTTTTACTCGAAACATATGCCTTTTTAAATCTTGCAAATGCAAAAAGTAGTTTTTTTACTCAATATGACTATAATAGTCTTAGAATCCTGAGATAATGCGAAAAAAGCAATAAAAATGTATTCAAACATAACTTCTAAACAACACATGCAAAATGGCTAATAATGCCTAGAGATATGTTTTTTTGTTAGTTGTACTAGAAACATGATCTTTTGTAAGGTTTGCAAAGACACAAGTTAGTTTTTATATTCAATTTAACAGTGTAACTGTCATCCTAAATATGAAAGGTTTATAATCATAACTCCAAAACCAAATATGAAATTTGTCTTAAAAAGCCTTTAATATTGAATTTATGTGAGTTTTAGCAGAATAAGGTATTTTGGAAAGAATCACAAATACAAATATTAGATTTTACTGGCCTCATATTGGTCACACTCAAAATGACAGTTTTTGAAACATAACTCCAAAAATACACATGCAAAATGTCTAATAATGCCCGAAGAAAAGCATCTTCGAGAGTTTTCCAGAAAAAAAACATTTGGTAAGGTTTGCAAAAACTAAATTTGATTTGTTACTCAATTTGACAGTAATGTACTTAGAATCCTGAGATAATGCGAAAAAAGCAATACAAATGTATTCAAACATAATTCCTAATCCAAACGTGCAAAATGTCTAAAAATGCCTGTGATATTGAATACATGTGAGTTTTACTAGATACAGTTGTTTTTCAATGGTTTGCAAATACAAAAATGAGGTTTTACTCAATATGACTGTATACTGTAACACTCAATATGACAGTTATTCAAACATAACTCCTACACCACACATGAAAAATGGCTAATAATGCCTGAAATAATGCATCTTTGGGAGTTTTACTCGAAACATATGCTTTTTTAAATCTTGCAAATGCAAAAAGTATTTTTTTACTCAATATGACACTAATGTTCTTAGAATCCTGAGATAATGCGAAAAAAACAATAAAAATGTATTCAAACATAACTTCTAAACAACACATGCAAAATGGCTAATAATGCCTAGAGATATGTTTTTTTGTTAGTTGTACTAGAAACATGATCTTTTGTAAGGTTTGCAAAGACACAAGTTAGTTTTTTTATTCAATATAACAGTGTAACTGTCATCCTAAATATGAAAGGTTTATAATCATAACTCCAAAACCAAATATGAAATTTGTCTTAAAAAGCCTTTGATATTGAATTTATGTGAGTTTTAGCAGAATCAGGTATTTTGGAAAGAATCACATATACAAATATTAGATTTTACTGGCCTCATATTGGTCACACTCAAAATGACAGTTTTTGAAACATAACTCCAAAAATACACATGCAAAATGTCTAATAATGCCTGAAGAAATGCATCTTCGAGAGTTTTCCAGAAAAAAAAACATTTGGTAAGGTTTGCAAAAACAAAATTTGATTTGTTACTCAATTTGACAGTAATGTACTTAGAATCCTGAGATAATGCGAAAAAAGCAATAAAAATGTATTCAAACATAATTCCTAATCCAAACGTGCAAAATGTCTAAAAAGGCCTGTGATATTGAATACATGTGAGTTTTACTAGATACAGTTGTTTTTAAATGGTTTGCAAATACAAAAATGAGGTTTCACTCAATATGACTGTATACTGTAACACTCAATATGACAGTTATTTAAACATAACTCCTACACCACACATGAAAAATAGCTAGTAATGCCTGAAATAATGCTTCTTTGGGAGTTTTACTTGAAACATATGCTTTTTTAAATCTTGCAAATGCAAAAAGTAGTTTTTTTACTCAATATGACTATAATAGTCTTACAATCCTGAGGTAATGCGAAAAAAGCACTAAAAATGTATTCAAACATAACTTCTAAACAACACATGCAAAATGGCTAATAATGCCTAGAGATATGTTTTTTTGTTAGTTGTACTAGAAAAAAATGATCTTTTGTAAGGTTTGCAAAGACACAAGTTAGTTTTTTTATTCAATATAACAGTGCAACTGTCATACTAAATATGAAAGGTTTATAATCATAACTCCAAAACCAAATATGAAATTTGTCTTAAAAAGCCTTTAATATTGAATTTATGTGAGTTTTAGCAAAATCAGGTATTTTGGAAAGAATCACAAATACAAATATTAGATTTTACTGGCCTCATATTGGTCACACTCAAAATGACAGTTTTTGAAACATAACTCCAAAAATATACATGCAAAATGTCTAATAATGCCTGAAGAAATGCATCTTCGAGAGTCTTCCAGAAAAAAAAACATTTGGTAAGGTTTAGAAAAAAAAAAAAAATTTGTTACTCAATTTGACAGCAATGTACTTAGAATCCTGATATAATGCGAAAAAAGCAATAAAAATGTATTCAAACATAATTCCTAATTCAAACGTGCAAAATGTCTAAAAATGCCTGTGATATTGAATACATGTGAGTTTTACTAGATACAGTTGTTTTTCAATGGTTTGCAAATACAAAAATGAGGTTTTACTCAATATGACTGTATACTGTAACACTCAATATGACAGTTATTTAAACATAACTCCTACACCACACATGAAAAATGGCTAATAATGCCTGAAATAATGCATCTTTGGGAGTTTTACTCGAAACATATGCTTTTTTGAATCTTGCAAATGCAAAAAGTAGTTTTTTACTCAATATGACTATAATAGTCTTAGAATCCTGAGATAATGCGAAAAAAGCAATAAAAATGTATTCAAACATAACTTCTAAACAACACATGCAAAAGGGCTAATAATGCCTAGAGATATGTATTTTGGTTAGTTGTACTAGAAAAATTATCTTTTGTAAGGTTTGCAAAGACACAAGTTAGTTTTTTTATTCAATATAACAGTGCAACTGTCATACTAAATATGAAAGGTTTATAATCGTAACTCCAAAACCAAATATGAAATTTGTCTTAAAAAGCCTTTAATATTGAATTTATGTGAGTTTTAGCAGAATCAGGTATTTTGGAAAGAATCACAAATACAAATATTAGATTTTACTGGCCTCATATTGGTCACACTCAAAATGACAGTTTTTGAAACATAACTCCAAAAATACACATGCAAAATGTCTAATAATGCCTGAAGAAATGCATCTTCGAGAGTTTTCCGGAAAAAAAACATTTGGTAAGGTTTGCAAAAAAAAAATTTGATTTGTTAGTCAATTTGAAAGTAATGTACTTAGAATCCTGAGATAATGCGAAAAAAGCAATAAAAATGTATTCAAACATAATTCCTAATCCAAACGTGCAAAATGTCTAAAAATGCCTGTGATATTGAATACATGTGAGTTTTACTAGATACAGTTGTTTTTCAATGGTTTGCAAATACAAAAATGAGGTTTTACTCAATGTAACTGTATACTGTAACACTCAATATGACAGTTATTTAAACATAACTCCTACACCACACATGAAAAACGGCTAATAATGCCTGAAATAATGCATCTTTGGGAGTTTTACTCGAAACATATGCTTTTTTAAATCTTGCAAATGCAAAAAGTAGTTTTTTACTCAATATGACTATTATAGTCTTAGAATCCTGAGATAATGAGACAAAAGCAATAAAAATGCATTCAAACATAACTTCTAAACAACACATGCAAAATGGCTAATAATGCCTAGAGATATGTTTTTTTGTTAGTTGTACTAGAAAAATGATCTTTTGTAAGTTTTGCAAAGACACAAGTTAGTTTTTTTATTCAATATAACAGTGTAACTGTCATACTAAATATGAAAGTTTATAATCATAACTCCAAAACCAAATATGACATTTGTCTTAAAAAGCCTTTAATATTGAATTTATGTAAGTTTTAGCAGAATCAGGTATTTTGGAAAGAATCACAAATACAAATATTAGGTTTTACTGGCCTCATATTGGTCACACTCAAAATGACAGTTTTTGAAACATAACTCCAAAAAAACACATGCAAAATGTCTAATAATGCCTGAAGAAATGCATCTTCGAGAGTTTTCCAGAAAAAAAAAAATTATCTGGTAAGGTTTGCAAAAAAATAATTTGATTTGTTACTCAATTTGACAGTAATGTACTTAGAATCCTGAGATAATGCGAAAAAAGCAATAAAAATGTATTCAAACATAATTCCTAATCCAAACGTGCAAAATGTCTAAAAATGCCTGTGATATTGAATACATGTGAGTTTTACTAGATACAGTTGTTTTTCTATGGTTTGCAAACACAAAAATGAGGTGTTACTCAATATGACTGTATACTGTAACACTCAATATGACAGTTATTTAAACATAACTCCTACACCACACATGAAAAATGGCTAATAATGCCTGAAATAATGCATCTTTGGGAGTTTTACTCGAAACATATGCCTTTTTAAATCTTGCAAATGCAAAAAGTAGTTTTTTTACTCAATATGACTATAATAGTCTTAGAATCCTGAGATAATGCGAAAAAAGCAATAAAAATGTATTCAAACATAACTTCTAAACAACACATGCAAAATGGCTAATAATGCCTAGAGATATGTTTTTTTGTTAGTTGTACTAGAAACATGATCTTTTGTAAGGTTTGCAAAGACACAAGTTAGTTTTTATATTCAATTTAACAGTGTAACTGTCATCCTAAATATGAAAGGTTTATAATCATAACTCCAAAACCAAATATGAAATTTGTCTTAAAAAGCCTTTAATATTGAATTTATGTGAGTTTTAGCAGAATAAGGTATTTTGGAAAGAATCACAAATACAAATATTAGATTTTACTGGCCTCATATTGGTCACACTCAAAATGACAGTTTTTGAAACATAACTCCAAAAATACACATGCAAAATGTCTAATAATGCCCGAAGAAAAGCATCTTCGAGAGTTTTCCAGAAAAAAAACATTTGGTAAGGTTTGCAAAAACTAAATTTGATTTGTTACTCAATTTGACAGTAATGTACTTAGAATCCTGAGATAATGCGAAAAAAGCAATACAAATGTATTCAAACATAATTCCTAATCCAAACGTGCAAAATGTCTAAAAATGCCTGTGATATTGAATACACGTGAGTTTTACTAGATACAGTTGTTTTTCAATGGTTTGCAAATACAAAAATGAGGTTTTACTCAATATGACTGTATACTGTAACACTCAATATGACAGTTATTCAAACATAACTCCTACACCACACATGAAAAATGGCTAATAATGCCTGAAATAATGCATCTTTGGGAGTTTTACTCGAAACATATGCTTTTTTAAATCTTGCAAATGCAAAAAGTATTTTTTTACTCAATATGACACTAATGTTCTTAGAATCCTGAGATAATGCGAAAAAAACAATAAAAATGTATTCAAACATAACTTCTAAACAACACATGCAAAATGGCTAATAATGCCTAGAGATATGTTTTTTTGTTAGTTGTACTAGAAACATGATCTTTTGTAAGGTTTGCAAAGACACAAGTTAGTTTTTTTATTCAATATAACAGTGTAACTGTCATCCTAAATATGAAAGGTTTATAATCATAACTCCAAAACCAAATATGAAATTTGTCTTAAAAAGCCTTTGATATTGAATTTATGTGAGTTTTAGCAGAATCAGGTATTTTGGAAAGAATCACATATACAAATATTAGATTTTACTGGCCTCATATTGGTCACACTCAAAATGACAGTTTTTGAAACATAACTCCAAAAATACACATGCAAAATGTCTAATAATGCCTGAAGAAATGCATCTTCGAGAGTTTTCCAGAAAAAAAAACATTTGGTAAGGTTTGCAAAAACAAAATTTGATTTGTTACTCAATTTGACAGTAATGTACTTAGAATCCTGAGATAATGCGAAAAAAGCAATAAAAATGTATTCAAACATAATTCCTAATCCAAACGTGCAAAATGTCTAAAAAGGCCTGTGATATTGAATACATGTGAGTTTTACTAGATACAGTTGTTTTTAAATGGTTTGCAAATACAAAAATGAGGTTTCACTCAATATGACTGTATACTGTAACACTCAATATGACAGTTATTTAAACATAACTCCTACACCACACATGAAAAATAGCTAGTAATGCCTGAAATAATGCTTCTTTGGGAGTTTTACTTGAAACATATGCTTTTTTAAATCTTGCAAATGCAAAAAGTAGTTTTTTTACTCAATATGACTATAATAGTCTTACAATCCTGAGGTAATGCGAAAAAAGCACTAAAAATGTATTCAAACATAACTTCTAAACAACACATGCAAAATGGCTAATAATGCCTAGAGATATATTTTTTTGTTAGTTGTACTAGAAAAAAATGATCTTTTGTAAGGTTTGCAAAGACACAAGTTAGTTTTTATATTCAATTTAACAGTGTAACTGTCATCCTAAATATGAAAGGTTTATAATCATAACTCCAAAACCAAATATGAAATTTGTCTTAAAAAGCCTTTAATATTGAATTTATGTGAGTTTTAGCAAAATCAGGTATTTTGGAAAGAATCACAAATACAAATATTAGATTTTACTGGCCTCATATTGGTCACACTCAAAATGACAGTTTTTGAAACATAACTCCAAAAATATACATGCAAAATGTCTAATAATGCCTGAAGAAATGCATCTTCGAGAGTCTTCCAGAAAAAAAAACATTTGGTAAGGTTTAGAAAAAAAAAAAAAATGTGTTACTCAATTTGACAGCAATGTACTTAGAATCCTGATATAATGCGAAAAAAGCAATAAAAATGTATTCAAACATAATTCCTAATTCAAACGTGCAAAATGTCTAAAAATGCCTGTGATATTGAATACATGTGAGTTTTACTAGATACAGTTGTTTTTCAATGGTTTGCAAATACAAAAATGAGGTTTTACTCAATATGACTGTATACTGTAACACTCAATATGACAGTTATTTAAACATAACTCCTACACCACACATGAAAAATGGCTAATAATGCCTGAAATAATGCATCTTTGGGAGTTTTACTCGAAACATATGCTTTTTTGAATCTTGCAAATGCAAAAAGTAGTTTTTTACTCAATATGACTATAATAGTCTTAGAATCCTGAGATAATGCGAAAAAAGCAATAAAAATGTATTCAAACATAACTTCTAAACAACACATGCAAAAGGGCTAATAATGCCTAGAGATATGTATTTTGGTTAGTTGTACTAGAAAAATTATCTTTTGTAAGGTTTGCAAAGACACAAGTTAGTTTTTTTATTCAATATAACAGTGCAACTGTCATACTAAATATGAAAGGTTTATAATCGTAACTCCAAAACCAAATATGAAATTTGTCTTAAAAAGCCTTTAATATTGAATTTATGTGAGTTTTAGCAGAATCAGGTATTTTGGAAAGAATCACAAATACAAATATTAGATTTTACTGGCCTCATATTGGTCACACTCAAAATGACGGTTTTTGAAACATAACTCCAAAAATACACATGCAAAATGTCTAATAATGCCTGAAGAAATGCATCTTCGAGAGTTTTCCTGAAAAAAAAAAACATTTGGTAAGGTTTGCAAAAACAAAATTTGATTTGTTACTCAATTTGACAGTAATGTACTTGGAATCCTGAGATAATGCGAAAAAAGCAATAAAAATGTATTCAAACATAATTCCTAATCCAAACGTGCAAAATGTCTAAAAATGCCTGTGATATTGAATACATGTGAGTTTTACTAGATACAGTTGTTTTTCAATGGTTTGCAAATACAAAAATGAGGTTTTACTCAATGTAACTGTATACTGTAACACTCAATATGACAGTTATTTAAACATAACTCCTACACCACACATGAAAAACGGCTAATAATGCCTGAAATAATGCATCTTTGGGAGTTTTACTCGAAACATATGCTTTTTTAAATCTTGCAAATGCAAAAAGTAGTTTTTTACTCAATATGACTATTATAGTCTTAGAATCCTGAGATAATGAGAAAAAAGCAATAAAAATGCATTCAAACATAACTTCTAAACAACACATGCAAAATGGCTAATAATGCCTAGAGATATGTTTTTTTGTTAGTTGTACTAGAAAAATGATCTTTTGTAAGTTTTGCAAAGACACAAGTTAGTTTTTTTATTCAATATAACAGTGTAACTGTCATACTAAATATGAAAGTTTATAATCATAACTCCAAAACCAAATATGACATTTGTCTTAAAAAGCCTTTAATATTGAATTTATGTAAGTTTTAGCAGAATCAGGTATTTTGGAAAGAATCACAAATACAAATATTAGGTTTTACTGGCCTCATATTGGTCACACTCAAAATGACAGTTTTTGAAACATAACTCCAAAAAAACACATGCAAAATGTCTAATAATGCCTGAAGAAATGCATCTTCGAGAGTTTTCCAGAAAAAAAAAAATTATCTGGTAAGGTTTGCAAAAAAATAATTTGATTTGTTACTCAATTTGACAGTAATGTACTTAGAATCCTGAGATAATGCGAAAAAAGCAATAAAAATGTATTCAAACATAATTCCTAATCCAAACGTGCAAAATGTCTAAAAATGCCTGTGATATTGAATACATGTGAGTTTTACTAGATACAGTTGTTTTTCTATGGTTTGCAAACACAAAAATGAGGTGTTACTCAATATGACTGTATACTGTAACACTCAATATGACAGTTATTTAAACATAACTCCTACACCACACATGAAAAATGGCTAATAATGCCTGAAATAATGCATCTTTGGGAGTTTTACTCGAAACATATGCCTTTTTAAATCTTGCAAATGCAAAAAGTAGTTTTTTTACTCAATATGACTATAATAGTCTTAGAATCCTGAGATAATGCGAAAAAAGCAATAAAAATGTATTCAAACATAACTTCTAAACAACACATGCAAAATGGCTAATAATGCCTAGAGATATGTTTTTTTGTTAGTTGTACTAGAAACATGATCTTTTGTAAGGTTTGCAAAGACACAAGTTAGTTTTTATATTCAATTTAACAGTGTAACTGTCATCCTAAATATGAAAGGTTTATAATCATAACTCCAAAACCAAATATGAAATTTGTCTTAAAAAGCCTTTAATATTGAATTTATGTGAGTTTTAGCAGAATAAGGTATTTTGGAAAGAATCACAAATACAAATATTAGATTTTACTGGCCTCATATTGGTCACACTCAAAATGACAGTTTTTGAAACATAACTCCAAAAATACACATGCAAAATGTCTAATAATGCCCGAAGAAAAGCATCTTCGAGAGTTTTCCAGAAAAAAAACATTTGGTAAGGTTTGCAAAAACTAAATTTGATTTGTTACTCAATTTGACAGTAATGTACTTAGAATCCTGAGATAATGCGAAAAAAGCAATACAAATGTATTCAAACATAATTCCTAATCCAAACGTGCAAAATGTCTAAAAATGCCTGTGATATTGAATACATGTGAGTTTTACTAGATACAGTTGTTTTTCAATGGTTTGCAAATACAAAAATGAGGTTTTACTCAATATGACTGTATACTGTAACACTCAATATGACAGTTATTCAAACATAACTCCTACACCACACATGAAAAATGGCTAATAATGCCTGAAATAATGCATCTTTGGGAGTTTTACTCGAAACATATGCTTTTTTAAATCTTGCAAATGCAAAAAGTATTTTTTTACTCAATATGACACTAATGTTCTTAGAATCCTGAGATAATGCGAAAAAAACAATAAAAATGTATTCAAACATAACTTCTAAACAACACATGCAAAATGGCTAATAATGCCTAGAGATATGTTTTTTTGTTAGTTGTACTAGAAACATGATCTTTTGTAAGGTTTGCAAAGACACAAGTTAGTTTTTTTATTCAATATAACAGTGTAACTGTCATCCTAAATATGAAAGGTTTATAATCATAACTCCAAAACCAAATATGAAATTTGTCTTAAAAAGCCTTTGATATTGAATTTATGTGAGTTTTAGCAGAATCAGGTATTTTGGAAAGAATCACATATACAAATATTAGATTTTACTGGCCTCATATTGGTCACACTCAAAATGACAGTTTTTGAAACATAACTCCAAAAATACACATGCAAAATGTCTAATAATGCCTGAAGAAATGCATCTTCGAGAGTTTTCCAGAAAAAAAAACATTTGGTAAGGTTTGCAAAAACAAAATTTGATTTGTTACTCAATTTGACAGTAATGTACTTAGAATCCTGAGATAATGCGAAAAAAGCAATAAAAATGTATTCAAACATAATTCCTAATCCAAACGTGCAAAATGTCTAAAAAGGCCTGTGATATTGAATACATGTGAGTTTTACTAGATACAGTTGTTTTTAAATGGTTTGCAAATACAAAAATGAGGTTTCACTCAATATGACTGTATACTGTAACACTCAATATGACAGTTATTTAAACATAACTCCTACACCACACATGAAAAATAGCTAGTAATGCCTGAAATAATGCTTCTTTGGGAGTTTTACTTGAAACATATGCTTTTTTAAATCTTGCAAATGCAAAAAGTAGTTTTTTTACTCAATATGACTATAATAGTCTTACAATCCTGAGGTAATGCGAAAAAAGCACTAAAAATGTATTCAAACATAACTTCTAAACAACACATGCAAAATGGCTAATAATGCCTAGAGATATGTTTTTTTGTTAGTTGTACTAGAAAAAAATGATCTTTTGTAAGGTTTGCAAAGACACAAGTTAGTTTTTTTATTCAATATAACAGTGCAACTGTCATACTAAATATGAAAGGTTTATAATCATAACTCCAAAACCAAATATGAAATTTGTCTTAAAAAGCCTTTAATATTGAATTTATGTGAGTTTTAGCAAAATCAGGTATTTTGGAAAGAATCACAAATACAAATATTAGATTTTACTGGCCTCATATTGGTCACACTCAAAATGACAGTTTTTGAAACATAACTCCAAAAATATACATGCAAAATGTCTAATAATGCCTGAAGAAATGCATCTTCGAGAGTCTTCCAGAAAAAAAAACATTTGGTAAGGTTTAGAAAAAAAAAAAAAATTTGTTACTCAATTTGACAGCAATGTACTTAGAATCCTGATATAATGCGAAAAAAGCAATAAAAATGTATTCAAACATAATTCCTAATTCAAACGTGCAAAATGTCTAAAAATGCCTGTGATATTGAATACATGTGAGTTTTACTAGATACAGTTGTTTTTCAATGGTTTGCAAATACAAAAATGAGGTTTTACTCAATATGACTGTATACTGTAACACTCAATATGACAGTTATTTAAACATAACTCCTACACCACACATGAAAAATGGCTAATAATGCCTGAAATAATGCATCTTTGGGAGTTTTACTCGAAACATATGCTTTTTTGAATCTTGCAAATGCAAAAAGTAGTTTTTTACTCAATATGACTATAATAGTCTTAGAATCCTGAGATAATGCGAAAAAAGCAATAAAAATGTATTCAAACATAACTTCTAAACAACACATGCAAAAGGGCTAATAATGCCTAGAGATATGTATTTTGGTTAGTTGTACTAGAAAAATTATCTTTTGTAAGGTTTGCAAAGACACAAGTTAGTTTTTTTATTCAATATAACAGTGCAACTGTCATACTAAATATGAAAGGTTTATAATCGTAACTCCAAAACCAAATATGAAATTTGTCTTAAAAAGCCTTTAATATTGAATTTATGTGAGTTTTAGCAGAATCAGGTATTTTGGAAAGAATCACAAATACAAATATTAGATTTTACTGGCCTCATATTGGTCACACTCAAAATGACGGTTTTTGAAACATAACTCCAAAAATACACATGCAAAATGTCTAATAATGCCTGAAGAAATGCATCTTCGAGAGTTTTCCTGAAAAAAAAAAACATTTGGTAAGGTTTGCAAAAACAAAATTTGATTTGTTACTCAATTTGACAGTAATGTACTTGGAATCCTGAGATAATGCGAAAAAAGCAATAAAAATGTATTCAAACATAATTCCTAATCCAAACGTGCAAAATGTCTAAAAATGCCTGTGATATTTAATACATGCGAGTTTTACTAGATACAGTTGTTTTTCTATGGTTTGCAAATACAAAAATGAGGTTTTACTCAATATGACTGTATACTGTAACACTCAATATGACAGTTATTTAAACATAACTCCTACACCACACATGAAAAATAGCTAATAATGCCTGAAATAATGCATCTTGGGGAGTTTTACTTGAAACATATGCTTTTTTAAATCTTGCAAATGCAAAAGGAAGTTTTTTACTCAATATGACTATAATAGTCTTAGAATCCTGAGATAATGTGAAAAAAGCAATAAAAAGGTATTCAAACATAACTTCTAAACAACAAATGCAAAATGGCTAATAATGCCTAGAGATATGTATTTTGGTTAGTTGTACTAGAAAAATGATCTTTTGTAAGGTTTGCAAAGACACAAGTTAGTTTTTTTATTCAATTTAACAGTGTAACTGTCATCCTAAATATGAAAGGTTTATATTCATAACTCAAAAACCAAATATGAAATTTGTCTTTAAAAGCCTTTAATATTGAATTTATGTGAGTTTTAGCAGAATCAGGTATTTTGGAAAGAATCACAAATACAAATATTAGATTTTACTGGCCTCATATTGGTCACACTCAAAATGACAGTTTTTGAAACATAACTCCAAAAATACACATGCAAAATGTCTAATAATGCCTGAAGAAATGCATCTTCGAGAGTTTTCCAGAAAAAAAACAGTTGGTAAGGTTTGCAAAAACAAAATTTGATTTGTTACTCAATTTGACAGTAATGTACTTAGAATCCTGAGGTAATGCGAAAAAAGCAATAAAAATGAATTCAAACATAATTCCTAATCCAAACGTGCAAAATGTCTAAAAATGCCTGTGATATTGTCTACATGTGAGTTTTACTAAATACAGTTGTTTTTCAATGGTTTGCAAATACAAAAATGAGGTTTTACTCAATATGACTGTATACTGTAACACTCAATATGACAGTTATTTAAACATAACTCCTACACCACACATGAAAAAATGGCTAATAATGCCTGAAATAATGCATCTTTGGGAGTTTTACTCGAAACATATGCTTTTTTAAATCTTGCAAATGCAAAAAGTAGTTTTTTACTCAATATGACTATAATAGTCTTAGAATCCTGAGATAATGCGAAAAAAGCAATAAAAATGTATTCAAACATAACTTCTAAACAACACATGCAAAATGGCTAATAATGCCTAGAGATATGTTTTTTTGTTAGTTGTACTAGAAAAATTATCTTTTGTAAGGTTTGCAAAGACACAAGTTAGTTGTTTTATTCAATATAACTGTGTAACTGTCATACTAAATATGAAAGGTTTATAATCATAACTCCAAAACCAAATATGACATTTGTCTTAAAAAGCCTTTAATATTGAATTTATGTGAGTTTTAGCAGAATCAGGTATTTTGGAAAGAATCACAAATACAAATATTAGATTTTACTGGCCTCATATTGGTCACACTCAAAATGACAGTTTTTGAAACATAACTCCAAAAATACACATGCAACATGTCTAATAATGCCTGAAGAAATGCATCTTCGAGAGTTTTCCTGAAAAAAAAAATGGTAAGGTTTGCAAAAACAAAATTTGATTTGTTACTCAATTTGACAGTACTGTACTTAGAATCCTGAGATAATGCGAAAAAAGCAATAAAAATGTATTCAAACATAATTCCTAATCCAAACGTGCAAAATGTCTAAAAATGCCTGTGATATTGAATACATGTGAGTTTTACTAGATACAGTTGTTTTTCAATGGTTTGCAAATACAAAAATGAGGTTTCACTCAATATGACTGTATACTGTAACACTCAATATGACAGTTATTTAAACATAACTCCTACACCACACATGAAAAATAGCTAGTAATGCCTGAAATAATGCATCTTTGGGAGTTTTACTTGAAACATATGCTTTTTTAAATCTTGCAAATGCAAAAAGTAGTTTTTTACTCAATATGACTATAATAGTCTTAGAATCCTGAGATAATGCGAAAAAAGCAATAAAAATGTATCCAAACATAACTTCTAAACAACAAATGCAAAATGGCTAATAATGCCTAGAGATATGTATTTTGGTTAGTTGTACTAGAAAAATGATCTTTTGTAAGGTTTGCAAAGACACAAGTTAGTTTTTTTATTCAATATAACAGTGTAACGGTCATACTAAATATGAAAGGTTTATAATCATAACTCCAAAACCAAATATGAAATTTGTCTTAAAAATCCTTTACTATAGAATTTATGTGAGTTTTAGCAGAATCAGGTATTTTGGAAAGAATCACAAATACAAATATTAGATTTTACTGGCCTCATATTGGTCACACTCAAAATGACAGTTTTTGAAACATAACTCCAAAAATACACATGCAAAATGTCTAATAATGCCTGAAGAAATGCATCTTCGAGAGTTTTCCTGAAAAAAAAACATTTGGTAAGGTTTGCAAAAACAAAATTTGATTTGTTACTCTATTTGACAGTAATGTAATTAGAATCCTGAGATAATGCGAAAAAAGCAATAAAAATGTATTCAAACATAATTCCTAATCCAAACGTGCAAAATGTCTAAAAAGGCCTGTGATATTGAATACATGTGAGTTTTACTAGATACAGTTGTTTTTAAATGGTTTGCAAATACAAAAATGAGGTTTTACTCAATGTAACTGTATACTGTAACACTCAATATGACAGTTATTTAAACATAACTCCTACACCACACATGAACAATGGCTAATAATGCCTGAAAAAATGCATCTTTGGGAGTTTTACTCGAAACATATGCTTTTTTAAATCTTGCAAATGCAAAAAGTAGTTTTTTACTCAATATGACTATAATAGTCTTCGAATCCTGAGATAATGCGAAAAAAGCAATAAAAATGTATTCAAACATAACTTCTAAACAACACATGCAAAATGGCTAATAATGCCTAGAGATATGTTTTTTTGTTAGTTGTACTAGAAAAATGATCTTTTGTAAGGTTTGCAAAGACACAAGTTAGTTTTTTTATTCAATATAACAGTGTAACGGTCATACTAAATATGAAAGGTTTATAATCATAACTCCAAAACCAAATATGAAATTTGTCTTAAAAATCCTTTACTATAGAATTTATGTGAGTTTTAGCAGAATCAGGTATTTTGGAAAGAATCACAAATACAAATATTAGATTTTACTGGCCTCATATTGGTCACACTCAAAATGACAGTTTTTGAAACATAACTCCAAAAATACACATGCAAAATGTCTAATAATGCCTGAAGAAATGCATCTTCGAGAGTTTTCCTGAAAAAAAAACATTTGGTAAGGTTTGCAAAAACAAAATTTGATTTGTTACTCAATTTGACAGTAATGTACTTGGAATCCTGAGATAATGCGAAAAAAGCAATAAAAATGTATTCAAACATAATTCCTAATCCAAACGTGCAAAATGTCTAAAAATGCCTGTGATATTGAATAAATGTGAGTTTTACTAGATACAGTTGTTTCTCTATGGTTTGCAAATACAATAATGAGGTTTTACTCAATATGACTGTATACTGTAACACTCAATATGACAGTTATTGAAACATAACTCCTACACCACACATGAAAAATAGCTAATAATGCCTAAAATAATGCATCTTTGGGAGTTTTACTTGAAACATATGCTTTTTTAAATCTTGCAAATGCAAAAAGAAGTTTTTTACTCAATATGACTATAATAGTCTTAGAATCCTGAGATAATGTGAAAAAAGCAATAAAAAGGTATTCAAACATAACTTCTAAACAACAAATGCAAAATGGCTAATAATTCCTAGAGATATGTATTTTGGTTAGTTGTACTAGAAAAATGATCTTTTGTAAGGTTTGCAAAGACACAAGTTAGTTTTTTTATTCAATTTAACAGTCATCCTAAATATGAAAGGTTTATAATCATAACTCCAAAACCAAATATGAAATTCGTCTTAAAAAGCCTTTAATATTGAATTTATGTGAGTTTTAGCAGAATCAGGTATTTTGGAAAGAATCACAAATACAAATATTAGATTTTACTGGCCTCATATTGGTCACACTCAAAATGACAGTTTTTGAAACATAACTCCAAAAATACACATGCAAAATGTCTAATAATACCTGAAGAAATGCATCTTCGAGAGTTTTCCTGAAAAAAAAAACATTTGGTAAGGTTTGAAAAAACAAAATTTGATTTGTTACTCAATTTGACAGTAATGTACTTGGAATCCTGAGATAATGCGAAAAAAGCAATAAAAATGTATTCAAACATAATTTCCTAATCCAAACGTGCAAAATCTCTAAAAATGCCTGTGATATTGAATACATGTGAGTTTTACTAGATACAGTTGTTTTTCAATGGTTTGCAAATACAAAAATGAGGTTTTACTCAATATGACTGTATACTGTAACACTCAATATGACATTTATTTAAACATAACTCCTACACCACACATGAAAAATGGCTAATAATGCCTGAAATAATGCATCTTTGGGAGTTTTACTCGAAACATATGCTTTTTTAAATCTTGCAAATGCAAAAAGTAGTTTTTTACTCAATATGACTATAATAGTCTTACAATCCTGAGATAATGCGAAAAAAGCAATAAAAATGTATTCAAACATAACTTCTAAACAACACATGCAAAATGGCTAATAATGCCTAGAGATATGTTTTTTTGTTAGTTGTACTAGAAAAATGATCTTTTGTAAGGTTTGCAAAGACACAAATTAGTTTTTTTATTCAATATAACAGTGTAACTGTCATACTAAATATGAAAGGTTTATAATCATAACTCCAAAACCAAATATGAAATTTGTCTTAAAAAGCCTTTAATATTGAATTATGTGAGTTTTAGCAGAATCAGGTATTTTGGAAAGAATCACAAATACAAATATTAGATTTTACTGGCCTCATATTGGTCACACTCAAAATGACAGTTTTTGAAACATAACTCCAAAAATACACATGCAAAATGTCGAATAATGCCTGAAGAAATGCATCTTCGAGAGTTTTCCAGAAAAAAAAACATTTGGTAAGGTTTGCAAAAACAAAATTTGATGTGTTACTCAATTTGACAGTAATGTACTTAGAATCCTGAGATAATGCGAAAAAAGCAATACAAATGTAGTCCAACATAATTCCTAATCTAAACGTGCAAAATGTCTAAAAATGCCTGTGATATTGAATACATGTGAGTTTTACTATAGTACAGTTGTTTTTCTATGGTTTGCAAATAGAAATTTAGGTTTTACTCAATATGACTGTATACTGTAACACTCAATATGAGAGTTATTTAAACATAACTCCTACACCACACATGAAAAATGGTTAATGATGCCTGAAATAATGCATCTTTGGGAGTTTTACTCGGAACATATGCTTTTTTAAATCTTGCAAATGCAAAAAGTATTTTTTACTCAATATGACTATAATGTTCTTAGAATCCTGAGATAATGCGAAAAAGCAATACAAAAGTTTTCAAACATAACTTTTAAACAACACATGCAAAACGGCTAATAATTCCTAGAGATATGTATCTTTGTTAGTTGTAGTAGAAAAATGATATTTTGTAGGGCTCACTTGGAAAACAAAATCCTATTTGTATGGTTAGTTTGCTCTAAATTTCTACTATAATTTTTCAATTTTCTTAAATAGGTTATAAATCTGTAGAATTGAAGACGTTATCTGTAAATTTAAAAAAAGCCTGTTATTTTAAGTAATATGCCAGTAATGACAAACTATGTATATTCCTATTTTTTTTTTACAGAAAAATACCAAATTATTTATACATATTATTTTCTGTTTTCTCAAATTACTTTCAATTTCATGTAAAATTACAGTAATTAACTTTAATTAAATATGTAGCTTGTTATATGAAAGTATTTGTTCATACTAACAATCTAACAGTTTTATATGTAATTTTAAGGTAAATCAAATGTTTTCAATATTTATGTGTATTTTCACATTCAAGTCGAAAAATATATGTAGCCTCTTATAAAAGGTGTTTGCTCAAACTGTAATATGACGTACATGAAATACTGCAAGAGATTCTTAATCAACAGTCAACAGCCGTACAGATCATACTGACGGTGGCCGTACAAACAACTTTAACAATGTTACAGATATGCGCCACACTGTGGAGCCACATCAATCAAGACTGACAAACACATTTCAGGAGAACATCGTCACCGTAACACAACATTAACACAACAGAAACAATTCCTAGAATTCCATGTGTTACAATATACACCCCCACCACCTAACCCCGCCCAGCTCAACCAACGCACGGAGGGGGGCGGTGATGTTTTGGGGCACGGGGTTGGGTGGTAGCGGGATTGTAGCCCGGAAGAGTCAGCGCTGCTTGGGCTTCTGGGTATTTGTTATGTTGTTTTTATGTTTTATTACAGTGAGGATGTTTTCCTGAAATGTGTTTATCATTCTTGTTCGATGTGGGTTCACAGTGTGGTGCATATTTGTAACAGTGTTAAAGTTGTTTGTACAGCCACCGTCAGTGTGACCTGTGTGGCTGTTGACCAAGTATATTTTGCAGTCACTTTTCAAATGAACGACGAAACCGTGCTCATCACATGCCTCAATTGGCACGCTGATGATTTGATGAATGAGCGTTCAATAAAACCCACCACGGTATTACGTGTCATATTCGCCCGGCCAAATTTTGAGTCAACCCTACATGAGGGTCAGTGAAATTCTCGTGGTGAAATGATAGGAATGGTAAGTATGTCGCTAGAGTGGGATAGCCATTTATGTAAGGTTAACCCACTTTGTATCAATTTCCTGCATCCAGTGGCCCCCCGCTAAAGTCAATGAGACACCCCTGATCCAACAATTCAGAAAAAATCTGTTAAACAATGGTATTTTTCTGTGGAATCGCCAGCATTGTCACTTCACTAAAGGTGGTTGATCGTAATAATTTGGAAAAACTCTTTAGAATAAAGATATTTTTCTGCAGAACTGTTTGCATCGTCACTTTATTAAAGGTGGTTGATTTTAATAATTTAGTAAAAATCTGTAAAATTACGATATTTCACCCCAAAACGTTTCATGAAAATTTCTGTAAATATAATATTTTTGATCATTATTTGGTTTACAATGTTTTACTTTAGTTTTATGGTTTTTGTTTGGCAGCCGTCGCTGCCAGTAAATGACCGTTTTTTTACAAAATTTATTTTTACAGTGTTTGCAAAGATAAAAGTTAGTTTTTTGTATTCAATATAACAGTAAAACTGTCATACTAAATATGAAAGGTTAATAAACATAACTCCAAAACCAAACATGAAATCCGTCTAAAAAAGCCTGTAATATTGACTTTATGTGAATTTTACCTGAATTAGGTATTTTGGAAAGGTTCACAAATACAAAAATTTGGTTTTACTGGCCTCACATTGGTCACACTCAATAAGACAGTTTTTGAACCCTATCTCCAAAAATACACATGCAAAATTACAAAAAAATGCCTGAAGAAATGTATCTTTGTGAGTTTTACTGGATAAAAAAAAACATTTTGTAAGGGTTGCAAAAACAAAAATAAATGTTTTGTAATGTTAATGTAATTTTAAGGTAAATTATTTTTTTTTAATATTTATGTGTATTTTCACATTCAATGAGAAAAATATATGTAGCCTCTTACAAAAGGTTTATGCTCAAACTATCCATCCATCCATTTTCTACCGCTTATTCCCTTTTGGGGTCGCGGGGGGCGCTGGCGCCTATCTCAGCTACAATCGGGCGGAAGGCGGGGTACACCCTGGACAAGTCGCCACCTCATCGCAGGGCCAACACAGATAGACAGACAACATTCACACTCACATTCACACACTAGGGCCAATTTAGTGTTGCCAATCAACCTATCCCCAGGTGCATGTCTTAGGAAGTGGGAGGAAGCCGGAGTACCCTGAGGGAACCCACGCATTCACGGGGAGAACATGCAAACTCCACACAGAAAGATCCCGAGCCTGGATTTGAACCCAGGACTGCAGGACCTTCGTATTGTGAGGCAGACGCACTAACCCCTCTGCCACCGTGAAGCCCGCTCAAACTAACATTTACATTTTTTTCCCTGTAATATGACATACATGAGTGACTGCAAGACATACTTAATCAACAGTCAATAGCCTTACAGATCACACTGACGGTGGCCGTACAAACAACTTTAACAATGTTACAAATATGCGCCACATTGTGGAGCCACATCAAACAAGAATGACAAACACATTTCAGGAAAACATCTTCACCGTAACACAACATTAACACAACAGAAACAATACCCAGTATTCCATGTGTTACAATGTACACCCCCACCACCTAACCCCGCCCAGCTCAACGAACGCACGGAGGGGGGCGGTGATGTTTTGGGGCGCGGGGTTGGGTGGTAGCAGGGGTGTAGCCCGGAAGAGTCAGCGCTGCATGGGCTTGTGGGTATTTGTTATGTTATGTTGTTTTTATGTTTTGTTACAGTGAGGATGTTTTCCTGAAATGTGTTTATCATTCTTGTTCGATGTGGATTCACAGTGTGGTGCATATTTGTAACAGTGTTAAAGTTGTTTGTACAGCCACCAGCAGTGTGACCTGTGTGGCTGTTGACCAAGTATGTCTTGCAGTCACTATCACATGCATGACAATACCGTGCACATCACACTCATCAGTAGGCATGCTAATGATTTGGTGAATGAGCGTATAAAAAGTCACCCGGCCAGACTTTGGGTCAATCCTAAATGAGGGTCAGTAAAATTCTCACAGTGAAATGGTAGGATCAGTAAGTATGTTGCTAGGGTGGGGTAGCCATTCATGTAAGGTGAATCCACTTTGCATCAAGTTCCTGCATCCAGTGGCCCCCCACTAAAGTCAATGAGACACCCCTGATCCTAACTATTCAGAAAAAATCTGTAAAACAATGGTATTTTTCTGAGGAACCGCCAGCATTGTCACTTCACTAAAGGTGGTTGATCGTAATAATTTGGAAAAAATCTTTAGAATAAAGGTATTTTTCTGCAGAACTGTTTGCATCGTCACTTTATTAAAGGTGGTTGATCTTAATAATTTAGTAAAAATCTGTAAAATTATGATATTTCACCCCAAAACGTTTCATGAAAATATCCGTAAATATAATATTTTTGATCATTATTTGGTTTACAATGTTTTACTTTAGTTTTATGGTTTTTGTTTGGCAGCCGTAGCTGCCAGTAAATGACCGTTTTTTTACAAAATTGATTTCTACAGTGTTTGCAAAGATAAAAGTTAGTTTATTTTATTCAATATAACAGTAAAACTGTCATACTAAATATAAAAGGTTAATAAACATAACTCCAAAACCAAACATGAAATCTGTCTAAAAAAGCCCATAATGTTGACTTTATGTGAGTTTTACCTGAATTAAGTATTTTGGAAAGGTTCACAAATACAAAAATTTTGTTTTACTTGCCTCACATTGGTCACACTCAATAAGACAGTTTTTGAACCCTATCTCCAAAAATACACATGCAAAATTACAAAAAAATGCCTGAAGAAATGTATCTTTGTGAGTTTTACTGGATAAAAAAACATTTTGTAAGGGTTGCAAAAACAAAAATAAATATTTTACCCAATTTGACAGTAATGTACTTAAAATCCTGAGATAATGCAAAAAGAGCAATAAAAATGTATTCCAACATAATTCCTAATCCAAACGTGCAAAATGTCTAAAAATGCCTGTGATATTGAATCCATGTGAGTTTTACTAGATACAGTTGATTTTCTATGGTTTGCAAAATCAAAAATTAGGTTTTACTCAATATGACTGTATATTGTAACACTCAATATGACAGTTATTTAAACATAACTCCTACACCACACATGGCTAATAATGCCTGTAATAATGCATCTTTGGGAGTTTTACTCGAAACGATTGCTTTTTTAAATCTTTGCAATGCAAAAAATTGTTGTTTTATTCAATATGACAATAATGTTCTTGGAATCCTGAGATAATGCGAAAAAAGCAATAAAAATGTATTCAAACATAACTTCTAAACAACACATGCAAAATGGCTAATGATAGCTAGAGATATGTTTTTTTTGTTAGTTGTACTAGAAAAATGATCTTTTGTAAGGTTTGCAAAGACACAAGTTAGTTTTTTATTCAATATAACAGTGTTACTGTCATACTAAATATGAAAGGTTTATAATCATAACTCCAAAACCAAATATGAAATTTGTCTTAAAAAGCCTTTAATATTGAATTTATGTGAGTTTTAGCAGAATCAGGTATTTTGGAAAGAATCACAAATACAAATATTAGATTTTACTGGCCTCATATTGGTCACACTCAAAATGACAGTTTTTGAAACATAACTCCAAAAATACACATGCAAAAGGTCTAATAATGCCTGAAGAAATGCATCTTCGAGAGTTTTCCAGAAAAAAAAAACATTTGGTAAGGTTTGCAAAAACAAAATTTGATTTGTTACTCAATTTGACAGTAATGTACTTAGAATCCTGAGATAATGCAAAAAAAGCAATAAAAATGTATTCAAACATAATTCCTAATCCAAACGTGCAAAATGTCTAAAAATGCCTGTGATATTGAATACATGTGAGTTTTACTAGATACAGTTGTTTTTCAATGGTTTGCAAATACAAAAATGAGGTTTTACTCAATATGACTGTATACTGTAACACTCAATATGACAGTTATTTAAACATAACTCCTACACCACACATGAAAAATGGCTAATAATGCCTGAAATAATGCATCTTTGGGAGTTTTACTCGAAACATATGCCTTTTTAAATTTTGCAAATGCAAAAAGTTGTTTTTTACTCAATATGACAATAATGTTCTTAGAATCCTGAGATAATGCGAAAAAAGCAATACAAATGTATTCAAACATAACTTCTAAACAACACATGCAAAATGGCTAATAATGCCTAGAGATATGTTTTTTTGTTGGTTGTACTAGAAAAATGATCTTTTGTAAGGTTTGCAAAGACACAAATTAGTTTTTTTATTCAATATAACAGTGTAACTGTCATACTAAATATGAAAGGTTTATAATCATAACTCCAAAACCAAATATGAAATTTGTCTTAAAAAGCCTTTAATATTGAATTTATGTGAGTTTTAGCAGAATCAGGTATTTTGGAAAGAATCACAAATACAAATATTAGATTTTACTGGCCTCATATTGGTCACACTCAAAATGACAGTTTTTGAAACATAACTCCAAAAATACACATGCAAAATGTCGAATAATGCCTGAAGAAATGCATCTTCGAGAGTTTTCCAGAAAAAAAACATTTGGTAAGGTTTGCAAAAACAAAATTTGATTTGTTACTCAATTTGACAGTAATGTACTTAGAATCCTGAGATAATGCGAAAAAAGCAATAAAAAAGGATTCAAACATAATTCCTAATCCAAACGTGCAAAATGTCTAAAAATGCCTGTGATATTGAATACATGTGAGTTTTACTAGATACAGTTGTTTTTCAATGGTTTGCAAATACAAAAATTAGGTTTTACTCAATATAACTGTATACTGTAACACTCAATATGACAGTTATTTAAACATAACTCCTACACCACACATGAAAAATAGCTAATAATGCCTGAAATAATGCATCTTTGGGAGTTTTACTTGAAACATATGCTTTTTTAAACCTTGCAAATGCAAAAAGAAGTTTTTTACTCAATATGACTATAATTGTCTTAGAATCCTGAGATAATGTGAAAAAAGCAATAAAAAGGTATTCAAACATAACTTCTAAACAACAAATGCAAAATGGCTAATAATGCCTAAAGATATGTATTTTGGTTAGTTGTACTAGAAAAATGATCTTTTGTAAGGTTTGCAAAGACACAAGTTAGTTGTTTTTGTTTTTCAATATAACAGTGTAACTGTCATACTAAATATAAATGATAAATAAATGTGTTGCACTTGTATAGCGCTTTTCTACCTTCAAGGTACTCAAAGCGCTTTGACACAACTTCCACATTTACCCATTCACACACACATTCACACACTGATGGAGGGAGCTGCCATGCAAGGCGCCAACCAGCACCCATCAGGAGCAAGGGTGAAGTGTCTTACTCAGGACACAACGGACGTGACGAGGTTGGTACTAGGTGGGATTTGAGCCCGGGACCCTCGGGTTGCACACGGCCACTCTCACACTGCGCCACGCCGTCCTCATGAAAGGTTTATAATCATAACTCCAAAACCAAATATGACATTTGTCTTAAAAAGCCTTTAATATTGAATTTATGTAAGTTTTAGCAGAATCAGGTATTTTGGAAAGAATCACAAATACAAATATTAGATTTTACTGGCCTCATATTGGTCACACTCAAAATTACAGTTTTTGAAACATAACTCCAAAAATACACATGCAAAATGTCTAATAATGCCTGAAGAAATGCATCTTCGAGAGTTTTCCTGAAAAAAAAAAACATTTGGTAAGGTTTGCAAAAACAAAATTTGATTTGTTACTCAATTTGACAGTAATGTACTTGGAATCCTGAGACAGTGCGAAAATAGCAACAAAAATGTATTCAAACATAATTCCTAATCCAAACGTGCAAAATGTCTAAAAATGCCTGTGATATTGAATACATGTGAGTTTTACTAGATACAGTTGTTTTTCAATGGTTTGCAAATACAAAAATGAGGTTTTACTCAATATGACTGTATACTGTAACACTCAATAGGACAGTTATTTAAACATAACTCCTCACCACACATGAAAAATGGCTAATAATGCCTAAAATAATGCATCTTTGGGAGTTTTACTCGGAACATATGCTTTTTTAAATCTTGCAAATGCAAAAAGTGTTTTTTACTCAATATGACTATAATGTTCTTAGAATCCTGAGATAATGCGAAAAAGCAATACAAAAGTTTTCAAACATAACTTTTAAACAACACATGCAAAACGGCTAATAATTCCTAGAGATATGTATCTTTGTTAGTTGTAGTAGAAAAATGATATTTTGTAGGGCTCACTTGGAAAACAAAATCCTATTTGTATGGTTAGTTTACTCTAAATTTCTACTATAATTTTTCAATTTTTTTAAATAGGTTATAAATCTGTAGAATTGAAGACATTATCTGTAAATTAAAAAAACGCCTGTTATTTTAAGTAATATGCCAGTAATGACAAACTATGTATATTCCTATTTTTTTACAGAAAAATACCAAATTATTTATACATATTATTTTCTGTTTTCTCAAATTACTTTCAATTTCTTGTAAAATTACAGTAATTAACTTTAATTAAATATGTAGCTTGTTATATGAAAGTATTTGTTCATACTAACAATCTAACAGTTTTATATGTAATTTTAAGGTAAATCAAATGTTTTCAATATTTATGTGTATTTTCACATTCAAGTCGAAAAATATATGTAGCCTCTTATAAAAGGTATATGCTCAAACTGTAATATGACGTACATGAAATACTGCAAGAGATTCTTAATCAACAGTCAACAGCCGTACAGATCATACTGACGGTGGCCGTACAAACAACTTTAACAATGTTACAAATATGCGCCACACTGTGGAGCCACATCAATCAAGACTGACAAACACATTTCAGGAGAACATCGTCACCGTAACACAACATTAACACAACAGAAACAATTCCTAGAATTCCATGTGTTACAATATACACCCCCACCACCTAACCCCGCCCAGCTCAACCAACGCACGGAGGGGGGCGGTGATGTTTTGGGGCACGGGGTTGGGTGGTAGCGGGATTGTAGCCCGGAAGAGTCAGCGCTGCTTGGGCTTCTGGGTATTTGTTATGTTGTTTTTATGTTTTATTACAGTGAGGATGTTTTCCTGAAATGTGTTTATCATTCTTGTTCGATGTGGGTTCACAGTGTGGTGCATATTTGTAACAGTGTTAAAGTTGTTTGTACAGCCACCGTCAGTGTGACCTGTGTGGCTGTTGACCAAGTATATTTTGCAGTCACTTTTCAAATGAACGACGAAACCGTGCTCATCACATGCCTCAATTGGCACGCTGATGATTTGATGAATGAGCGTTCAATAAAACCCACCACGGTATTACGTGTCATATTCGCCCGGCCAAATTTTGAGTCAACCCTACATGAGGGTCAGTGAAATTCTCGTGGTGAAATGATAGGAATGGTAAGTATGTCGCTAGGGTGGGATAGCCATTCATGCAAGGTTAACCCACTTTGTATCAATTTCCTGCATCCAGTGGCCCCCCGCTAAAGTCAATGAGACACCCCTGATCCAACAATTCAGAAAAAATCTGTTAAACAATGGTATTTTTCTGTGGAATCGCCAGCATTGTCACTTCACTAAAGGTGGTTGATCGTAATAATTTGGAAAAACTCTTTAGAATAAAGATATTTTTCTGCAGAACTGTTTGCATCGTCACTTTATTAAAGGTGGTTGATCTTAATAATTTAGTAAAAATCTGTAAAATTACGATATTTCACCCCGAAACGTTTCATGAAAAGTTCTGTAAATATAATATTTTTGATCATTATTTGGTTTACAATGTTTTACTTTAGTTTTATGGTTTTTGTTTGGCAGCCGTCGCTGCCAGTAAATGACCGTTTTTTTACAACATTTATTTTTACAGTGTTTGCAAAGATAAAAGTTAGTTTTTTGTATTCAATATAACAGTAAAACTGTCATACTAAATATGAAAGGTTAATAAACATAACTCCAAAACCAAACATGAAATCCGTCTAAAAAAGCCTGTAATATTGACTTTATGTGAGTTTTACCTGAATTAGGTATTTTGGAAAGGTTCACAAATACAAAAATTTGGTTTTACTGGCCTCACATTGGTGACACTCAATAAGACAGTTTTTGAACCCTATCTCCAAAAATACACATGCAAAATTACAAAAAAATGCCTGAAGAAATGTATCTTTGTGAGTTTTACTGGATAAAAAAAAAAAACATTTTGTAAGGGTTGCAAAAACAAAAAGAAATGTTTTGTAATGTTAATGTAATTTTAAGGTAAATTATTTTTTTTTAATATTTATGTGTATTTTCACATTCAATGAGAAAAATATATGTAGCCTCTTATAAAAGGTTTATGCTCAAACTAACATTTACATTTTTTTCCCTGTAATATGACATACATGAGTGACTGCAAGACATACTTAATCAACAGTCAATAGCCTTACAGATCACACTGACGGTGGCCGTACAAACAACTTTAACAATGTTACAAATATGCGCCACATTGTGGAGCCACATCAAACAAGAATGACAAACACATTTCAGGAGAACATCTTCACCGTAACACAACATTAACACAACAGAAACAATACCCAGTATTCCATGTGTTACAATATACACCCCCACCACCTAACCCCGCCCAGCTCAACCAACGCACGGAGGGGGGCGGTGATGTTTTGGGGCGCGGGGTTGGGTGGTAGCAGGGGTGTAGCCCGGAAGAGTCAGCGCTGCATGGGCTTGTGGGTATTTGTTATGTTATGTTGTTTTTATGTTTTGTTACAGTGAGGATGTTTTCCTGAAATGTGTTTATCATTCTTGTTCGATGTGGATTCACAGTGTGGTGCATATTTGTAACAGTGTTAAAGTTGTTTGTACAGCCACCAGCAGTGTGACCTGTGTGGCTGTTGACCAAGTATGTCTTGCAGTCACTATCACATGCATGACAATACCGTGCACATCACACTCATCAGTAGGCATGCTAATGATTTGGTGAATGAGCGTATAAAAAGTCACCCGGCCAGACTTTGGGTCAATCCTACATGAGGGTCAGTAAAATTCTCACAGTGAAATGGTAGGATCAGTAAGTATGTTGCTAGGGTGGGGTAGCCATTCATGCAAGGTGAATCCACTTTGCATCAAGTTCCTGTATCCAGTGGCCCCCCACTAAAGTCAATGAGACACCCCTGATCCTAACTATTCAGAAAAAATCTGTAAAACAATGGTATTTTTCTGAGGAACCGCCAGCATTGTCACTTCACTAAAGGTGGTTGATCGTAATAATTTGGAAAAACTCTTTAGAATAAAGGTATTTTTCTGCAGAACTGTTTGCATCGTCACTTTATTAAAGGTGGTTGATCTTAATAATTTAGTAAAAATCTGTAAAATTATGATATTTCACCCCAAAACGTTTCATGAATATATCTGTAAATGTAATATTTTTGATCATTATTTGGTTTACAATGTTTTACTTTAGTTTTATGGTTTTTGTTTGGCAGCCGTAGCTGCCAGTAAATGACCGTTTTTTTACAAAATTGATTTCTACAGTGTTTGCAAAGATAAAAGTTAGTTTTTTTTATTCAATATAACAGTAAAACTGTCATACTAAATATGAAAGGTTAATAAACATAACTCCAAAACCAAACATGAAATCTGTCTAAAAAAGCCCGTAATGTTGACTTTATGTGAGTTTTACCTAAATTAAGTATTTTGGAAAGGTTCACAAATACAAAAATTTTGTTTTACTTGCCTCACATTGGTCACACTCAATAATGCCTGAAGAAATGTATCTTTGTGAGTTTTACTGGATAAAAAAACATTTTGTAAGGGTTGCAAAAACAAAAATAAATATTTTACCCAATTTGACAGTAATGTACTTAAAATCCTGAGATAATGCAAAAAGAGCAATAAAAATGTATTCCAACATAATTCCTAATCCAAACGTGCAAAATGTCTAAAAATGCCTGTGATATTGAATCCATGTGAGTTTTACTAGATACAGTTGATTTTCTATGGTTTACAAAATCAAAAATGAGGTTTTACTCAATATGACTGTATACTGTAACACTCAATATGACAGTTATTTAAACATAACTCCTACACCACACATGGCTAATAATGCCTGAAATAATGCATCTTTGGGAGTTTTACTCGAAACGATTGCTTTTTAAAATCTTTGCAATGCAAAAAATTGTTGTTTTATTCAATATGACACTAATGTTCTTGGAATCCTGAGTTAATGCGAAAAAAGCAATAAAAATGTATTCAAACATAACTTCTAAACAACACATGCAAAATGGCTAATGATAGCTAGAGATATGTTTTTTTTGTTAGTTGTACTAGAAAAATTATCTTTTGTAAGGTTTGCAAAGACACAAGTTAGTTTTTTTATTCAATATAACAGTGTAACTGTCATACTAAATATGAAAGGTTTATAATCATAACTCCAAAACCAAATATGACATTTGTCTTAAAAATCCTTTAATATTGAATTTATGTAAGTTTTAGCAGAATCAGGTATTTTGGAAAGAATCACAAATACAAATATTAGATTTTACTGGCCTCATATTGGTCACACTCAAAATGACAGTTTTTGAAACATAACTCAAAAAATACACATGCAAAATGTCTAATAATGCCTGAAGAAATGCATCTTCGAGAGTTTTCCTGAAAAAAAAAAACATCTGGTAAGGTTTGCAAAAACAAAATTTGATTTGTTACTCAATTTGACAGTAATGTACTTAGAATCCTGAGATAATGCGAAAAAAGCAATAAAAATGTATTCAAACATAATTCCTAATCCAAACGTGCAAAATGTCTAAAAATGCCTGTGATATTGAATACATGTGAGTTTTACTAGATACAGTTGTTTTTCAATGGTTTGCAAATACAAAAATGAGGTTTTACTCAATATGACTGTATACTGTAACACTCAATATGACAGTTATTTAAACATAACTCCTACACCACCCATGAAAAATAGCTAATAATGCCTGAAATAATGCATCTTTGGGAGTTTTACTTGAAACATATGCTTTTTTAAACCTTGCAAATGCAAAAAGAAGTGTTTTACTCAATATGACTATAATAGTCTTAGAATCCTGAGATAATGTGAAAAAAGCAATAAAAAGGTATTCAAACATAACTTCTAAACAACAAATGCAAAATGGCTAATAATGCCTAGAGATATGTATTTTGGTTAATTGTACTAGAAAAATGATCTTTGGTAAGGTTTGCAAAGACACAAGTTAGTTGTTTTTTTTTCAATATAACAGTGTAACTGTCATACTAAATATGAAAGGTTTATAATCATAACTCCAAAACAAAATATGACATTTGTCTTAAAAAGCCTTTAATATTGAATTTATGTAAGTTTTAGCAGAATCAGGTATTTTGGAAAGAATCACAAATACAAATATTAGATTTTACTGGCCTCATATTGGTCACACTCAAAATGACAGTTTTTGAAACATAACTCCAAAAATACACATGCAAAATGTCTAATAATGCCTGAAGAATTATATCTTCGAGAGTTTTCCTGAAAAAAAAACATCTGGTAAGGTTTGCAAAAACAAAATTTGATTTTTACTCAATTTGACAGTAATGTACTTAGAATCCTGAGATAATGCGAAAAAAGCAATAATAATGTATTCAAACATAACTTCTAAACAACACATGCAAAATTTCTAAAAATGCCTGTGATATTGAATACATGTGAGTTTTACTAGATACAGTTGTTTTTCAATGGTTTGCAAATACAAAAATTAGGTTTTACTCAATATGACTGTATACTGTAACACTCAATATGACAGTTATTTAAACATAACTCATACACCACACATGAAAAATGGCTAATAATGCCTGAAATAATGCATCTTTGGGAGTTTTACTCGAAACATATGCTTTTTTAAATCTTGCAAATGCAAAAAGTTGTTTTTTTACTCAATATGACTATAATAGTCTTAGAATCCTGAGATAATGCGAAAAAAGCAATAAAAATGTATTCAAACATAACTTCTAAACAACAAATGCAAAATGGCTAATAATGCCTAGAGATATTTATTTTGGTTAGTTGTACTAGAAAAATGATCTTTTGTAAGGTTTGCAAAGACACAAGTTAGTTTTTTTTATTCAATATAACAGTGTAACTATCATACTAAATATGAAAGGTTTATAATCATAACTCCAAAACCAAATATGACATTTGTCTTAAAAAGCCTTTAATATTGAATTTATGTAAGTTTGAGCAAAATCAGGTATTTTGGAAAGAATCACAAATACAAATATTAGATTTTACTGGCCTCATATTGGTCACACTCAAAATGACAGTTTTTGAAACATAACTCCAAAAATACACATGCAAAATGTCTAATAATGCCTGAAGAAATGCATCTTCGAGAGTTTTCCAGAAAAAAAAAATTTGGTAAGGTTTGCAAAAACAAAATTTGATTTGTTACTCAATTTGACAGTACTATACATTAGAATCCTGAGATAATGCGAAAAAAGCAATAAAAATGTATTCAAACATAATTCCTAATCCAAACGTGCAAAAATGTCTAAAAATGCCTGTGATATTGAATACATGTGAGTTTTACTAGATGCAGTTGTTTTTCAATGGTTTGCAAATACAAAAATGAGGTTTTACTCAATATGACTGTATACTGTAACACTCAATATGACAGTTATTTAAACATAACTCCTACACCACACATGAAAAATGGCTAATAATGCCTGAAATAATGCATCTTTGGGAGTTTTACTCGAAACATATGCTTTTTTAAATCTTGCAAATGCAAAAAGTAGTTTTTTACTCAATATGACTATAATAGTCTTAAAATCCTGAGATAATGCGAAAAAAGCAATAAAAATGTATTCAAACATAACTTCTAAACAACACATGCAAAATGGCTAATAATGCCTAGAGATATGTATTTTGGTTAGTTGTACTAGAAAAAAGATATTTTGTAAGGTTTGCAAAGACACAAGTTAGTTTTTTTTTTCAATATAACAATGTAACTGTCATACTAAATATGAAAGGTTTATAATCATAACTCCAAAACCAAATTTGACATTTGTCTTAAAAAGCCTTTAATATTGAATTTATGTAAGTTTTAGCAGAATCAGGTATTTTGGAAAGAATCACAAATACAAATATTAGATTTTACTGGCCTCATATTGGTCACACTCAAAATGACAGTTTTTGAAACATAACTCCAAAAATACACATGCAAAATGTCTAATAATGCCTGAAGAAATGCATCTTCGAGAGTTTTCCTGAAAAAAAAAACATTTGGTAAGGTTTGCAAAAACAAAATTTGATTTTTACTCAATTTGACAGTAATGTACTTAGAATCCTGAGATAATGCGAAAAAAGCAATAATAATGTATTCAAACATAACTTCTAAACAACACATGCAAAATGTCTAAAAATGCCTGTGATATTGAATACATGTGAGTTTTACTAGATACAGTTGTTTTTCAATGGTTTGCAAATACAAAAATGAGGTTTTACTCAATATGACTGTATACTGTAACACTCAATATGACAGTTATTTAAACATAACTCCTACACCACACATGAAAAATGGCTAATAATGCCTGAAATAATGCATCTTTGGGAGTTTTACTCGAAACATATGCTTTTTTAAATCTTGCAAATGCAAAACTTGTTTTTTTACTCAATATGACTATAATAGTCTTAGAATCCTGAGATAATGCGAAAAAAGCAATAAAAATGTATTCAAACATAACTTCTAAACAACAAATGCAAAATGGCTAATAATGCCTAGAGATATGTATTTTGGTTAGTTGTACTAGAAAAATGATCTTTTGTAAGGTTTGCAAAGACACAAGTTAGTTTTTTTATTCAATATAACAGTGTAACTGTCGTACTAAATATGAAAGGTTTATAATCATAACTCCAAAACCAAATATGACATTTGTCTTAAAAAGCCTTTAATATTGAATTTATGTAAGTTTTAGCAGAATCAGGTATTTTGGAAAGAATCACAAATACAAATATTGGATTTTACTGGCCTCATATTGGTCACGCTCAAAATGACAGTTTTTGAAACATAACTCCAAAAATACACATGCAAAATGTCTAATAATGCCTGAAGAAATGCATCTTCGAGAGTTTTCCAGAAAAAAAAAATTTGGTAGGGTTTGCAAAAACAAAATTTGATTTGTTACTCAATTTGACAGTACTATACTTAGAATCCTGAGATAATGCGAAAAAAGCAATAAAAATGTATTCAAACATAATTCCTAATCCAAACGTGCAAAATGTCTAAATATGCCTGTGATATTGAATACATGTGAGTTTTACTCGATACAGTTGTTTTTCAATGGTTTGCAAATACAAAAATGAGGTTTTACTCAATATGACTGTATACTGTAACACTCAATATGACAGTTATTTAAACATAACTCCTACACCACACATGAAAAATGGCTAATAATGCCTGAAATAATGCATCTTTGGGAGTTTTACTCGAAACATATGCTTTTTTAAATCTTGCAAATGCAAAAAGTAGTTTTTTACTCATTATGACTATAATAGTCTTAGAATCCTGAGATAATGCGAAAAAAGCAATAAAAATGTATTCAAACATAACTTCTAAACAACACATGCAAAATGGCTAATAATGCCTAGGGATATGTATTTTTGTTAGTTGTACTAGAAAAATGATCTTTTGTAAGGTTTGCAAAGACACAAGTTAGTTTTTTTTTTCAATATAACAGTGTAACTGTCATACTAAATATGAAAGGTTTATAATCATAACTCCAAAACCAAATATGACATTTGTCTTAAAAAGCCTTTAATATTGAATTTATGTAAGTTTTAGCAGAATCGGGTATTTTGGAAAGAATGACAAATACAAATATTAGGTTTTACTGGCCTCATATTGGTCACACTCAAAATCACAGTTTTTGAAACATAACTCCAAAAATACACATGCAAAATGTCTAATAATGCCTGAAGAAATATATCTTCGAGAGTTTTCCTGAAAAAAAAAAACATTTGGTAAGGTTTGTAAAAAAAAATTTGATTTGTTACTCAATTTGACAGTAATGTACTTAGAATCCTGAGATAATGCGAAAAAAGCAATACAAATGTATTCAAACATAATTCCTAATCCAAACGTGCAAAATGTCTGAAAATGCCTGTGATATTGAATATATGTGAGTTTTACTAGATACAGTTGTTTTTCAATGGTTTGCAAATACAAAAATGAGGTTTTACTCAATATGACTGTATACTGTAACACTCAATATGACAGTTATTTAAACATAACTCCTACACCACACATGAAAAATGGCTAATAATGCCTGAAATAATGCATCTTTGGGAGTTTTACTCGAAACATATGCTTTTTTAAATCTTGCAAATGCAAAAAGTAGTTTTTTTACTCAATATGACTATAATAGTCTTAGAATCCTGAGATAATGCGAAAAAAGCAATAAAAATGTATTCAAACATAACTTCTAAACAACAAATGCAAAATGGCTAATAATGCCTAGAGATATGTATTTTGGTTAGTTGTACTAGAAAAATGATCTTTTGTAAGGTTTGCAAAGACACAAGTTAGTTTTTTTTATTCAATATAACAGTGTAACTGTCATACTAAATATGAAAGGTTTATAATCATAACTCCAAAACCAAATATGACATTTGTCTTAAAAAGCCTTTAATATTGAATTTATTTAAGTTTGAGCAAAATCAGGTATTTTGGAAAGAATCACAAATACAAATATTAGATTTTACTGGCCTCATATTGGTCACACTCAAAATGACAGTTTTTGAAACATAACTCCAAAAATACACATGCAAAATGTCTAATAATGCCTGAAGAAATGCATCTTCGAGAGTTTTCCAGAAAAAAAACATTTGGTAAGGTTTGCAAAAACAAAATTTGATTTTTACTCAATTTGACAGTAATGTACTTAGAATCCTGAGATAATGCGAAAAAAGCAATAATAATGTATTCAAACATAATTTCTAATTCAAACGTGCAAAATGTCTGAAAATGCCTGTGATATTGAATACATGTGAGTTTTACTAGATACAGTTGTTTTTCAATGGTTTGCAAATACAAAAATGAGGTTTTACTCAATATGACTGTATACTGTAACACTCAATATGACAGTTATTTAAACATAACTCCTACACCACACATGAAAAATGGCTAATAATGCCTGAAATAATGCATCTTTGGGAGTTTTACCCGAAACATATGCTTTTTTAAATCTTGCAAATGCAAAAAGTAGTTTTTTTACTCAATATGACTATAATAGTCTTAGAATCCTGAGATAATGCGAAAAAAGCAATAAAAATGTATTCAAACATAACTTCTAAACAACAAATGCAAAATGGCTAATAATGCCTAGAGATATGTATTTTGGTTAGTTGTACTAGAAAAATGATCTTTTGTAAGGTTTGCAAAGACAAAAGTTAGTTTTTTTATTCAATATAACAGTGTAACTGTCATACTAAATATGAAAGGTTTATAATCATAACTCCAAAACCAAATATGACATTTGTCTTAAAAAGCCTTTAATATTGAATTTATGTAAGTTTTAGCAGAATCAGGTATTTTGGAAAGAATCACAAATACAAATATTAGATTTTACTGGCCTCATATTGGTCACGCTCAAAATGACAGTTTTTGAAACATAACTCCAAAAATACACATGCAAAATGTCTAATAATGCCTGAAGAAATGCATCTTCGAGAGTTTTCCAGAAAAAAAAAAAATTGGTAGGGTTTGCAAAAACAAAATTTGATTTGTTACTCAATTTGACAGTACTATACTTAGAATCCTGAGATAATGCAAAAAAAGCAATAAAAATGTATTCAAACATAATTCCTAATCCAAACGTGCAAAATGTCTAAAAATGCCTGTGATATTGAATACATGTGAGTTTTACTAGATACAGTTGTTTTTCAATGGTTTGCAAATACAAAAATGAGGTTTTACTCAATATGACTGTATACTGTAACACTCAATATGACAGTTATTTAAACATAACTCCTACACCACACATGAAAAATGGCTAATGATGCCTGAAATAATGCATCTTTGGGAGTTTTACTCGAAACATATGCTTTTTTAAATCTTGCAAATGCAAAAAGTTGTTTTTTTACTCAATATGACTATAATAGTCTTAGAATCCTGAGATAATGCGAAAAAAGCAATAAAAATGTATTCAAACATAACTTCTAAACAACAAATGCAAAATGGCTAATAATGCCTAGAGATATGTATTTTGGTTAGTTGTACTAGAAAAATTATCTTTTGTAAGGTTTGCAAAGACACAAGTTGTTTTTTTTATTCAATTTAACAGTGTAACTGTCATCCTAAATATGAAAAGTTTATAATCATAACTCCAAAACCAAATATGAAATTTGTCTTAAAAAGCCTTTAATATTGAATTTATGTGAGTTTTAGCAGAATAAGGTATTTTGGAAAGAATCACAAATACAAATATTAGATTTTACTGGCCTCATATTGGTCACACTCAAAATGACAGTTTTTGAAACATAACTCCAAAAATACACATGCAAAATGTCTAATAATGCCTGAAGAAATGCATCTTCGAGAGTTTTCCAGAAAAAAAAACATTTGGTAAGGTTTGCAAAAAAAATATTTGATTTGTTAGTCAATTTGACAGTAATGTACTTAGAATCCTGAGATAATGCAAAAAAAGCAATAAAAATGTATTCAAACATAATTCCTAATCCAAACGTGCAAAATGTCTAAAAATGCCTGTGATATTGAATACATGTGAGTTTTACTAGATACAGTTGTTTTTCAATGGTTTGCAAATACAAAAATGAGGTTTTACTCAATATGACTGTATACTGTAACACTCAATATGACAGTTATTTAAACATAACTCCTACACCACACATGAAAAATGGCTAATGATGCCTGAAATAATGCATCTTTGGGAGTTTTACTCGAAACATATGCTTTTTTAAATCTTGCAAATGCAAAAAGTTGTTTTTTTACTCAATATGACTATAATAGTCTTAGAATCCTGAGATAATGCGAAAAAAGCAATAAAGATGTATTCAAAAATAACTTCTAAACAACACATGCAAAATGGCTAATAATGCCTAGAGATATGTATTTTGGTTAGTTGTACTACAAAAAATATCTTTTGTAAGGTTTGCAAAGACACAGGTTAGTTTTTTTTTCAATATAACAATGTAACTGTCATACTAAATATGAAAGGTTTATAATCATAACTCCAAAACCAAATATGACATTTGTCTTAAAAAGCCTTTAATATTGAATTTATGTAAGTTTTAGCAGAATCAGGTATTTTGGAAAGAATCACAAATACAAATATTAGATTTTACTGGCCTCATATTGGTCACACTCAAAATGACAGTTTTTGAAACATAACTCCAAAAATACACATGCAAAATGTCTAATAATGCCTGAAGAAATGCATCTTCGAGAGTTTTCCTGAAAAAAAAAACATTTGGTAAGGTTCGCAAAAACAAAATTTGATTTTTACTCAATTTGACAGTAATGTACTTAGAATCCTGAGATAATGCGAAAAAAGCAATAATAATGTATTCAAACATAACTTCTAAACAACACATGCAAAATTTCTAAAAATGCCTGTGATATTGAATACATGTGAGTTTTACTAGATACAGTTGTTTTTCAATGGTTTGCAAATACAAAAATGAGGTTTTACTCAATATGACTGTATACTGTAACACTCAATATGACAGTTATTTAAACATAACTCCTACACCACACATGAAAAATGGCTAATAATGCCTGAAATAATGCATCCTTGGGAGTTTTACTCGAAACATATGCTTTTTTAAATCTTGCAAATGCAAAAAGTTGTTTTTTTACTCAATATGACTATAATAGTCTTAGAATCCTGAGATAATGCGATAAAAGCAATAAAAATTTATTCAAACATACCTTCTAAACAACAAATGCAAAATGGCTAATAATGCCTAGAGATATTTATTTTGGTTAGTTGTACTAGAAAAATGATCTTTTGTAAGGTTTGCAAAGACACAAGTTAGTTTTTTTTATTTAATATAACAGTTTAACTGTCATACTAAATATGAAAGGTTTATAATCATAACTCCAAAACCAAATATGACATTTGTCTTAAAAAGCCTTTAATATTGAATTTATGTAAGTTTTAGCAGAATCAGGTATTTTGGAAAGAATCACAAATACAAATATTAGATTTTACTGGCCTCATATTGGTCACGCTCAAAATGACAGTTTTTGAAACATAACTCCAAAAATACACATTGAAAATGTCTAATAATGCCTGAAGAAATGCATCTTCGAGAGTTTTCCAGAAAAAAAAAATTTGGTAGGGTTTGCAAAAACAAAATTTGATTTGTTACTCAATTTGACAGCAATGTACTTAGAATCCTGAGATAATGCGAAAAAAGCAATAAAAATGTATTCAAACATAACTTCTAAACAACACATGCAAAATGTCTAATAATGCCTAGGGATATGTATTTTTGTTAGTTGTACTAGAAAAATGATCTTTTGTAAGGTTTGCAAAGACACAAGTTAGTTTTTTTTTCAATATAACAGTGTAACTGTCATACTAAATATGAAAGGTTTATAATCATAACTCCAAAACCAAATATGACATTTGTCTTAAAAAGCCTTTAATATTGAATTTATGTAAGTTTTAGCAGAATCAGGTATTTTGGAAAGAATGACAAATACAAATATTAGGTTTTACTGGCCTCATATTGGTCACACTCAAAATGACAGTTTTTGAAACATAACTCCAAAAATACACATGCAAAATGTCTAATAATGCCTGAAGAAATATATCTTCGAGAGTTTTCCTGAAAAAAAAAACATTTGGTAAGGTTTGTAAAAAAAAAATTTGATTTGTTACTCAATTTGACAGTAATGTACTTAGAATCCTGAGATAATGCGAAAAAAGCAATAAAAATGTATTCAAACATAATCCCTAATCCAAACGTGCAAAATGTCTGAAAATGCCTGTGATATTGAATACATGTGAGTTTTACTAGATACAGTTGTTTTTCAATGGTTTGCAAATACGAAAATGAGGTTTTACTCAATATGACTGTATACTGTAACACTCAATATGACAGTTATTTAAACATAACTCCTACACCACACATGAAAAATGGCTAATAATGCCTGAAATAATGCATCTTTGGGAGTTTTACTCGAAACATATGCTTTTTTAAATCTTGCAAATGCAAAAAGTAGTTTTTTTACTCAATATGACTATAATAGTCTTAGAATCCTGAGATAATGCGAAAAAAGCAATAAAAATGTATTCAAACATAACTTCTAAACAACAAATGCGAAATGGCTAATAATGCCTAGAGATATGTATTTTGGTTAGTTGTACTAGAAAAATGATCTTTTGTAAGGTTTGCAAAGACACAAGTTAGTTTTTTTTATTCAATATAACAGTGTAACTGTCATACTAAATATGAAAGGTTTATCATCATAACTCCAGAACCAAATATGACATTTGTCTTAAAAAGCCTTTAATATTGAATTTATGTAAGTTTTAGCAAAATCAGGTATTTTGGAAAGAATCACAAATACAAATATTAGATTTTACTGGCCTCATATTGGTCACACTCAAAATGACAGTTTTTGAAACATAACTCCAAAAATACACATGCAAAATGTCTAATAATGCCTGAAGAAATGCATCTTCGAGAGTTTTCCAGAAAAAAAACATTTGGTAAGGTTTGCAAAAACAAAATTTGATTTGTTACTCAATTTGACAGTACTATACATTAGAATCCTGAGATAATGCGAAAAAAGCAATAAAAATGTATTCAAACATAATTCCTAATCCAAACGTGCAAAATGTCTAAAAATGCCTGTGATATTGAATACATGTGAGTTTTACTAGATACAGTTGTTTTTCAATGGTTTGCAAATACAAAAATGAGGTTTTACTCAATATGACTGTATACTGTAACACTCAATATGACAGTTATTCAAACATAACTCCTACACCACACATGAAAAATGGCTAATAAGGCCTGAAATAATGCATCTTTGGGAGTTTTACTCGAAACATATGCTTTTTTAAATATTGCAAATGCAAAAAGTAGTTTTTTACTCAATATGACTATTATAGTCTTAGAATCCTGAGATAATGCGAAAAAAGCAATAAAGATGTATTCAAACATAACTTCTAAACAACACATGCAAAATGGCTAATAATGACTAGAGATATGTATTTTGGTTAGTTGTACTAGAAAAATTATCTTTTGTAAGGTTTGCAAAGACACAAGTTAGTTTTTTTTTCAATATAACAATCTAACTGTCATACTAAATATGAAAGGTTTATAATCATAACTCCAAAACCAAATATGACATTTGTCTTAAAAAGCCTTTAATATTGAATTTATGTAAGTTTTAGCAGAATCAGGTATTTTGGAAAGAATCACAAATACAAATATTAGATTTTACTGGCCTCATATTGGTCACACTCAAAATGACAGTTTTTGAAACATAACTCCAAAAATACACATGCAAAATGTCTAATAATGCCTGAAGAAATGCATCTTCGAGAGTTTTCCTGAAAAAAAAAAACATTTGGTAAGGTTTGCAAAAACAAAATTTGATTTGTTTCTCAATTTGACAGTAATGTACTTAGAATCCTGAGATAATGCGAACAAAGCAATAAAAATGTATTCAAACATAATTCCTAATCCAAACGTGCAAAATGTCTAAAAATGCCTGTGATATTGAATACATGTGAGTTTTACTAGATACAGTTGTTTTTCAATGGTTTGCAAATACAAAAATGAGGTTTTACTCAATATGACTGTATACTGTAACACTCAATATGACGGTTATTTAAACATAACTCCTACACCACACATGAAAAATGGCTAATAATGCCTGAAATAATGCATCCTTGGGAGTTTTACTCGAAACATATGCTTTTTTAAATCTTGCAAATGCAAAAAGTTGTTTTTTTACTCAATATGACTATAATAGTCTTAGAATCCTGAGATAATGCGATAAAAGCAATAAAAATTTATTCAAACATACCTTCTAAACAACAAATGCAAAATGGCTAATAATGCCTAGAGATATTTATTTTGGTTAGTTGTACTATAAAAATGATCTTTTGTAAGGTTTGCAAAGACACAAGTTAGTTTTTTTTATTTAATATAACAGTTTAACTGTCATACTAAATATGAAAGGTTTATAATCATAACTCCAAAACCAAATATGACATTTGTCTTAAAAAGCCTTTAATATTGAATTTATGTAAGTTTTAGCAGAATCAGGTATTTTGGAAAGAATCACAAATACAAATATTAGATTTTACTGGCCTCATATTGGTCACGCTCAAAATGACAGTTTTTGAAACATAACTCCAAAAATACACATGCAAAATGTCTAATAATGCCTGAAGAAATGCATCTTCGAGAGTTTTCCAGAAAAAAAAAATTTGGTAGGGTTTGCAAAAACAAAATTTGATTTGTTACTCAATTTGACAGTAATGTACTTAGAATCCTGAGATAATGCGAAAAAAGCAATAAAAATGTATTCAAACATAATTCCTAATCCAAACGTGCAAAATGTCTAAATATGCCTGTTATATTGAATACATGTGAGTTTTACTAGATACAGTTGTTTTTCAATGGTTTGCAAATACAAAAATGAGGTTTTACTCAATATGACTGTATACTGTAACACTCAATATGACAGTTATTTAAACATAACTCCTACACCACACATGAAAAATGGCTAATAATGCCTGAAATAATGCATCTTTGGGAGTTTTACTCGAAACATATGCTTTTTTAAATCTCGCAAATGCAAAAAGTAGTTTTTTACTCATTATGACTATAATGGTCTTAGAATCCTGAGATAATGCGAAAAAAGCAATAAAAATGTATTCAAACATAACTTCTAAACAACACATGCAAAATGGCTAATAATGCCTAGGGATATGTATTTTTGTTAGTTGTACTAGAAAAATGATCTTTTGTAAGGTTTGCAAAGACACAAGTTAGTTTTTTTTTCAATATAACAGTGTAACTGTCATACTAAATATGAAAGGTTTATAATCATAACTCCAAAACCAAATATGACATTTGTCTTAAAAAGCCTTTAATATTGAATTTATGTAAGTTTTAGCAGAATCAGGTATTTTGGAAAGAATGACAAATACAAATATTAGGTTTTACTGGCCTCATATTGGTCACACTCAAAATGACAGTTTTTGAAACATAACTCCAAAAATACACATGCAAAATGTCTAATAATGCCTGAAGAAATATATCTTCGAGAGTTTTCCTGAAAAAAAAAACATTTGGTAAGGTTTGTAAAAAAAAAATTTGATTTGTTACTCAATTTGACAGTAATGTACTTAGAATCCTGAGATAATGCGAAAAAAGCAATAAAAATGTATTCAAACATAATCCCTAATCCAAACGTGCAAAATGTCTGAAAATGCCTGTGATATTGAATACATGTGAGTTTTACTAGATACAGTTGTTTTTCAATGGTTTGCAAATACGAAAATGAGGTTTTACTCAATATGACTGTATACTGTAACACTCAATATGACAGTTATTTAAACATAACTCCTACACCACACATGAAAAATGGCTAATAATGCCTGAAATAATGCATCTTTGGGAGTTTTACTCGAAACATATGCTTTTTTAAATCTTGCAAATGCAAAAAGTAGTTTTTTTACTCAATATGACTATAATAGTCTTAGAATCCTGAGATAATGCGAAAAAAGCAATAAAAATGTATTCAAACATAACTTCTAAACAACAAATGCGAAATGGCTAATAATGCCTAGAGATATGTATTTTGGTTAGTTGTACTAGAAAAATGATCTTTTGTAAGGTTTGCAAAGACACAAGTTAGTTTTTTTTATTCAATATAACAGTGTAACTGTCATACTAAATATGAAAGGTTTATCATCATAACTCCAGAACCAAATATGACATTTGTCTTAAAAAGCCTTTAATATTGAATTTATGTAAGTTTTAGCAAAATCAGGTATTTTGGAAAGAATCACAAATACAAATATTAGATTTTACTGGCCTCATATTGGTCACACTCAAAATGACAGTTTTTGAAACATAACTCCAAAAATACACATGCAAAATGTCTAATAATGCCTGAAGAAATGCATCTTCGAGAGTTTTCCAGAAAAAAAACATTTGGTAAGGTTTGCAAAAACAAAATTTGATTTGTTACTCAATTTGACAGTACTATACATTAGAATCCTGAGATAATGCGAAAAAAGCAATAAAAATGTATTCAAACATAATTCCTAATCCAAACGTGCAAAATGTCTAAAAATGCCTGTGATATTGAATACATGTGAGTTTTACTAGATACAGTTGTTTTTCAATGGTTTGCAAATACAAAAATGAGGTTTTACTCAATATGACTGTATACTGTAACACTCAATATGACAGTTATTCAAACATAACTCCTACACCACACATGAAAAATGGCTAATAATGCCTGAAATAATGCATCTTTGGGAGTTTTACTCGAAACATATGCTTTTTTAAATATTGCAAATGCAAAAAGTAGTTTTTTACTCAATATGACTATTATAGTCTTAGAATCCTGAGATAATGCGAAAAAAGCAATAAAGATGTATTCAAACATAACTTCTAAACAACACATGCAAAATGGCTAATAATGCCTAGAGATATGTATTTTGGTTAGTTGTACTAGAAAAATTATCTTTTGTAAGGTTTGCAAAGACACAAGTTAGTTTTTTTTTCAATATAACAATCTAACTGTCATACTAAATATGAAAGGTTTATAATCATAACTCCAAAACCAAATATGACATTTGTCTTAAAAAGCCTTTAATATTGAATTTATGTAAGTTTTAGCAGAATCAGGTATTTTGGAAAGAATCACAAATACAAATATTAGATTTTACTGGCCTCATATTGGTCACACTCAAAATGACAGTTTTTGAAACATAACTCCAAAAAAACACTTGCAAAATGTCTAATAATGCCTGAAGAAATGCATCTTCGAGAGTTTTCCTGAAAAAAAAAAACATTTGGTAAGGTTTGCAAAAACAAAATTTGATTTTTACTCAATTTGACAGTAATGTACTTAGAATCCTGAGATAATGCGAAAAAAGCAATAATAATGTATTCAAACATAACTTCTAAACAACACGTGCAAAATTTCTAAAAATGCCTGTGATATTGAATACATGTGAGTTTTACTAGATACAGTTGTTTTTCAATGGTTTGCAAATACAAAAATGAGGTTTTACTCAATATGACTGTATACTGTAACACTCAATATGACAGTTATTCAAACATAACTCCTACACCACACATGAAAAATGGCTAATAATGCCTGAAATAATGCATCTTTGGGAGTTTTACTCGAAACATATGCTTTTTTAAATATTGCAAATGCAAAAAGTAGTTTTTTACTCAATATGACTATTATAGTCTTAGAATCCTGAGATAATGCGAAAAAAGCAATAAAGATGTATTCAAACATAACTTCTAAACAACACATGCAAAATGGCTAATAATGCCTAGAGATATGTATTTTGGTTAGTTGTACTAGAAAAATTATCTTTTGTAAGGTTTGCAAAGACACAAGTTAGTTTTTTTTTTCAATATAACAATGTAACTGTCATACTAAATATGAAAGGTTTATAATCATAACTCCAAAACCAAATATGACATTTGTCTTAAAAAGCCTTTAATATTGAATTTATGTAAGTTTTAGCAGAATCAGGTATTTTGGAAAGAATCACAAATACAAATATTAGATTTTACTGGCCTCATATTGGTCACACTCAAAATGACAGTTTTTGAAACATAACTCCAAAAATACACATGCAAAATGTCTAATAATGCCTGAAGAAATGCATCTTCGAGAGTTTTCCAGAAAAAAAACATTTGGTAAGGTTTGCAAAAAAAATATTTGATTTGTTAGTCAATTTGACAGTAATGTACTTAGAATCCTGAGATAATGCGAAAAAAGCAATAAAAATGTATTCAAACATAATTCCTAATCCAAACGTGCAAAATGTCTAAAAATGCCTGTGATATTGAATACATGTGAGTTTTACTAGATACAGTTGTTTTTCAATGGTTTGCAAATACAAAAATGAGGTTTTACTCAATATGACTGTATACTGTAACACTCAATATGACAGTTATTCAAACATAACTCCTACACCACACATGAAAAATGGCTAATAATGCCTGAAATAATGCATCCTTGGGAGTTTTACTCGAAACATATGCTTTTTTAAATCTTGCAAATGCAAAAAGTTGTTTTTTTACTCAATATGACTATAATAGTCTTAGAATCCTGAGATAATGCGAAAAAAGCAATAAAAATGTATTCAAACATAACTTCTAAACAACAAATGCAAAATGGCTAATAATGCCTAGAGATATGTATTTTGGTTAGTTGTACTAGAAAAATGATCTTTTGTAAGGTTTGCAAAGACACAAGTTAGTTTTTTTTATTCAATATAACAGTGTAACTGTCATACTAAATATGAAAGGTTTATAATCATAACTCCAAAACTAAATATGACATTTGTCTTAAAAAGCCTTTAATATTGAATTTATGTAAGTTTTAGCAAAATCAGGTATTTTGGAAAGAATCACAAATACAAATATTAGATTTTACTGGCCTCATATTGGTCACACTCAAAATGACAGTTTTTGAAACATAACTCCAAAAATACACATGCAAAATGTCTAATAATGCCTGAAGAAATGCATCTTCGAGAGTTTTCCAGAAAAAAAAAATTTGGTAAGGTTTGCAAAAACAAAATTTGATTTGTTACTCAATTTGACAGTACTATACATTAGAATCCTGAGATAATGCGAAAAAAGCAATAAAAATGTATTCAAACATAATTCCTAATCCAAACGTGCAAAATGTCTAAAAATGCCTGTGATATTGAATACATGAGTTTTACTAGATACAGTTGTTTTTCAATGGTTTGCAAATACAAAAATGAGGTTTTACTCAATATGACTGTATACTGTAACACTCAATATGACCGTTATTTAAACATAACTCCTACACCACACATGAAAAATGGCTAATGATGCCTGAAATAATGCATCTTTGGGAGTTTTACTCGAAACATATGCTTTTTTAAATCTTGCAAATGCAAAAAGTTGTTTTTTTACTCAATATGACTATAATAGTCTTAGAATCCTGAGATAATGCGAAAAAAGCAATAAAAATGTATTCAAACATAACTTCTAAACAACAAATGCAAAATGGCTAATAATGCCTAGAGATATGTATTTTGGTTAGTTGTACTAGAAAAATGATCTTTTGTAAGGTTTACAAAGACACAAGTTGTTTTTTTTATTCAATTTAACAGTGTAACTGTCATCCTAAATATGAAAAGTTTATAATCATAACTCCAAAACCAAATATGAAATTTGTCTTAAAAAGCCTTTAATATTGAATTTATGTGAGTTTTAGCAGAATAAGGTATTTTGGAAAGAATCACAAATACAAATATTAGATTTTACTGGCCTCATATTGGTCACACTCAAAATGACAGTTTTTGAAACATAACTCCAAAAATACACATGCAAAATGTCTAATAATGCCTGAAGAAATGCATCTTCGAGAGTTTTCCAGAAAAAAAAAATTTGGTAAGGTTTGCAAAAACAAAATTTGATTTGTTACTCAATTTGACAGTACTATACTTAGAATCCTGAGATAATGCGAAAAAAGCAATAAAAATGTATTCAAACATAATTCCTAATCCAAACGTGCAAAATGTCTAAATATAACTGTGATATTGAATACATGTGAGTTTTACTAGATACAGTTGTTTTTCAATGGTTTGCAAATACAAAAATGAGGTTTTACTCAATATGACTGTATACTGTAACACTCAATATGACAGTTATTCAAACTTAACTCCTACACCACACATGAAAAATGGCTAATAATGCCTGAAATAATGCATCTTTGGGAGTTTTACTCGAAACATATGCTTTTTTAAATATTGCAAATGCAAAAAGTAGTTTTTTACTCAATATGACTATTATAGTCTTAGAATCCTGAGATAATGCGAAAAAAGCAATAAAGATGTATTCAAACATAACTTCTAAACAACACATGCAAAATGGCTAATAATGCCTAGAGATATGTATTTTGGTTAGTTGTACTAGAAAAATTATCTTTTGTAAGGTTTGCAAAGACACAAGTTAGTTTTTTTTTTCAATATAACAATGTAACTGTCATACTAAATATGAAAGGTTTATAATCATAACTCCAAAACCAAATATGACATTTGTCTTAAAAAGCCTTTAATATTGAATTTATGTAAGTTTTAGCAGAATCAGGTATTTTGGAAAGAATCACAAATACAAATATTAGATTTTACTGGCCTCATATTGGTCACACTCAAAATGACAGTTTTTGAAACATAACTCCAAAAATACACATGCAAAATGTCTAATAATGCCTGAAGAAATGCATCTTCGAGAGTTTTCCTGAAAAAAAAAAACATTTGGTAAGGTTTGCAAAAACAAAATTTGATTTTTACACAATTTGACAGTAATGTACTTAGAATCCTGAGATAATGCGAAAAAAGCAATAATAATGTATTCAAACATAACTTCTAAACAACACATGCAAAATTTCTAAAAATGCCTGTGATATTGAATACATGTGAGTTTTACTAGATACAGTTGTTTTTCAATGGTTTGCAAATACAAAAATGAGGTTTTACTCAATATGACTGTATACTGTAACACTCAATATGACAGTTATTTAAACATAACTCCTACACCACACATGAAAAATGGCTAATAATGCCTGAAATAATGCATCTTTGGGAGTTTTACTCGAAACATATGCTTTTTTAAATCTTGCAAATGCAAAAAGTAGTTTTTTACTCAATATGACTATAATAGTCTTAGAATCCTGAGATAATGCGAAAAAAGTAATAAAAATGTATTCAAACATAACTTCTAAACAAGACATGCAAAATGGCTAATAATGCCTAGAGATATGTATTTTGGTTAGTTGTACTACAAAAAAGATCTTTTGTAAGGTTTGCAAAGACACAAGTTAGTTTTTTTTTTCAATATAACAATGTAACTGTCATACTAAATATGAAAGGTTTATAATTATAACTCCAAAACCAAATATGAAATTTGTCTTAAAAAGCCTTTAATATTGAATTTATGTAAGTTTTAGCAGAATCAGGTATTTTGGAAAGAATCACAAATACAAATATTAGATTTTACTGGCCTCATATTGGTCACACTCAAAATGACAGTTTTTGAAACATAACTCCAAAAATACACATGCAAAATGTCTAATAATGCCTGAAGAAATGCATCTTCGAGAGTTTTCCTGAAAAAAAAAAACATTTGGTAAGGTTTGCAAAAACAAAATTTGATTTGTTTCTCAATTTGACAGTAATGTACTTAGAATCCTGAGATAATGCGAACAAAGCAATAAAAATGTATTCAAACATAATTCCTAATCCAAACGTGCAAAATGTCTAAAAATGCCTGTGATATTGAATACATGTGAGTTTTACTAGATACAGTTGTTTTTCAATGGTTTGCAAATACAAAAATGAGGTTTTACTCAATATGACTGTATACTGTAACACTCAATATGACAGTTATTTAAACATAACTCCTACACCACACATGAAAAATGGCTAATAATGCCTGAAATAATGCATCCTTGGGAGTTTTACTCGAAACATATGCTTTTTTAAATCTTGCAAATGCAAAAAGTTGTTTTTTTACTCAATATGACTATAATAGTCTTAGAATCCTGAGATAATGCGATAAAAGCAATAAAAATTTATTCAAACATACCTTCTAAACAACAAATGCAAAATGGCTAATAATGCCTAGAGATATTTATTTTGGTTAGTTGTACTATAAAAATGATCTTTTGTAAGGTTTGCAAAGACACAAGTTAGTTTTTTTTATTTAATATAACAGTTTAACTGTCATACTAAATATGAAAGGTTTATAATCATAACTCCAAAACCAAATATGACATTTGTCTTAAAAAGCCTTTAATATTGAATTTATGTAAGTTTTAGCAGAATCAGGTATTTTGGAAAGAATCACAAATACAAATATTAGATTTTACTGGCCTCATATTGGTCACGCTCAAAATGACAGTTTTTGAAACATAACTCCAAAAATACACATGCAAAATGTCTAATAATGCCTGAAGAAATGCATCTTCGAGAGTTTTCCAGAAAAAAAAAATTTGGTAGGGTTTGCAAAAACAAAATTTGATTTGTTACTCAATTTGACAGTAATGTACTTAGAATCCTGAGATAATGCGAAAAAAGCAATAAAAATGTATTCAAACATAATTCCTAATCCAAACGTGCAAAATGTCTAAATATGCCTGTTATATTGAATACATGTGAGTTTTACTAGATACAGTTGTTTTTCAATGGTTTGCAAATACAAAAATGAGGTTTTACTCAATATGACTGTATACTGTAACACTCAATATGACAGTTATTTAAACATAACTCCTACACCACACATGAAAAATGAATAATAATGCCTGAAATAATGCATCTTTGGGAGTTTTACTCGAAACATATGCTTTTTTAAATCTCGCAAATGCAAAAAGTAGTTTTTTACTCATTATGACTATAATAGTCTTAGAATCCTGAGATAATGCGAAAAAAGCAATAAAAATGTATTCAAACATAACTTCTAAACAACACATGCAAAATGGCTAATAATGCCTAGGGATATGTATTTTTGTTAGTTGTACTAGAAAAATGATCTTTTGTAAGGTTTGCAAAGACACAAGTTAGTTTTTTTTTCAATATAACAGTGTAACTGTCATACTAAATATGAAAGGTTTATAATCATAACTCCAAAACCAAATATGACATTTGTCTTAAAAAGCCTTTAATATTGAATTTATGTAAGTTTTAGCAGAATCAGGTATTTTGGAAAGAATGACAAATACAAATATTAGGTTTTACTGGCCTCATATTGGTCACACTCAAAATGACAGTTTTTGAAACATAACTCCAAAAATACACATGCAAAATGTCTAATAATGCCTGAAGAAATATATCTTCGAGAGTTTTCCTGAAAAAAAAAACATTTGGTAAGGTTTGTAAAAAAAAAAATTGATTTGTTACTCAATTTGACAGTAATGTACTTAGAATCCTGAGATAATGCGAAAAAAGCAATAAAAATGTATTCAAACATAATCCCTAATCCAAACGTGCAAAATGTCTGAAAATGCCTGTGATATTGAATACATGTGAGTTTTACTAGATACAGTTGTTTTTCAATGGTTTGCAAATACGAAAATGAGGTTTTACTCAATATGACTGTATACTGTAACACTCAATAAGACAGTTATTTAAACATAACTCCTACACCACACATGAAAAATGGCTAATAATGCCTGAAATAATGCATCTTTGGGAGTTTTACTCGAAACATATGCTTTTTTAAATCTTGCAAATGCAAAAAGTAGTTTTTTTACTCAATATGACTATAACAGTCTTAGAATCCTGAGATAATGCGAAAAAAGCAATAAAAATGTATTCAAACATAACTTCTAAACAACAAATGCGAAATGGCTAATAATGCCTAGAGATATGTATTTTGGTTAGTTGTACTAGAAAAATGATCTTTTGTAAGGTTTGCAAAGACACAAGTTAGTTTTTTTTATTCAATATAACAGTGTAACTGTCATACTAAATATGAAAGGTTTATCATCATAACTCCAGAACCAAATATGACATTTGTCTTAAAAAGCCTTTAATATTGAATTTATGTAAGTTTTAGCAAAATCAGGTATTTTGGAAAGAATCACAAATACAAATATTAGATTTTACTGGCCTCATATTGGTCACACTCAAAATGACAGTTTTTGAAACATAACTCCAAAAATACACATGCAAAATGTCTAATAATGCCTGAAGAAATGCATCTTCGAGAGTTTTCCTGAAAAAAAAAACATTTGGTAAGGTTTGTAAAAACAAAATTTGATTTGTTACTCAATTTGACAGTAATGTACTTAGAATCCTGAGATAATGCGAAAAAAGCAATAAAAATGTATTCAAACATAATTCCTAATCCAAACGTGCAAAATGTCTAAATATGCCTGTTATATTGAATACATGTGAGTTTTACTAGATACAGTTGTTTTTCAATGGTTTGCAAATACAAAAATGAGGTTTTACTCAATATGACTGTATACTGTAACACTCAATATGACAGTTATTTAAACATAACTCCTACACCACACATGAAAAATGGCTAATAATGCCTGAAATAATGCATCTTTGGGAGTTTTACTCGAAACATATGCTTTTTTAAATCTCGCAAATGCAAAAAGTAGTTTTTTACTCATTATGACTATAATAGTCTTAGAATCCTGAGATAATGCGAAAAAAGCAATAAAAATGTATTCAAACATAACTTCTAAACAACACATGCAAAATGGCTAATAATGCCTAGGGATATGTATTTTTGTTAGTTGTACTAGAAAAATGATCTTTTGTAAGGTTTGCAAAGACACAAGTTAGTTTTTTTTTCAATATAACAGTGTAACTGTCATACTAAATATGAAAGGTTTATAATCATAACTCCAAAACCAAATATGACATTTGTCTTAAAAAGCCTTTAATATTGAATTTATGTAAGTTTTAGCAGAATCAGGTATTTTGGAAAGAATGACAAATACAAATATTAGGTTTTACTGGCCTCATATTGGTCACACTCAAAATGACAGTTTTTGAAACATAACTCCAAAAATACACATGCAAAATGTCTAATAATGCCTGAAGAAATATATCTTCGAGAGTTTTCCTGAAAAAAAAAACATTTGGTAAGGTTTGTAAAAAAAAAAATTGATTTGTTACTCAATTTGACAGTAATGTACTTAGAATCCTGAGATAATGCGAAAAAAGCAATAAAAATGTATTCAAACATAATCCCTAATCCAAACGTGCAAAATGTCTGAAAATGCCTGTGATATTGAATACATGTGAGTTTTACTAGATACAGTTGTTTTTCAATGGTTTGCAAATACGAAAATGAGGTTTTACTCAATATGACTGTATACTGTAACACTCAATAAGACAGTTATTTAAACATAACTCCTACACCACACATGAAAAATGGCTAATAATGCCTGAAATAATGCATCTTTGGGAGTTTTACTCGAAACATATGCTTTTTTAAATCTTGCAAATGCAAAAAGTAGTTTTTTTACTCAATATGACTATAACAGTCTTAGAATCCTGAGATAATGCGAAAAAAGCAATAAAAATGTATTCAAACATAACTTCTAAACAACAAATGCGAAATGGCTAATAATGCCTAGAGATATGTATTTTGGTTAGTTGTACTAGAAAAATGATCTTTTGTAAGGTTTGCAAAGACACAAGTTAGTTTTTTTTATTCAATATAACAGTGTAACTGTCATACTAAATATGAAAGGTTTATCATCATAACTCCAGAACCAAATATGACATTTGTCTTAAAAAGCCTTTAATATTGAATTTATGTAAGTTTTAGCAAAATCAGGTATTTTGGAAAGAATCACAAATACAAATATTAGATTTTACTGGCCTCATATTGGTCACACTCAAAATGACAGTTTTTGAAACATAACTCCAAAAATACACATGCAAAATGTCCAATAATGCCTGAAGAAATGCATCTTCGAGAGTTTTCCAGAAAAAAAACATTTGGTAAGGTTTGCAAAAACAAAATTTGATTTGTTACTCAATTTGACAGTACTATACATTAGAATCCTGAGATAATGCGAAAAAAGCAATAAAAATGTATTCAAACATAATTCCTAATCCAAACGTGCAAAATGTCTAAAAATGCCTGTGATATTGAATACATGTGAGTTTTACTAGATACAGTTGTTTTTCAATGGTTTGCAAATACAAAAATGAGGTTTTACTCAATATGACTGTATACTGTAACACTCAATATGACAGTTATTCAAACATAACTCCTACACCACACATGAAAAATGGCTAATAATGCCTGAAATAATGCATCTTTGGGAGTTTTACTCGAAACATATGCTTTTTTAAATATTGCAAATGCAAAAAGTAGTTTTTTACTCAATATGACTATTATAGTCTTAGAATCCTGAGATAATGCGAAAAAAGCAATAAAGATGTATTCAAACATAACTTCTAAACAACACATGCAAAATGGCTAATAATGCCTAGAGATATGTATTTTGGTTAGTTGTACTAGAAAAATTATCTTTTGTAAGGTTTGCAAAGACACAAGTTAGTTTTTTTTTCAATATAACAATCTAACTGTCATACTAAATATGAAAGGTTTATAATCATAACTCCAAAACCAAATATGACATTTGTCTTAAAAAGCCTTTAATATTGAATTTATGTAAGTTTTAGCAGAATCAGGTATTTTGGAAAGAATCACAAATACAAATATTAGATTTTACTGGCCTCATATTGGTCACACTCAAAATGACAGTTTTTGAAACATAACTCCAAAAAAACACTTGCAAAATGTCTAATAATGCCTGAAGAAATGCATCTTCGAGAGTTTTCCTGAAAAAAAAAAACATTTGGTAAGGTTTGCAAAAACAAAATTTGATTTTTACTCAATTTGACAGTAATGTACTTAGAATCCTGAGATAATGCGAAAAAAGCAATAATAATGTATTCAAACATAACTTCTAAACAACACGTGCAAAATTTCTAAAAATGCCTGTGATATTGAATACATGTGAGTTTTACTAGATACAGTTGTTTTTCAATGGTTTGCAAATACAAAAATGAGGTTTTACTCAATATGACTGTATACTGTAACACTCAATATGACAGTTATTCAAACATAACTCCTACACCACACATGAAAAATGGCTAATAATGCCTGAAATAATGCATCTTTGGGAGTTTTACTCGAAACATATGCTTTTTTAAATATTGCAAATGCAAAAAGTAGTTTTTTACTCAATATGACTATTATAGTCTTAGAATCCTGAGATAATGCGAAAAAAGCAATAAAGATGTATTCAAACATAACTTCTAAACAACACATGCAAAATGGCTAATAATGCCTAGAGATATGTATTTTGGTTAGTTGTACTAGAAAAATTATCTTTTGTAAGGTTTGCAAAGACACAAGTTAGTTTTTTTTTTCAATATAACAATGTAACTGTCATACTAAATATGAAAGGTTTATAATCATAACTCCAAAACCAAATATGACATTTGTCTTAAAAAGCCTTTAATATTGAATTTATGTAAGTTTTAGCAGAATCAGGTATTTTGGAAAGAATCACAAATACAAATATTAGATTTTACTGGCCTCATATTGGTCACACTCAAAATGACAGTTTTTGAAACATAACTCCAAAAATACACATGCAAAATGTCTAATAATGCCTGAAGAAATGCATCTTCGAGAGTTTTCCAGAAAAAAAACATTTGGTAAGGTTTGCAAAAAAAATATTTGATTTGTTAGTCAATTTGACAGTAATGTACTTAGAATCCTGAGATAATGCGAAAAAAGCAATAAAAATGTATTCAAACATAATTCCTAATCCAAACGTGCAAAATGTCTAAAAATGCCTGTGATATTGAATACATGTGAGTTTTACTAGATACAGTTGTTTTTCAATGGTTTGCAAATACAAAAATGAGGTTTTACTCAATATGACTGTATACTGTAACACTCAATATGACAGTTATTCAAACATAACTCCTACACCACACATGAAAAATGGCTAATAATGCCTGAAATAATGCATCCTTGGGAGTTTTACTCGAAACATATGCTTTTTTAAATCTTGCAAATGCAAAAAGTTGTTTTTTTACTCAATATGACTATAATGGTCTTAGAATCCTGAGATAATGCGAAAAAAGCAATAAAAATGTATTCAAACATAACTTCTAAACAACAAATGCAAAATGGCTAATAATGCCTAGAGATATTTATTTTGGTTAGTTGTACTAGAAAAATGATCTTTTGTAAGGTTTGCAAAGACACAAGTTAGTTTTTTTTATTTAATATAACAGTGTAACTGTCATACTAAATATGAAAGGTTTATAATCATAACTCCAAAACCAAATATGACATTTGTCTTAAAAAGCCTTTAATATTGAATTTATGTAAGTTTTAGCAGAATCAGGTATTTTGGAAAGAATCACAAATACAAATATTAGATTTTACTGGCCTCATATTGGTCACGCTCAAAATGACAGTTTTTGAAACATAACTCCAAAAATACACATGCAAAATGTCTAATAATGCCTGAAGAAATGCATCTTCGAGAGTTTTCCAGAAAATAAAAATTTGGTAGGGTTTGCAAAAACAAAATTTGATTTGTTACTCAATTTGACAGTACTATACTTAGAATCCTGAGATAATGCGAAAAAAGCAATAAAAATGTATTCAAACATAATTCCTAATCCAAACGTGCAAAATGTCTAAATATGCCTGTGATATTGAATACATGTGAGTTTTACTAGATACAGTTGTTTTTCAATGGTTTGCAAATACAAAAATGAGGTTTTACTCAATATGACTGTATACTGTAACACTCAATATGACAGTTATTTAAACATAACTCCTACACCACACATGAAAAATGGCTAATAATGCCTGAAATAATGCATCTTTGGGAGTTTTACTCGAAACATATGCTTTTTTAAATCTTGCAAATGCAAAAAGTAGTTTTTTACTCATTATGACTATAATAGTCTTAGAATCCTGAGATAATGCGAAAACAGCAATAAAAATGTATTCAAACATAACTTCTAAACAACACATGCAAAATGGCTAATAATGCCTAGGGATATGTATTTTTGTTAGTTGTACTAGACAAATGGTCTTTTGTAAGGTTTGCAAAGACACAAGTTAGTTTTTTTTTCAATATAACAGTGTAACTGTCATACTAAATATGAAAGGTTTATAATCATAACTCCAAAACCAAATATGACATTTGTCTTAAAAAGCCTTTAATATTGAATTTATGTAAGTTTTAGCAGAATCAGGTATTTTGGAAAGAATGACAAATACAAATATTAGGTTTTACTGGCCTCATATTGGTCACACTCAAAATGACAGTTTTTGAAACATAACTCCAAAAATACACATGCAAAATGTCTAATAATGCCTGAAGAAATATATCTTCGAGAGTTTTCCTGAAAAAAAAAACATTTGGTAAGGTTTGTAAAAAAAAAATTTGATTTGTTACTCAATTTGACAGTAATGTACTTAGAATCCTGAGATAATGCGAAAAAAGCAATAAAAATGTATTCAAACATAATCCCTAATCCAAACGTGCAAAATGTCTGAAAATGCCTGTGATATTGAATACATGTGAGTTTTACTAGATACAGTTGTTTTTCAATGGTTTGCAAATACAAAAATGAGGTTTTACTCAATATGACTGTATACTGTAACACTCAATATGACAGTTATTTAAACATAACTCCTACACCACACATGAAAAATGGCTAATAATGCCTGAAATAATGCATCTTTGGGAGTTTTACTCGAAACATATGCTTTTTTAAATCTTGCAAATGCAAAAAGTAGTTTTTTTACTCAATATGACTATAATAGTCTTAGAATCCTGAGATAATGCGAAAAAAGCAATAAAAATGTATTCAAACATAACTTCTAAACAGCAAATGCAAAATGGCTAATAATGCCTAGAGATATGTATTTTGGTTAGTTGTACTAGAAAAATGATCTTTTGTAAGGTTTGCAAAGACACAAGTTAGTTTTTTTTATTCAATATAACAGTGTAACTGTCATACTAAATATGAAAGGTTTATAATCATAACTCCAAAACTAAATATGACATTTGTCTTAAAAAGCCTTTAATATTGAATTTATGTAAGTTTTAGCAAAATCAGGTATTTTGGAAAGAATCACAAATACAAATATTAGATTTTACTGGCCTCATATTGGTCACACTCAAAATGACAGTTTTTGAAACATAACTCCAAAAATACACATGCAAAATGTCTAATAATGCCTGAAGAAATGCATCTTCGAGAGTTTTCCAGAAAAAAAAAATTTGGTAAGGTTTGCAAAAACAAAATTTGATTTGTTACTCAATTTGACAGTACTATACATTAGAATCCTGAGATAATGCGAAAAAAGCAATAAAAATGTATTCAAACATAATTCCTAATCCAAACGTGCAAAATGTCTAAAAATGCCTGTGATATTGAATACATGAGTTTTACTAGATACAGTTGTTTTTCAATGGTTTGCAAATACAAAAATGAGGTTTTACTCAATATGACTGTATACTCTAATACTCAATATGACAGTTATTTAAACATAACTCCTACACCACACATGAAAAATGGCTAATGATGCCTGAAATAATGCATCTTTGGGAGTTTTACTCGAAACATATGCTTTTTTAAATCTTGCAAATGCAAAAAGTTGTTTTTTTACTCAATATGACTATAATAGTCTTAGAATCCTGAGATAATGCGAAAAAAGCAATAAAAATGTATTCAAACATAACTTCTAAACAACAAATGCAAAATGGCTAATAATGCCTAGAGATATGTATTTTGGTTAGTTGTACTAGAAAAATGATCTTTTGTAAGGTTTACAAAGACACAAGTTGTTTTTTTTATTCAATTTAACAGTGTAACTGTCATCCTAAATATGAAAAGTTTATAATCATAACTCCAAAACCAAATATGAAATTTGTCTTAAAAAGCCTTTAATATTGAATTTATGTGAGTTTTAGCAGAATAAGGTATTTTGGAAAGAATCACAAATACAAATATTAGATTTTACTGGCCTCATATTGGTCACACTCAAAATGACAGTTTTTGAAACATAACTCCAAAAATACACATGCAAAATGTCTAATAATGCCTGAAGAAATGCATCTTCGAGAGTTTTCCAGAAAAAAAAAATTTGGTAAGGTTTGCAAAAACAAAATTTGATTTGTTACTCAATTTGACAGTACTATACTTAGAATCCTGAGATAATGCGAAAAAAGCAATAAAAATGTATTCAAACATAATTCCTAATCCAAACGTGCAAAATGTCTAAATATAACTGTGATATTGAATACATGTGAGTTTTACTAGATACAGTTGTTTTTCAATGGTTTGCAAATACAAAAATGAGGTTTTACTCAATATGACTGTATACTGTAACACTCAATATGACAGTTATTCAAACTTAACTCCTACACCACACATGAAAAATGGCTAATAATGCCTGAAATAATGCATCTTTGGGAGTTTTACTCGAAACATATGCTTTTTTAAATATTGCAAATGCAAAAAGTAGTTTTTTACTCAATATGACTATTATAGTCTTAGAATCCTGAGATAATGCGAAAAAAGCAATAAAGATGTATTCAAACATAACTTCTAAACAACACATGCAAAATGGCTAATAATGCCTAGAGATATGTATTTTGGTTAGTTGTACTAGAAAAATTATCTTTTGTAAGGTTTGCAAAGACACAAGTTAGTTTTTTTTTCCAATATAACAATGTAACTGTCATACTAAATATGAAAGGTTTATAATCATAACTCCAAAACCAAATATGACATTTGTCTTAAAAAGCCTTTAATATTGAATTTATGTAAGTTTTAGCAGAATCAGGTATTTTGGAAAGAATCACAAATACAAATATTAGATTTTACTGGCCTCATATTGGTCACACTCAAAATGACAGTTTTTGAAACATAACTCCAAAAATACACATGCAAAATGTCTAATAATGCCTGAAGAAATGCATCTTCGAGAGTTTTCCTGAAAAAAAAAAACATTTGGTAAGGTTTGCAAAAACAAAATTTGATTTTTACTCAATTTGACAGTAATGTACTTAGAATCCTGAGATAATGCGAAAAAAGCAATAATAATGTATTCAAACATAACTTCTAAACAACACATGCAAAATTTCTAAAAATGCCTGTGATATTGAATACATGTGAGTTTTACTAGATACAGTTGTTTTTCAATGGTTTGCAAATACAAAAATGAGGTTTTACTCAATATGACTGTATACTGTAACACTCAATATGACAGTTATTTAAACATAACTCCTACCACCACACATGGAAAATGGCTAATAATGCCTGAAATAATGCATCTTTGGGAGTTTTACTCGAAACATATGCTTTTTTAAATCTTGCAAATGCAAAAAGTAGTTTTTTACTCAATATGACTATAATAGTCTTAGAATCCTGAGATAATGCGAAAAAAGTAATAAAAATGTATTCAAAAATAACTTCTAAACAACACATGCAAAATGGCTAATAATGCCTAGAGATATGTATTTTGGTTAGTTGTACTACAAAAAAGATCTTTTGTAAGGTTTGCAAAGACACAAGTTAGTTTTTTTTTTCAATATAACAATGTAACTGTCATACTAAATATGAAAGGTTTATAATTATAACTCCAAAACCAAATATGAAATTTGTCTTAAAAAGCCTTTAATATTGAATTTATGTAAGTTTTAGCAGAATCAGGTATTTTGGAAAGAATCACAAATACAAATATTAGATTTTACTGGCCTCATATTGGTCACACTCAAAATGACAGTTTTTGAAACATAACTCCAAAAATACACATGCAAAATGTCTAATAATGCCTGAAGAAATGCATCTTCGAGAGTTTTCCTGAAAAAAAAAAACATTTGGTAAGGTTTGCAAAAACAAAATTTGATTTGTTTCTCAATTTGACAGTAATGTACTTAGAATCCTGAGATAATGCGAACAAAGCAATAAAAATGTATTCAAACATAATTCCTAATCCAAACGTGCAAAATGTCTAAAAATGCCTGTGATATTGAATACATGTGAGTTTTACTAGATACAGTTGTTTTTCAATGGTTTGCAAATACAAAAATGAGGTTTTACTCAATATGACTGTATACTGTAACACTCAATATGACAGTTATTTAAACATAACTCCTACACCACACATGAAAAATGGCTAATAATGCCTGAAATAATGCATCCTTGGGAGTTTTACTCGAAACATATAATTTTTTAAATCTTGCAAATGCAAAAAGTAGTTTTTTTACTCAATATGACTATAATAGTCTTAGAATCCTGAGATAATGCGAAAAAAGCAATACAAATGTATTCAAACATAACTTCTAAACAACACATGCAAAATGGCTAATAATGCCTGGGGATATGTATTTTTGTTAGTTGTACTAGAAAAATGATCTTTTGTAAGGTTTGCAAAGACACAAGTTAGTTTTTTTTTCAATATAACAGTGTAACTGTCATACTAAATATGAAAGGTTTATAATCATAACTCCAAAACCAAATATGACATTTGTCTTAAAAAGCCTTTAATATTGAATTTATGTAAGTTTTAGCAGAATCAGGTATTTTGGAAAGAATGACAAATACAAATATTAGGTTTTACTGGCCTCATATTGGTCACACTCAAAATGACAGTTTTTGAAACATAACTCCAAAAATACACATGCAAAATGTCTAATAATGCCTGAAGAAATATATCTTCGAGAGTTTTCCTGAAAAAAAAAACATTTGGTAAGGTTTGTAAAAAAAAATTTGATTTGTTACTCAATTTGACAGTAATGTACTTAGAATCCTGAGATAATGCGAAAAAAGCAATAAAAATGTATTCAAACATAATTCCTAATCCAAACGTGCAAAATGTCTGAAAATGCCTGTGATATTGAATACATGTGAGTTTTACTAGATACACTTGTTTTTCAATGGTTTGCAAATACAAAAATGAGGTTTTACTCAATATGACTGTATACTGTAACACTCAATATGACAGTTATTTAAACATAACTCCTACACCACACATGAAAAATGGCTAATAATGCCTGAAATAATGCATCTTTGGGAGTTTTACTCGAAACATATGCTTTTTTAAATCTTGCAAATGCAAAAAGTAGTTTTTTTACTCAATCTGACTATAATAGTCTTAGAATCCTGAGATAATGCGAAAAAAGCAATAAAAATGTATTCAAACATAACTTCTAAACAACAAATGCAAAATGGCTAATAATGCCTAGAGATATGTATTTTGGTTAGTTGTACTAGAAAAATGATCTTTTGTAAGGTTTGCAAAGACACAAGTTAGTTTTTTTTATTCAATATAACAGTGTAACTGTCATACTAAATATGAAAGGTTTATAATCATAACTCCAAAACCAAATATGACATTTGTCTTAAAAAGCCTTTAATATTGAATTTATGTAAGTTTTAGCAAAATCAGGTATTTTGGAAAGAATCACAAATACAAATATTAGATTTTACTGGCCTCATATTGGTCACACTCAAAATGACAGTTTTTGAAACATAACTCCAAAAATACACATGCAAAATGTCTAATAATGCCTGAAGAAATGCATCTTCGAGAGTTTTCCAGAAAAAAAAAATTTGGTAAGGTTTGCAAAAACAAAATTTGATTTGTTACTCAATTTGACAGTACTATACATTAGAATCCTGAGATAATGCGAAAAAAGCAATAAAAATGTATTCAAACATAATTCCTAATCCAAACGTGCAAAATGTCTAAAAATGCCTGTGATATTGAATACATGTGAGTTTTACTAGATACAGTTGTTTTTCAATGGTTTGCAAATACAAAAATTAGGTTGTACTCAATATGACTGTATACTGTAACACTCAATATGACAGTTATTTAAACATACCTGTAACTCCTACACCACACATGAAAAATGGCTAATAATGCCTGAAATAATGCATCTTTGGGAGTTTTACTCGAAACATATGCTTTTTTAAATCTTGCAAATGCAAAAAGTAGTTTTTTACTCAATATGACTATAATAGTCTTAGAATCCTGAGATAATGCGAAAAAAGCAATAAAAATGTATTCAAACATAACTTCTAAACAACACATGCAAAATGGCTAATAATGCCTAGAGATATGTATTTTGGTTAGTTGTACTAGAAAAAAGATCTTTTGTAAGGTTTGCAAAGACACAAGTTAGTTTTTTTTTCAGTATAACAATGTAACTGTCATACTAAATATGAAAGGTTTATAATCATAACTCCAAAACCAAATTTGACATTTGTCTTAAAAAGCCTTTAATATTGAATTTATGTAAGTTTTAGCAGAATCAGGTATTTTGGAAAGAATCACAAATACAAATATTAGATTTTACTGGCCTCATATTGGTCACACTCAAAATGACAGTTTTTGAAACATAACTCCAAAAATACACATGCAAAATGTCTAATAATGCCTGAAGAAATGCATCCTCGAGAGTTTTCCTGAAAAAAAAAACATTTGGTAAGGTTTGTAAAAACAAAATTTGATTTTTACTCAATTTGACAGTAATGTACTTAGAATCCTGAGATAATGCGAAAAAAGCAATAATAATGTATTCAAACATAACTTCTAAACAACACATGCAAAATGTCTAAAAATGCCTGTGATATTGAATACATGTGAGTTTTACTAGATACAGTTGTTTTTCAATGGTTTGCAAATACAAAAATGAGGTTTTACTCAATATGACTGTATACTGTAACACTCAATATGACAGTTATTTAAACATAACTCCTACACCACACATGAAAAATGGCTAATAATGCCTGAAATAATGCATCTTTGGGAGTTTTACTCGAAACATATGCTTTTTTAAATCTTGCAAATGCAAAAAGTTGTTTTTTTACTCAATATGACTATAATAGTCTTAGAATCCTGAGATAATGCGAAAAAAGCAATAAAAATGTATTCAAACATAACTTCTAAACAACAAATGCAAAATGGCTAATAATGCCTAGAGATATGTATTTTGGTTAGTTGTACTAGAAAAATGATCTTTTGTAAGGTTTGCAAAGACACAAGTTAGTTTTTTTATTCAATATAACAGTGTAACTGTCATACTAAATATGAAAGGTTTATAATCATAACTCCAAAACCAAATATGACATTTGTCTTAAAAAGCCTTTAATATTGAATTTATGTAAGTTTTAGCAGAATCAGGTATTTTGGAAAGAATCACAAATACAAATATTAGATTTTACTGGCCTCATATTGGTCACGCTCAAAATGACAGTTTTTGAAACATAACTCCAAAAATAGACATGCAAAATGTCTAATAATGCCTGAAGAAATGCATCTTCGAGAGTTTTCCAGAAAAAAAAAATTTGGTAGGGTTTGCAAAAACAAAATTTGATTTGTTACTCAATTTGACAGTACTATACTTAGAATCCTGAGATAATGCGAAAAAAGCAATAAAAATGTATTCAAACATAATTCCTAATCCAAACGTGCAAAATGTCTACATATGCCTGTGATATTGAATACATGTGAGTTTTACTAGATACAGTTGTTTTTCAATGGTTTGCAAATACAAAAATGAGGTTTTACTCAATATGACTGTATACTGTAACACTCAATATGACAGTTATTTAAACATAACTCCTACACCACACATGAAAAATGGCTAGTAATGCCTGAAATAATGCATCTTTGGGAGTTTTACTCGAAACATATGCTTTTTTAAATCTTGCAAATGCAAAAAGTAGTTTTTTACTAAATATGACTATAATAGTCTTAGAATCCTTAGATAATGCGAAAAAAGCAATACAAATGTATTCAAACATAACTTCTAAACAACAAATGCAAAATGGCTAATAATGCCTAGAGATATGTATTTTGGTTAGTTGTACTAGAAAAATGATCTTTTGTAAGGTTTGCAAAGACACAAGTTAGTTTTTTTTTCAATATAACAATGTAACTGTCATACTAAATATGAAAGGTTTATAATCATAACTCCAAAACCAAATATGACATTTGTCTTAAAAAGCCTTTAATATTGAATTTATGTAAGTTTTAGCAGAATCAGGTATTTTGGAAAGAATCACAAATACAAATATTAGATTTTACTGGCCTCATATTGGTCACACTCAAAATGACAGTTTTTGAAACATAACTCCAAAAATACACATGCACAATTTCTAATAATGCCTGAAGAAATGCATCTTCGAGAGTTCTCCTGAAAAAAAAACCATTTGGTAAGATTTGAAAAAACAAAATTTGATTTGTTACTCAATTTGACAGTAATGTACTTAGAATCCTGAGATAATGCGAAAAAAAGCAATAAAAATGTATTCAAACATAATTCCTAATCCAAACGTGCAAAATGTCTAAAAATGCCTGTGATATTGAATACATGTGAGTTTTACTAGATACAGTTGTTTTTCAATGGTTTGCAAATACAAAAATGAGGTTTTACTCAATATGACTGTATACTGTAACACTCAATATGACAGTTATTTAAACATAACTCCTACACCACACATGAAAAATGGCTAATGATGCCTGAAATAATGCATCTTTGGGAGTTTTACTCGAAACATATGCTTTTTTAAATCTTGCAAATGCAAAAAGTTGTTTTTTTACTCAATATGACTATAATAGTCTTAGAACCCTGAGATAATGCGAAAAAAGCAATAAAAATGTATTCAAACATAACTTCTAAACAACAAATGCAAAATGGTTAATAATGCCTAGAGATATGTATTTTGGTTAGTTGTACTAGAAAAATGACCTTTTGTAAGGTTTGCAAAGACACAAGTTAGTTTTTTTATTCAATATAACAGTGTGACTGTCATACTAAATATGAAAGGTTTATAATCATAACTCCAAAACCAAATATGACATTTGTCTTAAAAAGCCTTTAATATTGAATTTATGTAAGTTTTAGCAAAATCAGGTATTTTGGAAAGAATCACAAATACAAATATTAGATTTTACTGGCCTCATATTGGTCACACTCAAAATGACAGTTTTTGAAACATAACTCCAAAAATACACATGCAAAATGTCTAATAATGCCTGAAGAAATGCATCTTCGAGAGTTTTCCAGAAAAAAAAAATTTGGTAAGGTTTGCAAAAACAAAATTTGATTTGTTACTCAATTTGACAGTACTATACATTAGAATCCTGAGATAATGCGAAAAAAGCAATAAAAATGTATTCAAACATAATTCCTAATCCAAACGTGCAAAATGTCTAAAAATGCCTGTGATATTGAATACATGTGAGTTTTACTAGATACAGTTGTTTTTCAATGGTTTGCAAATACAAAAATTAGGTTTTACTCAATATGACTGTATACTGTAACACTCAATATGACAGTTATTTAAACATAACTCCTACACCACACATGAAAAATGGCTAATAATGCCTGAAATAATGCATCTTTGGGAGTTTTACTCGAAACATATGCTTTTTTAAATCTTGCAAATGCAAAAAGTAGTTTTTTACTCAATATGACTATAATAGTCTTAGAATCCTGAGATAATGCGAAAAAAGCAATAAAAATGTATTCAAACATAACTTCTAAACAACACATGCAAAATGGCTAATAATGCCTAGAGATATGTATTTTGGTTAGTTGTACTAGAAAAAAGATCTTTTGTAAGGTTTGCAAAGACACAAGTTAGTTTTTTTTTCAATATAACAATGTAACTGTCATACTAAATATGAAAGGTTTATAATCATAACTCCAAAACCAAATTTGACATTTGTCTTAAAAAGCCTTTAATATTGAATTTATGTAAGTTTTAGCAGAATCAGGTATTTTGGAAAGAATCACAAATACAAATATTAGATTTTACTGGCCTCATATTGGTCACACTCAAAATGACAGTTTTTGAAACATAACTCCAAAAATACACATGCAAAATGTCTAATAATGCCTGAAGAAATGCATCTTCGAGAGTTTTCCTGAAAAAAAAAACATTTGGTAAGGTTTGTAAAAACAAAATTTGATTTTTACTCAATTTGACAGTAATGTACTTAGAATCCTGAGATAATGCGAAAAAAGCAATAATAATGTATTCAAACATAACTTCTAAACAACACATGCAAAATGTCTAAAAATGCCTGTGATATTGAATACATGTGAGTTTTACTAGATACAGTTGTTTTTCAATGGTTTGCAAATACAAAAATGAGGTTTTACTCAATATGACTGTATACTGTAACACTCAATATGACAGTTATTTAAACATAACTCCTACACCACACATGAAAAATGGCTAGTAATGCCTGAAATAATGCATCTTTGGGAGTTTTACTCGAAACATATGCTTTTTTAAATCTTGCAAATGCAAAAAGTAGTTTTTTACTAAATATGACTATAATAGTCTTAGAATCCTTAGATAATGCGAAAAAAGCAATACAAATGTATTCAAACATAACTTCTAAACAACAAATGCAAAATGGCTAATAATGCCTAGAGATATGTATTTTGGTTAGTTGTACTAGAAAAATGATCTTTTGTAAGGTTTGCAAAGACACAAGTTAGTTTTTTTTTCAATATAACAATGTAACTGTCATACTAAATATGAAAGGTTTATAATCATAACTCCAAAACCAAATATGACATTTGTCTTAAAAAGCCTTTAATATTGAATTTATGTAAGTTTTAGCAGAATCAGGTATTTTGGAAAGAATCACAAATACAAATATTAGATTTTACTGGCCTCATATTGGTCACACTCAAAATGACAGTTTTTGAAACATAACTCCAAAAATACACATGCACAATTTCTAATAATGCCTGAAGAAATGCATCTTCGAGAGTTCTCCTGAAAAAAAAACCATTTGGTAAGGTTTGAAAAAACAAAATTTGATTTGTTACTCAATTTGACAGTAATGTACTTAGAATCCTGAGATAATGCGAAAAAAAGCAATAAAAATGTATTCAAACATAATTCCTAATCCAAACGTGCAAAATGTCTAAAAATGCCTGTGATATTGAATACATGTGAGTTTTACTAGATACAGTTGTTTTTCAATGGTTTGCAAATACAAAAATGAGGTTTTACTCAATTTGACTGTATACTGTAACACTCAATATGACAGTTATTTAAACATAACTCCTACACCACACATGAAAAATGGCTAATGATGCCTGAAATAATGCATCTTTGGGAGTTTTACTCGAAACATATGCTTTTTTAAATCTTGCAAATGCAAAAAGTTGTTTTTTTACTCAATATGACTATAATAGTCTTAGAATCCTGAGATAATGCGAAAAAAGCAATAAAAATGTATTCAAACATAACTTCTAAACAACAAATGCAAAATGGTTAATAATGCCTAGAGATATGTATTTTGGTTAGTTGTACTAGAAAAATGACCTTTTGTAAGGTTTGCAAAGACACAAGTTAGTTTTTTTATTCAATATAACAGTGTGACTGTCATACTAAATATGAAAGGTTTATAATCATAACTCCAAAACCAAATATGACATTTGTCTTAAAAAGCCTTTAATATTGAATTTATGTAAGTTTTTGCAGAATCAGGTATTTTGGAAAGAATGACAAATACAAATATTAGGTTTTACTGGCCTCATATTGGTCACACTCAAAATGACAGTTTTTGAAACTTAACTCCAAAAATACACATGCAAAATGTCTAATAATGCCTGAAGAAATATATCTTCGAGAGTTTTCCTGAAAAAAAAACATTTGGTAAGGTTTGTAAAAACAAAATTTGATTTGTTACTCAATTTGACAGTAATGTACTTAGAATCCTGAGATAATGCGAAAAAAGCAATAAAAATGTATTCAAACATAACTTCTAAACAACACATGCAAAATGTTTGAAAAATGCCTGTGATATTGAATACATGTGAGTTTTACTAGATACAGTTGTTTTTCAATGGTTTGCAAATACAAAAATGAGGTTTTACTCAATATGACTGTATACTGTAACACTCAATATGACAGTTATTTAAACATAACTCCTACACCACACATGAAAAATGGCTAATAATGCCTGAAATAATGCATCTTTGGGAGTTTTACTCGAAACATATGCTTTTTTAAATCTTGCAAATGCAAAAAGTTGTTTTTTTACTCAATATGACTATAATAGCCTTAGAATCCTGAGATAATGCGAAAAAAGCAATAAAAATGTATTCAAACATAACTTCTAAACAACAAATGCATAATGGCTAATAATACCTAGAGATATGTATTTTGGTTAGTTGTACTAGAAAAATGATCTTTTGTAAGGTTTGCAAAGACACAAGTTAGTTTTTTTATTCAATATAACAGTGTAACTGTCATACTAAATATGAAAGGTTTATAATCATAACTCCAAAACCAAATATGACATTTGTCTTAAAAAGCCTTTAATATTGAAATTATGTAAGTTTTAGCAGAATCAGGTATTTTGGGAAGAATCACAAATACAAATATTAGATTTTACTGGCCTCATATTGGTCATACTCAAAATGACAGTTTTTGAAACATAACTCCAAAAATACACATGCAAAATGTCTAATAATGCCTGAAGAAATGCATCTTCGAGAGTTTTCCAGAAAAAAAACATTTGGTAAGGTTTGCAAAAACAAAATTTGATTTGTTACTCAATTTGACAGTACTATACATTAGAATCCTGAGATAATGCGAAAAAAGCAATAAAAATGTATTCAAACATAATTCCTAATCCAAACGTGCAAAATGTCTACATATGCCTGTGATATTGAATACATGTGAGTTTTACTAGATACAGTTGTTTTTCAATGGTTTGCAAATACAAAAATGAGGTTTTACTCAATATGACTGTATACTGTAACACTCAATATGACAGTTATTTAAACATAACTCCTACACCACACATGAAAAATGGCTAGTAATGCCTGAAATAATGCATCTTTGGGAGTTTTACTCGAAACATATGCTTTTTTAAATCTTGCAAATGCAAAAAGTAGTTTTTTACTAAATATGACTATAATAGTCTTAGAATCCTTAGATAATGCGAAAAAAGCAATACAAATGTATTCAAACATAACTTCTAAACAACAAATGCAAAATGGCTAATAATGCCTAGAGATATGTATTTTGGTTAGTTGTACTAGAAAAATTATCTTTTGTAAGGTTTGCAAAGACACAAGTTAGTTTTTTTTTTCAATATAACAATGTAACTGTCATACTAAATATGAAAGGTTTATAATCATAACTCCAAAACCAAATATGACATTTGTCTTAAAAAGCCTTTAATATTGAATTTATGTAAGTTTTAGCAGAATCAGGTATTTTGGAAAGAATCACAAATACAAATATTAGATTTTACTGGCCTCATATTGGTCACACTCAAAATGACAGTTTTTGAAACATAACTCCAAAAATACACATGCACAATTTCTAATAATGCCTGAAGAAATGCATCTTCGAGAGTTCTCCTGAAAAAAAAACCATTTGGTAAGGTTTGAAAAAACAAAATTTGATTTGTTACTCAATTTGACAGTAATGTACTTAGAATCCTGAGATAATGCGAAAAAAAGCAATAAAAATGTATTCAAACATAATTCCTAATCCAAACGTGCAAAATGTCTAAAAATGCCTGTGATATTGAATACATGTGAGTTTTACTAGATACAGTTGTTTTTCAATGGTTTGCAAATACAAAAATGAGGTTTTACTCAATATGACTGTATACTGTAACACTCAATATGACAGTTATTTAAACATAACTCCTACACCACACATGAAAAATGGCTAATGATGCCTGAAATAATGCATCTTTGGGAGTTTTACTCGAAACATATGCTTTTTTAAATCTTGCAAATGCAAAAAGTTGTTTTTTTACTCAATATGACTATAATAGTCTTAGAATCCTGAGATAATGCGAAAAAAGCAATAAAAATGTATTCAAACATAACTTCTAAACAACAAATGCAAAATGGTTAATAATGCCTAGAGATATGTATTTTGGTTAGTTGTACTAGAAAAATGACCTTTTGTAAGGTTTGCAAAGACACAAGTTAGTTTTTTTATTCAATATAACAGTGTGACTGTCATACTAAATATGAAAGGTTTATAATCATAACTCCAAAACCAAATATGACATTTGTCTTAAAAAGCCTTTAATATTGAATTCATGTAAGTTTTTGCAGAATCAGGTATTTTGGAAAGAATGACAAATACAAATATTAGGTTTTACTGGCCTCATATTGGTCACACTCAAAATGACAGTTTTTGAAACTTAACTCCAAAAATACACATGCAAAATGTCTAATAATGCCTGAAAAAATATATCTTCGAGAGTTTTCCTGAAAAAAAAACATTTGGTAAGGTTTGTAAAAACAAAATTTGATTTGTTACTCAATTTGACAGTAATGTACTTAGAATCCTGAGATAATGCGAAAAAAGCAATAAAAATCTATTCAAACATAACTTCTAAACAACACATGCAAAATGTTTGAAAAATGCCTGTGATATTGAATACATGTGAGTTTTACTAGATACAGTTGTTTTTCAATGGTTTGCAAATACAAAAATGAGGTTTTACTCAATATGACTGTATACTGTAACACTCAATATGACAGTTATTTAAACATAACTCCTACACCACACATGAAAAATGGCTAATAATGCCTGAAATAATGCATCTTTGGGAGTTTTACTCGAAACATATGCTTTTTTAAATCTTGCAAATGCAAAAAGTTGTTTTTTTACTCAATATGACTATAATAGTCTTAGAATCCTGAGATAATGCGAAAAAAGCAATAAAAATGTATTCAAACATAACTTCTAAACAACAAATGCATAATGGCTAATAATACTTAGAGATATGTATTTTGGTTAGTTGTACTAGAAAAATTATCTTTTGTAAGGTTTGCAAAGACACAAGTTAGTTTTTTTATTCAATATAACAGTGTAACTGTCATACTAAATATGAAAGGTTTATAATCATAACTCCAAAACCAAATATGACATTTGTCTTAAAAAGCCTTTAATATTGAAATTATGTAAGTTTTAGCAGAATCAGGTATTTTGGGAAGAATCACAAATACAAATATTAGATTTTACTGGCCTCATATTGGTCATACTCAAAATGACAGTTTTTGAAACATAACTCCAAAAATACACATGCAAAATGTCTAATAATGCCTGAAGAAATGCATCTTCGAGAGTTTTCCAGAAAAAAAACATTTGGTAAGGTTTGCAAAAACAACATTTGATTTGTTACTCAATTTGACAGTACTATACATTAGAATCCTGAGATAATGCGAAAAAAGCAATAAAAATGTATTCAAACATAATTCCTAATCCAAACGTGCAAAATGTCTAAAAATGCCTGTGATATTGAATACATGTGAGTTTTACTAGATACAGTTGTTTTTCAATGGTTTGCAAATACAAAAATGAGGTTTTACTCAATATGACTGTATACTGTAACACTCAATATGACAGTTATTCAAACATAACTCCTACACCACACATGAAAAATGGCTAATAATGCCTGAAATAATGCATCTTTGGGAGTTTTACCTGAAACATATGCTTTTTTAAATATTGCAAATGCAAAAAGTAGTTTTTTACTCAATATGACTATTATAGTCTTAGAATCCTGAGATAATGCGAAAAAAGCAATAAAGATGTATTCAAACATAACTTCTAAACAACACATGCAAAATGGCTAATAATGCCTAGAGATATGTATTTTGGTTAGTTGTACTAGAAAAATTATCTTTTGTAAGGTTTGCAAAGACACAAGTTAGTTTTTTTTTCAATATAACAATGTAACTGTCATACTAAATATGAAAGGTTTATAATCATAACTCCAAAACCAAATATGACATTTGTCTTAAAAAGCCTTTAATATTGAATTTATGTAAGTTTTAGCAGAATCAGGTATTTTGGAAAGAATCACAAATACAAATATTAGTTTTACTGGCCTCATATTGGTCACACTCAAAATGACAGTTTTTGAAACATAACTCCAAAAATACACTTGCAAAATGTCTAATAATGCCTGAAGAAATGCATCTTCGAGAGTTTTCCTGAAAAAAAAAAACATTTGGTAAGGTTTGCAAAAACAAAATTTGATTTTCACTCAATTTGACAGTAATGTACTTAGAATCCTGAGATAATGCGAAAAAAGCAATAATAATGTATTCAAACATAACTTCTAAACAACACATGCAAAATTTCTAAAAATGCCTGTGATATTGAATACATGTGAGTTTTACTAGATACAGTTGTTTTTCAATGGTTTGCAAATACAAAAATGAGGTTTTACTCAATATGACTGTATACTGTAACACTCAATATGACAGTTATTCAAACATAACTCCTACACCACACATGCAAAATGTCTAATAATGCCTGAAGAAATGCATCTTCGAGAGTTTTCCAGAAAAAAAACATTTGGTAAGGTTTGCAAAAAAAATATTTGATTTGTTAGTCAATTTGACAGTAATGTACTTAGAATCCTGAGATAATGCGAAAAAAGCAATAAAAATGTATTCAAACATAATTCCTAATCCAAACGTGCAAAATGTCTAAAAATGCCTGTGATATTGAATACATGTGAGTTTTACTAGATACAGTTGTTTTTCAATGGTTTGCAAATACAAAAATGAGGTTTTACTCAATATGACTGTATACTGTAACACTCAATATGACAGTTATTCAAACATAACTCCTACACCACACATGAAAAATGGCTATTAATGCCTGAAATAATGCATCTTTGGGAGTTTTACTCGAAACATATGCTTTTTTAAATATTGCAAATGCAAAAAGTAGTTTTTTACTCAATATGACTATTATAGTCTTAGAATCCTGAGATAATTCGAAAAAAGCAATAAAGATGTATTCAAAAATAACTTCTAAACAACACATGCAAAATGGCTAATAATGCCTAGAGATATGTATTTTGGTTAGTTCCATCCATCCATTTTCTGCCGCTTATTCCCGTTCGGGGTCGCGGGGGGCGCTGGCGCCTATCTCAGCTACAATCGGGCGGAAGGCGGGGTACACACTGGACAAGTCGCCACCTCATCGCAGATTTTGGTTAGTTGTACTAGAAAAATGATCTTTTGTAAGGTTTGCAAAGACACAAGTTAGTTTTTTTTATTTAATATAACAGTGTAACTGTCATACTAAATATGAAAGGTTTATAATCATAACTCCAAAACCAAATATGACATTTGTCTTAAAAAGCCTTTAATATTGAATTTATGTAAGTTTTAGCAGAATCAGGTATTTTGGAAAGAATCACAAATACAAATATTAGATTTTACTGGCCTCATATTGGTCACGCTCAAAATGACAGTTTTTGAAACATAACTCCAAAAATACACATGCAAAATGTCTAATAATGCCTGAAGAAATGCATCTTCGAGAGTTTTCCAGAAAAAAAAAAATTGGTAGGGTTTGCAAAAACAAAATTTGATTTGTTACTCAATTTGAGAGTACTATACTTAGAATCCTGAGATAATGCGAAAAAAGCAATAAAAATGTATTCAAACATAATTCCTAATCCAAACGTGCAAAATGTCTAAATATGCCTGTGATATTGAATACATGTGAGTTTTACTAGATACAGTTGTTTTTCAATGGTTTGCAAATACAAAAATGAGGTTTTACTCAATATGACTGTATACTGTAACACTCAATATGACAGTTATTTAAACATAACTCCTACACCACACATGAAAAATGGCTAATAATGCCTGAAATAATGCATCTTTGGGAGTTTTACTCGAAACATATGCTTTTTTAAATCTTGCAAATGCAAAAAGTAGTTTTTTACTCATTATGACTATAATAGTCTTAGAATCCTGAGATAATGCGAAAAAAGCAATAAAAATGTATTCAAACATAACTTCTAAACAACACATGCAAAATGGCTAATAATGCCTAGGAATATGTATTTTTGTTAGTTGTACTAGACAAATGATCTTTTGTAAGGTTTGCAAAGACACAAGTTAGTTTTTTTTCAATATAACAGTGTAACTGTCATACTAAATATGAAAGGTTTATAATCATAACTCCAAAACCAAATATGACATTTGTCTTAAAAAGCCTTTAATATTGAATTTATGTAAGTTTTAGCAGAATCAGGTATTTTGGAAAGAATGACAAATACAAATATTAGGTTTTACTGGCCTCATATTGGTCACACTCAAAATGACAGTTTTTGAAACATAACTCCAAAAATACACATGCAAAATGTCTAATAATGCCTGAAGAAATGCATCTTCGAGAGTTTTCCAGAAAAAAAACATTTGGTAAGGTTTGTAAAAAAAAAATTTGATTTGTTACTCAATTTGACAGTAATGTACTTAGAATCCTGAGATAATGCGAAAAAAGCAATACAAATGTATTCAAACATAATCCCTAATCCAAACGTGCAAAATGTCTGAAAATGCCTGTGATATTGAATACATGTGAGTTTTACTAGATACAGTTGTTTTTCAATGGTTTGCAAATACAAAAATGAGGTTTTACTCAATATGACTGTATACTGTAACACTCAATATGACAGTTATTCAAACATAACTCCTACACCACACATGAAAAATGGCTATTAATGCCTGAAATAATGCATCTTTGGGAGTTTTACTCGAAACATATGCTTTTTTAAATATTGCAAATGCAAAAAGTAGTTTTTTACTCAATATGACTATTATAGTCTTAGAATCCTGAGATAATTCGAAAAAAGCAATAAAGATGTATTCAAAAATAACTTCTAAACAACACATGCAAAATGGCTAATAATGCCTAGAGATATGTATTTTGGTTAGTTCCATCCATCCATTTTCTGCCGCTTATTCCCGTTCGGGGTCGCGGGGGGCGCTGGCGCCTATCTCAGCTACAATCGGGCGGAAGGCGGGGTACACCCTGGACAAGTCGCCACCTCATCGCAGATTTTGGTTAGTTGTACTAGAAAAATGATCTTTTGTAAGGTTTGCAAAGACACAAGTTAGTTTTTTTTATTTAATATAACAGTGTAACTGTCATACTAAATATGAAAGGTTTATAATCATAACTCCAAAACCAAATATGACATTTGTCTTAAAAAGCCTTTAATATTGAATTTATGTAAGTTTTAGCAGAATCAGGTATTTTGGAAAGAATCACAAATACAAATATTAGATTTTACTGGCCTCATATTGGTCACGCTCAAAATGACAGTTTTTGAAACATAACTCCAAAAATACACATGCAAAATGTCTAATAATGCCTGAAGAAATGCATCTTCGAGAGTTTTCCAGAAAAAAAAAAATTGGTAGGGTTTGCAAAAACAAAATTTGATTTGTTACTCAATTTGAGAGTACTATACTTAGAATCCTGAGATAATGCGAAAAAAGCAATAAAAATGTATTCAAACATAATTCCTAATCCAAACGTGCAAAATGTCTAAATATGCCTGTGATATTGAATACATGTGAGTTTTACTAGATACAGTTGTTTTTCAATGGTTTGCAAATACAAAAATGAGGTTTTACTCAATATGACTGTATACTGTAACACTCAATATGACAGTTATTTAAACATAACTCCTACACCACACATGAAAAATGGCTAATAATGCCTGAAATAATGCATCTTTGGGAGTTTTACTCGAAACATATGCTTTTTTAAATCTTGCAAATGCAAAAAGTAGTTTTTTACTCATTATGACTATAATAGTCTTAGAATCCTGAGATAATGCGAAAAAAGCAATAAAAATGTATTCAAACATAACTTCTAAACAACACATGCAAAATGGCTAATAATGCCTAGGAATATGTATTTTTGTTAGTTGTACTAGACAAATGATCTTTTGTAAGGTTTGCAAAGACACAAGTTAGTTTTTTTTCAATATAACAGTGTAACTGTCATACTAAATATGAAAGGTTTATAATCATAACTCCAAAACCAAATATGACATTTGTCTTAAAAAGCCTTTAATATTGAATTTATGTAAGTTTTAGCAGAATCAGGTATTTTGGAAAGAATGACAAATACAAATATTAGGTTTTACTGGCCTCATATTGGTCACACTCAAAATGACAGTTTTTGAAACATAACTCCAAAAATACACATGCAAAATGTCTAATAATGCCTGAAGAAATGCATCTTCGAGAGTTTTCCAGAAAAAAAACATTTGGTAAGGTTTGTAAAAAAAAAATTTGATTTGTTACTCAATTTGACAGTAATGTACTTAGAATCCTGAGATAATGCGAAAAAAGCAATACAAATGTATTCAAACATAATCCCTAATCCAAACGTGCAAAATGTCTGAAAATGCCTGTGATATTGAATACATGTGAGTTTTACTAGATACAGTTGTTTTTCAATGGTTTGCAAATACAAAAATGAGGTTTTACTCAATATGACTGTATACTGTAACACTCAATATGACAGTTATTCAAACATAACTCCTACACCACACATGAAAAATGGCTATTAATGCCTGAAATAATGCATCTTTGGGAGTTTTACTCGAAACATATGCTTTTTTAAATATTGCAAATGCAAAAAGTAGTTTTTTACTCAATATGACTATTATAGTCTTAGAATCCTGAGATAATTCGAAAAAAGCAATAAAGATGTATTCAAAAATAACTTCTAAACAACACATGCAAAATGGCTAATAATGCCTAGAGATATGTATTTTGGTTAGTTCCATCCATCCATTTTCTGCCGCTTATTCCCGTTCGGGGTCGCGGGGGGCGCTGGCGCCTATCTCAGCTACAATCGGGCGGAAGGCGGGGTACACCCTGGACAAGTCGCCACCTCATCGCAGATTTTGGTTAGTTGTACTAGAAAAATGATCTTTTGTAAGGTTTGCAAAGACACAAGTTAGTTTTTTTTATTTAATATAACAGTGTAACTGTCATACTAAATATGAAAGGTTTATAATCATAACTCCAAAACCAAATATGACATTTGTCTTAAAAAGCCTTTAATATTGAATTTATGTAAGTTTTAGCAGAATCAGGTATTTTGGAAAGAATCACAAATACAAATATTAGATTTTACTGGCCTCATATTGGTCACGCTCAAAATGACAGTTTTTGAAACATAACTCCAAAAATACACATGCAAAATGTCTAATAATGCCTGAAGAAATGCATCTTCGAGAGTTTTCCAGAAAAAAAAAAATTGGTAGGGTTTGCAAAAACAAAATTTGATTTGTTACTCAATTTGAGAGTACTATACTTAGAATCCTGAGATAATGCGAAAAAAGCAATAAAAATGTATTCAAACATAATTCCTAATCCAAACGTGCAAAATGTCTAAATATGCCTGTGATATTGAATACATGTGAGTTTTACTAGATACAGTTGTTTTTCAATGGTTTGCAAATACAAAAATGAGGTTTTACTCAATATGACTGTATACTGTAACACTCAATATGACAGTTATTTAAACATAACTCCTACACCACACATGAAAAATGGCTAATAATGCCTGAAATAATGCATCTTTGGGAGTTTTACTCGAAACATATGCTTTTTTAAATCTTGCAAATGCAAAAAGTAGTTTTTTACTCATTATGACTATAATAGTCTTAGAATCCTGAGATAATGCGAAAAAAGCAATAAAAATGTATTCAAACATAACTTCTAAACAACACATGCAAAATGGCTAATAATGCCTAGGAATATGTATTTTTGTTAGTTGTACTAGACAAATGATCTTTTGTAAGGTTTGCAAAGACACAAGTTAGTTTTTTTTCAATATAACAGTGTAACTGTCATACTAAATATGAAAGGTTTATAATCATAACTCCAAAACCAAATATGACATTTGTCTTAAAAAGCCTTTAATATTGAATTTATGTAAGTTTTAGCAGAATCAGGTATTTTGGAAAGAATGACAAATACAAATATTAGGTTTTACTGGCCTCATATTGGTCACACTCAAAATGACAGTTTTTGAAACATAACTCCAAAAATACACATGCAAAATGTCTAATAATGCCTGAAGAAATGCATCTTCGAGAGTTTTCCAGAAAAAAAACATTTGGTAAGGTTTGTAAAAAAAAAATTTGATTTGTTACTCAATTTGACAGTAATGTACTTAGAATCCTGAGATAATGCGAAAAAAGCAATACAAATGTATTCAAACATAATCCCTAATCCAAACGTGCAAAATGTCTGAAAATGCCTGTGATATTGAATACATGTGAGTTTTACTAGATACAGTTGTTTTTCAATGGTTTGCAAATACAAAAATGAGGTTTTACTCAATATGACTGTATACTGTAACACTCAATATGACAGTTATTTAAACATAACTCCTACACCACACATGAAAAATGGCTAATAATGCCTGAAATAATGCATCTTTGGGAGTTTTACTCGAAACATATGCTTTTTTAAATCTTGCAAATGCAAAAAGTAGTTTTTTTACTCAATATGACTATAATAGTCTTAGAATCCTGAGATAATGCGAAAAAAGCAATAAAAATGTATTCAAACATAACTTCTAAACAACAAATGCAAAATGGCTAATAATGCCTAGAGATATGTATTTTGGTTAGTTGTACTAGAAAAATTATCTTTTGTAAGGTTTGCAAAGACACAAGTTAGTTTTTTTTATTCAATATAACAGTGTAACTGTCATACTAAATATGAAAGGTTTATAATCATAACTCCAAAACTAAATATGACATTTGTCTTAAAAAGCCTTTAATATTGAATTTATGTAAGTTTTAGCAAAATCAGGTATTTTGGAAAGAATCACAAATACAAATATTAGATTTTACTGGCCTCATATTGGTCACACTCAAAATGACAGTTTTTGAAACATAACTCCAAAAATACACATGCAAAATGTCTAATAATGCCTGAAGAAATGCATCTTCGAGAGTTTTCCAGAAAAAAAAAATTTGGTAAGGTTTGCAAAAACAAAATTTGATTTTTACTCTGTGCCACGCTTATTGATAATATTTTTACTAATGATTTTGATAATAACACTACAAGTGGTTTACTTATAACCGACGTTAGTGATCATCTGCCAGTTTTTACAATATATGATGGAAACTGTAAAAAGAACACGGAAGACAAAAGGACATTTCAAAGACTGTGCACAGAGAAGAGGATGATTGCTTTCAAAATGGAGCTACAAAAGCAAGATTGGGACAATGTGTACAATGAAGAAGAGGTTGATGAAGCATATGAATATTTCTTAAACAAGTTCATAATACTTTATGACAAACATTGTCCATGGAGACAACTCAGTAGTAAACAGAGAAAGAATAATCAACCATGGATGACAAAAGGATTAAAAAATGCTTGTAAGAAGAAGAATACGCTATATAGAAAATTTATAGTACAAAGAACTACTGAGGCAGAAGTTAAGTACAAAAAGTATAAAAACAAGTTAACAAACATACTACGAACATGTAGAAAAGAATATTACAGTGAATTATTGGACAGGAACAAAAATAATATGAGAGCAACATGGGGCATTCTCAATAGCATTATTAAAAATGGCACTAAGAGGGATTACCCCCATTACTTCTTGGACAGAAATAAACATAATGACAACATAAAGGAAGTAGTTGAAAGCTTTAATAACTACTTTGTAAATATTGGACCAAAATTGGAAGAAAGGATTCCAGACCCAGTTTCAATTGAGGACTATTATGATACCATAGAGCGAAATCCCAACTCCATGTTCCTCAGTAATGTGACACAGGAGGAAATAGTTAAAATTGTGAAAAAATGTAAATCAAAGACTTCAACTGATTGTAATGGAATTGATATGGATACGATAAAAGAGGTGATTGATGAGATCTCAGGACCATTAATGTATATAAGTAACCTATCATTTCAAACAGGTACATTTCCAAACAAAATGAAAATAGCTAAAGTTGCACCAATTTATAAGACTGGTGATAAACATCTATTTACAAATTATAGACCTGTTTCTTTACTTCCACAATTTTCTAAAATCATTGAAAAACTGTTCAATAACAGATTAGAGAGTTTCATAAATAAATATAGAATACTCGAAGAGAACCAATATGGATACAGAGCTAATGTTTCAACTTCAATGGCTTTAATTGAAATCACAGAAGAAATTACCAATGCAATAGATAATAAAAAATGTGCGGCAGCAGTGTTTATGGATCTAACTAAAGCATTTGACACAATTAATCACAATATTTTAATAAAAAAACTGGAACGATATGGCATCAGAGGGTTAGTCTTAAATTGGATAAGAAGTTATCTAACGAACAGGAAACAATACGTGAAGCTAGGCGAACATACTTCTACAATGCTAAATATTTCCTGTGGTGTACCTCAGGGATCAATACTGGGACCTAAATTTTTCAATCTCTATATAAATGACATTTGTAAAGTTACAAGAGATTTAAAGTTAGTATTATTTGCGGATGATACAACAGCCTTTTGTTCAGGAGAGAACACACAGTGGATAATACAAATAATAACAGAAGAAATGAACAAATTAAAAAAATGGTTTGACAAAAACAGACTATCATTGAATCTCAGTAAAACTAAAATAATGCTATTTGGTAACAGTAGAAAAGAAAGTCAAACACAAATACAAATAGACGGAATAGAAATTGAAAGAGTAAATGAAACCAAATTTCTAGGTATAATGATTGATGATAAATTGAACTGGAAATCTCATGTAAAAAATATACAACATAAAGTTGCAAGAAATACATCAATAATGAATAAAGCCAAATATTTTCTAGACCAAAAATCACTTTATATTCTCTACTGCTCACTAGTGTTACCATATCTGAGTTACTGTGTAGAAATATGGGGAAATAATTACAAAAGTACACTTCATTCACTAACAGTGTTACAAAAAAGATCAGTTAGAATAATACATAATGTTGGATATAGAGAACATACAAACCCTTTATTTATTGAATCAAAGATACTGAAATTCCACGACATAGTGGAATTGCAAACAGCTAAGATTATACACAAAGCAAACTATAACCTGCTTCCCAAGAATATACAACAATTCTTCTCAACAAAAGAAGAGAAATATAATCTTAGAGAAAAATGTAATTTAAAACATTTGTATGCACGTACAACACTTAAAACCTTCAGTATATCAGTATGTGGAATTAAATTATGGAATGGATTAAGCAAAGCAATCAAACAATGTACTAATATGATCCATTTCAAGAAACTCTTCAAACTGGAAGTGTTAACAAAGTACAAAAATGAAGAACCATGATAAACATTCTGATTTTACTCACACATTCATTTTCAAAGTAATCTGACTTATCTCATCGTATGGATTAAAATTTAAGCAATTATTTATTTATTTATTTATTTGTATTATGATTACTTATTACTTATGGAGTATACATTGTGAATACATTGAGAACAGGAAGTGAACAAAAGTTTTAGCAACTGTTATGTAAAGAAAAGGGGTAGGATTAAATAAGCTCTGCTTCTTCCTCCTCCTTTTCGAACATGTTGGAAAGAGAAACTGGAAATTGTGATGTATCATGTTGTATGCTTGCATGTTCGAAATAAACTCAAACTCAAACTCAATTTGACAGTAATGTACTTAGAATCCTGAGATAATGCGAAAAAAGCAATAATAATGTATTCAAACATAACTTCTAAACAACACATGCAAAATTTCTAAAAATGCCTGTGATATTGAATACATGTGAGTTTTACTAGATACAGTTGTTTTTCAATGGTTTGCAAATACAAAAATGAGGTTTTACTCAATATGACTGTATACTGTAACACTCAATATGACAGTTATTTAAACATAACTCCTACACCACACATGAAAAATGGCTAATAATGCCTGAAATAATGCATCTTTGGGAGTTTTACTCGAAACATATGCTTTTTTAAATCTTGCAAATGCAAAAAGTAGTTTTTTACTCAATATGACTATAATAGTCTTAGAATCCTGAGATAATGCGAAAAAAGTAATAAAAATTTATTCAAACATAACTTCTAAACAACACATGCAAAATGGCTAATAATGCCTAGAGATATGTATTTTGGTTAGTTGTACTACAAAAAAGATCTTTTGTAAGGTTTGCAAAGACACAAATTAGTTTTTTTTTTAATATAACAATGTAACTGTCATACTAAATATGAAAGGTTTATAATTATAACTCCAAAACCAAATATGACATTTGTCTTAAAAAGCCTTTAATATTGAATTTATGTAAGTTTTAGCAGAATCAGGTATTTTGGAAAGAATCACAAATACAAATATTAGATTTTACTGGCCTCATATTGGTCACACTCAAAATGACAGTTTTTGAAACATAACTCCAAAAATACACATGCAAAATGTCTAATAATGCCTGAAGAAATGTCTCTTCGAGAGTTTTCCTGAAAAAAAAAACGTTTGGTAAGGTTTGCAAAAACAAAATTTGATTTTTACTCAATTTGACAGTAATGTACTTAGAATCCTGAGATAATGCGAAAAAAGCAATAATAATGTATTCAAACATAACTTCTAAACAACACATGCAACATTTCTAAAAATGCCTGTGATATTGAATACATGTGAGTTTTACTAGATACAGTTGTTTTTCAATGGTTTGCAAATACAAAAATGAGGTTTTACTCAATATGACTGTATACTGTAACACTCAATATGACAGTTATTTAAACATAACTCCTACACCACACATGAAAAATGGCTAATAATGCCTGAAATAATGCATCTTTGGGAGTTTTACTCGAAACATATGCTTTTTTAAATCTTGCAAATGCAAAAAGTTGTTTTTTTACTCAATATGACTATAATAGTCTTAGAATCCTGAGATAATGCGAAAAAAGCAATACAAATGTATTCAAACATAACTTCTAAACAACACATGCAAAATGGCTAATAATGCCTAGGGATATGTATTTTTGTTAGTTGTACTAGAAAAATGATCTTTTGTAAGGTTTGCAAAGACACAAGTTAGTTTTTTTTTCAATATAACAGTGTAACTGTCATACTAAATATGAAAGGTTTATAATCATAACTCCAAAACCAAATATGACATTTGTCTTAAAAAGCCTTTAATATTGAATTTATGTAAGTTTTAGCAGAATCAGGTATTTTGGAAAGAATGACAAATACAAATATTAGGTTTTACTGGCCTCATATTGGTCACACTCAAAATGACAGTTTTTGAAACATAACTCCAAAAATACACATGCAAAATGTCTAATAATGCCTGAAGAAATATATCTTCGAGAGTTTTCCTGAAAAAAAAAACATTTGGTAAGGTTTGTAAAAAAAAAATTTGATTTGTTACTCAATTTGACAGTAATGTACTTAGAATCCTGAGATAATGCGAAAAAAGCAATAAAAATGTATTCAAACATAATTCCTAATCCAAACGTGCAAAATGTCTGAAAATGCCTGTGATATTGAATACATGTGAGTTTTACTAGATACAGTTGTTTTTCAATGGTTTGCAAATACAAAAATGAGGTTTTACTCAATATGACTGTATACTGTAACACTCAATATGACAGTTATTTAAACATAACTCCTACACCACACATGAAAAATGGCTAATAATGCCTGAAATAATGCATCTTTGGGAGTTTTACTCGAAACATATGCTTTTTTAAATCTTGCAAATGCAAAAAGTAGTTTTTTTACTCAATCTGACTATAATAGTCTTAGAATCCTGAGATAATGCGAAAAAAGCAATAAAAATGTATTCAAACATAACTTCTAAACAACAAATGCAAAATGGCTAATAATGCCTAGAGATATGTATTTTGGTTAGTTGTACTAGAAAAATGATCTTTTGTAAGGTTTGCAAAGACACAAGTTAGTTTTTTTTATTCAATATAACAGTGTAACTGTCATACTAAATATGAAAGGTTTATAATCATAACTCCAAAACCAAATATGACATTTGTCTTAAAAAGCCTTTAATATTGAATTTATGTAAGTTTTAGCAAAATCAGGTATTTTGGAAAGAATCACAAATACAAATATTAGATTTTACTGGCCTCATATTGGTCACACTCAAAATGACAGTTTTTGAAACATAACTCCAAAAATACACATGCAAAATGTCTAATAATGCCTGAAGAAATGCATCTTCGAGAGTTTTCCAGAAAAAAAAAATTTGGTAAGGTTTGCAAAAACAAAATTTGATTTGTTACTCAATTTGACAGTACTATACATTAGAATCCTGAGATAATGCGAACAAAGCAATAAAAATGTATTCAAACATAATTCCTAATCCAAACGTGCAAAATGTCTAAAAATGCCTGTGATATTGAATACATGTGAGTTTTACTAGATACAGTTGTTTTTCAATGGTTTGCAAATACAAAAATGAGGTTTTACTCAATATGACTGTATACTGTAACACTCAATATGACAGTTATTTAAACATAACTCCTACACCACACATGAAAAATAGCTAATAATGCCTGAAATAATGCATCTTTGGGAGTTTTACTCGAAACATATGCTTTTTTAAATCTTGCAAATGCAAAAAGTAGTTTTTTACTCAATATGACTATAATAGTCTTAGAATCCTGAGATAATGCGAAAAAAGCAATAAAAATGTATTCAAACATAACTTCTAAACAACACATGCAAAATGGCTAATAATGCCTAGAGATATGTATTTTGGTTAGTTGTACTAGAAAAAAGATCTTTTGTAAGGTTTGCAAAGACACAAGTTAGTTTTTTTTTCAATATAACAATGTAACTGTCATACTAAATATGAAAGGTTTATAATCATAACTCCAAAACCAAATTTGACATTTGTCTTAAAAAGCCTTTAATATTGAATTTATGTAAGTTTTAGCAGAATCAGGTATTTTGGAAAGAATCACAAATACAAATATTAGATTTTACTGGCCTCATATTGGTCACACTCAAAATGACAGTTTTTGAAACATAACTCCAAAAATACACATGCAAAATGTCTAATAATGCCTGAAGAAATGCATCTTCGAGAGTTTTCCTGAAAAAAAAAACATTTGGTAAGGTTTGCAAAAACAAAATTTGATTTTTACTCAATTTGACAGTAATGTACTTAGAATCCTGAGATAATGCGAAAAAAGCAATAATAATGTATTCAAACATAATTCTAAACAACACATGCAACATGTCTAAAAATGCCTGTGATATTGAATACATGTGAGTTTTACTAGATACAGTTGTTTTTCAATGGTTTGCAAATACAAAAATGAGGTTTTACTCAATATGACTGTATACTGTAACACTCAATATGACAGTTATTTAAACATAACTCCTACACCACACATGAAAAATGGCTAATAATGCCTGAAATAATGCATCTTTGGGAGTTTTACTCGAAACATATGCTTTTTTAAATCTTGCAAATGCAAAAAGTTGTTTTTTTACTCAATATGACTATAATAGTCTTAGAATCCTGAGATAATGCGAAAAAAGCAATAAAAATGTATTCAAACATAACTTCTAAACAACACATGCAAAATGGCTAATAATGCCTAGAGATATGTATTTTGGTTAGTTGTACTAGAAAAATGATCTTTTGTAAGGTTTGCAAGGACACAAGTTAGTTTTTTTATTCAATATAACAGTGTAACTGTCATACTAAATATGAAAGGTTTATAATCATAACTCCAAAACCAAATATGACATTTGTCTTAAAAAGCCTTTAATATTGAATTTATGTAAGTTTTAGCAGAATCAGGTATTTTGGAAAGAATCACAAATACAAATATTAGATTTTACTGGCCTCATATTGGTCACGCTCAAAATGACAGTTTTTGAAACATAACTCCAAAAATACACATGCAAAATGTCTAATAATGCCTGAAGAAATGCATCTTCGAGAGTTTTCCAGAAAAAAAAAATTTGGTAGGGTTTGCAAAAACAAAATTTGATTTGTTACTCAATTTGACAGTACTATACTTAGAATCCTGAGATAATGCGAAAAAAGCAATAAAAATGTATTCAAACATAATTCCTAATCCAAACGTGCAAAATGTCTAAATATGCCTGTGATATTGAATACATGTGAGTTTTACTAGATACAGTTGTTTTTCAATGGTTTGCAAATACAAAAATGAGGTTTTACTCAATATGACTGTATACTGTAACACTCAATATGACAGTTATTTAAACATAACTCCTACACCACACATGAAAAATGGCTAGTAATGCCTGAAATAATGCATCTTTGGGAGTTTTACTCGAAACATATGCTTTTTTAAATCTTGCAAATGGAAAAAGTAGTTTTTTACTAAATATGACTATAATAGTCTTAGAATCCTTAGATAATGCGAAAAAAGCAATACAAATGTATTCAAACATAACTTCTAAACAACAAATGCAAAATGGCTAATAATGCCTAGAGATATGTATTTTGGTTAGTTGTACTAGAAAAATGATCTTTTGTAAGGTTTGCAAAGACACAAGTTAGTTTTTTTTCAATATAACAATGTAACTGTCATACTAAATATGAAAGGTTTATAATCATAACTCCAAAACCAAATATGACATTTGTCTTAAAAAGCCTTTAATATTGAATTTATGTAAGTTTTAGCAGAATCAGGTATTTTGGAAAGAATCACAAATACAAATATTAGATTTTACTGGCCTCATATTGGTCACACTCAAAACGACAGTTTTTGAAACATAACTCCAAAAATACACATGCACAATTTCTAATAATGCCTGAAGAAATGCATCTTCGAGAGTTCTCCTGAAAAAAAAAACATTTGGTAAGGTTTGAAAAAACAAAATTTGATTTGTTACTCAATTTGACAGTAATGTACTTAGAATCCTGAGATAATGCGAAAAAAAGCAATAAAAATTTATTCAAACATAATTCCTAATCCAAACGTGCAAAATGTCTAAAAATGCCTGTGATATTGAATACATGTGAGTTTTACTAGATACAGTTGTTTTTCAATGGTTTGCAAATACATAAATGAGGTTTTACTCAATATGACTGTATACTGTAACACTCAATATGACAGTTATTTAAACATAACTCCTACACCACACATGAAAAATGGCTAATGATGCCTGAAATAATGCATCTTTGGGAGTTTTACTCGAAACATATGCTTTTTTAAATCTTGCAAATGCAAAAAGTAGTTTTTTACTCAATATGACTATAATAGTCTTAGAATCCTGAGATAATGCGAAAAAAGCAATAAAAATGTATTCAAACATAACTTCTAAACAACAAATGCAAAATGGTTAATAATGCCTAGAGATATGTATTTTGGTTAGTTGTACTAGAAAAATGACCTTTTGTAAGGTTTGCAAAGACACAAGTTAGTTTTTTTATTCAATATAACAGTGTGACTGTCATACTAAATATGAAAGGTTTATAATCATAACTCCAAAACCAAATATGACATTTGTCTTAAAAAGCCTTTAATATTGAATTTATGTAAGTTTTTGCAGAATCAGGTATTTTGGAAAGAATGACAAATACAAATATTAGGTTTTACTGGCCTCATATTGGTCACACTCAAAATGACAGTTTTTGAAACTTAACTCCAAAAATACACATGCAAAATGTCTAATAATGCCTGAAGAAATATATCTTCGAGAGTTTTCCTGAAAAAAAAACATTTGGTAAGGTTTGTAAAAACAAAATTTGATTTGTTACTCAATTTGACAGTAATGTACTTAGAATCCTGAGATAATGCGAAAAAAGCAATAAAAATGTATTCAAACATAACTTCTAAACAACACATGCAAAATGTTTGAAAAATGCCTGTGATATTGAATACATGTGAGTTTTACTAGATACAGTTGTTTTTCAATGGTTTGCAAATACAAAAATGAGGTTTTACTCAATATGACTGTATACTGTAACACTCAATATGACAGTTATTTAAACATAACTCCTACACCACACATGAAAAATGGCTAATAATGCCTGAAATAATGCATCTTTGGGAGTTTTACTCGAAACATATGCTTTTTTAAATCTTGCAAATGCAAAAAGTTGTTTTTTTACTCAATATGACTATAATAGTCTTAGAATCCTGAGATAATGCGAAAAAAGCAATAAAAATGTATTCAAACATAACTTCTAAACAACACATGCAAAATGGCTAATAATGCCTAGAGATATGTATTTTGGTTAGTTGTACCAGAAAAATGATCTTTTGTAAGGTTTGCAAAGACACAAAATAGTTTTTTTTTCAATATAACAATGTAACTGTCATACTAAATATGAAAGGTTTAAAATCATAACTCCAAAACCAAATATGACATTTGTCTTAAAAAGCCTTTAATATTGAATTTATGTAAGTTTTAGCAGAATCAGGTATTTTGGAAAGAATCACAAATACAAATATTAGGTTTTACTGGCCTCATATTGGTCACACTCAAAATGACAGTTTTTGAAACATAACTCCAAAAATACACATGCAAAATGTCTAATAATGCCTGAAGAAATGCATCTTCGAGAGTTTTCCTGAAAAAAAACCATTTGGTAAGGTTTGAAAAAACAAAATTTGATTTGTTACTCAATTTGACAGTAATGTACTTAGAATCCTGAGATAATGCGAAAAAAGCAATAAAAATGTATTCAAACATAATCCTTAATCCAAACGGGCAAAATGTCTGAAAATGCCTGTGATATTGAATACATGTGAGTTTTACTAGATACAGTTGTTTTTCAATGGTTTGCAAATACGAAAATGAGGTTTTACTCAATATGACTGTATACTGTAACACTCAATATGACAGTTATTTAAACATAACTCCTACACCACACATGAAAAATGGCTAATAATGCCTGAAATAATGCATCTTTGGGAGTTTTACTCGAAACATATGCTTTTTTAAATCTTGCAAATGCAAAAAGTAGTTTTTTTACTCAATATGACTATAATAGTCTTAGAATCCTGAGATAATGCGAAAAAAGCAATAAAAATGTATTCAAACATAACTTCTAAACAACAAATGCGAAATGGCTAATAATGCCTAGAGATATGTATTTTGGTTAGTTGTACTAGAAAAATGATCTTTTGTAAGGTTTGCAAAGACACAAGTTAGTTTTTTTTATTCAATATAACAGTGTAACTGTCATACTAAATATGAAAGGTTTATCATCATAACTCCAGAACCAAATATGACATTTGTCTTAAAAAGCCTTTAATATTGAATTTATGTAAGTTTTAGCAAAATCAGGTATTTTGGAAAGAATCACAAATACAAATATTAGATTTTACTGGTCTCATATTGGTCACACTCAAAATGACAGTTTTTGAAACATAACTCCAAAAATACACATGCAAAATGTCTAATAATGCCTGAAGAAATGCATCTTCGAGAGTTTTCCAGAAAAAAAACATTTGGTAAGGTTTGCAAAAACAAAATTTGATTTGTTACTCAATTTGACAGTACTATACATTAGAATCCTGAGATAATGCGAAAAAAGCAATAAAAATGTATTCAAACATAATTCCTAATCCAAACGTGCAAAATGTCTAAAAATGCCTGTGATATTGAATACATGTGAGTTTTACTAGATACAGTTGTTTTTCAATGGTTTGCAAATACAAAAATGAGGTTTTACTCAATATGACTGTATACTGTAACACTCAATATGACAGTTATTCAAACATAACTCCTACACCACACATGAAAAATGGCTAATAATGCCTGAAATAATGCATCTTTGGGAGTTTTACTCGAAACATATGCTTTTTTAAATATTGCAAATGCAAAAAGTAGTTTTTTACTCAATATGACTATTATAGTCTTAGAATCCTGAGATAATGCGAAAAAAGCAATAAAGATGTATTCAAACATAACTTCTAAACAACACATGCAAAATGGCTAATAATGCCTAGAGATATGTATTTTGGTTAGTTGTACTAGAAAAATTATCTTTTGTAAGGTTTGCAAAGACACAAGTTAGTTTTTTTTTCAATATAACAATCTAACTGTCATACTAAATATGAAAGGTTTATAATCATAACTCCAAAACCAAATATGACATTTGTCTTAAAAAGCCTTTAATATTGAATTTATGTAAGTTTTAGCAGAATCAGGTATTTTGGAAAGAATCACAAATACAAATATTAGATTTTACTGACCTCATATTGGTCACACTCAAAATGACAGTTTTTGAAACATAACTCCAAAAAAACACTTGCAAAATGTCTAATAATGCCTGAAGAAATGCATCTTCGAGAGTTTTCCTGAAAAAAAAAAACATTTGGTAAGGTTTGCAAAAACAAAATTTGATTTGTTACTCAATTTGACAGTAATGTTCTTAGAATCCTGAGGTAATGCGAAAAAAGCAATAAAAATTAATTCAAACATAATTCCTAAGCCAAACGTGCAAAATGTCTAAAAATGCCTGTGATATTGTCTACATGTGAGTTTTACTAAATACAGTTGTTTTTCAATGGTTTGCAAATACAAAAATGAGGTTTTACTCAATATGACTGTATACTGTAACACTCAATATGACAGTTATTTAAACATAACTCCTACACCACACATGAAAAATGGCTAATAATGCCTGAAATGATGCATCTTTGGGAGTTTTACTCGAAACATATGCTTTTTTAAATCTTGCAAATGCAAAAAGTAGTTTTTTACTCAATATGACTATAATAGTCTTACAATCCTGAGATAATGCGAAAAAAGCAATAAAAATGTATTCAAACATAACTTCTAAACAACACATGCAAAATGGCTAATAATGCCTAGAGATATGTTTTTTTTGTTAGTTGTACTAGAAAAATGATCTTTTGTAAGGTTTGCAAAGACACAAGTTAGTTTTTTTATTCAATATAACTGTGTAACTGTCATACTAAATATGAAAGGTTTATAATCATAACTCCAAAACCAAATATGAAATTTGTCTTAAAAAGCCTTTAATATTGAATTTATGTGAGTTTTAGCAGAATCAGGTATTTTGGAAAGAATCACAAATACAAATATTAGATTTTACTGGCCTCATATTGGTCACACTCAAAATGACAGTTTTCGGAACATAACTCCAAAAATACACATGCAAAATGTCTAATAATGCCTGAAGAAATGCATCTTCGAGAGTTTTCCTGAAAAAAAAAAACATTTGGTAAGGTTTGCAAAAACAAAATTTGATTTGTTACTCAATTTGACAGTAATGTACTTAGAATCCTGAGATAATGCGAAAAAAGCAATAAAAATGTATTCAAACATAATTCCTAATCCAAACGTGCAAAATGTCTAAAAATGCCTGTGATATTGAATACATGTGAGTTTTGCTAGATACAGTTGTTTTTCAATGGTTTGCAAATACAAAAATGAGGTTTTACTCAATATGACTGTATACTGTAACACCCTATATGACAGTTATTTAAACATAACTCCTACACCACACATGAAAAATGGCTAATAATGCCTGAAATAATGCATCTTTGGGAGTTTTACTCGAAACGTATGCTTTTTTAAATCTTGCAAATGCAAAAAGTAGTTTTTTACTCAATATGACTATAATAGTCTTACTATCCTGAGGTAATGCGAAAAAAGCAATAAAAATGTATTCAAACATAACTTCTAAACAACACATGCAAAATGGCTAATAATGCCTAGAGATATGTTTTTTTGTTAGTTGTACTAGAAAAAATGATCTTTTGTAAGGTTTGCAAAGACACAAGTTAGTTTTTTTATTCAATATAACAGTGCAACTGTCATACTAAATATGAAAGGTTTATAATCATAACTCCAAAACCAAATATGAAATTTGTCTTAAAAAGCCTTTAATATTGAATTTATGTGAGTTTTAGCAAAATCAGGTATTTTGGAAAGAATCACAAATACAAATATTAGATTTTACTGGCCTCATATTGGTCACACTCAAAATGACAGTTTTTGAAACATAACTCCAAAAATACACATGCAAAATGTCTAATAATGCCTGAAGAAATGCATCTTCGAGAGTCTTCCAGAAAAAAAAAACATTTGGTAAGGTTTGCAAAAACAAAATTTGATTTGTTACTCAATTTGACAGTAATGTACTTAGAATCCTGAGATAATGCGAGCAAAGCAATAAAAATGTATTCCAACATAATTCCTAATTCAAACGTGCAAAATGTCTAAAAATGCCTGTGATATTGAATACATGTGAGTTTTACAAGATACAGTTGTTTTTCAATGGTTTGCAAATACAAAAATGAGGTTTTACTCAATATGACTGTATACTGTAACACTCAATATGACAGTTATTTAAACATAACTCCTACACCACACATGAAAAATGGCTAATAATGCCTGAAATAATGCATCTTTGGGAGTTTTACTCGAAACATATGCTTTTTTAAATCTTGCAAATGCAAAAAGTAGTTTTTTACTCAATATGACTATAATAGTCTTAGAATCCTGAGATAATGCGAAAAAAGCAATAAAAATGTATTCAAACATAACTTCTAAACAACACATGCAAAATGGCTAATAATGCCTAGAGATATGTATTTTGGTTAGTTGTACTAGAAAAATGATCTTTTGTAAGGTTTGCAAAGACACAAGTTAGTTGTTTTATTCAATATATCAGTGCAACTGTCATACTAAATATGAAAGGTTTATAATCGTAACTCCAAAACCAAATATGAAATTTGTCTTAAAAAGCCTTTAATATTGAATTTATGTGAGTTTTAGCAGAATCAGGTATTTTGGAAAGAATCACAAATACAAATATTAGATTTTACTGGCCTCATATTGGTCACATTCAAAATGACGGTTTTTGAAACATAACTCCAAAAATACACATGCAAAATGTCTAATAATGCCTGAAGAAATGCATCTTCGAGAGTTTTCCTGAAAAAAAAAACATTTGGTAAGGTTTGCAAAAACAAAATTTGATTTGTTACTCAATTTGACAGTAATGTACTTGGAATCCTGAGATAATGCGAAAAAAGCAATAAAAATGTATTCAAACATAATTCCTAATCCAAACGTGCAAAGTGTCTAAAAATGCCTGTGATATTGAATACATATGAGTTTTGCTAGATACAGTTGTTTTTCAATGGTTTGCAAATACAAAAATGAGGTTTTACTCAATATGACTGTATACTGTAACACCCTATATGACAGTTATTTAAACATAACTCCTACACCACACATGAAAAATGGCTAATAATGCCTGAAATAATGCATCTTTGGGAGTTTTACTCGAAACGTATGCTTTTTTAAATCTTGCAAATGCAAAAAGTAGTTTTTTACCCAATATGACTATAATAGTCTTACAATCCTGAGGTAGTGCGAAGAAAGCAATAAAAAAGTATTCAAACATAACTTCTAAACAACAAATGCAAAATGGCTAATAATGCCTAGAGATATGTATTTTGGTTAGTTGTACTAGAAAAATGATCTTTTGTAAGGTTTGCAAAGACACAAGTTAGTTTTTTTATTCAATTTAACAGTGTAACTGTCATCCTAAATATGAAAGGTTTATATTCATAACTCCAAAACCAAATATGAAATTTGTCTTTAAAAGCCTTTAATATTGAATTTATGTGAGTTTTAGCAGAATCAGGTATTTTGGAAAGAATCACAAATACAAATATTAGATTTTACTGGCCTCATATTGGTCACACTCAAAATGACAGTTTTTGAAACATAACTCCAAAAATACACATGCAAAATGTCTAATAATGCCTGAAGAAATGCATCTTCGAGAGTTTTCCAGAAAAAAAACATTTGGTAAGGTTTGCAAAAACAAAATTTGATTTGTTACTCAATTTGACAGTAATGTACTTAGAATCCTAAGGTAATGCGAAAAAAGCAATAAAAATGAAATCAAACATAATTCCTAATCCAAACGTGCAAAATGTCTAAAAATGCCTGTGATATTGTCTACATGTGAGTTTTACTAAATACAGTTGTTTTTCAATGGTTTGCAAATACAAAAATGAGGTTTTACTCAATATGACTGTATACTGTAACACTCAATATGACAGTTATTTAAACATAACTCCTACACCACACATGAAAAAATGGCTAATGATGCCTGAAATAATGCATCTTTGGGAGTTTTACTCGAAACATATGCTTTTTTAAATCTTGCAAATGCAAAAAGTAGTTTTTTACTCAATATGACTATAATAGTCTTAGAATCCTGAGATAATGCGAAAAAAGCAATACAAATGTATTCAAACATAACTTCTAAACAACACATGCAAAATGGCTAATAATGCCTAGAGATATGTTTTTTTGTTAGTTGTACTAGAAAAATGATCTTTTGTAAGGTTTGCAAAGACACAAGTTAGTTTTTTTATTCAATATAACTGTGTAACTGTCATACTAAATATGAAAGGTTTATAATCATAACTCCAAAACCAAATATGAAATTTGTCTTAAAAAGCCTTTAATATTGAATTTATGTGAGTTTTAGCAGAATCAGGTATTTTGGAAAGAATCACAAATACAAATATTAGATTTTACTGGCCTCATATTGGTCACACTCAAAATGACAGTTTTCGAAACATAACTCCAAAAATACACATGCAAAATGTCTAATAATGCCTGAAGAAATGCATCTTCGAGAGTTTTCCTGAAAAAAAAAATCATTTGGTAAGGTTTGCAAAAACAAAATTTGATTTGTTACTCAATTTGACAGTAATGTACTTAGAATCCTGAGATAATGCGAAAAAAGCAATAAAAATGTATTCAAACATAATTCCTAATCCAAACGTGCAAAATGTCTAAAAATGCCTGTGATATTGAATACATGTGAGTTTTGCTAGATACAGTTGTTTTTCAATGGTTTGCAAATACAAAAATGAGGTTTTACTCAATATGACTGTATACTGTAACACTCTATATGACAGTTATTTAAACATAACTCCTACACCACACATGAAAAACGGCTAATAATGCCTGAAATAATGCATCTTTGGGAGTTTTACTCGAAACGTATGCTTTTTTAAATCTTGCAAATGCAAAAAGTTGTTTTTTACTCAATATGACTATAATAGTCTTACAATCCTGAGGTAATGCGAAAAAAGCAATACAAATGTATTCAAACATAACTTCTAAACAACACATGCAAAATGGCTAACAATGCCTAGAGATATGTTTTTTTGTTAGTTGTACTAGAAAAATGATCTTTTGTAAGGTTTGCAAAGACACAAGTTAGTTTTTTTATTCAATATAACAGTGCAACTGTCATACTAAATATGAAAGGTTTATAATCATAACTCCAAAACCAAATATGAAATTTGTCTTAAAAAGCCTTTAATATTGAATTTTTGTGAGTTTTAGCAAAATCAGGTATTTTGGAAAGAATCACAAATACAAATATTAGATTTTACTGGCCTCATATTGGTCACACTCAAAATGACAGTTTTTGAAACATAACTCCAAAAATACACATGCAACATGTCTAATAATGCCTGAAGAAATGCATCTTCGAGAGTTTTCCTGAAAAAAAAAAAATGGTAAGGTTTGCAAAAACAAAATTTGATTTGTTACTCAATTTGACAGTACTGTACTTAGAATCCTGAGATAATGCGAAAAAAGCAATAAAAATGTATTCAAACATAATTCCTAATCCAAACGTGCAAAATGTCTAAAAATGCCTGTGATATTGAATACATGTGAGTTTTACTAGATACAGTTGTTTTTCAATGGTTTGCAAATACAAAAATGAGGTTTTACTCAATATGACTGTATACTGTAACACTCAATATGACAGTTATTTAAACATAACTCCTACACCACACATGAAAAATAGCTAGTAATGCCTGAAATAATGCATCTTTAGGAGTTTTACTTGAAACATATGCTTTTTAAAATCTTGCAAATGCAAAAAGTAGTTTTTTACTCAATATCACTATAATAGTCTTAGAATCCTGAGATAATGCGAAAAAAGCAATAAAAATGTATCCAAACATAACTTCTAAACAACAAATGCAAAATGGCTAATAATGCCTAGAGATATGTATTTTGGTTAGTTGTACTAGAAAAATGATCTTTTGTAAGGTTTGCAAAGATACAAGTTAGTTTTTTTTTTCAATATAACAATGTAACTGTCATACTAAATATGAAAAGTTTATAATCATAACTCTAAAACCAAATATGACATTTGTCTTAAAAAGCCTTTAATATTGAATTTATGTAAGTTTTAGCAGAATCAGGTATTTTGGAAAGAATCACAAATACAAATATTAGATTTTCCTGGCCTCATATTGGTCACACTCAAAATGACAGTTTTTGAAACATAACTCCAAAAACACACATGCAAAATGTCTAATAATGCCTGAAGAAATGCATCTTCGAGAGTTTTCCTGAAAAAAAAAACATTTGGTAAGGTTTGCAAAAACAAAATTTGATTTGTTACTAAATTTGACAGTAATCTACTTGGAATCCTGAGATAATGCGAAAAAAGCAATAAAAATGTATTCAAACATAATTCCTAATCCAAACGTGCAAAATGTCTAAAAATGCCTGTGATATTGAATAAATGTGAGTTTTACTAGATACAGTTGTTTCTCTATGGTTTGCAAATACAAAAATGAGGTTTTACTCAATATGACTGTATACTGTAACACTCAATATGACAGTTATTGAAACATAACTCCTACACCACACATGAAAAATAGCTAATAATGGCTAAAGTAATGCATCTTTGGGAGTTTTACTTGAAACATATGCTTTTTTAAATCTTGCAAATGCAAAAAGAAGTTTTTTACTCAATATGACTATAATAGTCTTAGAATCCTGGAATAATGTGAAAAAAGCAATAAAAAGGTATTCAAACATAACTTCTAAACAACAAATGCAAAATGGCTAATAATGCCTAGAGATATGTATTTTGGTTAGTTGTACTAGAAAAATGATCTTTTGTAAGGTTTGCAAAGACACAAGTTAGTTTTTTTATTCAATTTAACAGTCATCCTAAATATGAAAGGTTTATAATCATAACTCCAAAACCAAATATGAAATTTGTCTTAAAAAGCCTTTAATATTGAATTTATGTGAGTTTTAGCAGAATCAGGTATTTTGGAAAGAATCACAAATACAAATATTAGATTTTACTGGCCTCATATTGGTCACACTCAAAATGACAGTTTTTGAAACATAACTCCAAAAATACACATGCAAAATGTCTAATAATGCCTGAAGAAATGCATCTTCGAGAGTTTTCCTGAAAAAAAAAACATTTGGTAAGGTTTGAAAAAACAAAATTTGATTTGTTACTCAATTTGACAGTAATGTACTTGGAATCCTGAGATAATGCGAAAAAAGCAATACAAATGTATTCAAACATAATTTCCTAATCCAAACGTGCAAAATGTCTAAAAATGCCTGTGATATTGAATACATGTGAGTTTTACTAGATACAGTTGTTTTTCAATGGTTTGCAAATACAAAAATGAGGTTTTACTCAATATGACTGTATACTGTAACACTCAATATGACATTTATTTAAACATAACTCCTACACCACACATGAAAAATGGCTAATAATGCCTGAAATAATGCATCTTTGGGAGTTTTACTCGAAACATATGCTTTTTTAAATCTTGCAAATGCAAAAAGTAGTTTTTTACTCAATATGACTATAATAGTCTTACAATCCTGAGATAATGCGAAAAAAGCAATAAAAATGTATTCAAACATAACTTCTAAACAACACATGCAAAATGGCTAATAATGCCTAGAGATATGTTTTTTTGTTAGTTGTACTAGAAAAATGATCTTTTGTAGGGTTTGCAAAGACACAAATTAGTTTTTTTATTCAATATAACAGTGTAACTGTCATACTAAATATGAAAGGTTTATAATCATAACTCCAAAACCAAATATGAAATTTGTCTTAAAAAGCCTTTAATATTGAATTATGTGAGTTTTAGCAGAATCGGGTATTTTGGAAAGAATCACAAATACAAATATTAGATTTTACTGGCCTCATATTGGTCACACTCAAAATGACAGTTTTTGAAACATAACTCCAAAAATACACATGCAAAATGTCAAATAATGCCTGAAGAAATGCATCTTCGAGAGTTTTCCAGAAAAAAAAACATTTGGTAAGGTTTGCAAAAACAAAATTTGATGTGTTACTCAATTTGACAGTAATGTACTTAGAATCCTGAGATAATGCGAAAAAAGCAATACAAATGTAGTCCAACATAATTCCTAATCTAAACGTGCAAAATGTCTAAAAATGCCTGTGATATTGAATACATGTGAGTTTTACTATAGTACAGTTGTTTTTCTATGGTTTGCAAATAGAAATTTAGGTTTTACTCAATATGACTGTATACTGTAACACTCAATATGAGAGTTATTTAAACATAACTCCTACACCACACATGAAAAATGGCTAATGATGCCTGAAATAATGCATCTTTGGGAGTTTTACTCGGAACATATGCTTTTTTAAATCTTGCAAATGCAAAAAGTATTTTTTACTCAATATGACTATAATGTTCTTAGAATCCTGAGATAATGCGAAAAAGCAATACAAAAGTTTTCAAACATAACTTTTAAACAACACATGCAAAACGGCTAATAATTCCTAGAGATATGTATCTTTGTTAGTTGTAGTAGAAAAATGATATTTTGTAGGGCTCACTTGGAAAACAAAATCCTATTTGTATGGTTAGTTTTCTCTAAATTTCTACTATAATTTTTCAATTTTCTTAAATAGGTTATAAATCTGTAGAATTGAAGACATTATCTGTAAGTTAAAAAAAAGCCTGTTATTTTAAGTAATATGCCAGTAATGAAAAACTATGTATATTCCTATTTTTTTTACAGAAAAATACCAAATTATATATACATATTATTTTCTGTTTTCTCAAATTACTTTCAATTTCATGTAAAATTACAGTAATTAACTTTAATTAAATATGTAGCTTGTTATATGAAAGTATTTGTTCATACTAACAATCTAACAGTTTTATATGTAATTTTAAGGTAAATCAAATGTTTTCAATATTTATGTGTATTTTCACATTCAAGTCGAAAAATATATGTAGCCTCTTATAAAAGGTGTATGCTCAAACTGTAATATGACGTACATGAAATACTGCAAGAGATTCTTAATCAACAGTCAACAGCCGTACAGATCATACTGACGGTGGCCGTACAAACAACTTTAACAATGTTACAAATATGCGCCACACTGTGGAGCCACATCAATCAAGACTGACAAACACATTTCAGGAGAACATCGTCACCGTAACACAACATTAACACAACAGAAACAATTCCTAGAATTCCATGTGTTACAATATACACCCCCACCACCTAACCCCGCCCAGCTCAACCAACGCACGGAGGGGGGCGGTGATGTTTTGGGGCACGGGGTTGGGTGGTAGCGGGATTGTAGCCCGGAAGAGTCAGCGCTGCTTGGGCTTCTCGGTATTTGTTATGTTGTTTTTATGTTTTATTACAGTGAGGATGTTTTCCTGAAATGTGTTTATCATTCTTGTTCGATGTGGGTTCACAGTGTGGTGCATATTTGTAACAGTGTTAAAGTTGTTTGTACAGCCACCGTCAGTGTGACCTGTGTGGCTGTTGACCAAGTATATTTTGCAGTCACTTTTCAAATGAACGACGAAACCGTGCTCATCACATGCCTCAATTGGCACGCTGATGATTTGATGAATGAGCGTTCAATAAAACCCACCACGGTATTACGTGTCATATTCGCCCGGCCAAATTTTGAGTCAACCCTACATGAGGGTCAGTGAAATTCTCGTGGTGAAATGATAGGAATGGTAAGTATGTCGCTAGGGTGGGATAGCCATTCATGCAAGGTTAACCCACTTTGTATCAATTTCCTGCATCCAGTGGCCCCCCGCTAAAGTCAATGAGACACCCCTGATCCAACAATTCAGAAAAAATCTGTTAAACAATGGTATTTTTCTGTGGAATCGCCAGCATTGTCACTTCACTAAAGGTGGTTGATCGTAATAATTTGGAAAAACTCTTTAGAATAAAGATATTTTTCTGCAGAACTGTTTGCATCGTCACTTTATTAAAGGTGGTTGATCTTAATAATTTAGTAAAAATCTGTAAAATTACGATATTTCACCCCAAAAAGTTTCATGAAAATTTCTGTAAATATAATATTTTTGATCATTATTTGGTTTACAATGTTTTACTTTAGTTTTATGGTTTTTGTTTGGCAGCCGTCGCTGCCAGTAAATGACCGTTTTTTTACAAAATTTATTTTTACAGTGTTTGCAAAGATAAAAGTTAGTTTTTTGTATTCAATATAACAGTAAAACTGTCGTACTAAATATGAAAGGTTAATAAACATAACTCCAAAACCAAACATGAAATCCGTCTAAAAAAGCGTGTAATATTGACTTTATGTGAGTTTTACCTGAATTAGGTATTTTGGAAAGGTTCACAAATACAAAAATTTGGTTTTACTGGCCTCACATTGGTGACACTCAATAAGACAGTTTTTGAACCCTATCTCCAAAAATACACATGCAAAATTACAAAAAAATGCCTGAAGAAATGTATCTTTGTGAGTTTTACTGGATAAAAAAAAACATTTTGTAAGGGTTGCAAAAACAAAAAGAAATGTTTTGTAATGTTAATGTAATTTTAAGGTAAATTATTTTTTTTTAATATTTATGTGTATTTTCACATTCAATGAGAAAAATATATGTAGCCTCTTATAAAAGGTTTATGCTCAAACTATCCATCCATCCATTTTCTACCGCTTATTCCCTTTTGGGGTCGCGGGGGGCGCTGGCGCCTATCTCAGCTACAATCGGGCGGAAGGCGGGGTACACCCTGGACAAGTCGCCACCTCATCGCAGGGCCAACACAGATAGACAGACAACATTCACACTCACATTCACACACTAGGGCCAATTTAGTGTTGCCAATCAACCTATCCCCAGGTGCATGTCTTTGGAAGTGGGAGGAAGCCGGAGTACCCGGAGGGAACCCACGCATTCACGGGGAGAACATGCAAACTCCACACAGAAAGATCCCGAGCCTGGATTTGAACCCAGGACTGCAGGACCTTCGTATTGTGAGGCAGACGCACTAACCCCTCTGCCACCGTGAAGCCCGCTCAAACTAACATTTACATTTTTTTCCCTGTAATATGACATACATGAGTGACTGCAAGACATACTTAATCAACAGTCAATAGCCTTACAGATCACACTGACGGTGGCCGTACAAACAACTTTAACAATGTTACAAATATGCGCCACATTGTGGAGCCACATCAAACAAGAATGACAAACACATTTCAGGAAAACATCTTCACCGTAACACAACATTAACACAACAGAAACAATACCCAGTATTCCATGTGTTACAATGTACACCCCCACCACCTAACCCCGCCCAGCTCAACCAACGCACGGAGGGGGGCGGTGATGTTTTGGGGCGCGGGGTTGGGTGGTAGCAGGGGTGTAGCCCGGAAGAGTCAGCGCTGCATGGGCTTGTGGGTATTTGTTATGTTATGTTGTTTTTATGTTTTGTTACAGTGAGGATGTTTTCCTGAAATGTGTTTATCATTCTTGTTCGATGTGGATTCACAGTGTGGTGCATATTTGTAACAGTGTTAAAGTTGTTTGTACAGCCACCAGCAGTGTGACCTGTGTGGCTGTTGACCAAGTATGTCTTGCAGTCACTATCACATGCATGACAATACCGTGCACATCACACTCATCAGTAGGCATGCTAATGATTTGGTGAATGAGTGTATAAAAAGTCACCCGGCCAGACTTTGGGTCAATCCTACATGAGGGTCAGTAAAATTCTCACAGTGAAATGGTAGGATCAGTAAGTATGTTGCTAGGGTGGGGTAGCCATTCATGCAAGGTGAATCCACTTTGCATTAAGTTCCTGCATCCAATGGCCCCCCACTAAAGTCAATGAGCCACCCCTGATCCTAACTATTCAGAAAAAATCTGTAAAACAATGGTATTTTTCTGAGGAACCGCCAGCATTGTCACTTCACTAAAGGTGGTTGATCGTAATAATTTGGAAAAACTCTTTAGAATAAAGGTATTTTTCTGCAGAACTGTTTGCATCGTCACTTTATTAAAGGTGGTTGATCTTAATAATTTAGTAAAAATCTGTAAAATTATGATATTTCACCCCGAAATGTTTCATGAAAATATCTGTAAATATAATATTTTTGATCATTATTTGGTTTACAATGTTTTACTTTAGTTTTATGGTTTTTGTTTGGCAGCCGTAGCTGCCAGTAAATGACCGTTTTTTTACAAAATTGATTTCTACAGTGTTTGCAAAGATAAAAGTTAGGTTTTTTTATTCAATATAACAGTAAAACTGTCATACTAAATATAAAAGGTTAATAAACATAACTCCAAAACCAAACATGAAATCTGTCTAAAAAAGCCCGTAATGTTGACTTTATGTGAGTTTTACCTGAATTAAGTATTTTGGAAAGGTTCACAAATACAAAAATTTTGTTTTACTTGCCTCACATTGGTCACACTCAATAAGACAGTTTTTGAACCCTATCTCCAAAAATACACATGCAAAATTACAAAAAAATGCCTGAAGAAATGTATCTTTGTGAGTTTTACTGGATAAAAAAACATTTTGTAAGGGTTGCAAAAACAAAAATAAATATTTTACCCAATTTGACAGTAATGTACTTAAAATCCTGAGATAATGCAAAAAGAGCAATAAAAATGTATTCCAACATAATTCCTAATCCAAACGAGCAAAATGTCTAAAAATGCCTGTGATATTGAATCCATGTGAGTTTTACTAGATACAGTTGATTTTCTATGGTTTGCAAAATCAAAAATTAGGTTTTACTCAATATGACTGTATACTGTAACACTCAATATGACAGTTATTTAAACATAACTCCTACACCACACATGGCTAATAATGCCTGAAATAATGCATCTTTGGGAGTTTTACTCGAAACGATTGCTTTTTTAAATCTTTGCAATGCAAAAAATTGTTGTTTTATTCAATATGACAATAATGTTCTTGGAATCCTGAGATAATGCGAAAAAAGCAATAAAAATGTATTCAAACATAACTTCTAAACAACACATGCAAAATGGCTAATGATAGCTAGAGATATGTTTTTTTTGTTAGTTGTACTAGAAAAATTATCTTTTGTAAGGTTTGCAAAGACACAAGTTAGTTTTTTATTCAATATAACAGTGTTACTGTCATACTAAATATGAAAGGTTTATAATCATAACTCCAAAACCAAATATGAAATTTGTCTTAAAAAGCCTTTAATATTGAATTTATGTGAGTTTTAGCAGAATCAGGTATTTTGGAAAGAATCACAAATACAAATATTAGATTTTACTGGCCTCATATTGGTCACACTCAAAATGACAGTTTTTGAAACATAACTCCAAAAATACACATGCAAAAGGTCTAATAATGCCTGAAGAAATGCATCTTCAAGAGTTTTCCTGAAAAAAAAAACATCTGGTAAGGTTTGCAAAAACAAAATTTGATTTGTTACTCAATTTGACAGTAATGTACTTAGAATCCTGAGATAATGCGAAAAAAGCAATAAAAATGTATTCAAACATAATTCCTAATCCAAACGTGCAAAATGTCTAAAAATGCCTAGGGATATGTATTTTTGTTAGTTGTACTAGAAAAATGATCTTTTGTAAGGTTTGCAAAGACACAAGTTAGTTTTTTTATTCAATATAACAGTGTAACTGTCATACTAAATATGAAAGGTTTATAATCATAACTCCAAAACCAAATATGAAATTTGTCTTAAAAAGCCTTTAATATTGAATTTATGTGAGTTTTAGCAGAATCAGGTATTTTGGAAAGAATCACAAATACAAATATTAGATTTTACTGGCCTCATATTGGTCACACTCAAAATGACAGTTTTTGAAACATAACTCCAAAAATACACATGCAAAATGTCTAATAATGCCTGAAGAAATGCATCTTCGAGTTTTCCTGAAAAAAAAAAACATTTGGTAAGGTTTGCAAAAACAAATTGGATTTTTACTCAATTTGACAGTAATGTACTTAGAATCCTGAGATAATGCGAAAAAAGCAATAAAAATGTATTCAAACATAACTTCTAAACAACACATGCAAAATGTCTAAAAATGCCTGTGATATTGAAAACATGTGAGTTGTACTAGATACAGTTGTTTTTCAATGGTTTGCAAATACAAAAATGAGGTTTTACTCAATATGACTGTATACTGTAACACTCAATATGACAGTTATTTAAACATAACTCCTACACCACACATGAAAAATGGTTAATAATGCCTGAAATAATGCATCTTTGGGAGTTTTACTCGAAACATATGCTTTTTTAAATCTTGCAAATGCAAAAAGTAGTTTTTTACTCATTATGACTATAATAGTCTTAGAATCCTGAGATAATGCGAAAAAAGCAATAAAAATGTATTCAAACATAACTTCTAAACAACACATGCAAAATGGCTAATAATGCCTAGGGATATGTATTTTTGTTAGTTGTACTAGAAAAATGATCTTTTGTAAGGTTTGCAAGGACACAAGTAAGTTTTTTTTTTCAATATAACAGTGTAACTGTCATACTAAATATGAAAGGTTTATAATCATAACTCCAAAACCAAATATGACATTTGTCTTAAAAAGCCTTTAATATTGAATTTATGTAAGTTTTAGCAGAATCAGGTATTTTGGAAAGAATCACAAATACAAATATTAGGTTTTACTGGCCTTATATTGGTCACACTCAAAATGACAGTTTTTGAAACATAACTCCAAATATACACATGCAAAATGTCTAATAATGCCTGAAGAAATGCATCTTCGAGAGTTTTCCAGAAAAAAAAAAAATTGGTAAGGTTTGCAAAAACAAAATTTGATTTGTTACTCAATTTGACAGTACTATACTTAGAATCCTGAGATAATGCGAAAAAAAGCATTAAAAATGTATTCAAAAATAATTCCTAATCCAAACGTGCAAAATATCTAAAAATGCCTGTGATATTGAATACATGTGAGTTTTACTAGATACAGTTGTTTTTCAATGGTTTGCAAATACAAAAATGAGGTTTTACTCAATATGACTGTATACTGTAACACTCAATATGACAGTTATTTAAACATAACTCCTACACCACACATGAAAAATGGCTAATAATGCATGAAATAATGCATCTTTGGGAGTTTTACTCGAAACATATGCTTTTTTAAATCTTGCAAATGCAAAAAGTAGTTTTTTACTCAATATGACTATAATAGTCTTAGAATCCTGAGATAATGCGAAAAAAGCAATAAAAATGTATTCAAACATAACTTCTAAACAACACATGCAAAATGGCTAATAATGCCTAGAGATATGTATTTTGGTTAGTTGTACTAGAAAAAAGATATTTTGTAAGGTTTGCAAAGACACAAGTTAGTTTTTTTTTTCAATATAACAATATAACTGTCATACTAAATATGAAAGGTTTATAATCATAACTCCAAAACCAAATATGAAATTTGTCTTTAAAAGCCTTTAATATTGAATTTATGATGAGTTTTAGCAGAATCAGGTATTTTGGAAAGAATCACAAATACAAATATTAGATTTTACTGGCCTCATATTGGTCACACTCAAAATGACAGTTTTTGAAACATAACTCCAAAAATACACATGCAAAATGTCTAATAATGCCTGAAGAAATGCATCTTCGAGAGTTTTCCTGAAAAAAAAAACATTTGGTAAGGTTTGCAAAAACAAAATTTGATTTTTACTCAATTTGACAGTAATGTACTTAGAATCCTGAGATAATGCGAAAAAAGCAATAATAATGTATTCAAACATAACTTCTAAACAACACATGAAAAATTTCTAAAAATACCTGTGATATTGAATACATGTGAGTTTTACTAGATACAGTTGTTTTTCAATGGTTTGCAAATACAAAAATGAGGTTTTACTCAATATGACTGTATACTGTAACACTCAATATGACAGTTATTTAAACATAACTCCTACACCACACATGAAAAATGGCTAATAATGCCTGAAATAATGCATCTTTGGGAGTTTTACTCGAAACATATGCTTTTTTAAATCTTGCAAATGCAAAAAGTTGTTTTTTTACTCAATATGACTATAATAGTCTTAGAATCCTGAGATAATGCAAAAAAAGCAATAAAAATGTATTCAAACATAACTTCTAAACAACAAATGCAAAATGGCTAATAATGCCTAGAGATATGTATTTTGGTTAGTTGTACTAGAAAAATGATCTTTTGTAAGGTTTGCAAAGACACAAGTTAGTTGTTTTTATTCAATATAACAGTGTAACTGTCATACTAAATATGAAAGGTTTATAATCATAACTCCAAAACCAAATATGAAATGTGTCTTAAAAAGCCTTTAATATAAAATTTTTGTGAGTTTTAGCAGAATCAGGTATTTTGGAAAGAATCACAAATACAAATATTAGATTTTACTGGCCTCATATTGGTCACACTCAAAATGACAGTTTTTGAAACATAACTCCAAAAATACACATGCAAAATGTCTAATAATGCCTGAAGAAATGCATCTTCGAGAGTTTTCCAGAAAAAAAAAATTTGGTAAGGTTTGCAAAAACAAAATTTGATTTGTTACTCAATTTGACAGTACTATTCATTAGAATCCTGAGATAATGCGAAAAAAGCAATAAAAATGTATTCAAACATAATTCCTAATCCAAACGTGCAAAATGTCTAAAAATGTCTGTGATATTGAATACATGTGAGTTTTACCAGATACAGTTGTTTTTCAATGGTTTGCAAATACAAAAATGAGGTTTTACTCAATATGACTGTATACTGTAACACTCAATATGACAGTTATTTAAACATAACTCCTACACCACACATGAAAAATGGCTAATAATGCCTGAAATAATGCATCTTTGGGAGTTTTACTCGAAACATATGCTTTTTTAAATCTTGCAAATGCAAAAAGTAGTTTTTTTACTCAATATGACTATAATAGTCTTAGAATCCTGAGATAATGCGAAAAAAGCAAAAAAAATGTATTCAAACATAACTTCTAAACAACACATGCAAAATGGCTAATAATGCCTAGAGATATGTTTTTTTGATAGTTGTACTAGAAAAATTATCTTTTGTAAGGTTTGCAAAGACACAAGTTAGTTTTTTTATCCAATATAACAGTGTAACTGTCATACTAAATATGAAAGGTTTATAATCATAACTCCAAAACCAAATATGAAATTTGTCTTAAAAAAAACTCTAATATTGAATTTATGTGAGTTTTAGCAGAATCAGGTATTTTGGAAAGAATCACAAATACAAATATTAGATTTTACTGGCCTCATATTGGTCACACTCAAAATGACAGTTTTTGAAACATAACTCCAAAAATACACATGCAAAATGTCTAATAATGCCCGAAGAAAAGTATCTTCGAGAGTTTTCCAGAAAAAAAACATTTGGTAAGGTTTGCAAAAATAAAATTTGATTTGTTACTCAATTTGACAGTAATGTACTTAGAATCCTGAGATAATGCGAAAAAAGCAATAAAAATGTATTCAAACATATTTCCTAATACAAACGTGCAAAATGTCTAAAAATGCCTGTGATATTGAATACATGTGAGTTTTACTAGATACAGTTGTTTTTCTATGGTTTGCAAATACAAAAATGAGGTTTTACTCAATATGACTGTATACTGTAACACTCAATATGACAGTTATTTAAACATAACTCCTACACCACACATGAAAATGGCTAATAATGCCTGAAATAATGCATCTTTGGGAGTTTTACTCGAAACATATGCTTTTTTAAATCTTGCAAATGCAAAAAGTTGTTTTTTTACTCAATATGACTATAATAGTCTTAGAATCCTGAGATAATGCGAAAAAAGCAATAAAAATGTATTCAAACATAACTTCTAAACAACACATGCAAAATGGCTAATAATGCCTAGAGATATGTTTTTTTGTTAGTTGTACTAGAAACATGATCTTTTGTAAGGTTTGCAAAGACACAAGTTAGTTTTTTTATTCAATTTAACTGTGTAACTCTCATCCTAAATATGAAAGGTTTATAATCATAACTCCAAAACCAAATATGAAATGTGTCTTAAAAAGCCTTTAATATTGAATTTATGTGAGTTTTAGCAGAATAAGGTATTTTGGAAAGAATCACAAATACAAATATTAGATTTTACTGGCCTCATATTGGTCACACTCAAAATGACAGTTTTTGAAACATAACTCCAAAAATACACATGCAAAATGTCTAATAATGCCTGAAGAAATGCATCTTCGAGAGTTTTCCAGAAAAAAAACATTTGGTAAGGTTTGCAAAAAAAAAAATTGATTTGTTAGTCAATTTGACAGTAATGTACTTAGAATCCTGAGATAATGCGAAAAAAGCAATAAAAATGTATTCAAACATAATTCCTAATCCAAACGTGCAAAATGTCTAAAAATGCCTGTGATATTGAATACATGTGAGTTTCACTAGATACAGTTGTTTTTCAATGGTTTGCAAATACAAAAATGAGGTTTTACTCAATATGACTGTATACTGTAACACTCAATATGATAGTTATTCAAACATAACTCCTACACCACACATGAAAAATGGCTAATAATGCCTGAAATAATGCATCTTTGGGAGTTTTACTCGAAACATATGCTTTTTTAAATCTTGCAAATGCAAAAAGTATTTTTTTACTCAATATGACACTAATGTTCTTAGAATCCTGAGATAATGCGAAAAAAACAATAAAAATGTATTCAAACATAACTTCTAAACAACACATGCAAAATGGCTAATAATGCCTAGAGATATGTTTTTTTGTTAGTTGTACTAGAAACATGATCTTTTGTAAGGTTTGCAAAGACACAAGTTAGTTTTTTTATTCAATATAACAGTGTAACTGTCATCCTAAATATGAAAGGTTTATAATCATAACTCCAAAACCAAATATGAAATTTGTCTTAAAAAGCCTTTGATATTGAATTTATGTGAGTTTTAGCAGAATCAGGTATTTTGGAAAGAATCACATATACAAATATTAGATTTTACTGGCCTCATATTGGTCACACTCAAAATGACAGTTTTTGAAACATAACTCCAAAAATACACATGCAAAATGTCTAATAATGCCTGAAGAAATGCATCTTCGAGAGTTTTCCAGAAAAAAAAACATTTGGTAAGGTTTGCAAAAACAAAATTTGATTTGTTACTCAATTTGACAGTAATGTACTTAGAATCCTGAGATAATGCGAAAAAAGCAATAAAAATGTATTCAAACATAATTCCTAATCCAAACGTGCAAAATGTCTAAAAAGGCCTGTGATATTGAATACATGTGAGTTTTACTAGATACAGTTGTTTTTAAATGGTTTGCAAATACAAAAATGAGGTTTCACTCAATATGACTGTATACTGTAACACTCAATATGACAGTTATTTAAACATAACTCCTACACCACACATGAAAAATAGCTAGTAATGCCTGAAATAATGCTTCTTTGGGAGTTTTACTTGAAACATATGCTTTTTTAAATCTTGCAAATGCAAAAAGTAGTTTTTTTACTCAATATGACTATAATAGTCTTACAATCCTGAGGTAATGCGAAAAAAGCACTAAAAATGTATTCAAACATAACTTCTAAACAACACATGCAAAATGGCTAATAATGCCTAGAGATATGTTTTTTTGTTAGTTGTACTAGAAAAAAATGATCTTTTGTAAGGTTTGCAAAGACACAAGTTAGTTTTTTTATTCAATATAACAGTGCAACTGTCATACTAAATATGAAAGGTTTATAATCATAACTCCAAAACCAAATATGAAATTTGTCTTAAAAAGCCTTTAATATTGAATTTATGTGAGTTTTAGCAAAATCAGGTATTTTGGAAAGAATCACAAATACAAATATTAGATTTTACTGGCCTCATATTGGTCACACTCAAAATGACAGTTTTTGAAACATAACTCCAAAAATATACATGCAAAATGTCTAATAATGCCTGAAGAAATGCATCTTCGAGAGTCTTCCAGAAAAAAAAACATTTGGTAAGGTTTAGAAAAAAAAAAAAAATTTGTTACTCAATTTGACAGCAATGTACTTAGAATCCTGATATAATGCGAAAAAAGCAATAAAAATGTATTCAAACATAATTCCTAATTCAAACGTGCAAAATGTCTAAAAATGCCTGTGATATTGAATACATGTGAGTTTTACTAGATACAGTTGTTTTTCAATGGTTTGCAAATACAAAAATGAGGTTTTACTCAATATGACTGTATACTGTAACACTCAATATGACAGTTATTTAAACATAACTCCTACACCACACATGAAAAATGGCTAATAATGCCTGAAATAATGCATCTTTGGGAGTTTTACTCGAAACATATGCTTTTTTGAATCTTGCAAATGCAAAAAGTAGTTTTTTACTCAATATGACTATAATAGTCTTAGAATCCTGAGATAATGCGAAAAAAGCAATAAAAATGTATTCAAACATAACTTCTAAACAACACATGCAAAAGGGCTAATAATGCCTAGAGATATGTATTTTGGTTAGTTGTACTAGAAAAATTATCTTTTGTAAGGTTTGCAAAGACACAAGTTAGTTTTTTTATTCAATATAACAGTGCAACTGTCATACTAAATATGAAAGGTTTATAATCGTAACTCCAAAACCAAATATGAAATTTGTCTTAAAAAGCCTTTAATATTGAATTTATGTGAGTTTTAGCAGAATCAGGTATTTTGGAAAGAATCACAAATACAAATATTAGATTTTACTGGCCTCATATTGGTCACACTCAAAATGACGGTTTTTGAAACATAACTCCAAAAATACACATGCAAAATGTCTAATAATGCCTGAAGAAATGCATCTTCGAGAGTTTTCCTGAAAAAAAAAAACATTTGGTAAGGTTTGCAAAAACAAAATTTGATTTGTTACTCAATTTGACAGTAATGTACTTGGAATCCTGAGATAATGCGAAAAAAGCAATAAAAATGTATTCAAACATAATTCCTAATCCAAACGTGCAAAATGTCTAAAAATGCCTGTGATATTGAATACATGTGAGTTTTACTAGATACAGTTGTTTTTCAATGGTTTGCAAATACAAAAATGAGGTTTTACTCAATGTAACTGTATACTGTAACACTCAATATGACAGTTATTTAAACATAACTCCTACACCACACATGAAAAACGGCTAATAATGCCTGAAATAATGCATCTTTGGGAGTTTTACTCGAAACATATGCTTTTTTAAATCTTGCAAATGCAAAAAGTAGTTTTTTACTCAATATGACTATTATAGTCTTAGAATCCTGAGATAATGAGAAAAAAGCAATAAAAATGCATTCAAACATAACTTCTAAACAACACATGCAAAATGGCTAATAATGCCTAGAGATATGTTTTTTTGTTAGTTGTACTAGAAAAATGATCTTTTGTAAGTTTTGCAAAGACACAAGTTAGTTTTTTTATTCAATATAACAGTGTAACTGTCATACTAAATATGAAAGTTTATAATCATAACTCCAAAACCAAATATGACATTTGTCTTAAAAAGCCTTTAATATTGAATTTATGTAAGTTTTAGCAGAATCAGGTATTTTGGAAAGAATCACAAATACAAATATTAGGTTTTACTGGCCTCATATTGGTCACACTCAAAATGACAGTTTTTGAAACATAACTCCAAAAAAACACATGCAAAATGTCTAATAATGCCTGAAGAAATGCATCTTCGAGAGTTTTCCAGAAAAAAAAAAATTATCTGGTAAGGTTTGCAAAAAAATAATTTGATTTGTTACTCAATTTGACAGTAATGTACTTAGAATCCTGAGATAATGCGAAAAAAGCAATAAAAATGTATTCAAACATAATTCCTAATCCAAACGTGCAAAATGTCTAAAAATGCCTGTGATATTGAATACATGTGAGTTTTACTAGATACAGTTGTTTTTCTATGGTTTGCAAACACAAAAATGAGGTGTTACTCAATATGACTGTATACTGTAACACTCAATATGACAGTTATTTAAACATAACTCCTACACCACACATGAAAAATGGCTAATAATGCCTGAAATAATGCATCTTTGGGAGTTTTACTCGAAACATATGCCTTTTTAAATCTTGCAAATGCAAAAAGTAGTTTTTTTACTCAATATGACTATAATAGTCTTAGAATCCTGAGATAATGCGAAAAAAGCAATAAAAATGTATTCAAACATAACTTCTAAACAACACATGCAAAATGGCTAATAATGCCTAGAGATATGTTTTTTTGTTAGTTGTACTAGAAACATGATCTTTTGTAAGGTTTGCAAAGACACAAGTTAGTTTTTATATTCAATTTAACAGTGTAACTGTCATCCTAAATATGAAAGGTTTATAATCATAACTCCAAAACCAAATATGAAATTTGTCTTAAAAAGCCTTTAATATTGAATTTATGTGAGTTTTAGCAGAATAAGGTATTTTGGAAAGAATCACAAATACAAATATTAGATTTTACTGGCCTCATATTGGTCACACTCAAAATGACAGTTTTTGAAACATAACTCCAAAAATACACATGCAAAATGTCTAATAATGCCCGAAGAAAAGCATCTTCGAGAGTTTTCCAGAAAAAAAACATTTGGTAAGGTTTGCAAAAACTAAATTTGATTTGTTACTCAATTTGACAGTAATGTACTTAGAATCCTGAGATAATGCGAAAAAAGCAATACAAATGTATTCAAACATAATTCCTAATCCAAACGTGCAAAATGTCTAAAAATGCCTGTGATATTGAATACATGTGAGTTTTACTAGATACAGTTGTTTTTCAATGGTTTGCAAATACAAAAATGAGGTTTTACTCAATATGACTGTATACTGTAACACTCAATATGACAGTTATTCAAACATAACTCCTACACCACACATGAAAAATGGCTAATAATGCCTGAAATAATGCATCTTTGGGAGTTTTACTCGAAACATATGCTTTTTTAAATCTTGCAAATGCAAAAAGTATTTTTTTACTCAATATGACACTAATGTTCTTAGAATCCTGAGATAATGCGAAAAAAACAATAAAAATGTATTCAAACATAACTTCTAAACAACACATGCAAAATGGCTAATAATGCCTAGAGATATGTTTTTTTGTTAGTTGTACTAGAAACATGATCTTTTGTAAGGTTTGCAAAGACACAAGTTAGTTTTTTTATTCAATATAACAGTGTAACTGTCATCCTAAATATGAAAGGTTTATAATCATAACTCCAAAACCAAATATGAAATTTGTCTTAAAAAGCCTTTGATATTGAATTTATGTGAGTTTTAGCAGAATCAGGTATTTTGGAAAGAATCACATATACAAATATTAGATTTTACTGGCCTCATATTGGTCACACTCAAAATGACAGTTTTTGAAACATAACTCCAAAAATACACATGCAAAATGTCTAATAATGCCTGAAGAAATGCATCTTCGAGAGTTTTCCAGAAAAAAAAACATTTGGTAAGGTTTGCAAAAACAAAATTTGATTTGTTACTCAATTTGACAGTAATGTACTTAGAATCCTGAGATAATGCGAAAAAAGCAATAAAAATGTATTCAAACATAATTCCTAATCCAAACGTGCAAAATGTCTAAAAAGGCCTGTGATATTGAATACATGTGAGTTTTACTAGATACAGTTGTTTTTAAATGGTTTGCAAATACAAAAATGAGGTTTCACTCAATATGACTGTATACTGTAACACTCAATATGACAGTTATTTAAACATAACTCCTACACCACACATGAAAAATAGCTAGTAATGCCTGAAATAATGCTTCTTTGGGAGTTTTACTTGAAACATATGCTTTTTTAAATCTTGCAAATGCAAAAAGTAGTTTTTTTACTCAATATGACTATAATAGTCTTACAATCCTGAGGTAATGCGAAAAAAGCACTAAAAATGTATTCAAACATAACTTCTAAACAACACATGCAAAATGGCTAATAATGCCTAGAGATATGTTTTTTTGTTAGTTGTACTAGAAAAAAATGATCTTTTGTAAGGTTTGCAAAGACACAAGTTAGTTTTTTTATTCAATATAACAGTGCAACTGTCATACTAAATATGAAAGGTTTATAATCATAACTCCAAAACCAAATATGAAATTTGTCTTAAAAAGCCTTTAATATTGAATTTATGTGAGTTTTAGCAAAATCAGGTATTTTGGAAAGAATCACAAATACAAATATTAGATTTTACTGGCCTCATATTGGTCACACTCAAAATGACAGTTTTTGAAACATAACTCCAAAAATATACATGCAAAATGTCTAATAATGCCTGAAGAAATGCATCTTCGAGAGTCTTCCAGAAAAAAAAACATTTGGTAAGGTTTAGAAAAAAAAAAAAAATTTGTTACTCAATTTGACAGCAATGTACTTAGAATCCTGATATAATGCGAAAAAAGCAATAAAAATGTATTCAAACATAATTCCTAATTCAAACGTGCAAAATGTCTAAAAATGCCTGTGATATTGAATACATGTGAGTTTTACTAGATACAGTTGTTTTTCAATGGTTTGCAAATACAAAAATGAGGTTTTACTCAATATGACTGTATACTGTAACACTCAATATGACAGTTATTTAAACATAACTCCTACACCACACATGAAAAATGGCTAATAATGCCTGAAATAATGCATCTTTGGGAGTTTTACTCGAAACATATGCTTTTTTGAATCTTGCAAATGCAAAAAGTAGTTTTTTACTCAATATGACTATAATAGTCTTAGAATCCTGAGATAATGCGAAAAAAGCAATAAAAATGTATTCAAACATAACTTCTAAACAACACATGCAAAAGGGCTAATAATGCCTAGAGATATGTATTTTGGTTAGTTGTACTAGAAAAATTATCTTTTGTAAGGTTTGCAAAGACACAAGTTAGTTTTTTTATTCAATATAACAGTGCAACTGTCATACTAAATATGAAAGGTTTATAATCGTAACTCCAAAACCAAATATGAAATTTGTCTTAAAAAGCCTTTAATATTGAATTTATGTGAGTTTTAGCAGAATCAGGTATTTTGGAAAGAATCACAAATACAAATATTAGATTTTACTGGCCTCATATTGGTCACACTCAAAATGACAGTTTTTGAAACATAACTCCAAAAATACACATGCAAAATGTCTAATAATGCCTGAAGAAATGCATCTTCGAGAGTTTTCCGGAAAAAAAACATTTGGTAAGGTTTGCAAAAAAAAAATTTGATTTGTTAGTCAATTTGAAAGTAATGTACTTAGAATCCTGAGATAATGCGAAAAAAGCAATAAAAATGTATTCAAACATAATTCCTAATCCAAACGTGCAAAATGTCTAAAAATGCCTGTGATATTGAATACATGTGAGTTTTACTAGATACAGTTGTTTTTCAATGGTTTGCAAATACAAAAATGAGGTTTTACTCAACGTAACTGTATACTGTAACACTCAATATGACAGTTATTTAAACATAACTCCTACACCACACATGAAAAACGGCTAATAATGCCTGAAATAATGCATCTTTGGGAGTTTTACTCGAAACATATGCTTTTTTAAATCTTGCAAATGCAAAAAGTAGTTTTTTACTCAATATGACTATTATAGTCTTAGAATCCTGAGATAATGAGAAAAAAGCAATAAAAATGCATTCAAACATAACTTCTAAACAACACATGCAAAATGGCTAATAATGCCTAGAGATATGTTTTTTTGTTAGTTGTACTAGAAAAATGATCTTTTGTAAGTTTTGCAAAGACACAAGTTAGTTTTTTTATTCAATATAACAGTGTAACTGTCATACTAAATATGAAAGTTTATAATCATAACTCCAAAACCAAATATGACATTTGTCTTAAAAAGCCTTTAATATTGAATTTATGTAAGTTTTAGCAGAATCAGGTATTTTGGAAAGAATCACAAATACAAATATTAGGTTTTACTGGCCTCATATTGGTCACACTCAAAATGACAGTTTTTGAAACATAACTCCAAAAAAACACATGCAAAATGTCTAATAATGCCTGAAGAAATGCATCTTCGAGAGTTTTCCAGAAAAAAAAAAATTATCTGGTAAGGTTTGCAAAAAAATAATTTGATTTGTTACTCAATTTGACAGTAATGTACTTAGAATCCTGAGATAATGCGAAAAAAGCAATAAAAATGTATTCAAACATAATTCCTAATCCAAACGTGCAAAATGTCTAAAAATGCCTGTGATATTGAATACATGTGAGTTTTACTAGATACAGTTGTTTTTCTATGGTTTGCAAACACAAAAATGAGGTGTTACTCAATATGACTGTATACTGTAACACTCAATATGACAGTTATTTAAACATAACTCCTACACCACACATGAAAAATGGCTAATAATGCCTGAAATAATGCATCTTTGGGAGTTTTACTCGAAACATATGCCTTTTTAAATCTTGCAAATGCAAAAAGTAGTTTTTTTACTCAATATGACTATAATAGTCTTAGAATCCTGAGATAATGCGAAAAAAGCAATAAAAATGTATTCAAACATAACTTCTAAACAACACATGCAAAATGGCTAATAATGCCTAGAGATATGTTTTTTTGTTAGTTGTACTAGAAACATGATCTTTTGTAAGGTTTGCAAAGACACAAGTTAGTTTTTTTATTCAATATAACAGTGTAACTGTCATCCTAAATATGAAAGGTTTATAATCATAACTCCAAAACCAAATATGAAATTTGTCTTAAAAAGCCTTTGATATTGAATTTATGTGAGTTTTAGCAGAATCAGGTATTTTGGAAAGAATCACATATACAAATATTAGATTTTACTGGCCTCATATTGGTCACACTCAAAATGACAGTTTTTGAAACATAACTCCAAAAATACACATGCAAAATGTCTAATAATGCCTGAAGAAATGCATCTTCGAGAGTTTTCCAGAAAAAAAAACATTTGGTAAGGTTTGCAAAAACAAAATTTGATTTGTTACTCAATTTGACAGTAATGTACTTAGAATCCTGAGATAATGCGAAAAAAGCAATAAAAATGTATTCAAACATAATTCCTAATCCAAACGTGCAAAATGTCTAAAAAGGCCTGTGATATTGAATACATGTGAGTTTTACTAGATACAGTTGTTTTTAAATGGTTTGCAAATACAAAAATGAGGTTTCACTCAATATGACTGTATACTGTAACACTCAATATGACAGTTATTTAAACATAACTCCTACACCACACATGAAAAATAGCTAGTAATGCCTGAAATAATGCTTCTTTGGGAGTTTTACTTGAAACATATGCTTTTTTAAATCTTGCAAATGCAAAAAGTAGTTTTTTTACTCAATATGACTATAATAGTCTTACAATCCTGAGGTAATGCGAAAAAAGCACTAAAAATGTATTCAAACATAACTTCTAAACAACACATGCAAAATGGCTAATAATGCCTAGAGATATGTTTTTTTGTTAGTTGTACTAGAAAAAAATGATCTTTTGTAAGTTTTGCAAAGACACAAGTTAGTTTTTTTATTCAATATAACAGTGTAACTGTCATACTAAATATGAAAGTTTATAATCATAACTCCAAAACCAAATATGACATTTGTCTTAAAAAGCCTTTAATATTGAATTTATGTAAGTTTTAGCAGAATCAGGTATTTTGGAAAGAATCACAAATACAAATATTAGGTTTTACTGGCCTCATATTGGTCACACTCAAAATGACAGTTTTTGAAACATAACTCCAAAAAAACACATGCAAAATGTCTAATAATGCCTGAAGAAATGCATCTTCGAGAGTTTTCCAGAAAAAAAAAAATTATCTGGTAAGGTTTGCAAAAAAATAATTTGATTTGTTACTCAATTTGACAGTAATGTACTTAGAATCCTGAGATAATGCGAAAAAAGCAATAAAAATGTATTCAAACATAATTCCTAATCCAAACGTGCAAAATGTCTAAAAATGCCTGTGATATTGAATACATGTGAGTTTTACTAGATACAGTTGTTTTTCTATGGTTTGCAAACACAAAAATGAGGTGTTACTCAATATGACTGTATACTGTAACACTCAATATGACAGTTATTTAAACATAACTCCTACACCACACATGAAAAATGGCTAATAATGCCTGAAATAATGCATCTTTGGGAGTTTTACTCGAAACATATGCCTTTTTAAATCTTGCAAATGCAAAAAGTAGTTTTTTTACTCAATATGACTATAATAGTCTTAGAATCCTGAGATAATGCGAAAAAAGCAATAAAAATGTATTCAAACATAACTTCTAAACAACACATGCAAAATGGCTAATAATGCCTAGAGATATGTTTTTTTGTTAGTTGTACTAGAAACATGATCTTTTGTAAGGTTTGCAAAGACACAAGTTAGTTTTTATATTCAATTTAACAGTGTAACTGTCATCCTAAATATGAAAGGTTTATAATCATAACTCCAAAACCAAATATGAAATTTGTCTTAAAAAGCCTTTAATATTGAATTTATGTGAGTTTTAGCAGAATAAGGTATTTTGGAAAGAATCACAAATACAAATATTAGATTTTACTGGCCTCATATTGGTCACACTCAAAATGACAGTTTTTGAAACATAACTCCAAAAATACACATGCAAAATGTCTAATAATGCCCGAAGAAAAGCATCTTCGAGAGTTTTCCAGAAAAAAAACATTTGGTAAGGTTTGCAAAAACTAAATTTGATTTGTTACTCAATTTGACAGTAATGTACTTAGAATCCTGAGATAATGCGAAAAAAGCAATACAAATGTATTCAAACATAATTCCTAATCCAAACGTGCAAAATGTCTAAAAATGCCTGTGATATTGAATACATGTGAGTTTTACTAGATACAGTTGTTTTTCAATGGTTTGCAAATACAAAAATGAGGTTTTACTCAATATGACTGTATACTGTAACACTCAATATGACAGTTATTCAAACATAACTCCTACACCACACATGAAAAATGGCTAATAATGCCTGAAATAATGCATCTTTGGGAGTTTTACTCGAAACATATGCTTTTTTAAATCTTGCAAATGCAAAAAGTATTTTTTTACTCAATATGACACTAATGTTCTTAGAATCCTGAGATAATGCGAAAAAAACAATAAAAATGTATTCAAACATAACTTCTAAACAACACATGCAAAATGGCTAATAATGCCTAGAGATATGTTTTTTTGTTAGTTGTACTAGAAACATGATCTTTTGTAAGGTTTGCAAAGACACAAGTTAGTTTTTTTATTCAATATAACAGTGTAACTGTCATCCTAAATATGAAAGGTTTATAATCATAACTCCAAAACCAAATATGAAATTTGTCTTAAAAAGCCTTTGATATTGAATTTATGTGAGTTTTAGCAGAATCAGGTATTTTGGAAAGAATCACATATACAAATATTAGATTTTACTGGCCTCATATTGGTCACACTCAAAATGACAGTTTTTGAAACATAACTCCAAAAATACACATGCAAAATGTCTAATAATGCCTGAAGAAATGCATCTTCGAGAGTTTTCCAGAAAAAAAAACATTTGGTAAGGTTTGCAAAAACAAAATTTGATTTGTTACTCAATTTGACAGTAATGTACTTAGAATCCTGAGATAATGCGAAAAAAGCAATAAAAATGTATTCAAACATAATTCCTAATCCAAACGTGCAAAATGTCTAAAAAGGCCTGTGATATTGAATACATGTGAGTTTTACTAGATACAGTTGTTTTTAAATGGTTTGCAAATACAAAAATGAGGTTTCACTCAATATGACTGTATACTGTAACACTCAATATGACAGTTATTTAAACATAACTCCTACACCACACATGAAAAATAGCTAGTAATGCCTGAAATAATGCTTCTTTGGGAGTTTTACTTGAAACATATGCTTTTTTAAATCTTGCAAATGCAAAAAGTAGTTTTTTTACTCAATATGACTATAATAGTCTTACAATCCTGAGGTAATGCGAAAAAAGCACTAAAAATGTATTCAAACATAACTTCTAAACAACACATGCAAAATGGCTAATAATGCCTAGAGATATGTTTTTTTGTTAGTTGTACTAGAAAAAAATGATCTTTTGTAAGGTTTGCAAAGACACAAGTTAGTTTTTTTATTCAATATAACAGTGCAACTGTCATACTAAATATGAAAGGTTTATAATCATAACTCCAAAACCAAATATGAAATTTGTCTTAAAAAGCCTTTAATATTGAATTTATGTGAGTTTTAGCAAAATCAGGTATTTTGGAAAGAATCACAAATACAAATATTAGATTTTACTGGCCTCATATTGGTCACACTCAAAATGACAGTTTTTGAAACATAACTCCAAAAATATACATGCAAAATGTCTAATAATGCCTGAAGAAATGCATCTTCGAGAGTCTTCCAGAAAAAAAAACATTTGGTAAGGTTTAGAAAAAAAAAAAAATTTGTTACTCAATTTGACAGCAATGTACTTAGAATCCTGATATAATGCGAAAAAAGCAATAAAAATGTATTCAAACATAATTCCTAATTCAAACGTGCAAAATGTCTAAAAATGCCTGTGATATTGAATACATGTGAGTTTTACTAGATACAGTTGTTTTTCAATGGTTTGCAAATACAAAAATGAGGTTTTACTCAATATGACTGTATACTGTAACACTCAATATGACAGTTATTTAAACATAACTCCTACACCACACATGAAAAATGGCTAATAATGCCTGAAATAATGCATCTTTGGGAGTTTTACTCGAAACATATGCTTTTTTGAATCTTGCAAATGCAAAAAGTAGTTTTTTACTCAATATGACTATAATAGTCTTAGAATCCTGAGATAATGCGAAAAAAGCAATAAAAATGTATTCAAACATAACTTCTAAACAACACATGCAAAAGGGCTAATAATGCCTAGAGATATGTATTTTGGTTAGTTGTACTAGAAAAATTATCTTTTGTAAGGTTTGCAAAGACACAAGTTAGTTTTTTTATTCAATATAACAGTGCAACTGTCATACTAAATATGAAAGGTTTATAATCGTAACTCCAAAACCAAATATGAAATTTGTCTTAAAAAGCCTTTAATATTGAATTTATGTGAGTTTTAGCAGAATCAGGTATTTTGGAAAGAATCACAAATACAAATATTAGATTTTACTGGCCTCATATTGGTCACACTCAAAATGACAGTTTTTGAAACATAACTCCAAAAATACACATGCAAAATGTCTAATAATGCCTGAAGAAATGCATCTTCGAGAGTTTTCCGGAAAAAAAACATTTGGTAAGGTTTGCAAAAAAAAAATTTGATTTGTTAGTCAATTTGAAAGTAATGTACTTAGAATCCTGAGATAATGCGAAAAAAGCAATAAAAATGTATTCAAACATAATTCCTAATCCAAACGTGCAAAATGTCTAAAAATGCCTGTGATATTGAATACATGTGAGTTTTACTAGATACAGTTGTTTTTCAATGGTTTGCAAATACAAAAATGAGGTTTTACTCAATGTAACTGTATACTGTAACACTCAATATGACAGTTATTTAAACATAACTCCTACACCACACATGAAAAACGGCTAATAATGCCTGAAATAATGCATCTTTGGGAGTTTTACTCGAAACATATGCTTTTTTAAATCTTGCAAATGCAAAAAGTAGTTTTTTACTCAATATGACTATTATAGTCTTAGAATCCTGAGATAATGAGAAAAAAGCAATAAAAATGCATTCAAACATAACTTCTAAACAACACATGCAAAATGGCTAATAATGCCTAGAGATATGTTTTTTTGTTAGTTGTACTAGAAAAATGATCTTTTGTAAGTTTTGCAAAGACACAAGTTAGTTTTTTTATTCAATATAACAGTGTAACTGTCATACTAAATATGAAAGTTTATAATCATAACTCCAAAACCAAATATGACATTTGTCTTAAAAAGCCTTTAATATTGAATTTATGTAAGTTTTAGCAGAATCAGGTATTTTGGAAAGAATCACAAATACAAATATTAGGTTTTACTGGCCTCATATTGGTCACACTCAAAATGACAGTTTTTGAAACATAACTCCAAAAAAACACATGCAAAATGTCTAATAATGCCTGAAGAAATGCATCTTCGAGAGTTTTCCAGAAAAAAAAAAATTATCTGGTAAGGTTTGCAAAAAAATAATTTGATTTGTTACTCAATTTGACAGTAATGTACTTAGAATCCTGAGATAATGCGAAAAAAGCAATAAAAATGTATTCAAACATAATTCCTAATCCAAACGTGCAAAATGTCTAAAAATGCCTGTGATATTGAATACATGTGAGTTTTACTAGATACAGTTGTTTTTCTATGGTTTGCAAACACAAAAATGAGGTGTTACTCAATATGACTGTATACTGTAACACTCAATATGACAGTTATTTAAACATAACTCCTACACCACACATGAAAAATGGCTAATAATGCCTGAAATAATGCATCTTTGGGAGTTTTACTCGAAACATATGCCTTTTTAAATCTTGCAAATGCAAAAAGTAGTTTTTTTACTCAATATGACTATAATAGTCTTAGAATCCTGAGATAATGCGAAAAAAGCAATAAAAATGTATTCAAACATAACTTCTAAACAACACATGCAAAATGGCTAATAATGCCTAGAGATATGTTTTTTTGTTAGTTGTACTAGAAACATGATCTTTTGTAAGGTTTGCAAAGACACAAGTTAGTTTTTATATTCAATTTAACAGTGTAACTGTCATCCTAAATATGAAAGGTTTATAATCATAACTCCAAAACCAAATATGAAATTTGTCTTAAAAAGCCTTTAATATTGAATTTATGTGAGTTTTAGCAGAATAAGGTATTTTGGAAAGAATCACAAATACAAATATTAGATTTTACTGGCCTCATATTGGTCACACTCAAAATGACAGTTTTTGAAACATAACTCCAAAAATACACATGCAAAATGTCTAATAATGCCCGAAGAAAAGCATCTTCGAGAGTTTTCCAGAAAAAAAACATTTGGTAAGGTTTGCAAAAACTAAATTTGATTTGTTACTCAATTTGACAGTAATGTACTTAGAATCCTGAGATAATGCGAAAAAAGCAATACAAATGTATTCAAACATAATTCCTAATCCAAACGTGCAAAATGTCTAAAAATGCCTGTGATATTGAATACACGTGAGTTTTACTAGATACAGTTGTTTTTCAATGGTTTGCAAATACAAAAATGAGGTTTTACTCAATATGACTGTATACTGTAACACTCAATATGACAGTTATTCAAACATAACTCCTACACCACACATGAAAAATGGCTAATAATGCCTGAAATAATGCATCTTTGGGAGTTTTACTCGAAACATATGCTTTTTTAAATCTTGCAAATGCAAAAAGTATTTTTTTACTCAATATGACACTAATGTTCTTAGAATCCTGAGATAATGCGAAAAAAACAATAAAAATGTATTCAAACATAACTTCTAAACAACACATGCAAAATGGCTAATAATGCCTAGAGATATGTTTTTTTGTTAGTTGTACTAGAAACATGATCTTTTGTAAGGTTTGCAAAGACACAAGTTAGTTTTTTTATTCAATATAACAGTGTAACTGTCATCCTAAATATGAAAGGTTTATAATCATAACTCCAAAACCAAATATGAAATTTGTCTTAAAAAGCCTTTGATATTGAATTTATGTGAGTTTTAGCAGAATCAGGTATTTTGGAAAGAATCACATATACAAATATTAGATTTTACTGGCCTCATATTGGTCACACTCAAAATGACAGTTTTTGAAACATAACTCCAAAAATACACATGCAAAATGTCTAATAATGCCTGAAGAAATGCATCTTCGAGAGTTTTCCAGAAAAAAAAACATTTGGTAAGGTTTGCAAAAACAAAATTTGATTTGTTACTCAATTTGACAGTAATGTACTTAGAATCCTGAGATAATGCGAAAAAAGCAATAAAAATGTATTCAAACATAATTCCTAATCCAAACGTGCAAAATGTCTAAAAAGGCCTGTGATATTGAATACATGTGAGTTTTACTAGATACAGTTGTTTTTAAATGGTTTGCAAATACAAAAATGAGGTTTCACTCAATATGACTGTATACTGTAACACTCAATATGACAGTTATTTAAACATAACTCCTACACCACACATGAAAAATAGCTAGTAATGCCTGAAATAATGCTTCTTTGGGAGTTTTACTTGAAACATATGCTTTTTTAAATCTTGCAAATGCAAAAAGTAGTTTTTTTACTCAATATGACTATAATAGTCTTACAATCCTGAGGTAATGCGAAAAAAGCACTAAAAATGTATTCAAACATAACTTCTAAACAACACATGCAAAATGGCTAATAATGCCTAGAGATATATTTTTTTGTTAGTTGTACTAGAAAAAAATGATCTTTTGTAAGGTTTGCAAAGACACAAGTTAGTTTTTATATTCAATTTAACAGTGTAACTGTCATCCTAAATATGAAAGGTTTATAATCATAACTCCAAAACCAAATATGAAATTTGTCTTAAAAAGCCTTTAATATTGAATTTATGTGAGTTTTAGCAAAATCAGGTATTTTGGAAAGAATCACAAATACAAATATTAGATTTTACTGGCCTCATATTGGTCACACTCAAAATGACAGTTTTTGAAACATAACTCCAAAAATATACATGCAAAATGTCTAATAATGCCTGAAGAAATGCATCTTCGAGAGTCTTCCAGAAAAAAAAACATTTGGTAAGGTTTAGAAAAAAAAAAAAAATGTGTTACTCAATTTGACAGCAATGTACTTAGAATCCTGATATAATGCGAAAAAAGCAATAAAAATGTATTCAAACATAATTCCTAATTCAAACGTGCAAAATGTCTAAAAATGCCTGTGATATTGAATACATGTGAGTTTTACTAGATACAGTTGTTTTTCAATGGTTTGCAAATACAAAAATGAGGTTTTACTCAATATGACTGTATACTGTAACACTCAATATGACAGTTATTTAAACATAACTCCTACACCACACATGAAAAATGGCTAATAATGCCTGAAATAATGCATCTTTGGGAGTTTTACTCGAAACATATGCTTTTTTGAATCTTGCAAATGCAAAAAGTAGTTTTTTACTCAATATGACTATAATAGTCTTAGAATCCTGAGATAATGCGAAAAAAGCAATAAAAATGTATTCAAACATAACTTCTAAACAACACATGCAAAAGGGCTAATAATGCCTAGAGATATGTATTTTGGTTAGTTGTACTAGAAAAATTATCTTTTGTAAGGTTTGCAAAGACACAAGTTAGTTTTTTTATTCAATATAACAGTGCAACTGTCATACTAAATATGAAAGGTTTATAATCGTAACTCCAAAACCAAATATGAAATTTGTCTTAAAAAGCCTTTAATATTGAATTTATGTGAGTTTTAGCAGAATCAGGTATTTTGGAAAGAATCACAAATACAAATATTAGATTTTACTGGCCTCATATTGGTCACACTCAAAATGACGGTTTTTGAAACATAACTCCAAAAATACACATGCAAAATGTCTAATAATGCCTGAAGAAATGCATCTTCGAGAGTTTTCCTGAAAAAAAAAAACATTTGGTAAGGTTTGCAAAAACAAAATTTGATTTGTTACTCAATTTGACAGTAATGTACTTGGAATCCTGAGATAATGCGAAAAAAGCAATAAAAATGTATTCAAACATAATTCCTAATCCAAACGTGCAAAATGTCTAAAAATGCCTGTGATATTGAATACATGTGAGTTTTACTAGATACAGTTGTTTTTCAATGGTTTGCAAATACAAAAATGAGGTTTTACTCAATGTAACTGTATACTGTAACACTCAATATGACAGTTATTTAAACATAACTCCTACACCACACATGAAAAACGGCTAATAATGCCTGAAATAATGCATCTTTGGGAGTTTTACTCGAAACATATGCTTTTTTAAATCTTGCAAATGCAAAAAGTAGTTTTTTACTCAATATGACTATTATAGTCTTAGAATCCTGAGATAATGAGAAAAAAGCAATAAAAATGCATTCAAACATAACTTCTAAACAACACATGCAAAATGGCTAATAATGCCTAGAGATATGTTTTTTTGTTAGTTGTACTAGAAAAATGATCTTTTGTAAGTTTTGCAAAGACACAAGTTAGTTTTTTTATTCAATATAACAGTGTAACTGTCATACTAAATATGAAAGTTTATAATCATAACTCCAAAACCAAATATGACATTTGTCTTAAAAAGCCTTTAATATTGAATTTATGTAAGTTTTAGCAGAATCAGGTATTTTGGAAAGAATCACAAATACAAATATTAGGTTTTACTGGCCTCATATTGGTCACACTCAAAATGACAGTTTTTGAAACATAACTCCAAAAAAACACATGCAAAATGTCTAATAATGCCTGAAGAAATGCATCTTCGAGAGTTTTCCAGAAAAAAAAAAATTATCTGGTAAGGTTTGCAAAAAAATAATTTGATTTGTTACTCAATTTGACAGTAATGTACTTAGAATCCTGAGATAATGCGAAAAAAGCAATAAAAATGTATTCAAACATAATTCCTAATCCAAACGTGCAAAATGTCTAAAAATGCCTGTGATATTGAATACATGTGAGTTTTACTAGATACAGTTGTTTTTCTATGGTTTGCAAACACAAAAATGAGGTGTTACTCAATATGACTGTATACTGTAACACTCAATATGACAGTTATTTAAACATAACTCCTACACCACACATGAAAAATGGCTAATAATGCCTGAAATAATGCATCTTTGGGAGTTTTACTCGAAACATATGCCTTTTTAAATCTTGCAAATGCAAAAAGTAGTTTTTTTACTCAATATGACTATAATAGTCTTAGAATCCTGAGATAATGCGAAAAAAGCAATAAAAATGTATTCAAACATAACTTCTAAACAACACATGCAAAATGGCTAATAATGCCTAGAGATATGTTTTTTTGTTAGTTGTACTAGAAACATGATCTTTTGTAAGGTTTGCAAAGACACAAGTTAGTTTTTATATTCAATTTAACAGTGTAACTGTCATCCTAAATATGAAAGGTTTATAATCATAACTCCAAAACCAAATATGAAATTTGTCTTAAAAAGCCTTTAATATTGAATTTATGTGAGTTTTAGCAGAATAAGGTATTTTGGAAAGAATCACAAATACAAATATTAGATTTTACTGGCCTCATATTGGTCACACTCAAAATGACAGTTTTTGAAACATAACTCCAAAAATACACATGCAAAATGTCTAATAATGCCCGAAGAAAAGCATCTTCGAGAGTTTTCCAGAAAAAAAACATTTGGTAAGGTTTGCAAAAACTAAATTTGATTTGTTACTCAATTTGACAGTAATGTACTTAGAATCCTGAGATAATGCGAAAAAAGCAATACAAATGTATTCAAACATAATTCCTAATCCAAACGTGCAAAATGTCTAAAAATGCCTGTGATATTGAATACATGTGAGTTTTACTAGATACAGTTGTTTTTCAATGGTTTGCAAATACAAAAATGAGGTTTTACTCAATATGACTGTATACTGTAACACTCAATATGACAGTTATTCAAACATAACTCCTACACCACACATGAAAAATGGCTAATAATGCCTGAAATAATGCATCTTTGGGAGTTTTACTCGAAACATATGCTTTTTTAAATCTTGCAAATGCAAAAAGTATTTTTTTACTCAATATGACACTAATGTTCTTAGAATCCTGAGATAATGCGAAAAAAACAATAAAAATGTATTCAAACATAACTTCTAAACAACACATGCAAAATGGCTAATAATGCCTAGAGATATGTTTTTTTGTTAGTTGTACTAGAAACATGATCTTTTGTAAGGTTTGCAAAGACACAAGTTAGTTTTTTTATTCAATATAACAGTGTAACTGTCATCCTAAATATGAAAGGTTTATAATCATAACTCCAAAACCAAATATGAAATTTGTCTTAAAAAGCCTTTGATATTGAATTTATGTGAGTTTTAGCAGAATCAGGTATTTTGGAAAGAATCACATATACAAATATTAGATTTTACTGGCCTCATATTGGTCACACTCAAAATGACAGTTTTTGAAACATAACTCCAAAAATACACATGCAAAATGTCTAATAATGCCTGAAGAAATGCATCTTCGAGAGTTTTCCAGAAAAAAAAACATTTGGTAAGGTTTGCAAAAACAAAATTTGATTTGTTACTCAATTTGACAGTAATGTACTTAGAATCCTGAGATAATGCGAAAAAAGCAATAAAAATGTATTCAAACATAATTCCTAATCCAAACGTGCAAAATGTCTAAAAAGGCCTGTGATATTGAATACATGTGAGTTTTACTAGATACAGTTGTTTTTAAATGGTTTGCAAATACAAAAATGAGGTTTCACTCAATATGACTGTATACTGTAACACTCAATATGACAGTTATTTAAACATAACTCCTACACCACACATGAAAAATAGCTAGTAATGCCTGAAATAATGCTTCTTTGGGAGTTTTACTTGAAACATATGCTTTTTTAAATCTTGCAAATGCAAAAAGTAGTTTTTTTACTCAATATGACTATAATAGTCTTACAATCCTGAGGTAATGCGAAAAAAGCACTAAAAATGTATTCAAACATAACTTCTAAACAACACATGCAAAATGGCTAATAATGCCTAGAGATATGTTTTTTTGTTAGTTGTACTAGAAAAAAATGATCTTTTGTAAGGTTTGCAAAGACACAAGTTAGTTTTTTTATTCAATATAACAGTGCAACTGTCATACTAAATATGAAAGGTTTATAATCATAACTCCAAAACCAAATATGAAATTTGTCTTAAAAAGCCTTTAATATTGAATTTATGTGAGTTTTAGCAAAATCAGGTATTTTGGAAAGAATCACAAATACAAATATTAGATTTTACTGGCCTCATATTGGTCACACTCAAAATGACAGTTTTTGAAACATAACTCCAAAAATATACATGCAAAATGTCTAATAATGCCTGAAGAAATGCATCTTCGAGAGTCTTCCAGAAAAAAAAACATTTGGTAAGGTTTAGAAAAAAAAAAAAAATTTGTTACTCAATTTGACAGCAATGTACTTAGAATCCTGATATAATGCGAAAAAAGCAATAAAAATGTATTCAAACATAATTCCTAATTCAAACGTGCAAAATGTCTAAAAATGCCTGTGATATTGAATACATGTGAGTTTTACTAGATACAGTTGTTTTTCAATGGTTTGCAAATACAAAAATGAGGTTTTACTCAATATGACTGTATACTGTAACACTCAATATGACAGTTATTTAAACATAACTCCTACACCACACATGAAAAATGGCTAATAATGCCTGAAATAATGCATCTTTGGGAGTTTTACTCGAAACATATGCTTTTTTGAATCTTGCAAATGCAAAAAGTAGTTTTTTACTCAATATGACTATAATAGTCTTAGAATCCTGAGATAATGCGAAAAAAGCAATAAAAATGTATTCAAACATAACTTCTAAACAACACATGCAAAAGGGCTAATAATGCCTAGAGATATGTATTTTGGTTAGTTGTACTAGAAAAATTATCTTTTGTAAGGTTTGCAAAGACACAAGTTAGTTTTTTTATTCAATATAACAGTGCAACTGTCATACTAAATATGAAAGGTTTATAATCGTAACTCCAAAACCAAATATGAAATTTGTCTTAAAAAGCCTTTAATATTGAATTTATGTGAGTTTTAGCAGAATCAGGTATTTTGGAAAGAATCACAAATACAAATATTAGATTTTACTGGCCTCATATTGGTCACACTCAAAATGACGGTTTTTGAAACATAACTCCAAAAATACACATGCAAAATGTCTAATAATGCCTGAAGAAATGCATCTTCGAGAGTTTTCCTGAAAAAAAAAAACATTTGGTAAGGTTTGCAAAAACAAAATTTGATTTGTTACTCAATTTGACAGTAATGTACTTGGAATCCTGAGATAATGCGAAAAAAGCAATAAAAATGTATTCAAACATAATTCCTAATCCAAACGTGCAAAATGTCTAAAAATGCCTGTGATATTTAATACATGCGAGTTTTACTAGATACAGTTGTTTTTCTATGGTTTGCAAATACAAAAATGAGGTTTTACTCAATATGACTGTATACTGTAACACTCAATATGACAGTTATTTAAACATAACTCCTACACCACACATGAAAAATAGCTAATAATGCCTGAAATAATGCATCTTGGGGAGTTTTACTTGAAACATATGCTTTTTTAAATCTTGCAAATGCAAAAGGAAGTTTTTTACTCAATATGACTATAATAGTCTTAGAATCCTGAGATAATGTGAAAAAAGCAATAAAAAGGTATTCAAACATAACTTCTAAACAACAAATGCAAAATGGCTAATAATGCCTAGAGATATGTATTTTGGTTAGTTGTACTAGAAAAATGATCTTTTGTAAGGTTTGCAAAGACACAAGTTAGTTTTTTTATTCAATTTAACAGTGTAACTGTCATCCTAAATATGAAAGGTTTATATTCATAACTCAAAAACCAAATATGAAATTTGTCTTTAAAAGCCTTTAATATTGAATTTATGTGAGTTTTAGCAGAATCAGGTATTTTGGAAAGAATCACAAATACAAATATTAGATTTTACTGGCCTCATATTGGTCACACTCAAAATGACAGTTTTTGAAACATAACTCCAAAAATACACATGCAAAATGTCTAATAATGCCTGAAGAAATGCATCTTCGAGAGTTTTCCAGAAAAAAAACAGTTGGTAAGGTTTGCAAAAACAAAATTTGATTTGTTACTCAATTTGACAGTAATGTACTTAGAATCCTGAGGTAATGCGAAAAAAGCAATAAAAATGAATTCAAACATAATTCCTAATCCAAACGTGCAAAATGTCTAAAAATGCCTGTGATATTGTCTACATGTGAGTTTTACTAAATACAGTTGTTTTTCAATGGTTTGCAAATACAAAAATGAGGTTTTACTCAATATGACTGTATACTGTAACACTCAATATGACAGTTATTTAAACATAACTCCTACACCACACATGAAAAAATGGCTAATAATGCCTGAAATAATGCATCTTTGGGAGTTTTACTCGAAACATATGCTTTTTTAAATCTTGCAAATGCAAAAAGTAGTTTTTTACTCAATATGACTATAATAGTCTTAGAATCCTGAGATAATGCGAAAAAAGCAATAAAAATGTATTCAAACATAACTTCTAAACAACACATGCAAAATGGCTAATAATGCCTAGAGATATGTTTTTTTGTTAGTTGTACTAGAAAAATTATCTTTTGTAAGGTTTGCAAAGACACAAGTTAGTTGTTTTATTCAATATAACTGTGTAACTGTCATACTAAATATGAAAGGTTTATAATCATAACTCCAAAACCAAATATGACATTTGTCTTAAAAAGCCTTTAATATTGAATTTATGTGAGTTTTAGCAGAATCAGGTATTTTGGAAAGAATCACAAATACAAATATTAGATTTTACTGGCCTCATATTGGTCACACTCAAAATGACAGTTTTTGAAACATAACTCCAAAAATACACATGCAACATGTCTAATAATGCCTGAAGAAATGCATCTTCGAGAGTTTTCCTGAAAAAAAAAATGGTAAGGTTTGCAAAAACAAAATTTGATTTGTTACTCAATTTGACAGTACTGTACTTAGAATCCTGAGATAATGCGAAAAAAGCAATAAAAATGTATTCAAACATAATTCCTAATCCAAACGTGCAAAATGTCTAAAAATGCCTGTGATATTGAATACATGTGAGTTTTACTAGATACAGTTGTTTTTCAATGGTTTGCAAATACAAAAATGAGGTTTCACTCAATATGACTGTATACTGTAACACTCAATATGACAGTTATTTAAACATAACTCCTACACCACACATGAAAAATAGCTAGTAATGCCTGAAATAATGCATCTTTGGGAGTTTTACTTGAAACATATGCTTTTTTAAATCTTGCAAATGCAAAAAGTAGTTTTTTACTCAATATGACTATAATAGTCTTAGAATCCTGAGATAATGCGAAAAAAGCAATAAAAATGTATCCAAACATAACTTCTAAACAACAAATGCAAAATGGCTAATAATGCCTAGAGATATGTATTTTGGTTAGTTGTACTAGAAAAATGATCTTTTGTAAGGTTTGCAAAGACACAAGTTAGTTTTTTTATTCAATATAACAGTGTAACGGTCATACTAAATATGAAAGGTTTATAATCATAACTCCAAAACCAAATATGAAATTTGTCTTAAAAATCCTTTACTATAGAATTTATGTGAGTTTTAGCAGAATCAGGTATTTTGGAAAGAATCACAAATACAAATATTAGATTTTACTGGCCTCATATTGGTCACACTCAAAATGACAGTTTTTGAAACATAACTCCAAAAATACACATGCAAAATGTCTAATAATGCCTGAAGAAATGCATCTTCGAGAGTTTTCCTGAAAAAAAAACATTTGGTAAGGTTTGCAAAAACAAAATTTGATTTGTTACTCTATTTGACAGTAATGTAATTAGAATCCTGAGATAATGCGAAAAAAGCAATAAAAATGTATTCAAACATAATTCCTAATCCAAACGTGCAAAATGTCTAAAAAGGCCTGTGATATTGAATACATGTGAGTTTTACTAGATACAGTTGTTTTTAAATGGTTTGCAAATACAAAAATGAGGTTTTACTCAATGTAACTGTATACTGTAACACTCAATATGACAGTTATTTAAACATAACTCCTACACCACACATGAACAATGGCTAATAATGCCTGAAAAAATGCATCTTTGGGAGTTTTACTCGAAACATATGCTTTTTTAAATCTTGCAAATGCAAAAAGTAGTTTTTTACTCAATATGACTATAATAGTCTTCGAATCCTGAGATAATGCGAAAAAAGCAATAAAAATGTATTCAAACATAACTTCTAAACAACACATGCAAAATGGCTAATAATGCCTAGAGATATGTTTTTTTGTTAGTTGTACTAGAAAAATGATCTTTTGTAAGGTTTGCAAAGACACAAGTTAGTTTTTTTATTCAATATAACAGTGTAACGGTCATACTAAATATGAAAGGTTTATAATCATAACTCCAAAACCAAATATGAAATTTGTCTTAAAAATCCTTTACTATAGAATTTATGTGAGTTTTAGCAGAATCAGGTATTTTGGAAAGAATCACAAATACAAATATTAGATTTTACTGGCCTCATATTGGTCACACTCAAAATGACAGTTTTTGAAACATAACTCCAAAAATACACATGCAAAATGTCTAATAATGCCTGAAGAAATGCATCTTCGAGAGTTTTCCTGAAAAAAAAACATTTGGTAAGGTTTGCAAAAACAAAATTTGATTTGTTACTCAATTTGACAGTAATGTACTTGGAATCCTGAGATAATGCGAAAAAAGCAATAAAAATGTATTCAAACATAATTCCTAATCCAAACGTGCAAAATGTCTAAAAATGCCTGTGATATTGAATAAATGTGAGTTTTACTAGATACAGTTGTTTCTCTATGGTTTGCAAATACAATAATGAGGTTTTACTCAATATGACTGTATACTGTAACACTCAATATGACAGTTATTGAAACATAACTCCTACACCACACATGAAAAATAGCTAATAATGCCTAAAATAATGCATCTTTGGGAGTTTTACTTGAAACATATGCTTTTTTAAATCTTGCAAATGCAAAAAGAAGTTTTTTACTCAATATGACTATAATAGTCTTAGAATCCTGAGATAATGTGAAAAAAGCAATAAAAAGGTATTCAAACATAACTTCTAAACAACAAATGCAAAATGGCTAATAATTCCTAGAGATATGTATTTTGGTTAGTTGTACTAGAAAAATGATCTTTTGTAAGGTTTGCAAAGACACAAGTTAGTTTTTTTATTCAATTTAACAGTCATCCTAAATATGAAAGGTTTATAATCATAACTCCAAAACCAAATATGAAATTCGTCTTAAAAAGCCTTTAATATTGAATTTATGTGAGTTTTAGCAGAATCAGGTATTTTGGAAAGAATCACAAATACAAATATTAGATTTTACTGGCCTCATATTGGTCACACTCAAAATGACAGTTTTTGAAACATAACTCCAAAAATACACATGCAAAATGTCTAATAATACCTGAAGAAATGCATCTTCGAGAGTTTTCCTGAAAAAAAAAACATTTGGTAAGGTTTGAAAAAACAAAATTTGATTTGTTACTCAATTTGACAGTAATGTACTTGGAATCCTGAGATAATGCGAAAAAAGCAATAAAAATGTATTCAAACATAATTTCCTAATCCAAACGTGCAAAATCTCTAAAAATGCCTGTGATATTGAATACATGTGAGTTTTACTAGATACAGTTGTTTTTCAATGGTTTGCAAATACAAAAATGAGGTTTTACTCAATATGACTGTATACTGTAACACTCAATATGACATTTATTTAAACATAACTCCTACACCACACATGAAAAATGGCTAATAATGCCTGAAATAATGCATCTTTGGGAGTTTTACTCGAAACATATGCTTTTTTAAATCTTGCAAATGCAAAAAGTAGTTTTTTACTCAATATGACTATAATAGTCTTACAATCCTGAGATAATGCGAAAAAAGCAATAAAAATGTATTCAAACATAACTTCTAAACAACACATGCAAAATGGCTAATAATGCCTAGAGATATGTTTTTTTGTTAGTTGTACTAGAAAAATGATCTTTTGTAAGGTTTGCAAAGACACAAATTAGTTTTTTTATTCAATATAACAGTGTAACTGTCATACTAAATATGAAAGGTTTATAATCATAACTCCAAAACCAAATATGAAATTTGTCTTAAAAAGCCTTTAATATTGAATTATGTGAGTTTTAGCAGAATCAGGTATTTTGGAAAGAATCACAAATACAAATATTAGATTTTACTGGCCTCATATTGGTCACACTCAAAATGACAGTTTTTGAAACATAACTCCAAAAATACACATGCAAAATGTCGAATAATGCCTGAAGAAATGCATCTTCGAGAGTTTTCCAGAAAAAAAAACATTTGGTAAGGTTTGCAAAAACAAAATTTGATGTGTTACTCAATTTGACAGTAATGTACTTAGAATCCTGAGATAATGCGAAAAAAGCAATACAAATGTAGTCCAACATAATTCCTAATCTAAACGTGCAAAATGTCTAAAAATGCCTGTGATATTGAATACATGTGAGTTTTACTATAGTACAGTTGTTTTTCTATGGTTTGCAAATAGAAATTTAGGTTTTACTCAATATGACTGTATACTGTAACACTCAATATGAGAGTTATTTAAACATAACTCCTACACCACACATGAAAAATGGTTAATGATGCCTGAAATAATGCATCTTTGGGAGTTTTACTCGGAACATATGCTTTTTTAAATCTTGCAAATGCAAAAAGTATTTTTTACTCAATATGACTATAATGTTCTTAGAATCCTGAGATAATGCGAAAAAGCAATACAAAAGTTTTCAAACATAACTTTTAAACAACACATGCAAAACGGCTAATAATTCCTAGAGATATGTATCTTTGTTAGTTGTAGTAGAAAAATGATATTTTGTAGGGCTCACTTGGAAAACAAAATCCTATTTGTATGGTTAGTTTGCTCTAAATTTCTACTATAATTTTTCAATTTTCTTAAATAGGTTATAAATCTGTAGAATTGAAGACGTTATCTGTAAATTTAAAAAAAGCCTGTTATTTTAAGTAATATGCCAGTAATGACAAACTATGTATATTCCTATTTTTTTTTTACAGAAAAATACCAAATTATTTATACATATTATTTTCTGTTTTCTCAAATTACTTTCAATTTCATGTAAAATTACAGTAATTAACTTTAATTAAATATGTAGCTTGTTATATGAAAGTATTTGTTCATACTAACAATCTAACAGTTTTATATGTAATTTTAAGGTAAATCAAATGTTTTCAATATTTATGTGTATTTTCACATTCAAGTCGAAAAATATATGTAGCCTCTTATAAAAGGTGTTTGCTCAAACTGTAATATGACGTACATGAAATACTGCAAGAGATTCTTAATCAACAGTCAACAGCCGTACAGATCATACTGACGGTGGCCGTACAAACAACTTTAACAATGTTACAGATATGCGCCACACTGTGGAGCCACATCAATCAAGACTGACAAACACATTTCAGGAGAACATCGTCACCGTAACACAACATTAACACAACAGAAACAATTCCTAGAATTCCATGTGTTACAATATACACCCCCACCACCTAACCCCGCCCAGCTCAACCAACGCACGGAGGGGGGCGGTGATGTTTTGGGGCACGGGGTTGGGTGGTAGCGGGATTGTAGCCCGGAAGAGTCAGCGCTGCTTGGGCTTCTGGGTATTTGTTATGTTGTTTTTATGTTTTATTACAGTGAGGATGTTTTCCTGAAATGTGTTTATCATTCTTGTTCGATGTGGGTTCACAGTGTGGTGCATATTTGTAACAGTGTTAAAGTTGTTTGTACAGCCACCGTCAGTGTGACCTGTGTGGCTGTTGACCAAGTATATTTTGCAGTCACTTTTCAAATGAACGACGAAACCGTGCTCATCACATGCCTCAATTGGCACGCTGATGATTTGATGAATGAGCGTTCAATAAAACCCACCACGGTATTACGTGTCATATTCGCCCGGCCAAATTTTGAGTCAACCCTACATGAGGGTCAGTGAAATTCTCGTGGTGAAATGATAGGAATGGTAAGTATGTCGCTAGAGTGGGATAGCCATTTATGTAAGGTTAACCCACTTTGTATCAATTTCCTGCATCCAGTGGCCCCCCGCTAAAGTCAATGAGACACCCCTGATCCAACAATTCAGAAAAAATCTGTTAAACAATGGTATTTTTCTGTGGAATCGCCAGCATTGTCACTTCACTAAAGGTGGTTGATCGTAATAATTTGGAAAAACTCTTTAGAATAAAGATATTTTTCTGCAGAACTGTTTGCATCGTCACTTTATTAAAGGTGGTTGATTTTAATAATTTAGTAAAAATCTGTAAAATTACGATATTTCACCCCAAAACGTTTCATGAAAATTTCTGTAAATATAATATTTTTGATCATTATTTGGTTTACAATGTTTTACTTTAGTTTTATGGTTTTTGTTTGGCAGCCGTCGCTGCCAGTAAATGACCGTTTTTTTACAAAATTTATTTTTACAGTGTTTGCAAAGATAAAAGTTAGTTTTTTGTATTCAATATAACAGTAAAACTGTCATACTAAATATGAAAGGTTAATAAACATAACTCCAAAACCAAACATGAAATCCGTCTAAAAAAGCCTGTAATATTGACTTTATGTGAATTTTACCTGAATTAGGTATTTTGGAAAGGTTCACAAATACAAAAATTTGGTTTTACTGGCCTCACATTGGTCACACTCAATAAGACAGTTTTTGAACCCTATCTCCAAAAATACACATGCAAAATTACAAAAAAATGCCTGAAGAAATGTATCTTTGTGAGTTTTACTGGATAAAAAAAAACATTTTGTAAGGGTTGCAAAAACAAAAATAAATGTTTTGTAATGTTAATGTAATTTTAAGGTAAATTATTTTTTTTTAATATTTATGTGTATTTTCACATTCAATGAGAAAAATATATGTAGCCTCTTACAAAAGGTTTATGCTCAAACTATCCATCCATCCATTTTCTACCGCTTATTCCCTTTTGGGGTCGCGGGGGGCGCTGGCGCCTATCTCAGCTACAATCGGGCGGAAGGCGGGGTACACCCTGGACAAGTCGCCACCTCATCGCAGGGCCAACACAGATAGACAGACAACATTCACACTCACATTCACACACTAGGGCCAATTTAGTGTTGCCAATCAACCTATCCCCAGGTGCATGTCTTAGGAAGTGGGAGGAAGCCGGAGTACCCTGAGGGAACCCACGCATTCACGGGGAGAACATGCAAACTCCACACAGAAAGATCCCGAGCCTGGATTTGAACCCAGGACTGCAGGACCTTCGTATTGTGAGGCAGACGCACTAACCCCTCTGCCACCGTGAAGCCCGCTCAAACTAACATTTACATTTTTTTCCCTGTAATATGACATACATGAGTGACTGCAAGACATACTTAATCAACAGTCAATAGCCTTACAGATCACACTGACGGTGGCCGTACAAACAACTTTAACAATGTTACAAATATGCGCCACATTGTGGAGCCACATCAAACAAGAATGACAAACACATTTCAGGAAAACATCTTCACCGTAACACAACATTAACACAACAGAAACAATACCCAGTATTCCATGTGTTACAATGTACACCCCCACCACCTAACCCCGCCCAGCTCAACGAACGCACGGAGGGGGGCGGTGATGTTTTGGGGCGCGGGGTTGGGTGGTAGCAGGGGTGTAGCCCGGAAGAGTCAGCGCTGCATGGGCTTGTGGGTATTTGTTATGTTATGTTGTTTTTATGTTTTGTTACAGTGAGGATGTTTTCCTGAAATGTGTTTATCATTCTTGTTCGATGTGGATTCACAGTGTGGTGCATATTTGTAACAGTGTTAAAGTTGTTTGTACAGCCACCAGCAGTGTGACCTGTGTGGCTGTTGACCAAGTATGTCTTGCAGTCACTATCACATGCATGACAATACCGTGCACATCACACTCATCAGTAGGCATGCTAATGATTTGGTGAATGAGCGTATAAAAAGTCACCCGGCCAGACTTTGGGTCAATCCTAAATGAGGGTCAGTAAAATTCTCACAGTGAAATGGTAGGATCAGTAAGTATGTTGCTAGGGTGGGGTAGCCATTCATGTAAGGTGAATCCACTTTGCATCAAGTTCCTGCATCCAGTGGCCCCCCACTAAAGTCAATGAGACACCCCTGATCCTAACTATTCAGAAAAAATCTGTAAAACAATGGTATTTTTCTGAGGAACCGCCAGCATTGTCACTTCACTAAAGGTGGTTGATCGTAATAATTTGGAAAAAATCTTTAGAATAAAGGTATTTTTCTGCAGAACTGTTTGCATCGTCACTTTATTAAAGGTGGTTGATCTTAATAATTTAGTAAAAATCTGTAAAATTATGATATTTCACCCCAAAACGTTTCATGAAAATATCCGTAAATATAATATTTTTGATCATTATTTGGTTTACAATGTTTTACTTTAGTTTTATGGTTTTTGTTTGGCAGCCGTAGCTGCCAGTAAATGACCGTTTTTTTACAAAATTGATTTCTACAGTGTTTGCAAAGATAAAAGTTAGTTTATTTTATTCAATATAACAGTAAAACTGTCATACTAAATATAAAAGGTTAATAAACATAACTCCAAAACCAAACATGAAATCTGTCTAAAAAAGCCCATAATGTTGACTTTATGTGAGTTTTACCTGAATTAAGTATTTTGGAAAGGTTCACAAATACAAAAATTTTGTTTTACTTGCCTCACATTGGTCACACTCAATAAGACAGTTTTTGAACCCTATCTCCAAAAATACACATGCAAAATTACAAAAAAATGCCTGAAGAAATGTATCTTTGTGAGTTTTACTGGATAAAAAAACATTTTGTAAGGGTTGCAAAAACAAAAATAAATATTTTACCCAATTTGACAGTAATGTACTTAAAATCCTGAGATAATGCAAAAAGAGCAATAAAAATGTATTCCAACATAATTCCTAATCCAAACGTGCAAAATGTCTAAAAATGCCTGTGATATTGAATCCATGTGAGTTTTACTAGATACAGTTGATTTTCTATGGTTTGCAAAATCAAAAATTAGGTTTTACTCAATATGACTGTATATTGTAACACTCAATATGACAGTTATTTAAACATAACTCCTACACCACACATGGCTAATAATGCCTGTAATAATGCATCTTTGGGAGTTTTACTCGAAACGATTGCTTTTTTAAATCTTTGCAATGCAAAAAATTGTTGTTTTATTCAATATGACAATAATGTTCTTGGAATCCTGAGATAATGCGAAAAAAGCAATAAAAATGTATTCAAACATAACTTCTAAACAACACATGCAAAATGGCTAATGATAGCTAGAGATATGTTTTTTTTGTTAGTTGTACTAGAAAAATGATCTTTTGTAAGGTTTGCAAAGACACAAGTTAGTTTTTTATTCAATATAACAGTGTTACTGTCATACTAAATATGAAAGGTTTATAATCATAACTCCAAAACCAAATATGAAATTTGTCTTAAAAAGCCTTTAATATTGAATTTATGTGAGTTTTAGCAGAATCAGGTATTTTGGAAAGAATCACAAATACAAATATTAGATTTTACTGGCCTCATATTGGTCACACTCAAAATGACAGTTTTTGAAACATAACTCCAAAAATACACATGCAAAAGGTCTAATAATGCCTGAAGAAATGCATCTTCGAGAGTTTTCCAGAAAAAAAAAACATTTGGTAAGGTTTGCAAAAACAAAATTTGATTTGTTACTCAATTTGACAGTAATGTACTTAGAATCCTGAGATAATGCAAAAAAAGCAATAAAAATGTATTCAAACATAATTCCTAATCCAAACGTGCAAAATGTCTAAAAATGCCTGTGATATTGAATACATGTGAGTTTTACTAGATACAGTTGTTTTTCAATGGTTTGCAAATACAAAAATGAGGTTTTACTCAATATGACTGTATACTGTAACACTCAATATGACAGTTATTTAAACATAACTCCTACACCACACATGAAAAATGGCTAATAATGCCTGAAATAATGCATCTTTGGGAGTTTTACTCGAAACATATGCCTTTTTAAATTTTGCAAATGCAAAAAGTTGTTTTTTACTCAATATGACAATAATGTTCTTAGAATCCTGAGATAATGCGAAAAAAGCAATACAAATGTATTCAAACATAACTTCTAAACAACACATGCAAAATGGCTAATAATGCCTAGAGATATGTTTTTTTGTTGGTTGTACTAGAAAAATGATCTTTTGTAAGGTTTGCAAAGACACAAATTAGTTTTTTTATTCAATATAACAGTGTAACTGTCATACTAAATATGAAAGGTTTATAATCATAACTCCAAAACCAAATATGAAATTTGTCTTAAAAAGCCTTTAATATTGAATTTATGTGAGTTTTAGCAGAATCAGGTATTTTGGAAAGAATCACAAATACAAATATTAGATTTTACTGGCCTCATATTGGTCACACTCAAAATGACAGTTTTTGAAACATAACTCCAAAAATACACATGCAAAATGTCGAATAATGCCTGAAGAAATGCATCTTCGAGAGTTTTCCAGAAAAAAAACATTTGGTAAGGTTTGCAAAAACAAAATTTGATTTGTTACTCAATTTGACAGTAATGTACTTAGAATCCTGAGATAATGCGAAAAAAGCAATAAAAAAGGATTCAAACATAATTCCTAATCCAAACGTGCAAAATGTCTAAAAATGCCTGTGATATTGAATACATGTGAGTTTTACTAGATACAGTTGTTTTTCAATGGTTTGCAAATACAAAAATTAGGTTTTACTCAATATAACTGTATACTGTAACACTCAATATGACAGTTATTTAAACATAACTCCTACACCACACATGAAAAATAGCTAATAATGCCTGAAATAATGCATCTTTGGGAGTTTTACTTGAAACATATGCTTTTTTAAACCTTGCAAATGCAAAAAGAAGTTTTTTACTCAATATGACTATAATTGTCTTAGAATCCTGAGATAATGTGAAAAAAGCAATAAAAAGGTATTCAAACATAACTTCTAAACAACAAATGCAAAATGGCTAATAATGCCTAAAGATATGTATTTTGGTTAGTTGTACTAGAAAAATGATCTTTTGTAAGGTTTGCAAAGACACAAGTTAGTTGTTTTTGTTTTTCAATATAACAGTGTAACTGTCATACTAAATATAAATGATAAATAAATGTGTTGCACTTGTATAGCGCTTTTCTACCTTCAAGGTACTCAAAGCGCTTTGACACAACTTCCACATTTACCCATTCACACACACATTCACACACTGATGGAGGGAGCTGCCATGCAAGGCGCCAACCAGCACCCATCAGGAGCAAGGGTGAAGTGTCTTACTCAGGACACAACGGACGTGACGAGGTTGGTACTAGGTGGGATTTGAGCCCGGGACCCTCGGGTTGCACACGGCCACTCTCACACTGCGCCACGCCGTCCTCATGAAAGGTTTATAATCATAACTCCAAAACCAAATATGACATTTGTCTTAAAAAGCCTTTAATATTGAATTTATGTAAGTTTTAGCAGAATCAGGTATTTTGGAAAGAATCACAAATACAAATATTAGATTTTACTGGCCTCATATTGGTCACACTCAAAATTACAGTTTTTGAAACATAACTCCAAAAATACACATGCAAAATGTCTAATAATGCCTGAAGAAATGCATCTTCGAGAGTTTTCCTGAAAAAAAAAAACATTTGGTAAGGTTTGCAAAAACAAAATTTGATTTGTTACTCAATTTGACAGTAATGTACTTGGAATCCTGAGACAATGCGAAAATAGCAACAAAAATGTATTCAAACATAATTCCTAATCCAAACGTGCAAAATGTCTAAAAATGCCTGTGATATTGAATACATGTGAGTTTTACTAGATACAGTTGTTTTTCAATGGTTTGCAAATACAAAAATGAGGTTTTACTCAATATGACTGTATACTGTAACACTCAATAGGACAGTTATTTAAACATAACTCCTCACCACACATGAAAAATGGCTAATAATGCCTAAAATAATGCATCTTTGGGAGTTTTACTCGGAACATATGCTTTTTTAAATCTTGCAAATGCAAAAAGTGTTTTTTACTCAATATGACTATAATGTTCTTAGAATCCTGAGATAATGCGAAAAAGCAATACAAAAGTTTTCAAACATAACTTTTAAACAACACATGCAAAACGGCTAATAATTCCTAGAGATATGTATCTTTGTTAGTTGTAGTAGAAAAATGATATTTTGTAGGGCTCACTTGGAAAACAAAATCCTATTTGTATGGTTAGTTTACTCTAAATTTCTACTATAATTTTTCAATTTTTTTAAATAGGTTATAAATCTGTAGAATTGAAGACATTATCTGTAAATTAAAAAAACGCCTGTTATTTTAAGTAATATGCCAGTAATGACAAACTATGTATATTCCTATTTTTTTACAGAAAAATACCAAATTATTTATACATATTATTTTCTGTTTTCTCAAATTACTTTCAATTTCTTGTAAAATTACAGTAATTAACTTTAATTAAATATGTAGCTTGTTATATGAAAGTATTTGTTCATACTAACAATCTAACAGTTTTATATGTAATTTTAAGGTAAATCAAATGTTTTCAATATTTATGTGTATTTTCACATTCAAGTCGAAAAATATATGTAGCCTCTTATAAAAGGTATATGCTCAAACTGTAATATGACGTACATGAAATACTGCAAGAGATTCTTAATCAACAGTCAACAGCCGTACAGATCATACTGACGGTGGCCGTACAAACAACTTTAACAATGTTACAAATATGCGCCACACTGTGGAGCCACATCAATCAAGACTGACAAACACATTTCAGGAGAACATCGTCACCGTAACACAACATTAACACAACAGAAACAATTCCTAGAATTCCATGTGTTACAATATACACCCCCACCACCTAACCCCGCCCAGCTCAACCAACGCACGGAGGGGGGCGGTGATGTTTTGGGGCACGGGGTTGGGTGGTAGCGGGATTGTAGCCCGGAAGAGTCAGCGCTGCTTGGGCTTCTGGGTATTTGTTATGTTGTTTTTATGTTTTATTACAGTGAGGATGTTTTCCTGAAATGTGTTTATCATTCTTGTTCGATGTGGGTTCACAGTGTGGTGCATATTTGTAACAGTGTTAAAGTTGTTTGTACAGCCACCGTCAGTGTGACCTGTGTGGCTGTTGACCAAGTATATTTTGCAGTCACTTTTCAAATGAACGACGAAACCGTGCTCATCACATGCCTCAATTGGCACGCTGATGATTTGATGAATGAGCGTTCAATAAAACCCACCACGGTATTACGTGTCATATTCGCCCGGCCAAATTTTGAGTCAACCCTACATGAGGGTCAGTGAAATTCTCGTGGTGAAATGATAGGAATGGTAAGTATGTCGCTAGGGTGGGATAGCCATTCATGCAAGGTTAACCCACTTTGTATCAATTTCCTGCATCCAGTGGCCCCCCGCTAAAGTCAATGAGACACCCCTGATCCAACAATTCAGAAAAAATCTGTTAAACAATGGTATTTTTCTGTGGAATCGCCAGCATTGTCACTTCACTAAAGGTGGTTGATCGTAATAATTTGGAAAAACTCTTTAGAATAAAGATATTTTTCTGCAGAACTGTTTGCATCGTCACTTTATTAAAGGTGGTTGATCTTAATAATTTAGTAAAAATCTGTAAAATTACGATATTTCACCCCGAAACGTTTCATGAAAAGTTCTGTAAATATAATATTTTTGATCATTATTTGGTTTACAATGTTTTACTTTAGTTTTATGGTTTTTGTTTGGCAGCCGTCGCTGCCAGTAAATGACCGTTTTTTTACAACATTTATTTTTACAGTGTTTGCAAAGATAAAAGTTAGTTTTTTGTATTCAATATAACAGTAAAACTGTCATACTAAATATGAAAGGTTAATAAACATAACTCCAAAACCAAACATGAAATCCGTCTAAAAAAGCCTGTAATATTGACTTTATGTGAGTTTTACCTGAATTAGGTATTTTGGAAAGGTTCACAAATACAAAAATTTGGTTTTACTGGCCTCACATTGGTGACACTCAATAAGACAGTTTTTGAACCCTATCTCCAAAAATACACATGCAAAATTACAAAAAAATGCCTGAAGAAATGTATCTTTGTGAGTTTTACTGGATAAAAAAAAAAAACATTTTGTAAGGGTTGCAAAAACAAAAAGAAATGTTTTGTAATGTTAATGTAATTTTAAGGTAAATTATTTTTTTTTAATATTTATGTGTATTTTCACATTCAATGAGAAAAATATATGTAGCCTCTTATAAAAGGTTTATGCTCAAACTAACATTTACATTTTTTTCCCTGTAATATGACATACATGAGTGACTGCAAGACATACTTAATCAACAGTCAATAGCCTTACAGATCACACTGACGGTGGCCGTACAAACAACTTTAACAATGTTACAAATATGCGCCACATTGTGGAGCCACATCAAACAAGAATGACAAACACATTTCAGGAGAACATCTTCACCGTAACACAACATTAACACAACAGAAACAATACCCAGTATTCCATGTGTTACAATATACACCCCCACCACCTAACCCCGCCCAGCTCAACCAACGCACGGAGGGGGGCGGTGATGTTTTGGGGCGCGGGGTTGGGTGGTAGCAGGGGTGTAGCCCGGAAGAGTCAGCGCTGCATGGGCTTGTGGGTATTTGTTATGTTATGTTGTTTTTATGTTTTGTTACAGTGAGGATGTTTTCCTGAAATGTGTTTATCATTCTTGTTCGATGTGGATTCACAGTGTGGTGCATATTTGTAACAGTGTTAAAGTTGTTTGTACAGCCACCAGCAGTGTGACCTGTGTGGCTGTTGACCAAGTATGTCTTGCAGTCACTATCACATGCATGACAATACCGTGCACATCACACTCATCAGTAGGCATGCTAATGATTTGGTGAATGAGCGTATAAAAAGTCACCCGGCCAGACTTTGGGTCAATCCTACATGAGGGTCAGTAAAATTCTCACAGTGAAATGGTAGGATCAGTAAGTATGTTGCTAGGGTGGGGTAGCCATTCATGCAAGGTGAATCCACTTTGCATCAAGTTCCTGTATCCAGTGGCCCCCCACTAAAGTCAATGAGACACCCCTGATCCTAACTATTCAGAAAAAATCTGTAAAACAATGGTATTTTTCTGAGGAACCGCCAGCATTGTCACTTCACTAAAGGTGGTTGATCGTAATAATTTGGAAAAACTCTTTAGAATAAAGGTATTTTTCTGCAGAACTGTTTGCATCGTCACTTTATTAAAGGTGGTTGATCTTAATAATTTAGTAAAAATCTGTAAAATTATGATATTTCACCCCAAAACGTTTCATGAATATATCTGTAAATGTAATATTTTTGATCATTATTTGGTTTACAATGTTTTACTTTAGTTTTATGGTTTTTGTTTGGCAGCCGTAGCTGCCAGTAAATGACCGTTTTTTTTACAAAATTGATTTCTACAGTGTTTGCAAAGATAAAAGTTAGTTTTTTTTATTCAATATAACAGTAAAACTGTCATACTAAATATGAAAGGTTAATAAACATAACTCCAAAACCAAACATGAAATCTGTCTAAAAAAGCCCGTAATGTTGACTTTATGTGAGTTTTACCTAAATTAAGTATTTTGGAAAGGTTCACAAATACAAAAATTTTGTTTTACTTGCCTCACATTGGTCACACTCAATAATGCCTGAAGAAATGTATCTTTGTGAGTTTTACTGGATAAAAAAACATTTTGTAAGGGTTGCAAAAACAAAAATAAATATTTTACCCAATTTGACAGTAATGTACTTAAAATCCTGAGATAATGCAAAAAGAGCAATAAAAATGTATTCCAACATAATTCCTAATCCAAACGTGCAAAATGTCTAAAAATGCCTGTGATATTGAATCCATGTGAGTTTTACTAGATACAGTTGATTTTCTATGGTTTACAAAATCAAAAATGAGGTTTTACTCAATATGACTGTATACTGTAACACTCAATATGACAGTTATTTAAACATAACTCCTACACCACACATGGCTAATAATGCCTGAAATAATGCATCTTTGGGAGTTTTACTCGAAACGATTGCTTTTTAAAATCTTTGCAATGCAAAAAATTGTTGTTTTATTCAATATGACACTAATGTTCTTGGAATCCTGAGTTAATGCGAAAAAAGCAATAAAAATGTATTCAAACATAACTTCTAAACAACACATGCAAAATGGCTAATGATAGCTAGAGATATGTTTTTTTTGTTAGTTGTACTAGAAAAATTATCTTTTGTAAGGTTTGCAAAGACACAAGTTAGTTTTTTTATTCAATATAACAGTGTAACTGTCATACTAAATATGAAAGGTTTATAATCATAACTCCAAAACCAAATATGACATTTGTCTTAAAAATCCTTTAATATTGAATTTATGTAAGTTTTAGCAGAATCAGGTATTTTGGAAAGAATCACAAATACAAATATTAGATTTTACTGGCCTCATATTGGTCACACTCAAAATGACAGTTTTTGAAACATAACTCAAAAAATACACATGCAAAATGTCTAATAATGCCTGAAGAAATGCATCTTCGAGAGTTTTCCTGAAAAAAAAAAACATCTGGTAAGGTTTGCAAAAACAAAATTTGATTTGTTACTCAATTTGACAGTAATGTACTTAGAATCCTGAGATAATGCGAAAAAAGCAATAAAAATGTATTCAAACATAATTCCTAATCCAAACGTGCAAAATGTCTAAAAATGCCTGTGATATTGAATACATGTGAGTTTTACTAGATACAGTTGTTTTTCAATGGTTTGCAAATACAAAAATGAGGTTTTACTCAATATGACTGTATACTGTAACACTCAATATGACAGTTATTTAAACATAACTCCTACACCACCCATGAAAAATAGCTAATAATGCCTGAAATAATGCATCTTTGGGAGTTTTACTTGAAACATATGCTTTTTTAAACCTTGCAAATGCAAAAAGAAGTGTTTTACTCAATATGACTATAATAGTCTTAGAATCCTGAGATAATGTGAAAAAAGCAATAAAAAGGTATTCAAACATAACTTCTAAACAACAAATGCAAAATGGCTAATAATGCCTAGAGATATGTATTTTGGTTAATTGTACTAGAAAAATGATCTTTGGTAAGGTTTGCAAAGACACAAGTTAGTTGTTTTTTTTTCAATATAACAGTGTAACTGTCATACTAAATATGAAAGGTTTATAATCATAACTCCAAAACAAAATATGACATTTGTCTTAAAAAGCCTTTAATATTGAATTTATGTAAGTTTTAGCAGAATCAGGTATTTTGGAAAGAATCACAAATACAAATATTAGATTTTACTGGCCTCATATTGGTCACACTCAAAATGACAGTTTTTGAAACATAACTCCAAAAATACACATGCAAAATGTCTAATAATGCCTGAAGAATTATATCTTCGAGAGTTTTCCTGAAAAAAAAACATCTGGTAAGGTTTGCAAAAACAAAATTTGATTTTTACTCAATTTGACAGTAATGTACTTAGAATCCTGAGATAATGCGAAAAAAGCAATAATAATGTATTCAAACATAACTTCTAAACAACACATGCAAAATTTCTAAAAATGCCTGTGATATTGAATACATGTGAGTTTTACTAGATACAGTTGTTTTTCAATGGTTTGCAAATACAAAAATTAGGTTTTACTCAATATGACTGTATACTGTAACACTCAATATGACAGTTATTTAAACATAACTCATACACCACACATGAAAAATGGCTAATAATGCCTGAAATAATGCATCTTTGGGAGTTTTACTCGAAACATATGCTTTTTTAAATCTTGCAAATGCAAAAAGTTGTTTTTTTACTCAATATGACTATAATAGTCTTAGAATCCTGAGATAATGCGAAAAAAGCAATAAAAATGTATTCAAACATAACTTCTAAACAACAAATGCAAAATGGCTAATAATGCCTAGAGATATTTATTTTGGTTAGTTGTACTAGAAAAATGATCTTTTGTAAGGTTTGCAAAGACACAAGTTAGTTTTTTTTATTCAATATAACAGTGTAACTATCATACTAAATATGAAAGGTTTATAATCATAACTCCAAAACCAAATATGACATTTGTCTTAAAAAGCCTTTAATATTGAATTTATGTAAGTTTGAGCAAAATCAGGTATTTTGGAAAGAATCACAAATACAAATATTAGATTTTACTGGCCTCATATTGGTCACACTCAAAATGACAGTTTTTGAAACATAACTCCAAAAATACACATGCAAAATGTCTAATAATGCCTGAAGAAATGCATCTTCGAGAGTTTTCCAGAAAAAAAAAATTTGGTAAGGTTTGCAAAAACAAAATTTGATTTGTTACTCAATTTGACAGTACTATACATTAGAATCCTGAGATAATGCGAAAAAAGCAATAAAAATGTATTCAAACATAATTCCTAATCCAAACGTGCAAAAATGTCTAAAAATGCCTGTGATATTGAATACATGTGAGTTTTACTAGATGCAGTTGTTTTTCAATGGTTTGCAAATACAAAAATGAGGTTTTACTCAATATGACTGTATACTGTAACACTCAATATGACAGTTATTTAAACATAACTCCTACACCACACATGAAAAATGGCTAATAATGCCTGAAATAATGCATCTTTGGGAGTTTTACTCGAAACATATGCTTTTTTAAATCTTGCAAATGCAAAAAGTAGTTTTTTACTCAATATGACTATAATAGTCTTAGAATCCTGAGATAATGCGAAAAAAGCAATAAAAATGTATTCAAACATAACTTCTAAACAACACATGCAAAATGGCTAATAATGCCTAGAGATATGTATTTTGGTTAGTTGTACTAGAAAAAAGATATTTTGTAAGGTTTGCAAAGACACAAGTTAGTTTTTTTTTTCAATATAACAATGTAACTGTCATACTAAATATGAAAGGTTTATAATCATAACTCCAAAACCAAATTTGACATTTGTCTTAAAAAGCCTTTAATATTGAATTTATGTAAGTTTTAGCAGAATCAGGTATTTTGGAAAGAATCACAAATACAAATATTAGATTTTACTGGCCTCATATTGGTCACACTCAAAATGACAGTTTTTGAAACATAACTCCAAAAATACACATGCAAAATGTCTAATAATGCCTGAAGAAATGCATCTTCGAGAGTTTTCCTGAAAAAAAAAACATTTGGTAAGGTTTGCAAAAACAAAATTTGATTTTTACTCAATTTGACAGTAATGTACTTAGAATCCTGAGATAATGCGAAAAAAGCAATAATAATGTATTCAAACATAACTTCTAAACAACACATGCAAAATGTCTAAAAATGCCTGTGATATTGAATACATGTGAGTTTTACTAGATACAGTTGTTTTTCAATGGTTTGCAAATACAAAAATGAGGTTTTACTCAATATGACTGTATACTGTAACACTCAATATGACAGTTATTTAAACATAACTCCTACACCACACATGAAAAATGGCTAATAATGCCTGAAATAATGCATCTTTGGGAGTTTTACTCGAAACATATGCTTTTTTAAATCTTGCAAATGCAAAACTTGTTTTTTTACTCAATATGACTATAATAGTCTTAGAATCCTGAGATAATGCGAAAAAAGCAATAAAAATGTATTCAAACATAACTTCTAAACAACAAATGCAAAATGGCTAATAATGCCTAGAGATATGTATTTTGGTTAGTTGTACTAGAAAAATGATCTTTTGTAAGGTTTGCAAAGACACAAGTTAGTTTTTTTATTCAATATAACAGTGTAACTGTCGTACTAAATATGAAAGGTTTATAATCATAACTCCAAAACCAAATATGACATTTGTCTTAAAAAGCCTTTAATATTGAATTTATGTAAGTTTTAGCAGAATCAGGTATTTTGGAAAGAATCACAAATACAAATATTGGATTTTACTGGCCTCATATTGGTCACGCTCAAAATGACAGTTTTTGAAACATAACTCCAAAAATACACATGCAAAATGTCTAATAATGCCTGAAGAAATGCATCTTCGAGAGTTTTCCAGAAAAAAAAAATTTGGTAGGGTTTGCAAAAACAAAATTTGATTTGTTACTCAATTTGACAGTACTATACTTAGAATCCTGAGATAATGCGAAAAAAGCAATAAAAATGTATTCAAACATAATTCCTAATCCAAACGTGCAAAATGTCTAAATATGCCTGTGATATTGAATACATGTGAGTTTTACTCGATACAGTTGTTTTTCAATGGTTTGCAAATACAAAAATGAGGTTTTACTCAATATGACTGTATACTGTAACACTCAATATGACAGTTATTTAAACATAACTCCTACACCACACATGAAAAATGGCTAATAATGCCTGAAATAATGCATCTTTGGGAGTTTTACTCGAAACATATGCTTTTTTAAATCTTGCAAATGCAAAAAGTAGTTTTTTACTCATTATGACTATAATAGTCTTAGAATCCTGAGATAATGCGAAAAAAGCAATAAAAATGTATTCAAACATAACTTCTAAACAACACATGCAAAATGGCTAATAATGCCTAGGGATATGTATTTTGGTTAGTTGTACTAGAAAAATGATCTTTTGTAAGGTTTGCAAAGACACAAGTTAGTTTTTTTTTTCAATATAACAGTGTAACTGTCATACTAAATATGAAAGGTTTATAATCATAACTCCAAAACCAAATATGACATTTGTCTTAAAAAGCCTTTAATATTGAATTTATGTAAGTTTTAGCAGAATCGGGTATTTTGGAAAGAATGACAAATACAAATATTAGGTTTTACTGGCCTCATATTGGTCACACTCAAAATCACAGTTTTTGAAACATAACTCCAAAAATACACATGCAAAATGTCTAATAATGCCTGAAGAAATATATCTTCGAGAGTTTTCCTGAAAAAAAAAACATTTGGTAAGGTTTGTAAAAAAAAATTTGATTTGTTACTCAATTTGACAGTAATGTACTTAGAATCCTGAGATAATGCGAAAAAAGCAATACAAATGTATTCAAACATAATTCCTAATCCAAACGTGCAAAATGTCTGAAAATGCCTGTGATATTGAATATATGTGAGTTTTACTAGATACAGTTGTTTTTCAATGGTTTGCAAATACAAAAATGAGGTTTTACTCAATATGACTGTATACTGTAACACTCAATATGACAGTTATTTAAACATAACTCCTACACCACACATGAAAAATGGCTAATAATGCCTGAAATAATGCATCTTTGGGAGTTTTACTCGAAACATATGCTTTTTTAAATCTTGCAAATGCAAAAAGTAGTTTTTTTACTCAATATGACTATAATAGTCTTAGAATCCTGAGATAATGCGAAAAAAGCAATAAAAATGTATTCAAACATAACTTCTAAACAACAAATGCAAAATGGCTAATAATGCCTAGAGATATGTATTTTGGTTAGTTGTACTAGAAAAATGATCTTTTGTAAGGTTTGCAAAGACACAAGTTAGTTTTTTTTATTCAATATAACAGTGTAACTGTCATACTAAATATGAAAGGTTTATAATCATAACTCCAAAACCAAATATGACATTTGTCTTAAAAAGCCTTTAATATTGAATTTATTTAAGTTTGAGCAAAATCAGGTATTTTGGAAAGAATCACAAATACAAATATTAGATTTTACTGGCCTCATATTGGTCACACTCAAAATGACAGTTTTTGAAACATAACTCCAAAAATACACATGCAAAATGTCTAATAATGCCTGAAGAAATGCATCTTCGAGAGTTTTCCAGAAAAAAAACATTTGGTAAGGTTTGCAAAAACAAAATTTGATTTTTACTCAATTTGACAGTAATGTACTTAGAATCCTGAGATAATGCGAAAAAAGCAATAATAATGTATTCAAACATAATTTCTAATTCAAACGTGCAAAATGTCTGAAAATGCCTGTGATATTGAATACATGTGAGTTTTACTAGATACAGTTGTTTTTCAATGGTTTGCAAATACAAAAATGAGGTTTTACTCAATATGACTGTATACTGTAACACTCAATATGACAGTTATTTAAACATAACTCCTACACCACACATGAAAAATGGCTAATAATGCCTGAAATAATGCATCTTTGGGAGTTTTACCCGAAACATATGCTTTTTTAAATCTTGCAAATGCAAAAAGTAGTTTTTTTACTCAATATGACTATAATAGTCTTAGAATCCTGAGATAATGCGAAAAAAGCAATAAAAATGTATTCAAACATAACTTCTAAACAACAAATGCAAAATGGCTAATAATGCCTAGAGATATGTATTTTGGTTAGTTGTACTAGAAAAATGATCTTTTGTAAGGTTTGCAAAGACAAAAGTTAGTTTTTTTATTCAATATAACAGTGTAACTGTCATACTAAATATGAAAGGTTTATAATCATAACTCCAAAACCAAATATGACATTTGTCTTAAAAAGCCTTTAATATTGAATTTATGTAAGTTTTAGCAGAATCAGGTATTTTGGAAAGAATCACAAATACAAATATTAGATTTTACTGGCCTCATATTGGTCACGCTCAAAATGACAGTTTTTGAAACATAACTCCAAAAATACACATGCAAAATGTCTAATAATGCCTGAAGAAATGCATCTTCGAGAGTTTTCCAGAAAAAAAAAAAATTGGTAGGGTTTGCAAAAACAAAATTTGATTTGTTACTCAATTTGACAGTACTATACTTAGAATCCTGAGATAATGCAAAAAAAGCAATAAAAATGTATTCAAACATAATTCCTAATCCAAACGTGCAAAATGTCTAAAAATGCCTGTGATATTGAATACATGTGAGTTTTACTAGATACAGTTGTTTTTCAATGGTTTGCAAATACAAAAATGAGGTTTTACTCAATATGACTGTATACTGTAACACTCAATATGACAGTTATTTAAACATAACTCCTACACCACACATGAAAAATGGCTAATGATGCCTGAAATAATGCATCTTTGGGAGTTTTACTCGAAACATATGCTTTTTTAAATCTTGCAAATGCAAAAAGTTGTTTTTTTACTCAATATGACTATAATAGTCTTAGAATCCTGAGATAATGCGAAAAAAGCAATAAAAATGTATTCAAACATAACTTCTAAACAACAAATGCAAAATGGCTAATAATGCCTAGAGATATGTATTTTGGTTAGTTGTACTAGAAAAATTATCTTTTGTAAGGTTTGCAAAGACACAAGTTGTTTTTTTTATTCAATTTAACAGTGTAACTGTCATCCTAAATATGAAAAGTTTATAATCATAACTCCAAAACCAAATATGAAATTTGTCTTAAAAAGCCTTTAATATTGAATTTATGTGAGTTTTAGCAGAATAAGGTATTTTGGAAAGAATCACAAATACAAATATTAGATTTTACTGGCCTCATATTGGTCACACTCAAAATGACAGTTTTTGAAACATAACTCCAAAAATACACATGCAAAATGTCTAATAATGCCTGAAGAAATGCATCTTCGAGAGTTTTCCAGAAAAAAAAACATTTGGTAAGGTTTGCAAAAAAAATATTTGATTTGTTAGTCAATTTGACAGTAATGTACTTAGAATCCTGAGATAATGCAAAAAAAGCAATAAAAATGTATTCAAACATAATTCCTAATCCAAACGTGCAAAATGTCTAAAAATGCCTGTGATATTGAATACATGTGAGTTTTACTAGATACAGTTGTTTTTCAATGGTTTGCAAATACAAAAATGAGGTTTTACTCAATATGACTGTATACTGTAACACTCAATATGACAGTTATTTAAACATAACTCCTACACCACACATGAAAAATGGCTAATGATGCCTGAAATAATGCATCTTTGGGAGTTTTACTCGAAACATATGCTTTTTTAAATCTTGCAAATGCAAAAAGTTGTTTTTTTACTCAATATGACTATAATAGTCTTAGAATCCTGAGATAATGCGAAAAAAGCAATAAAGATGTATTCAAAAATAACTTCTAAACAACACATGCAAAATGGCTAATAATGCCTAGAGATATGTATTTTGGTTAGTTGTACTACAAAAAAGATCTTTTGTAAGGTTTGCAAAGACACAGGTTAGTTTTTTTTTCAATATAACAATGTAACTGTCATACTAAATATGAAAGGTTTATAATCATAACTCCAAAACCAAATATGACATTTGTCTTAAAAAGCCTTTAATATTGAATTTATGTAAGTTTTAGCAGAATCAGGTATTTTGGAAAGAATCACAAATACAAATATTAGATTTTACTGGCCTCATATTGGTCACACTCAAAATGACAGTTTTTGAAACATAACTCCAAAAATACACATGCAAAATGTCTAATAATGCCTGAAGAAATGCATCTTCGAGAGTTTTCCTGAAAAAAAAAACATTTGGTAAGGTTCGCAAAAACAAAATTTGATTTTTACTCAATTTGACAGTAATGTACTTAGAATCCTGAGATAATGCGAAAAAAGCAATAATAATGTATTCAAACATAACTTCTAAACAACACATGCAAAATTTCTAAAAATGCCTGTGATATTGAATACATGTGAGTTTTACTAGATACAGTTGTTTTTCAATGGTTTGCAAATACAAAAATGAGGTTTTACTCAATATGACTGTATACTGTAACACTCAATATGACAGTTATTTAAACATAACTCCTACACCACACATGAAAAATGGCTAATAATGCCTGAAATAATGCATCCTTGGGAGTTTTACTCGAAACATATGCTTTTTTAAATCTTGCAAATGCAAAAAGTTGTTTTTTTACTCAATATGACTATAATAGTCTTAGAATCCTGAGATAATGCGATAAAAGCAATAAAAATTTATTCAAACATACCTTCTAAACAACAAATGCAAAATGGCTAATAATGCCTAGAGATATTTATTTTGGTTAGTTGTACTAGAAAAATGATCTTTTGTAAGGTTTGCAAAGACACAAGTTAGTTTTTTTTATTTAATATAACAGTTTAACTGTCATACTAAATATGAAAGGTTTATAATCATAACTCCAAAACCAAATATGACATTTGTCTTAAAAAGCCTTTAATATTGAATTTATGTAAGTTTTAGCAGAATCAGGTATTTTGGAAAGAATCACAAATACAAATATTAGATTTTACTGGCCTCATATTGGTCACGCTCAAAATGACAGTTTTTGAAACATAACTCCAAAAATACACATTGAAAATGTCTAATAATGCCTGAAGAAATGCATCTTCGAGAGTTTTCCAGAAAAAAAAAATTTGGTAGGGTTTGCAAAAACAAAATTTGATTTGTTACTCAATTTGACAGCAATGTACTTAGAATCCTGAGATAATGCGAAAAAAGCAATAAAAATGTATTCAAACATAACTTCTAAACAACACATGCAAAATGGCTAATAATGCCTAGGGATATGTATTTTTGTTAGTTGTACTAGAAAAATGATCTTTTGTAAGGTTTGCAAAGACACAAGTTAGTTTTTTTTTCAATATAACAGTGTAACTGTCATACTAAATATGAAAGGTTTATAATCATAACTCCAAAACCAAATATGACATTTGTCTTAAAAAGCCTTTAATATTGAATTTATGTAAGTTTTAGCAGAATCAGGTATTTTGGAAAGAATGACAAATACAAATATTAGGTTTTACTGGCCTCATATTGGTCACACTCAAAATGACAGTTTTTGAAACATAACTCCAAAAATACACATGCAAAATGTCTAATAATGCCTGAAGAAATATATCTTCGAGAGTTTTCCTGAAAAAAAAAACATTTGGTAAGGTTTGTAAAAAAAAAATTTGATTTGTTACTCAATTTGACAGTAATGTACTTAGAATCCTGAGATAATGCGAAAAAAGCAATAAAAATGTATTCAAACATAATCCCTAATCCAAACGTGCAAAATGTCTGAAAATGCCTGTGATATTGAATACATGTGAGTTTTACTAGATACAGTTGTTTTTCAATGGTTTGCAAATACGAAAATGAGGTTTTACTCAATATGACTGTATACTGTAACACTCAATATGACAGTTATTTAAACATAACTCCTACACCACACATGAAAAATGGCTAATAATGCCTGAAATAATGCATCTTTGGGAGTTTTACTCGAAACATATGCTTTTTTAAATCTTGCAAATGCAAAAAGTAGTTTTTTTACTCAATATGACTATAATAGTCTTAGAATCCTGAGATAATGCGAAAAAAGCAATAAAAATGTATTCAAACATAACTTCTAAACAACAAATGCGAAATGGCTAATAATGCCTAGAGATATGTATTTTGGTTAGTTGTACTAGAAAAATGATCTTTTGTAAGGTTTGCAAAGACACAAGTTAGTTTTTTTTATTCAATATAACAGTGTAACTGTCATACTAAATATGAAAGGTTTATCATCATAACTCCAGAACCAAATATGACATTTGTCTTAAAAAGCCTTTAATATTGAATTTATGTAAGTTTTAGCAAAATCAGGTATTTTGGAAAGAATCACAAATACAAATATTAGATTTTACTGGCCTCATATTGGTCACACTCAAAATGACAGTTTTTGAAACATAACTCCAAAAATACACATGCAAAATGTCTAATAATGCCTGAAGAAATGCATCTTCGAGAGTTTTCCAGAAAAAAAACATTTGGTAAGGTTTGCAAAAACAAAATTTGATTTGTTACTCAATTTGACAGTACTATACATTAGAATCCTGAGATAATGCGAAAAAAGCAATAAAAATGTATTCAAACATAATTCCTAATCCAAACGTGCAAAATGTCTAAAAATGCCTGTGATATTGAATACATGTGAGTTTTACTAGATACAGTTGTTTTTCAATGGTTTGCAAATACAAAAATGAGGTTTTACTCAATATGACTGTATACTGTAACACTCAATATGACAGTTATTCAAACATAACTCCTACACCACACATGAAAAATGGCTAATAAGGCCTGAAATAATGCATCTTTGGGAGTTTTACTCGAAACATATGCTTTTTTAAATATTGCAAATGCAAAAAGTAGTTTTTTACTCAATATGACTATTATAGTCTTAGAATCCTGAGATAATGCGAAAAAAGCAATAAAGATGTATTCAAACATAACTTCTAAACAACACATGCAAAATGGCTAATAATGACTAGAGATATGTATTTTGGTTAGTTGTACTAGAAAAATTATCTTTTGTAAGGTTTGCAAAGACACAAGTTAGTTTTTTTTTCAATATAACAATCTAACTGTCATACTAAATATGAAAGGTTTATAATCATAACTCCAAAACCAAATATGACATTTGTCTTAAAAAGCCTTTAATATTGAATTTATGTAAGTTTTAGCAGAATCAGGTATTTTGGAAAGAATCACAAATACAAATATTAGATTTTACTGGCCTCATATTGGTCACACTCAAAATGACAGTTTTTGAAACATAACTCCAAAAAAACACTTGCAAAATGTCTAATAATGCCTGAAGAAATGCATCTTCGAGAGTTTTCCTGAAAAAAAAAAACATTTGGTAAGGTTTGCAAAAACAAAATTTGATTTTTACTCAATTTGACAGTAATGTACTTAGAATCCTGAGATAATGCGAAAAAAGCAATAATAATGTATTCAAACATAACTTCTAAACAACACGTGCAAAATTTCTAAAAATGCCTGTGATATTGAATACATGTGAGTTTTACTAGATACAGTTGTTTTTCAATGGTTTGCAAATACAAAAATGAGGTTTTACTCAATATGACTGTATACTGTAACACTCAATATGACAGTTATTCAAACATAACTCCTACACCACACATGAAAAATGGCTAATAATGCCTGAAATAATGCATCTTTGGGAGTTTTACTCGAAACATATGCTTTTTTAAATATTGCAAATGCAAAAAGTAGTTTTTTACTCAATATGACTATTATAGTCTTAGAATCCTGAGATAATGCGAAAAAAGCAATAAAGATGTATTCAAACATAACTTCTAAACAACACATGCAAAATGGCTAATAATGCCTAGAGATATGTATTTTGGTTAGTTGTACTAGAAAAATTATCTTTTGTAAGGTTTGCAAAGACACAAGTTAGTTTTTTTTTTCAATATAACAATGTAACTGTCATACTAAATATGAAAGGTTTATAATCATAACTCCAAAACCAAATATGACATTTGTCTTAAAAAGCCTTTAATATTGAATTTATGTAAGTTTTAGCAGAATCAGGTATTTTGGAAAGAATCACAAATACAAATATTAGATTTTACTGGCCTCATATTGGTCACACTCAAAATGACAGTTTTTGAAACATAACTCCAAAAATACACATGCAAAATGTCTAATAATGCCTGAAGAAATGCATCTTCGAGAGTTTTCCTGAAAAAAAAAAACATTTGGTAAGGTTTGCAAAAACAAAATTTGATTTGTTTCTCAATTTGACAGTAATGTACTTAGAATCCTGAGATAATGCGAACAAAGCAATAAAAATGTATTCAAACATAATTCCTAATCCAAACGTGCAAAATGTCTAAAAATGCCTGTGATATTGAATACATGTGAGTTTTACTAGATACAGTTGTTTTTCAATGGTTTGCAAATACAAAAATGAGGTTTTACTCAATATGACTGTATACTGTAACACTCAATATGACGGTTATTTAAACATAACTCCTACACCACACATGAAAAATGGCTAATAATGCCTGAAATAATGCATCCTTGGGAGTTTTACTCGAAACATATGCTTTTTTAAATCTTGCAAATGCAAAAAGTTGTTTTTTTACTCAATATGACTATAATAGTCTTAGAATCCTGAGATAATGCGATAAAAGCAATAAAAATTTATTCAAACATACCTTCTAAACAACAAATGCAAAATGGCTAATAATGCCTAGAGATATTTATTTTGGTTAGTTGTACTATAAAAATGATCTTTTGTAAGGTTTGCAAAGACACAAGTTAGTTTTTTTTATTTAATATAACAGTTTAACTGTCATACTAAATATGAAAGGTTTATAATCATAACTCCAAAACCAAATATGACATTTGTCTTAAAAAGCCTTTAATATTGAATTTATGTAAGTTTTAGCAGAATCAGGTATTTTGGAAAGAATCACAAATACAAATATTAGATTTTACTGGCCTCATATTGGTCACGCTCAAAATGACAGTTTTTGAAACATAACTCCAAAAATACACATGCAAAATGTCTAATAATGCCTGAAGAAATGCATCTTCGAGAGTTTTCCAGAAAAAAAAAATTTGGTAGGGTTTGCAAAAACAAAATTTGATTTGTTACTCAATTTGACAGTAATGTACTTAGAATCCTGAGATAATGCGAAAAAAGCAATAAAAATGTATTCAAACATAATTCCTAATCCAAACGTGCAAAATGTCTAAATATGCCTGTTATATTGAATACATGTGAGTTTTACTAGATACAGTTGTTTTTCAATGGTTTGCAAATACAAAAATGAGGTTTTACTCAATATGACTGTATACTGTAACACTCAATATGACAGTTATTTAAACATAACTCCTACACCACACATGAAAAATGGCTAATAATGCCTGAAATAATGCATCTTTGGGAGTTTTACTCGAAACATATGCTTTTTTAAATCTCGCAAATGCAAAAAGTAGTTTTTTACTCATTATGACTATAATGGTCTTAGAATCCTGAGATAATGCGAAAAAAGCAATAAAAATGTATTCAAACATAACTTCTAAACAACACATGCAAAATGGCTAATAATGCCTAGGGATATGTATTTTTGTTAGTTGTACTAGAAAAATGATCTTTTGTAAGGTTTGCAAAGACACAAGTTAGTTTTTTTTTCAATATAACAGTGTAACTGTCATACTAAATATGAAAGGTTTATAATCATAACTCCAAAACCAAATATGACATTTGTCTTAAAAAGCCTTTAATATTGAATTTATGTAAGTTTTAGCAGAATCAGGTATTTTGGAAAGAATGACAAATACAAATATTAGGTTTTACTGGCCTCATATTGGTCACACTCAAAATGACAGTTTTTGAAACATAACTCCAAAAATACACATGCAAAATGTCTAATAATGCCTGAAGAAATATATCTTCGAGAGTTTTCCTGAAAAAAAAAACATTTGGTAAGGTTTGTAAAAAAAAAATTTGATTTGTTACTCAATTTGACAGTAATGTACTTAGAATCCTGAGATAATGCGAAAAAAGCAATAAAAATGTATTCAAACATAATCCCTAATCCAAACGTGCAAAATGTCTGAAAATGCCTGTGATATTGAATACATGTGAGTTTTACTAGATACAGTTGTTTTTCAATGGTTTGCAAATACGAAAATGAGGTTTTACTCAATATGACTGTATACTGTAACACTCAATATGACAGTTATTTAAACATAACTCCTACACCACACATGAAAAATGGCTAATAATGCCTGAAATAATGCATCTTTGGGAGTTTTACTCGAAACATATGCTTTTTTAAATCTTGCAAATGCAAAAAGTAGTTTTTTTACTCAATATGACTATAATAGTCTTAGAATCCTGAGATAATGCGAAAAAAGCAATAAAAATGTATTCAAACATAACTTCTAAACAACAAATGCGAAATGGCTAATAATGCCTAGAGATATGTATTTTGGTTAGTTGTACTAGAAAAATGATCTTTTGTAAGGTTTGCAAAGACACAAGTTAGTTTTTTTTATTCAATATAACAGTGTAACTGTCATACTAAATATGAAAGGTTTATCATCATAACTCCAGAACCAAATATGACATTTGTCTTAAAAAGCCTTTAATATTGAATTTATGTAAGTTTTAGCAAAATCAGGTATTTTGGAAAGAATCACAAATACAAATATTAGATTTTACTGGCCTCATATTGGTCACACTCAAAATGACAGTTTTTGAAACATAACTCCAAAAATACACATGCAAAATGTCTAATAATGCCTGAAGAAATGCATCTTCGAGAGTTTTCCAGAAAAAAAACATTTGGTAAGGTTTGCAAAAACAAAATTTGATTTGTTACTCAATTTGACAGTACTATACATTAGAATCCTGAGATAATGCGAAAAAAGCAATAAAAATGTATTCAAACATAATTCCTAATCCAAACGTGCAAAATGTCTAAAAATGCCTGTGATATTGAATACATGTGAGTTTTACTAGATACAGTTGTTTTTCAATGGTTTGCAAATACAAAAATGAGGTTTTACTCAATATGACTGTATACTGTAACACTCAATATGACAGTTATTCAAACATAACTCCTACACCACACATGAAAAATGGCTAATAATGCCTGAAATAATGCATCTTTGGGAGTTTTACTCGAAACATATGCTTTTTTAAATATTGCAAATGCAAAAAGTAGTTTTTTACTCAATATGACTATTATAGTCTTAGAATCCTGAGATAATGCGAAAAAAGCAATAAAGATGTATTCAAACATAACTTCTAAACAACACATGCAAAATGGCTAATAATGCCTAGAGATATGTATTTTGGTTAGTTGTACTAGAAAAATTATCTTTTGTAAGGTTTGCAAAGACACAAGTTAGTTTTTTTTTCAATATAACAATCTAACTGTCATACTAAATATGAAAGGTTTATAATCATAACTCCAAAACCAAATATGACATTTGTCTTAAAAAGCCTTTAATATTGAATTTATGTAAGTTTTAGCAGAATCAGGTATTTTGGAAAGAATCACAAATACAAATATTAGATTTTACTGGCCTCATATTGGTCACACTCAAAATGACAGTTTTTGAAACATAACTCCAAAAAAACACTTGCAAAATGTCTAATAATGCCTGAAGAAATGCATCTTCGAGAGTTTTCCAGAAAAAAAAAAACATTTGGTAAGGTTTGCAAAAACAAAATTTGATTTTTACTCAATTTGACAGTAATGTACTTAGAATCCTGAGATAATGCGAAAAAAGCAATAATAATGTATTCAAACATAACTTCTAAACAACACGTGCAAAATTTCTAAAAATGCCTGTGATATTGAATACATGTGAGTTTTACTAGATACAGTTGTTTTTCAATGGTTTGCAAATACAAAAATGAGGTTTTACTCAATATGACTGTATACTGTAACACTCAATATGACAGTTATTCAAACATAACTCCTACACCACACATGAAAAATGGCTAATAATGCCTGAAATAATGCATCTTTGGGAGTTTTACTCGAAACATATGCTTTTTTAAATATTGCAAATGCAAAAAGTAGTTTTTTACTCAATATGACTATTATAGTCTTAGAATCCTGAGATAATGCGAAAAAAGCAATAAAGATGTATTCAAACATAACTTCTAAACAACACATGCAAAATGGCTAATAATGCCTAGAGATATGTATTTTGGTTAGTTGTACTAGAAAAATTATCTTTTGTAAGGTTTGCAAAGACACAAGTTAGTTTTTTTTTCAATATAACAATCTAACTGTCATACTAAATATGAAAGGTTTATAATCATAACTCCAAAACCAAATATGACATTTGTCTTAAAAAGCCTTTAATATTGAATTTATGTAAGTTTTAGCAGAATCAGGTATTTTGGAAAGAATCACAAATACAAATATTAGATTTTACTGGCCTCATATTGGTCACACTCAAAATGACAGTTTTTGAAACATAACTCCAAAAAAACACTTGCAAAATGTCTAATAATGCCTGAAGAAATGCATCTTCGAGAGTTTTCCTGAAAAAAAAAAACATTTGGTAAGGTTTGCAAAAACAAAATTTGATTTTTACTCAATTTGACAGTAATGTACTTAGAATCCTGAGATAATGCGAAAAAAGCAATAATAATGTATTCAAACATAACTTCTAAACAACACGTGCAAAATTTCTAAAAATGCCTGTGATATTGAATACATGTGAGTTTTACTAGATACAGTTGTTTTTCAATGGTTTGCAAATACAAAAATGAGGTTTTACTCAATATGACTGTATACTGTAACACTCAATATGACAGTTATTCAAACATAACTCCTACACCACACATGAAAAATGGCTAATAATGCCTGAAATAATGCATCTTTGGGAGTTTTACTCGAAACATATGCTTTTTTAAATATTGCAAATGCAAAAAGTAGTTTTTTACTCAATATGACTATTATAGTCTTAGAATCCTGAGATAATGCGAAAAAAGCAATAAAGATGTATTCAAACATAACTTCTAAACAACACATGCAAAATGGCTAATAATGCCTAGAGATATGTATTTTGGTTAGTTGTACTAGAAAAATTATCTTTTGTAAGGTTTGCAAAGACACAAGTTAGTTTTTTTTTTCAATATAACAATGTAACTGTCATACTAAATATGAAAGGTTTATAATCATAACTCCAAAACCAAATATGACATTTGTCTTAAAAAGCCTTTAATATTGAATTTATGTAAGTTTTAGCAGAATCAGGTATTTTGGAAAGAATCACAAATACAAATATTAGATTTTACTGGCCTCATATTGGTCACACTCAAAATGACAGTTTTTGAAACATAACTCCAAAAATACACATGCAAAATGTCTAATAATGCCTGAAGAAATGCATCTTCGAGAGTTTTCCAGAAAAAAAACATTTGGTAAGGTTTGCAAAAAAAATATTTGATTTGTTAGTCAATTTGACAGTAATGTACTTAGAATCCTGAGATAATGCGAAAAAAGCAATAAAAATGTATTCAAACATAATTCCTAATCCAAACGTGCAAAATGTCTAAAAATGCCTGTGATATTGAATACATGTGAGTTTTACTAGATACAGTTGTTTTTCAATGGTTTGCAAATACAAAAATGAGGTTTTACTCAATATGACTGTATACTGTAACACTCAATATGACAGTTATTCAAACATAACTCCTACACCACACATGAAAAATGGCTAATAATGCCTGAAATAATGCATCCTTGGGAGTTTTACTCGAAACATATGCTTTTTTAAATCTTGCAAATGCAAAAAGTTGTTTTTTTACTCAATATGACTATAATAGTCTTAGAATCCTGAGATAATGCGAAAAAAGCAATAAAAATGTATTCAAACATAACTTCTAAACAACAAATGCAAAATGGCTAATAATGCCTAGAGATATGTATTTTGGTTAGTTGTACTAGAAAAATGATCTTTTGTAAGGTTTGCAAAGACACAAGTTAGTTTTTTTTATTCAATATAACAGTGTAACTGTCATACTAAATATGAAAGGTTTATAATCATAACTCCAAAACTAAATATGACATTTGTCTTAAAAAGCCTTTAATATTGAATTTATGTAAGTTTTAGCAAAATCAGGTATTTTGGAAAGAATCACAAATACAAATATTAGATTTTACTGGCCTCATATTGGTCACACTCAAAATGACAGTTTTTGAAACATAACTCCAAAAATACACATGCAAAATGTCTAATAATGCCTGAAGAAATGCATCTTCGAGAGTTTTCCAGAAAAAAAAAATTTGGTAAGGTTTGCAAAAACAAAATTTGATTTGTTACTCAATTTGACAGTACTATACATTAGAATCCTGAGATAATGCGAAAAAAGCAATAAAAATGTATTCAAACATAATTCCTAATCCAAACGTGCAAAATGTCTAAAAATGCCTGTGATATTGAATACATGAGTTTTACTAGATACAGTTGTTTTTCAATGGTTTGCAAATACAAAAATGAGGTTTTACTCAATATGACTGTATACTGTAACACTCAATATGACCGTTATTTAAACATAACTCCTACACCACACATGAAAAATGGCTAATGATGCCTGAAATAATGCATCTTTGGGAGTTTTACTCGAAACATATGCTTTTTTAAATCTTGCAAATGCAAAAAGTTGTTTTTTTACTCAATATGACTATAATAGTCTTAGAATCCTGAGATAATGCGAAAAAAGCAATAAAAATGTATTCAAACATAACTTCTAAACAACAAATGCAAAATGGCTAATAATGCCTAGAGATATGTATTTTGGTTAGTTGTACTAGAAAAATGATCTTTTGTAAGGTTTACAAAGACACAAGTTGTTTTTTTTATTCAATTTAACAGTGTAACTGTCATCCTAAATATGAAAAGTTTATAATCATAACTCCAAAACCAAATATGAAATTTGTCTTAAAAAGCCTTTAATATTGAATTTATGTGAGTTTTAGCAGAATAAGGTATTTTGGAAAGAATCACAAATACAAATATTAGATTTTACTGGCCTCATATTGGTCACACTCAAAATGACAGTTTTTGAAACATAACTCCAAAAATACACATGCAAAATGTCTAATAATGCCTGAAGAAATGCATCTTCGAGAGTTTTCCAGAAAAAAAAAATTTGGTAAGGTTTGCAAAAACAAAATTTGATTTGTTACTCAATTTGACAGTACTATACTTAGAATCCTGAGATAATGCGAAAAAAGCAATAAAAATGTATTCAAACATAATTCCTAATCCAAACGTGCAAAATGTCTAAATATAACTGTGATATTGAATACATGTGAGTTTTACTAGATACAGTTGTTTTTCAATGGTTTGCAAATACAAAAATGAGGTTTTACTCAATATGACTGTATACTGTAACACTCAATATGACAGTTATTCAAACTTAACTCCTACACCACACATGAAAAATGGCTAATAATGCCTGAAATAATGCATCTTTGGGAGTTTTACTCGAAACATATGCTTTTTTAAATATTGCAAATGCAAAAAGTAGTTTTTTTACTCAATATGACTATTATAGTCTTAGAATCCTGAGATAATGCGAAAAAAGCAATAAAGATGTATTCAAACATAACTTCTAAACAACACATGCAAAATGGCTAATAATGCCTAGAGATATGTATTTTGGTTAGTTGTACTAGAAAAATTATCTTTTGTAAGGTTTGCAAAGACACAAGTTAGTTTTTTTTTTCAATATAACAATGTAACTGTCATACTAAATATGAAAGGTTTATAATCATAACTCCAAAACCAAATATGACATTTGTCTTAAAAAGCCTTTAATATTGAATTTATGTAAGTTTTAGCAGAATCAGGTATTTTGGAAAGAATCACAAATACAAATATTAGATTTTACTGGCCTCATATTGGTCACACTCAAAATGACAGTTTTTGAAACATAACTCCAAAAATACACATGCAAAATGTCTAATAATGCCTGAAGAAATGCATCTTCGAGAGTTTTCCTGAAAAAAAAAAACATTTGGTAAGGTTTGCAAAAACAAAATTTGATTTTTACACAATTTGACAGTAATGTACTTAGAATCCTGAGATAATGCGAAAAAAGCAATAATAATGTATTCAAACATAACTTCTAAACAACACATGCAAAATTTCTAAAAATGCCTGTGATATTGAATACATGTGAGTTTTACTAGATACAGTTGTTTTTCAATGGTTTGCAAATACAAAAAATGAGGTTTTACTCAATATGACTGTATACTGTAACACTCAATATGACAGTTATTTAAACATAACTCCTACACCACACATGAAAAATGGCTAATAATGCCTGAAATAATGCATCTTTGGGAGTTTTACTCGAAACATATGCTTTTTTAAATCTTGCAAATGCAAAAAGTAGTTTTTTACTCAATATGACTATAATAGTCTTAGAATCCTGAGATAATGCGAAAAAAGTAATAAAAATGTATTCAAACATAACTTCTAAACAAGACATGCAAAATGGCTAATAATGCCTAGAGATATGTATTTTGGTTAGTTGTACTACAAAAAAGATCTTTTGTAAGGTTTGCAAAGACACAAGTTAGTTTTTTTTTTCAATATAACAATGTAACTGTCATACTAAATATGAAAGGTTTATAATTATAACTCCAAACCAAATATGAAATTTGTCTTAAAAAGCCTTTAATATTGAATTTATGTAAGTTTTAGCAGAATCAGTTATTTTGGAAAGAATCACAAATACAAATATTAGATTTTACTGGCCTCATATTGGTCACACTCAAAATGACAGTTTTTGAAACATAACTCCAAAAATACACATGCAAAATGTCTAATAATGCCTGAAGAAATGCATCTTCGAGAGTTTTCCTGAAAAAAAAAAACATTGGTAAGGTTTGCAAAAACAAAATTTGATTTGTTTCTCAATTTGACAGTAATGTACTTAGAATCCTGAGATAATGCGAACAAAGCAATAAAAATGTATTCAAACATAATTCCTAATCCAAACGTGCAAAATGTCTAAAAATGCCTGTGATATTGAATACATGTGAGTTTTACTAGATACAGTTGTTTTTCAATGGTTTGCAAATACAAAAATGAGGTTTTACTCAATATGACTGTATACTGTAACACTCAATATGACAGTTATTTAAACATAACTCCTACACCACACATGAAAAATGGCTAATAATGCCTGAAATAATGCATCCTTGGGAGTTTTACTCGAAACATATGCTTTTTTAAATCTTGCAAATGCAAAAAGTTGTTTTTTTACTCAATATGACTATAATAGTCTTAGAATCCTGAGATAATGCGATAAAAGCAATAAAAATTTATTCAAACATACCTTCTAAACAACAAATGCAAAATGGCTAATAATGCCTAGAGATATTTATTTTGGTTAGTTGTACTATAAAAATGATCTTTTGTAAGGTTTGCAAAGACACAAGTTAGTTTTTTTTATTTAATATAACAGTTTAACTGTCATACTAAATATGAAAGGTTTATAATCATAACTCCAAAACCAAATATGACATTTGTCTTAAAAAGCCTTTAATATTGAATTTATGTAAGTTTTAGCAGAATCAGGTATTTTGGAAAGAATCACAAATACAAATATTAGATTTTACTGGCCTCATATTGGTCACGCTCAAAATGACAGTTTTTGAAACATAACTCCAAAAATACACATGCAAAATGTCTAATAATGCCTGAAGAAATGCATCTTCGAGAGTTTTCCAGAAAAAAAAAATTTGGTAGGGTTTGCAAAAACAAAATTTGATTTGTTACTCAATTTGACAGTAATGTACTTAGAATCCTGAGATAATGCGAAAAAAGCAATAAAAATGTATTCAAACATAATTCCTAATCCAAACGTGCAAAATGTCTAAATATGCCTGTTATATTGAATACATGTGAGTTTTACTAGATACAGTTGTTTTTCAATGGTTTGCAAATACAAAAATGAGGTTTTACTCAATATGACTGTATACTGTAACACTCAATATGACAGTTATTTAAACATAACTCCTACACCACACATGAAAAATGGCTAATAATGCCTGAAATAATGCATCTTTGGGAGTTTTACTCGAAACATATGCTTTTTTAAATCTCGCAAATGCAAAAAGTAGTTTTTTACTCATTATGACTATAATAGTCTTAGAATCCTGAGATAATGCGAAAAAAGCAATAAAAATGTATTCAAACATAACTTCTAAACAACACATGCAAAATGGCTAATAATGCCTAGGGATATGTATTTTTGTTAGTTGTACTAGAAAAATGATCTTTTGTAAGGTTTGCAAAGACACAAGTTAGTTTTTTTTTCAATATAACAGTGTAACTGTCATACTAAATATGAAAGGTTTATAATCATAACTCCAAAACCAAATATGACATTTGTCTTAAAAAGCCTTTAATATTGAATTTATGTAAGTTTTAGCAGAATCAGGTATTTTGGAAAGAATGACAAATACAAATATTAGGTTTTACTGGCCTCATATTGGTCACACTCAAAATGACAGTTTTTGAAACATAACTCCAAAAATACACATGCAAAATGTCTAATAATGCCTGAAGAAATATATCTTCGAGAGTTTTCCTGAAAAAAAAAACATTTGGTAAGGTTTGTAAAAAAAAAAATTGATTTGTTACTCAATTTGACAGTAATGTACTTAGAATCCTGAGATAATGCGAAAAAAGCAATAAAAATGTATTCAAACATAATCCCTAATCCAAACGTGCAAAATGTCTGAAAATGCCTGTGATATTGAATACATGTGAGTTTTACTAGATACAGTTGTTTTTCAATGGTTTGCAAATACGAAAATGAGGTTTTACTCAATATGACTGTATACTGTAACACTCAATAAGACAGTTATTTAAACATAACTCCTACACCACACATGAAAAATGGCTAATAATGCCTGAAATAATGCATCTTTGGGAGTTTTACTCGAAACATATGCTTTTTTAAATCTTGCAAATGCAAAAAGTAGTTTTTTTACTCAATATGACTATAACAGTCTTAGAATCCTGAGATAATGCGAAAAAAGCAATAAAAATGTATTCAAACATAACTTCTAAACAACAAATGCGAAATGGCTAATAATGCCTAGAGATATGTATTTTGGTTAGTTGTACTAGAAAAATGATCTTTTGTAAGGTTTGCAAAGACACAAGTTAGTTTTTTTTATTCAATATAACAGTGTAACTGTCATACTAAATATGAAAGGTTTATCATCATAACTCCAGAACCAAATATGACATTTGTCTTAAAAAGCCTTTAATATTGAATTTATGTAAGTTTTAGCAAAATCAGGTATTTTGGAAAGAATCACAAATACAAATATTAGATTTTACTGGCCTCATATTGGTCACACTCAAAATGACAGTTTTTGAAACATAACTCCAAAAATACACATGCAAAATGTCTAATAATGCCTGAAGAAATGCATCTTCGAGAGTTTTCCTGAAAAAAAAAACATTTGGTAAGGTTTGTAAAAACAAAATTTGATTTGTTACTCAATTTGACAGTAATGTACTTAGAATCCTGAGATAATGCGAAAAAAGCAATAAAAATGTATTCAAACATAATTCCTAATCCAAACGTGCAAAATGTCTAAATATGCCTGTTATATTGAATACATGTGAGTTTTACTAGATACAGTTGTTTTTCAATGGTTTGCAAATACAAAAATGAGGTTTTACTCAATATGACTGTATACTGTAACACTCAATATGACAGTTATTTAAACATAACTCCTACACCACACATGAAAAATGGCTAATAATGCCTGAAATAATGCATCTTTGGGAGTTTTACTCGAAACATATGCTTTTTTAAATCTCGCAAATGCAAAAAGTAGTTTTTTACTCATTATGACTATAATAGTCTTAGAATCCTGAGATAATGCGAAAAAAGCAATAAAAATGTATTCAAACATAACTTCTAAACAACACATGCAAAATGGCTAATAATGCCTAGGGATATGTATTTTTGTTAGTTGTACTAGAAAAATGATCTTTTGTAAGGTTTGCAAAGACACAAGTTAGTTTTTTTTTCAATATAACAGTGTAACTGTCATACTAAATATGAAAGGTTTATAATCATAACTCCAAAACCAAATATGACATTTGTCTTAAAAAGCCTTTAATATTGAATTTATGTAAGTTTTAGCAGAATCAGGTATTTTGGAAAGAATGACAAATACAAATATTAGGTTTTACTGGCCTCATATTGGTCACACTCAAAATGACAGTTTTTGAAACATAACTCCAAAAATACACATGCAAAATGTCTAATAATGCCTGAAGAAATATATCTTCGAGAGTTTTCCTGAAAAAAAAAACATTTGGTAAGGTTTGTAAAAAAAAAAATTGATTTGTTACTCAATTTGACAGTAATGTACTTAGAATCCTGAGATAATGCGAAAAAAGCAATAAAAATGTATTCAAACATAATCCCTAATCCAAACGTGCAAAATGTCTGAAAATGCCTGTGATATTGAATACATGTGAGTTTTACTAGATACAGTTGTTTTTCAATGGTTTGCAAATACGAAAATGAGGTTTTACTCAATATGACTGTATACTGTAACACTCAATAAGACAGTTATTTAAACATAACTCCTACACCACACATGAAAAATGGCTAATAATGCCTGAAATAATGCATCTTTGGGAGTTTTACTCGAAACATATGCTTTTTTAAATCTTGCAAATGCAAAAAGTAGTTTTTTTACTCAATATGACTATAACAGTCTTAGAATCCTGAGATAATGCGAAAAAAGCAATAAAAATGTATTCAAACATAACTTCTAAACAACAAATGCGAAATGGCTAATAATGCCTAGAGATATGTATTTTGGTTAGTTGTACTAGAAAAATGATCTTTTGTAAGGTTTGCAAAGACACAAGTTAGTTTTTTTTATTCAATATAACAGTGTAACTGTCATACTAAATATGAAAGGTTTATCATCATAACTCCAGAACCAAATATGACATTTGTCTTAAAAAGCCTTTAATATTGAATTTATGTAAGTTTTAGCAAAATCAGGTATTTTGGAAAGAATCACAAATACAAATATTAGATTTTACTGGCCTCATATTGGTCACACTCAAAATGACAGTTTTTGAAACATAACTCCAAAAATACACATGCAAAATGTCCAATAATGCCTGAAGAAATGCATCTTCGAGAGTTTTCCAGAAAAAAAACATTTGGTAAGGTTTGCAAAAACAAAATTTGATTTGTTACTCAATTTGACAGTACTATACATTAGAATCCTGAGATAATGCGAAAAAAGCAATAAAAATGTATTCAAACATAATTCCTAATCCAAACGTGCAAAATGTCTAAAAATGCCTGTGATATTGAATACATGTGAGTTTTACTAGATACAGTTGTTTTTCAATGGTTTGCAAATACAAAAATGAGGTTTTACTCAATATGACTGTATACTGTAACACTCAATATGACAGTTATTCAAACATAACTCCTACACCACACATGAAAAATGGCTAATAATGCCTGAAATAATGCATCTTTGGGAGTTTTACTCGAAACATATGCTTTTTTAAATATTGCAAATGCAAAAAGTAGTTTTTTACTCAATATGACTATTATAGTCTTAGAATCCTGAGATAATGCGAAAAAAGCAATAAAGATGTATTCAAACATAACTTCTAAACAACACATGCAAAATGGCTAATAATGCCTAGAGATATGTATTTTGGTTAGTTGTACTAGAAAAATTATCTTTTGTAAGGTTTGCAAAGACACAAGTTAGTTTTTTTTTCAATATAACAATCTAACTGTCATACTAAATATGAAAGGTTTATAATCATAACTCCAAAACCAAATATGACATTTGTCTTAAAAAGCCTTTAATATTGAATTTATGTAAGTTTTAGCAGAATCAGGTATTTTGGAAAGAATCACAAATACAAATATTAGATTTTACTGGCCTCATATTGGTCACACTCAAAATGACAGTTTTTGAAACATAACTCCAAAAATACACATGCAAAATGTCCAATAATGCCTGAAGAAATGCATCTTCGAGAGTTTTCCAGAAAAAAAACATTTGGTAAGGTTTGCAAAAACAAAATTTGATTTGTTACTCAATTTGACAGTACTATACATTAGAATCCTGAGATAATGCGAAAAAAGCAATAAAAATGTATTCAAACATAATTCCTAATCCAAACGTGCAAAATGTCTAAAAATGCCTGTGATATTGAATACATGTGAGTTTTACTAGATACAGTTGTTTTTCAATGGTTTGCAAATACAAAAATGAGGTTTTACTCAATATGACTGTATACTGTAACACTCAATATGACAGTTATTCAAACATAACTCCTACACCACACATGAAAAATGGCTAATAATGCCTGAAATAATGCATCTTTGGGAGTTTTACTCGAAACATATGCTTTTTTAAATATTGCAAATGCAAAAAGTAGTTTTTTACTCAATATGACTATTATAGTCTTAGAATCCTGAGATAATGCGAAAAAAGCAATAAAGATGTATTCAAACATAACTTCTAAACAACACATGCAAAATGGCTAATAATGCCTAGAGATATGTATTTTGGTTAGTTGTACTAGAAAAATTATCTTTTGTAAGGTTTGCAAAGACACAAGTTAGTTTTTTTTTCAATATAACAATCTAACTGTCATACTAAATATGAAAGGTTTATAATCATAACTCCAAAACCAAATATGACATTTGTCTTAAAAAGCCTTTAATATTGAATTTATGTAAGTTTTAGCAGAATCAGGTATTTTGGAAAGAATCACAAATACAAATATTAGATTTTACTGGCCTCATATTGGTCACACTCAAAATGACAGTTTTTGAAACATAACTCCAAAAAAACACTTGCAAAATGTCTAATAATGCCTGAAGAAATGCATCTTCGAGAGTTTTCCTGAAAAAAAAAAACATTTGGTAAGGTTTGCAAAAACAAAATTTGATTTTTACTCAATTTGACAGTAATGTACTTAGAATCCTGAGATAATGCGAAAAAAGCAATAATAATGTATTCAAACATAACTTCTAAACAACACGTGCAAAATTTCTAAAAATGCCTGTGATATTGAATACATGTGAGTTTTACTAGATACAGTTGTTTTTCAATGGTTTGCAAATACAAAAATGAGGTTTTACTCAATATGACTGTATACTGTAACACTCAATATGACAGTTATTCAAACATAACTCCTACACCACACATGAAAAATGGCTAATAATGCCTGAAATAATGCATCTTTGGGAGTTTTACTCGAAACATATGCTTTTTTAAATATTGCAAATGCAAAAAGTAGTTTTTTACTCAATATGACTATTATAGTCTTAGAATCCTGAGATAATGCGAAAAAAGCAATAAAGATGTATTCAAACATAACTTCTAAACAACACATGCAAAATGGCTAATAATGCCTAGAGATATGTATTTTGGTTAGTTGTACTAGAAAAATTATCTTTTGTAAGGTTTGCAAAGACACAAGTTAGTTTTTTTTTTCAATATAACAATGTAACTGTCATACTAAATATGAAAGGTTTATAATCATAACTCCAAAACCAAATATGACATTTTTCTTAAAAAGCCTTTAATATTGAATTTATGTAAGTTTTAGCAGAATCAGGTATTTTGGAAAGAATCACAAATACAAATATTAGATTTTACTGGCCTCATATTGGTCACACTCAAAATGACAGTTTTTGAAACATAACTCCAAAAATACACATGCAAAATGTCTAATAATGCCTGAAGAAATGCATCTTCGAGAGTTTTCCAGAAAAAAAACATTTGGTAAGGTTTGCAAAAAAAATATTTGATTTGTTAGTCAATTTGACAGTAATGTACTTAGAATCCTGAGATAATGCGAAAAAAGCAATAAAAATGTATTCAAACATAATTCCTAATCCAAACGTGCAAAATGTCTAAAAATGCCTGTGATATTGAATACATGTGAGTTTTACTAGATACAGTTGTTTTTCAATGGTTTGCAAATACAAAAATGAGGTTTTACTCAATATGACTGTATACTGTAACACTCAATATGACAGTTATTCAAACATAACTCCTACACCACACATGAAAAATGGCTAATAATGCCTGAAATAATGCATCCTTGGGAGTTTTACTCGAAACATATGCTTTTTTAAATCTTGCAAATGCAAAAAGTTGTTTTTTTACTCAATATGACTATAATGGTCTTAGAATCCTGAGATAATGCGAAAAAAGCAATAAAAATGTATTCAAACATAACTTCTAAACAACAAATGCAAAATGGCTAATAATGCCTAGAGATATTTATTTTGGTTAGTTGTACTAGAAAAATGATCTTTTGTAAGGTTTGCAAAGACACAAGTTAGTTTTTTTTATTTAATATAACAGTGTAACTGTCATACTAAATATGAAAGGTTTATAATCATAACTCCAAAACCAAATATGACATTTGTCTTAAAAAGCCTTTAATATTGAATTTATGTAAGTTTTAGCAGAATCAGGTATTTTGGAAAGAATCACAAATACAAATATTAGATTTTACTGGCCTCATATTGGTCACGCTCAAAATGACAGTTTTTGAAACATAACTCCAAAAATACACATGCAAAATGTCTAATAATGCCTGAAGAAATGCATCTTCGAGAGTTTTCCAGAAAATAAAAATTTGGTAGGGTTTGCAAAAACAAAATTTGATTTGTTACTCAATTTGACAGTACTATACTTAGAATCCTGAGATAATGCGAAAAAAGCAATAAAAATGTATTCAAACATAATTCCTAATCCAAACGTGCAAAATGTCTAAATATGCCTGTGATATTGAATACATGTGAGTTTTACTAGATACAGTTGTTTTTCAATGGTTTGCAAATACAAAAATGAGGTTTTACTCAATATGACTGTATACTGTAACACTCAATATGACAGTTATTTAAACATAACTCCTACACCACACATGAAAAATGGCTAATAATGCCTGAAATAATGCATCTTTGGGAGTTTTACTCGAAACATATGCTTTTTTAAATCTTGCAAATGCAAAAAGTAGTTTTTTACTCATTATGACTATAATAGTCTTAGAATCCTGAGATAATGCGAAAACAGCAATAAAAATGTATTCAAACATAACTTCTAAACAACACATGCAAAATGGCTAATAATGCCTAGGGATATGTATTTTTGTTAGTTGTACTAGACAAATGGTCTTTTGTAAGGTTTGCAAAGACACAAGTTAGTTTTTTTTTCAATATAACAGTGTAACTGTCATACTAAATATGAAAGGTTTATAATCATAACTCCAAAACCAAATATGACATTTGTCTTAAAAAGCCTTTAATATTGAATTTATGTAAGTTTTAGCAGAATCAGGTATTTTGGAAAGAATGACAAATACAAATATTAGGTTTTACTGGCCTCATATTGGTCACACTCAAAATGACAGTTTTTGAAACATAACTCCAAAAATACACATGCAAAATGTCTAATAATGCCTGAAGAAATATATCTTCGAGAGTTTTCCTGAAAAAAAAAACATTTGGTAAGGTTTGTAAAAAAAAAATTTGATTTGTTACTCAATTTGACAGTAATGTACTTAGAATCCTGAGATAATGCGAAAAAAGCAATAAAAATGTATTCAAACATAATCCCTAATCCAAACGTGCAAAATGTCTGAAAATGCCTGTGATATTGAATACATGTGAGTTTTACTAGATACAGTTGTTTTTCAATGGTTTGCAAATACAAAAATGAGGTTTTACTCAATATGACTGTATACTGTAACACTCAATATGACAGTTATTTAAACATAACTCCTACACCACACATGAAAAATGGCTAATAATGCCTGAAATAATGCATCTTTGGGAGTTTTACTCGAAACATATGCTTTTTTAAATCTTGCAAATGCAAAAAGTAGTTTTTTTACTCAATATGACTATAATAGTCTTAGAATCCTGAGATAATGCGAAAAAAGCAATAAAAATGTATTCAAACATAACTTCTAAACAGCAAATGCAAAATGGCTAATAATGCCTAGAGATATGTATTTTGGTTAGTTGTACTAGAAAAATGATCTTTTGTAAGGTTTGCAAAGACACAAGTTAGTTTTTTTTATTCAATATAACAGTGTAACTGTCATACTAAATATGAAAGGTTTATAATCATAACTCCAAAACTAAATATGACATTTGTCTTAAAAAGCCTTTAATATTGAATTTATGTAAGTTTTAGCAAAATCAGGTATTTTGGAAAGAATCACAAATACAAATATTAGATTTTACTGGCCTCATATTGGTCACACTCAAAATGACAGTTTTTGAAACATAACTCCAAAAATACACATGCAAAATGTCTAATAATGCCTGAAGAAATGCATCTTCGAGAGTTTTCCAGAAAAAAAAAATTTGGTAAGGTTTGCAAAAACAAAATTTGATTTGTTACTCAATTTGACAGTACTATACATTAGAATCCTGAGATAATGCGAAAAAAGCAATAAAAATGTATTCAAACATAATTCCTAATCCAAACGTGCAAAATGTCTAAAAATGCCTGTGATATTGAATACATGAGTTTTACTAGATACAGTTGTTTTTCAATGGTTTGCAAATACAAAAATGAGGTTTTACTCAATATGACTGTATACTCTAACACTCAATATGACAGTTATTTAAACATAACTCCTACACCACACATGAAAAATGGCTAATGATGCCTGAAATAATGCATCTTTGGGAGTTTTACTCGAAACATATGCTTTTTTAAATCTTGCAAATGCAAAAAGTTGTTTTTTTACTCAATATGACTATAATAGTCTTAGAATCCTGAGATAATGCGAAAAAAGCAATAAAAATGTATTCAAACATAACTTCTAAACAACAAATGCAAAATGGCTAATAATGCCTAGAGATATGTATTTTGGTTAGTTGTACTAGAAAAATGATCTTTTGTAAGGTTTACAAAGACACAAGTTGTTTTTTTTATTCAATTTAACAGTGTAACTGTCATCCTAAATATGAAAAGTTTATAATCATAACTCCAAAACCAAATATGAAATTTGTCTTAAAAAGCCTTTAATATTGAATTTATGTGAGTTTTAGCAGAATAAGGTATTTTGGAAAGAATCACAAATACAAATATTAGATTTTACTGGCCTCATATTGGTCACACTCAAAATGACAGTTTTTGAAACATAACTCCAAAAATACACATGCAAAATGTCTAATAATGCCTGAAGAAATGCATCTTCGAGAGTTTTCCAGAAAAAAAAAATTTGGTAAGGTTTGCAAAAACAAAATTTGATTTGTTACTCAATTTGACAGTACTATACTTAGAATCCTGAGATAATGCGAAAAAAGCAATAAAAATGTATTCAAACATAATTCCTAATCCAAACGTGCAAAATGTCTAAATATAACTGTGATATTGAATACATGTGAGTTTTACTAGATACAGTTGTTTTTCAATGGTTTGCAAATACAAAAATGAGGTTTTACTCAATATGACTGTATACTGTAACACTCAATATGACAGTTATTCAAACTTAACTCCTACACCACACATGAAAAATGGCTAATAATGCCTGAAATAATGCATCTTTGGGAGTTTTACTCGAAACATATGCTTTTTTAAATATTGCAAATGCAAAAAGTAGTTTTTTACTCAATATGACTATTATAGTCTTAGAATCCTGAGATAATGCGAAAAAAGCAATAAAGATGTATTCAAACATAACTTCTAAACAACACATGCAAAATGGCTAATAATGCCTAGAGATATGTATTTTGGTTAGTTGTACTAGAAAAATTATCTTTTGTAAGGTTTGCAAAGACACAAGTTAGTTTTTTTTCCCAATATAACAATGTAACTGTCATACTAAATATGAAAGGTTTATAATCATAACTCCAAAACCAAATATGACATTTGTCTTAAAAAGCCTTTAATATTGAATTTATGTAAGTTTTAGCAGAATCAGGTATTTTGGAAAGAATCACAAATACAAATATTAGATTTTACTGGCCTCATATTGGTCACACTCAAAATGACAGTTTTTGAAACATAACTCCAAAAATACACATGCAAAATGTCTAATAATGCCTGAAGAAATGCATCTTCGAGAGTTTTCCTGAAAAAAAAAAACATTTGGTAAGGTTTGCAAAAACAAAATTTGATTTTTACTCAATTTGACAGTAATGTACTTAGAATCCTGAGATAATGCGAAAAAAGCAATAATAATGTATTCAAACATAACTTCTAAACAACACATGCAAAATTTCTAAAAATGCCTGTGATATTGAATACATGTGAGTTTTACTAGATACAGTTGTTTTTCAATGGTTTGCAAATACAAAAATGAGGTTTTACTCAATATGACTGTATACTGTAACACTCAATATGACAGTTATTTAAACATAACTCCTACCACCACACATGGAAAATGGCTAATAATGCCTGAAATAATGCATCTTTGGGAGTTTTACTCGAAACATATGCTTTTTTAAATCTTGCAAATGCAAAAAGTAGTTTTTTACTCAATATGACTATAATAGTCTTAGAATCCTGAGATAATGCGAAAAAAGTAATAAAAATGTATTCAAAAATAACTTCTAAACAACACATGCAAAATGGCTAATAATGCCTAGAGATATGTATTTTGGTTAGTTGTACTACAAAAAAGATCTTTTGTAAGGTTTGCAAAGACACAAGTTAGTTTTTTTTTTCAATATAACAATGTAACTGTCATACTAAATATGAAAGGTTTATAATTATAACTCCAAAACCAAATATGAAATTTGTCTTAAAAAGCCTTTAATATTGAATTTATGTAAGTTTTAGCAGAATCAGGTATTTTGGAAAGAATCACAAATACAAATATTAGATTTTACTGGCCTCATATTGGTCACACTCAAAATGACAGTTTTTGAAACATAACTCCAAAAATACACATGCAAAATGTCTAATAATGCCTGAAGAAATGCATCTTCGAGAGTTTTCCTGAAAAAAAAAAACATTTGGTAAGGTTTGTAAAAACAAAATTTGATTTTTACTCAATTTGACAGTAATGTACTTAGAATCCTGAGATAATGCGAAAAAAGCAATAATAATGTATTCAAACATAACTTCTAAACAACACATGCAAAATGTCTAAAAATGCCTGTGATATTGAATACATGTGAGTTTTACTAGATACAGTTGTTTTTCAATGGTTTGCAAATACAAAAATGAGGTTTTACTCAATATGACTGTATACTGTAACACTCAATATGACAGTTATTTAAACATAACTCCTACACCACACATGAAAAATGGCTAATAATGCCTGAAATAATGCATCTTTGGGAGTTTTACTCGAAACATATGCTTTTTTAAATCTTGCAAATGCAAAAAGTTGTTTTTTTACTCAATATGACTATAATAGTCTTAGAATCCTGAGATAATGCGAAAAAAGCAATAAAAATGTATTCAAACATAACTTCTAACAACAAATGCAAAATGGCTAATAATGCCTAGAGATATGTATTTTGGTTAGTTGTACTAGAAAAATGATCTTTTGTAAGGTTTGCAAAGACACAAGTTAGTTTTTTTATTCAATATAACAGTGTAACTGTCATACTAAATATGAAAGGTTTATAATCATAACTCCAAAACCAAATATGACATTTGTCTTAAAAAGCCTTTAATATTGAATTTATGTAAGTTTTAGCAGAATCAGGTATTTTGGAAAGAATCACAAATACAAATATTAGATTTTACTGGCCTCATATTGGTCACGCTCAAAATGACAGTTTTTGAAACATAACTCCAAAAATAGACATGCAAAATGTCTAATAATGCCTGAAGAAATGCATCTTCGAGAGTTTTCCAGAAAAAAAAAATTTGGTAGGGTTTGCAAAAACAAAATTTGATTTGTTACTCAATTTGACAGTACTATACTTAGAATCCTGAGATAATGCGAAAAAAGCAATAAAAATGTATTCAAACATAATTCCTAATCCAAACGTGCAAAATGTCTACATATGCCTGTGATATTGAATACATGTGAGTTTTACTAGATACAGTTGTTTTTCATGGTTTGCAAATACAAAAATGAGGTTTTACTCAATATGACTGTATACTGTAACACTCAATATGACAGTTATTTAAACATAACTCCTACACCACACATGAAAAATGGCTAGTAATGCCTGAAATAATGCATCTTTGGGAGTTTTACTCGAAACATATGCTTTTTTAAATCTTGCAAATGCAAAAAGTAGTTTTTTACTAAATATGACTATAATAGTCTTAGAATCCTTAGATAATGCGAAAAAAGCAATACAAATGTATTCAAACATAACTTCTAAACAACAAATGCAAAATGGCTAATAATGCCTAGAGATATGTATTTTGGTTAGTTGTACTAGAAAAATGATCTTTTGTAAGGTTTGCAAAGACACAAGTTAGTTTTTTTTTCAATATAACAATGTAACTGTCATACTAAATATGAAAGGTTTATAATCATAACTCCAAAACCAAATATGACATTTGTCTTAAAAGCCTTTAATATTGAATTTATGTAAGTTTTAGCAGAATCAGGTATTTTGGAAAGAATCACAAATACAAATATTAGATTTTACTGGCCTCATATTGGTCACACTCAAAATGACAGTTTTTGAAACATAACTCCAAAAATACACATGCACAATTTCTAATAATGCCTGAAGAAATGCATCTTCGAGAGTTCTCCTGAAAAAAAAACCATTTGGTAAGATTGAAAAAACAAAATTTGATTTGTTACTCAATTTGACAGTAATGTACTTAGAATCCTGAGATAATGCGAAAAAAAGCAATAAAAATGTATTCAAACATAATTCCTAATCCAAACGTGCAAAATGTCTAAAAATGCCTGTGATATTGAATACATGTGAGTTTTACTAGATACAGTTGTTTTTCAATGGTTTGCAAATACAAAAATGAGGTTTTACTCAATATGACTGTATACTGTAACACTCAATATGACAGTTATTTAAACATAACTCCTACACCACACATGAAAAATGGCTAATGATGCCTGAAATAATGCATCTTTGGGAGTTTTACTCGAAACATATGCTTTTTTAAATCTTGCAAATGCAAAAAGTTGTTTTTTTACTTCAATTTTTTTTATTGACTATAATAGTCTTAGAACCCTGAGATAATGCGAAAAAAGCAATAAAAATGTATTCAAACATAACTTCTAAACAACAAATGCAAAATGGTTAATAATGCCTAGAGATATGTATTTTGGTTAGTTGTACTAGAAAAATGACCTTTTGTAAGGTTTGCAAAGACACAAGTTAGTTTTTTTATTCAATATAACAGTGTGACTGTCATACTAAATATGAAAGGTTTATAATCATAACTCCAAAACCAAATATGACATTTGTCTTAAAAAGCCTTTAATATTGAATTTATGTAAGTTTTAGCAAAATCAGGTATTTGGAAAGAATCACAAATACAAATATTAGATTTTACTGGCCTCATATTGGTCACACTCAAAATGACAGTTTTTGAAACATAACTCCAAAAATACACATGCAAAATGTCTAATAATGCCTGAAGAAATGCATCTTCGAGAGTTTTCCAGAAAAAAAAAATTTGGTAAGGTTTGCAAAAACAAAATTTGATTTGTTACTCAATTTGACAGTACTATACATTAGAATCCTGAGATAATGCGAAAAAAGCAATAAAAATGTATTCAAACATAATTCCTAATCCAAACGTGCAAAATGTCTAAAAATGCCTGTGATATTGAATACATGTGAGTTTTACTAGATACAGTTGTTTTTCAATGGTTTGCAAATACAAAAATTAGGTTTTACTCAATATGACTGTATTACTGTAACACTCAATATGACAGTTATTTAAACATAACTCCTACACCACACATGAAAAATGGCTAATAATGCCTGAAATAATGCATCTTTGGGAGTTTTACTCGAAACATATGCTTTTTTAAATCTTGCAAATGCAAAAAGTAGTTTTTTACTCAATATGACTATAATAGTCTTAGAATCCTGAGATAATGCGAAAAAAGCAATAAAAATGTATTCAAAACATAACTTCTAAACAACACATGCAAAATGGCTAATAATGCCTAGAGATATGTATTTTGGTTAGTTGTACTAGAAAAAAGATCTTTTGTAAGGTTTGCAAAGACACAAGTTAGTTTTTTTTTTCAATATAACAATGTAACTGTCATACTAAATATGAAAGGTTTATAATCATAACTCCAAAACCAAATTTGACATTTGTCTTAAAAAGCCTTTAATATTGAATTTATGTAAGTTTTAGCAGAATCAGGTATTTTGGAAAGAATCACAAATACAAATATTAGATTTTACTGGCCTCATATTGGTCACACTCAAAATGACAGTTTTTGAAACATAACTCCAAAAATACACATGCAAAATGTCTAATAATGCCTGAAGAAATGCATCTTCGAGAGTTTTCCTGAAAAAAAAAACATTTGGTAAGGTTTGTAAAAACAAAATTTGATTTTTACTCAATTTGACAGTAATGTACTTAGAATCCTGAGATAATGCGAAAAAAGCAATAATAATGTATTCAAACATAACTTCTAAACAACACATGCAAAATGTCTAAAAATGCCTGTGATATTGAATACATGTGAGTTTTACTAGATACAGTTGTTTTTCAATGGTTTGCAAATACAAAAATGAGGTTTTACTCAATATGACTGTATACTGTAACACTCAATATGACAGTTATTTAAACATAACTCCTACACCACACATGAAAAATGGCTAGTAATGCCTGAAATAATGCATCTTTGGGAGTTTTACTCGAAACATATGCTTTTTTAAATCTTGCAAATGCAAAAAGTAGTTTTTTACTAAATATGACTATAATAGTCTTAGAATCCTTAGATAATGCGAAAAAAGCAATACAAATGTATTCAAACATAACTTCTAAACAACAAATGCAAAATGGCTAATAATGCCTAGAGATATGTATTTTGGTTAGTTGTACTAGAAAAATGATCTTTTGTAAGGTTTGCAAAGACACAAGTTAGTTTTTTTTTCAATATAACAATGTAACTGTCATACTAAATATGAAAGGTTTATAATCATAACTCCAAAACCAAATATGACATTTGTCTTAAAAAGCCTTTAATATTGAATTTATGTAAGTTTTAGCAGAATCAGGTATTTTGGAAAGAATCACAAATACAAATATTAGATTTTACTGGCCTCATATTGGTCACACTCAAAATGACAGTTTTTGAAACATAACTCCAAAAATACACATGCACAATTTCTAATAATGCCTGAAGAAATGCATCTTCGAGAGTTCTCCTGAAAAAAAAACCATTTGGTAAGGTTTGAAAAAACAAAATTTGATTTGTTACTCAATTTGACAGTAATGTACTTAGAATCCTGAGATAATGCGAAAAAAAGCAATAAAAATGTATTCAAACATAATTCCTAATCCAAACGTGCAAAATGTCTAAAAATGCCTGTGATATTGAATACATGTGAGTTTTACTAGATACAGTTGTTTTTCAATGGTTTGCAAATACAAAAATGAGGTTTTACTCAATTTGACTGTATACTGTAACACTCAATATGACAGTTATTTAAACATAACTCCTACACCACACATGAAAAATGGCTAATGATGCCTGAAATAATGCATCTTTGGGAGTTTTACTCGAAACATATGCTTTTTTAAATCTTGCAAATGCAAAAAGTTGTTTTTTTACTCAATATGACTATAATAGTCTTAGAATCCTGAGATAATGCGAAAAAAGCAATAAAAATGTATTCAAACATAACTTCTAAACAACAAATGCAAAATGGTTAATAATGCCTAGAGATATGTATTTTGGTTAGTTGTACTAGAAAAATGACCTTTTGTAAGGTTTGCAAAGACACAAGTTAGTTTTTTTATTCAATATAACAGTGTGACTGTCATACTAAATATGAAAGGTTTATAATCATAACTCCAAAACCAAATATGACATTTGTCTTAAAAAGCCTTTAATATTGAATTTATGTAAGTTTTTGCAGAATCAGGTATTTTGGAAAGAATGACAAATACAAATATTAGGTTTTACTGGCCTCATATTGGTCACACTCAAAATGACAGTTTTTGAAACTTAACTCCAAAAATACACATGCAAAATGTCTAATAATGCCTGAAGAAATATATCTTCGAGAGTTTTCCTGAAAAAAAAACATTTGGTAAGGTTTGTAAAAACAAAATTTGATTTGTTACTCAATTTGACAGTAATGTACTTAGAATCCTGAGATAATGCGAAAAAAGCAATAAAAATGTATTCAAACATAACTTCTAAACAACACATGCAAAATGTTTGAAAAATGCCTGTGATATTGAATACATGTGAGTTTTACTAGATACAGTTGTTTTTCAATGGTTTGCAAATACAAAAATGAGGTTTTACTCAATATGACTGTATACTGTAACACTCAATATGACAGTTATTTAAACATAACTCCTACACCACACATGAAAAATGGCTAATAATGCCTGAAATAATGCATCTTTGGGAGTTTTACTCGAAACATATGCTTTTTTAAATCTTGCAAATGCAAAAAGTTGTTTTTTTACTCAATATGACTATAATAGCCTTAGAATCCTGAGATAATGCGAAAAAAGCAATAAAAATGTATTCAAACATAACTTCTAAACAACAAATGCATAATGGCTAATAATACCTAGAGATATGTATTTTGGTTAGTTGTACTAGAAAAATGATCTTTTGTAAGGTTTGCAAAGACACAAGTTAGTTTTTTTATTCAATATAACAGTGTAACTGTCATACTAAATATGAAAGGTTTATAATCATAACTCCAAAACCAAATATGACATTTGTCTTAAAAAGCCTTTAATATTGAAATTATGTAAGTTTTAGCAGAATCAGGTATTTTGGGAAGAATCACAAATACAAATATTAGATTTTACTGGCCTCATATTGGTCATACTCAAAATGACAGTTTTTGAAACATAACTCCAAAAATACACATGCAAAATGTCTAATAATGCCTGAAGAAATGCATCTTCGAGAGTTTTCCAGAAAAAAAACATTTGGTAAGGTTTGCAAAAACAAAATTTGATTTGTTACTCAATTTGACAGTACTATACATTAGAATCCTGAGATAATGCGAAAAAAGCAATAAAAATGTATTCAAACATAATTCCTAATCCAAACGTGCAAAATGTCTACATATGCCTGTGATATTGAATACATGTGAGTTTTACTAGATACAGTTGTTTTTCAATGGTTTGCAAATACAAAAATGAGGTTTTACTCAATATGACTGTATACTGTAACACTCAATATGACAGTTATTTAAACATAACTCCTACACCACACATGAAAAATGGCTAGTAATGCCTGAAATAATGCATCTTTGGGAGTTTTACTCGAAACATATGCTTTTTTAAATCTTGCAAATGCAAAAAGTAGTTTTTTACTAAATATGACTATAATAGTCTTAGAATCCTTAGATAATGCGAAAAAAGCAATACAAATGTATTCAAACATAACTTCTAAACAACAAATGCAAAATGGCTAATAATGCCTAGAGATATGTATTTTGGTTAGTTGTACTAGAAAAATGATCTTTTGTAAGGTTTGCAAAGACACAAGTTAGTTTTTTTTTCAATATAACAATGTAACTGTCATACTAAATATGAAAGGTTTATAATCATAACTCCAAAACCAAATATGACATTTGTCTTAAAAAGCCTTTAATATTGAATTTATGTAAGTTTTAGCAGAATCAGGTATTTTGGAAAGAATCACAAATACAAATATTAGATTTTACTGGCCTCATATTGGTCACACTCAAAATGACAGTTTTTGAAACATAACTCCAAAAATACACATGCACAATTTCTAATAATGCCTGAAGAAATGCATCTTCGAGAGTTCTCCTGAAAAAAAAACCATTTGGTAAGATTTGAAAAAACAAAATTTGATTTGTTACTCAATTTGACAGTAATGTACTTAGAATCCTGAGATAATGCGAAAAAAAGCAATAAAAATGTATTCAAACATAATTCCTAATCCAAACGTGCAAAATGTCTAAAAATGCCTGTGATATTGAATACATGTGAGTTTTACTAGATACAGTTGTTTTTCAATGGTTTGCAAATACAAAAATGAGGTTTTACTCAATATGACTGTATACTGTAACACTCAATATGACAGTTATTTAAACATAACTCCTACACCACACATGAAAAATGGCTAATGATGCCTGAAATAATGCATCTTTGGGAGTTTTACTCGAAACATATGCTTTTTTAAATCTTGCAAATGCAAAAAGTTGTTTTTTTACTCAATATGACTATAATAGTCTTAGAACCCTGAGATAATGCGAAAAAAGCAATAAAAATGTATTCAAACATAACTTCTAAACAACAAATGCAAAATGGTTAATAATGCCTAGAGATATGTATTTTGGTTAGTTGTACTAGAAAAATGACCTTTTGTAAGGTTTGCAAAGACACAAGTTAGTTTTTTTATTCAATATAACAGTGTGACTGTCATACTAAATATGAAAGGTTTATAATCATAACTCCAAAACCAAATATGACATTTGTCTTAAAAAGCCTTTAATATTGAATTTATGTAAGTTTTAGCAAAATCAGGTATTTTGGAAAGAATCACAAATACAAATATTAGATTTTACTGGCCTCATATTGGTCACACTCAAAATGACAGTTTTTGAAACATAACTCCAAAAATACACATGCAAAATGTCTAATAATGCCTGAAGAAATGCATCTTCGAGAGTTTTCCAGAAAAAAAAAATTTGGTAAGGTTTGCAAAAACAAAATTTGATTTGTTACTCAATTTGACAGTACTATACATTAGAATCCTGAGATAATGCGAAAAAAGCAATAAAAATGTATTCAAACATAATTCCTAATCCAAACGTGCAAAATGTCTAAAAATGCCTGTGATATTGAATACATGTGAGTTTTACTAGATACAGTTGTTTTTCAATGGTTTGCAAATACAAAAATTAGGTTGTACTCAATATGACTGTATACTGTAACACTCAATATGACAGTTATTTAAACATACCTGTAACTCCTACACCACACATGAAAAATGGCTAATAATGCCTGAAATAATGCATCTTTGGGAGTTTTACTCGAAACATATGCTTTTTTAAATCTTGCAAATGCAAAAAGTAGTTTTTTACTCAATATGACTATAATAGTCTTAGAATCCTGAGATAATGCGAAAAAAGCAATAAAAATGTATTCAAACATAACTTCTAAACAACACATGCAAAATGGCTAATAATGCCTAGAGATATGTATTTTGGTTAGTTGTACTAGAAAAAAGATCTTTTGTAAGGTTTGCAAAGACACAAGTTAGTTTTTTTTTCAGTATAACAATGTAACTGTCATACTAAATATGAAAGGTTTATAATCATAACTCCAAAACCAAATTTGACATTTGTCTTAAAAAGCCTTTAATATTGAATTTATGTAAGTTTTTGCAGAATCAGGTATTTTGGAAAGAATGACAAATACAAATATTAGGTTTTACTGGCCTCATATTGGTCACACTCAAAATGACAGTTTTTGAAACTTAACTCCAAAAATACACATGCAAAATGTCTAATAATGCCTGAAGAAATATATCTTCGAGAGTTTTCCTGAAAAAAAAACATTTGGTAAGGTTTGTAAAAACAAAATTTGATTTGTTACTCAATTTGACAGTAATGTACTTAGAATCCTGAGATAATGCGAAAAAAGCAATAAAAATGTATTCAAACATAACTTCTAAACAACACATGCAAAATGTTTGAAAAATGCCTGTGATATTGAATACATGTGAGTTTTACTAGATACAGTTGTTTTTCAATGGTTTGCAAATACAAAAATGAGGTTTTACTCAATATGACTGTATACTGTAACACTCAATATGACAGTTATTTAAACATAACTCCTACACCACACATGAAAAATGGCTAATAATGCCTGAAATAATGCATCTTTGGGAGTTTTACTCGAAACATATGCTTTTTTAAATCTTGCAAATGCAAAAAGTTGTTTTTTTACTCAATATGACTATAATAGTCTTAGAATCCTGAGATAATGCGAAAAAAGCAATAAAAATGTATTCAAACATAACTTCTAAACAACAAATGCAAAATGGCTAATAATGCCTAGAGATATGTATTTTGGTTAGTTGTACTAGAAAAATGATCTTTTGTAAGGTTTGCAAAGACACAAGTTAGTTTTTTTATTCAATATAACAGTGTAACTGTCATACTAAATATGAAAGGTTTATAATCATAACTCCAAAACCAAATATGACATTTGTCTTAAAAAGCCTTTAATATTGAATTTATGTAAGTTTTAGCAGAATCAGGTATTTTGGAAAGAATCACAAATACAAATATTAGATTTTACTGGCCTCATATTGGTCACGCTCAAAATGACAGTTTTTGAAACATAACTCCAAAAATAGACATGCAAAATGTCTAATAATGCCTGAAGAAATGCATCTTCGAGAGTTTTCCAGAAAAAAAAAATTTGGTAGGGTTTGCAAAAACAAAATTTGATTTGTTACTCAATTTGACAGTACTATACTTAGAATCCTGAGATAATGCGAAAAAAGCAATAAAAATGTATTCAAACATAATTCCTAATCCAAACGTGCAAAATGTCTACATATGCCTGTGATATTGAATACATGTGAGTTTTACTAGATACAGTTGTTTTTCAATGGTTTGCAAATACAAAAATGAGGTTTTACTCAATATGACTGTATACTGTAACACTCAATATGACAGTTATTTAAACATAACTCCTACACCACACATGAAAAATGGCTAGTAATGCCTGAAATAATGCATCTTTGGGAGTTTTACTCGAAACATATGCTTTTTTAAATCTTGCAAATGCAAAAAGTAGTTTTTTACTAAATATGACTATAATAGTCTTAGAATCCTTAGATAATGCGAAAAAAGCAATACAAATGTATTCAAACATAACTTCTAAACAACAAATGCAAAATGGCTAATAATGCCTAGAGATATGTATTTTGGTTAGTTGTACTAGAAAAATGATCTTTTGTAAGGTTTGCAAAGACACAAGTTAGTTTTTTTTTCAATATAACAATGTAACTGTCATACTAAATATGAAAGGTGTATAATCATAACTCCAAAACCAAATATGACATTTGTCTTAAAAAGCCTTTAATATTGAATTTATGTAAGTTTTAGCAGAATCAGGTATTTTGGAAAGAATCACAAATACAAATATTAGATTTTACTGGCCTCATATTGGTCACACTCAAAATGACAGTTTTTGAAACATAACTCCAAAAATACACATGCACAATTTCTAATAATGCCTGAAGAAATGCATCTTCGAGAGTTCTCCTGAAAAAAAAACCATTTGGTAAGATTTGAAAAAACAAAATTTGATTTGTTACTCAATTTGACAGTAATGTACTTAGAATCCTGAGATAATGCGAAAAAAAGCAATAAAAATGTATTCAAACATAATTCCTAATCCAAACGTGCAAAATGTCTAAAAATGCCTGTGATATTGAATACATGTGAGTTTTACTAGATACAGTTGTTTTTCAATGGTTTGCAAATACAAAAATGAGGTTTTACTCAATATGACTGTATACTGTAACACTCAATATGACAGTTATTTAAACATAACTCCTACACCACACATGAAAAATGGCTAATGATGCCTGAAATAATGCATCTTTGGGAGTTTTACTCGAAACATATGCTTTTTTAAATCTGGCAAATGCAAAAAGTTGTTTTTTTACTCAATATGACTATAATAGTCTTAGAACCCTGAGATAATGCGAAAAAAGCAATAAAAATGTATTCAAACATAACTTCTAAACAACAAATGCAAAATGGTTAATAATGCCTAGAGATATGTATTTTGGTTAGTTGTACTAGAAAAATGACCTTTTGTAAGGTTTGCAAAGACACAAGTTAGTTTTTTTATTCAATATAACAGTGTGACTGTCATACTAAATATGAAAGGTTTATAATCATAACTCCAAAACCAAATATGACATTTGTCTTAAAAAGCCTTTAATATTGAATTTATGTAAGTTTTAGCAAAATCAGGTATTTTGGAAAGAATCACAAATACAAATATTAGATTTTACTGGCCTCATATTGGTCACACTCAAAATGACAGTTTTTGAAACATAACTCCAAAAATACACATGCAAAATGTCTAATAATGCCTGAAGAAATGCATCTTCGAGAGTTTTCCAGAAAAAAAAAATTTGGTAAGGTTTGCAAAAACAAAATTTGATTTGTTACTCAATTTGACAGTACTATACATTAGAATCCTGAGATAATGCGAAAAAAGCAATAAAAATGTATTCAAACATAATTCCTAATCCAAACGTGCAAAATGTCTAAAAATGCCTGTGATATTGAATACATGTGAGTTTTACTAGATACAGTTGTTTTTCAATGGTTTGCAAATACAAAAATTAGGTTGTACTCAATATGACTGTATACTGTAACACTCAATATGACAGTTATTTAAACATACCTGTAACTCCTACACCACACATGAAAAATGGCTAATAATGCCTGAAATAATGCATCTTTGGGAGTTTTACTCGAAACATATGCTTTTTTAAATCTTGCAAATGCAAAAAGTAGTTTTTTACTCAATATGACTATAATAGTCTTAGAATCCTGAGATAATGCGAAAAAAGCAATAAAAATGTATTCAAACATAACTTCTAAACAACACATGCAAAATGGCTAATAATGCCTAGAGATATGTATTTTGGTTAGTTGTACTAGAAAAAAGATCTTTTGTAAGGTTTGCAAAGACACAAGTTAGTTTTTTTTTCAGTATAACAATGTAACTGTCATACTAAATATGAAAGGTTTATAATCATAACTCCAAAACCAAATTTGACATTTGTCTTAAAAAGCCTTTAATATTGAATTTATGTAAGTTTTAGCAGAATCAGGTATTTTGGAAAGAATCACAAATACAAATATTAGATTTTACTGGCCTCATATTGGTCACACTCAAAATGACAGTTTTTGAAACATAACTCCAAAAATACACATGCAAAATGTCTAATAATGCCTGAAGAAATGCATCCTCGAGAGTTTTCCTGAAAAAAAAAACATTTGGTAAGGTTTGTAAAAACAAAATTTGATTTTCACTCAATTTGACAGTAATGTACTTAGAATCCTGAGATAATGCGAAAAAAGCAATAATAATGTATTCAAACATAACTTCTAAACAACACATGCAAAATGTCTAAAAATGCCTGTGATATTGAATACATGTGAGTTTTACTAGATACAGTTGTTTTTCAATGGTTTGCAAATACAAAAATGAGGTTTTACTCAATATGACTGTATACTGTAACACTCAATATGACAGTTATTTAAACATAACTCCTACACCACACATGAAAAATGGCTAATGATGCCTGAAATAATGCATCTTTGGGAGTTTTACTCGAAACATATGCTTTTTTAAATCTTGCAAATGCAAAAAGTTGTTTTTTTACTCAATATGACTATAATAGTCTTAGAATCCTGAGATAATGCGAAAAAAGCAATAAAAATGTATTCAAACATAACTTCTAAACAACAAATGCAAAATGGTTAATAATGCCTAGAGATATGTATTTTGGTTAGTTGTACTAGAAAAATGACCTTTTGTAAGGTTTGCAAAGACACAAGTTAGTTTTTTTATTCAATATAACAGTGTGACTGTCATACTAAATATGAAAGGTTTATAATCATAACTCCAAAACCAAATATGACATTTGTCTTAAAAAGCCTTTAATATTGAATTTATGTAAGTTTTTGCAGAATCAGGTATTTTGGAAAGAATGACAAATACAAATATTAGGTTTTACTGGCCTCATATTGGTCACACTCAAAATGACAGTTTTTGAAACTTAACTCCAAAAATACACATGCAAAATGTCTAATAATGCCTGAAAAAATATATCTTCGAGAGTTTTCCTGAAAAAAAAACATTTGGTAAGGTTTGTAAAAACAAAATTTGATTTGTTACTCAATTTGACAGTAATGTACTTAGAATCCTGAGATAATGCGAAAAAAGCAATAAAAATCTATTCAAACATAACTTCTAAACAACACATGCAAAATGTTTGAAAAATGCCTGTGATATTGAATACATGTGAGTTTTACTAGATACAGTTGTTTTTCAATGGTTTGCAAATACAAAAATGAGGTTTTACTCAATATGACTGTATACTGTAACACTCAATATGACAGTTATTTAAACATAACTCCTACACCACACATGAAAAATGGCTAATAATGCCTGAAATAATGCATCTTTGGGAGTTTTACTCGAAACATATGCTTTTTTAAATCTTGCAAATGCAAAAAGTTGTTTTTTTACTCAATATGACTATAATAGTCTTAGAATCCTGAGATAATGCGAAAAAAGCAATAAAAATGTATTCAAACATAACTTCTAAACAACAAATGCATAATGGCTAATAATACTTAGAGATATGTATTTTGGTTAGTTGTACTAGAAAAATTATCTTTTGTAAGGTTTGCAAAGACACAAGTTAGTTTTTTTATTCAATATAACAGTGTAACTGTCATACTAAATATGAAAGGTTTATAATCATAACTCCAAAACCAAATATGACATTTGTCTTAAAAAGCCTTTAATATTGAAATTATGTAAGTTTTAGCAGAATCAGGTATTTTGGGAAGAATCACAAATACAAATATTAGATTTTACTGGCCTCATATTGGTCATACTCAAAATGACAGTTTTTGAAACATAACTCCAAAAATACACATGCAAAATGTCTAATAATGCCTGAAGAAATGCATCTTCGAGAGTTTTCCAGAAAAAAAACATTTGGTAAGGTTTGCAAAAACAACATTTGATTTGTTACTCAATTTGACAGTACTATACATTAGAATCCTGAGATAATGCGAAAAAAGCAATAAAAATGTATTCAAACATAATTCCTAATCCAAACGTGCAAAATGTCTAAAAATGCCTGTGATATTGAATACATGTGAGTTTTACTAGATACAGTTGTTTTTCAATGGTTTGCAAATACAAAAATGAGGTTTTACTCAATATGACTGTATACTGTAACACTCAATATGACAGTTATTCAAACATAACTCCTACACCACACATGAAAAATGGCTAATAATGCCTGAAATAATGCATCTTTGGGAGTTTTACCTGAAACATATGCTTTTTTAAATATTGCAAATGCAAAAAGTAGTTTTTTACTCAATATGACTATTATAGTCTTAGAATCCTGAGATAATGCGAAAAAAGCAATAAAGATGTATTCAAACATAACTTCTAAACAACACATGCAAAATGGCTAATAATGCCTAGAGATATGTATTTTGGTTAGTTGTACTAGAAAAATTATCTTTTGTAAGGTTTGCAAAGACACAAGTTAGTTTTTTTTTCAATATAACAATGTAACTGTCATACTAAATATGAAAGGTTTATAATCATAACTCCAAAACCAAATATGACATTTGTCTTAAAAAGCCTTTAATATTGAATTTATGTAAGTTTTAGCAGAATCAGGTATTTTGGAAAGAATCACAAATACAAATATTAGTTTTACTGGCCTCATATTGGTCACACTCAAAATGACAGTTTTTGAAACATAACTCCAAAAATACACTTGCAAAATGTCTAATAATGCCTGAAGAAATGCATCTTCGAGAGTTTTCCTGAAAAAAAAAACATTTGGTAAGGTTTGCAAAAACAAAATTTGATTTTCACTCAATTTGACAGTAATGTACTTAGAATCCTGAGATAATGCGAAAAAAGCAATAATAATGTATTCAAACATAACTTCTAAACAACACATGCAAAATTTCTAAAAATGCCTGTGATATTGAATACATGTGAGTTTTACTAGATACAGTTGTTTTTCAATGGTTTGCAAATACAAAAATGAGGTTTTACTCAATATGACTGTATACTGTAACACTCAATATGACAGTTATTCAAACATAACTCCTACACCACACATGCAAAATGTCTAATAATGCCTGAAGAAATGCATCTTCGAGAGTTTTCCAGAAAAAAAACATTTGGTAAGGTTTGCAAAAAAAATATTTGATTTGTTAGTCAATTTGACAGTAATGTACTTAGAATCCTGAGATAATGCGAAAAAAGCAATAAAAATGTATTCAAACATAATTCCTAATCCAAACGTGCAAAATGTCTAAAAATGCCTGTGATATTGAATACATGTGAGTTTTACTAGATACAGTTGTTTTTCAATGGTTTGCAAATACAAAAATGAGGTTTTACTCAATATGACTGTATACTGTAACACTCAATATGACAGTTATTCAAACATAACTCCTACACCACACATGAAAAATGGCTATTAATGCCTGAAATAATGCATCTTTGGGAGTTTTACTCGAAACATATGCTTTTTTAAATATTGCAAATGCAAAAAGTAGTTTTTTACTCAATATGACTATTATAGTCTTAGAATCCTGAGATAATTCGAAAAAAGCAATAAAGATGTATTCAAAAATAACTTCTAAACAACACATGCAAAATGGCTAATAATGCCTAGAGATATGTATTTTGGTTAGTTCCATCCATCCATTTTCTGCCGCTTATTCCCGTTCGGGGTCGCGGGGGGCGCTGGCGCCTATCTCAGCTACAATCGGGCGGAAGGCGGGGTACACCCTGGACAAGTCGCCACCTCATCGCAGATTTTGGTTAGTTGTACTAGAAAAATGATCTTTTGTAAGGTTTGCAAAGACACAAGTTAGTTTTTTTTATTTAATATAACAGTGTAACTGTCATACTAAATATGAAAGGTTTATAATCATAACTCCAAAACCAAATATGACATTTGTCTTAAAAAGCCTTTAATATTGAATTTATGTAAGTTTTAGCAGAATCAGGTATTTTGGAAAGAATCACAAATACAAATATTAGATTTTACTGGCCTCATATTGGTCACGCTCAAAATGACAGTTTTTGAAACATAACTCCAAAAATACACATGCAAAATGTCTAATAATGCCTGAAGAAATGCATCTTCGAGAGTTTTCCAGAAAAAAAAAAATTGGTAGGGTTTGCAAAAACAAAATTTGATTTGTTACTCAATTTGAGAGTACTATACTTAGAATCCTGAGATAATGCGAAAAAAGCAATAAAAATGTATTCAAACATAATTCCTAATCCAAACGTGCAAAATGTCTAAATATGCCTGTGATATTGAATACATGTGAGTTTTACTAGATACAGTTGTTTTTCAATGGTTTGCAAATACAAAAATGAGGTTTTACTCAATATGACTGTATACTGTAACACTCAATATGACAGTTATTTAAACATAACTCCTACACCACACATGAAAAATGGCTAATAATGCCTGAAATAATGCATCTTTGGGAGTTTTACTCGAAACATATGCTTTTTTAAATCTTGCAAATGCAAAAAGTAGTTTTTTACTCATTATGACTATAATAGTCTTAGAATCCTGAGATAATGCGAAAAAAGCAATAAAAATGTATTCAAACATAACTTCTAAACAACACATGCAAAATGGCTAATAATGCCTAGGAATATGTATTTTTGTTAGTTGTACTAGACAAATGATCTTTTGTAAGGTTTGCAAAGACACAAGTTAGTTTTTTTTCAATATAACAGTGTAACTGTCATACTAAATATGAAAGGTTTATAATCATAACTCCAAAACCAAATATGACATTTGTCTTAAAAAGCCTTTAATATTGAATTTATGTAAGTTTTAGCAGAATCAGGTATTTTGGAAAGAATGACAAATACAAATATTAGGTTTTACTGGCCTCATATTGGTCACACTCAAAATGACAGTTTTTGAAACATAACTCCAAAAATACACATGCAAAATGTCTAATAATGCCTGAAGAAATGCATCTTCGAGAGTTTTCCAGAAAAAAAACATTTGGTAAGGTTTGTAAAAAAAAAATTTGATTTGTTACTCAATTTGACAGTAATGTACTTAGAATCCTGAGATAATGCGAAAAAAGCAATACAAATGTATTCAAACATAATCCCTAATCCAAACGTGCAAAATGTCTGAAAATGCCTGTGATATTGAATACATGTGAGTTTTACTAGATACAGTTGTTTTTCAATGGTTTGCAAATACAAAAATGAGGTTTTACTCAATATGACTGTATACTGTAACACTCAATATGACAGTTATTCAAACATAACTCCTACACCACACATGAAAAATGGCTATTAATGCCTGAAATAATGCATCTTTGGGAGTTTTACTCGAAACATATGCTTTTTTAAATATTGCAAATGCAAAAAGTAGTTTTTTACTCAATATGACTATTATAGTCTTAGAATCCTGAGATAATTCGAAAAAAGCAATAAAGATGTATTCAAAAATAACTTCTAAACAACACATGCAAAATGGCTAATAATGCCTAGAGATATGTATTTTGGTTAGTTCCATCCATCCATTTTCTGCCGCTTATTCCCGTTCGGGGTCGCGGGGGGCGCTGGCGCCTATCTCAGCTACAATCGGGCGGAAGGCGGGGTACACCCTGGACAAGTCGCCACCTCATCGCAGATTTTGGTTAGTTGTACTAGAAAAATGATCTTTTGTAAGGTTTGCAAAGACACAAGTTAGTTTTTTTTATTTAATATAACAGTGTAACTGTCATACTAAATATGAAAGGTTTATAATCATAACTCCAAAACCAAATATGACATTTGTCTTAAAAAGCCTTTAATATTGAATTTATGTAAGTTTTAGCAGAATCAGGTATTTTGGAAAGAATCACAAATACAAATATTAGATTTTACTGGCCTCATATTGGTCACGCTCAAAATGACAGTTTTTGAAACATAACTCCAAAAATACACATGCAAAATGTCTAATAATGCCTGAAGAAATGCATCTTCGAGAGTTTTCCAGAAAAAAAAAAATTGGTAGGGTTTGCAAAAACAAAATTTGATTTGTTACTCAATTTGAGAGTACTATACTTAGAATCCTGAGATAATGCGAAAAAAGCAATAAAAATGTATTCAAACATAATTCCTAATCCAAACGTGCAAAATGTCTAAATATGCCTGTGATATTGAATACATGTGAGTTTTACTAGATACAGTTGTTTTTCAATGGTTTGCAAATACAAAAATGAGGTTTTACTCAATATGACTGTATACTGTAACACTCAATATGACAGTTATTTAAACATAACTCCTACACCACACATGAAAAATGGCTAATAATGCCTGAAATAATGCATCTTTGGGAGTTTTACTCGAAACATATGCTTTTTTAAATCTTGCAAATGCAAAAAGTAGTTTTTTACTCATTATGACTATAATAGTCTTAGAATCCTGAGATAATGCGAAAAAAGCAATAAAAATGTATTCAAACATAACTTCTAAACAACACATGCAAAATGGCTAATAATGCCTAGGAATATGTATTTTTGTTAGTTGTACTAGACAAATGATCTTTTGTAAGGTTTGCAAAGACACAAGTTAGTTTTTTTTCAATATAACAGTGTAACTGTCATACTAAATATGAAAGGTTTATAATCATAACTCCAAAACCAAATATGACATTTGTCTTAAAAAGCCTTTAATATTGAATTTATGTAAGTTTTAGCAGAATCAGGTATTTTGGAAAGAATCACAAATACAAATATTAGGTTTTACTGGCCTCATATTGGTCACACTCAAAATGACAGTTTTTGAAACATAACTCCAAAAATACACATGCAAAATGTCTAATAATGCCTGAAGAAATGCATCTTCGAGAGTTTTCCAGAAAAAAAACATTTGGTAAGGTTTGTAAAAAAAAAATTTGATTTGTTACTCAATTTGACAGTAATGTACTTAGAATCCTGAGATAATGCGAAAAAAGCAATACAAATGTATTCAAACATAATCCCTAATCCAAACGTGCAAAATGTCTGAAAATGCCTGTGATATTGAATACATGTGAGTTTTACTAGATACAGTTGTTTTTCAATGGTTTGCAAATACAAAAATGAGGTTTTACTCAATATGACTGTATACTGTAACACTCAATATGACAGTTATTCAAACATAACTCCTACACCACACATGAAAAATGGCTATTAATGCCTGAAATAATGCATCTTTGGGAGTTTTACTCGAAACATATGCTTTTTTAAATATTGCAAATGCAAAAAGTAGTTTTTTACTCAATATGACTATTATAGTCTTAGAATCCTGAGATAATTCGAAAAAAGCAATAAAGATGTATTCAAAAATAACTTCTAAACAACACATGCAAAATGGCTAATAATGCCTAGAGATATGTATTTTGGTTAGTTCCATCCATCCATTTTCTGCCGCTTATTCCCGTTCGGGGTCGCGGGGGGCGCTGGCGCCTATCTCAGCTACAATCGGGCGGAAGGCGGGGTACACCCTGGACAAGTCGCCACCTCATCGCAGATTTTGGTTAGTTGTACTAGAAAAATGATCTTTTGTAAGGTTTGCAAAGACACAAGTTAGTTTTTTTTATTTAATATAACAGTGTAACTGTCATACTAAATATGAAAGGTTTATAATCATAACTCCAAAACCAAATATGACATTTGTCTTAAAAAGCCTTTAATATTGAATTTATGTAAGTTTTAGCAGAATCAGGTATTTTGGAAAGAATCACAAATACAAATATTAGATTTTACTGGCCTCATATTGGTCACGCTCAAAATGACAGTTTTTGAAACATAACTCCAAAAATACACATGCAAAATGTCTAATAATGCCTGAAGAAATGCATCTTCGAGAGTTTTCCAGAAAAAAAAAAATTGGTAGGGTTTGCAAAAACAAAATTTGATTTGTTACTCAATTTGAGAGTACTATACTTAGAATCCTGAGATAATGCGAAAAAAGCAATAAAAATGTATTCAAACATAATTCCTAATCCAAACGTGCAAAATGTCTAAATATGCCTGTGATATTGAATACATGTGAGTTTTACTAGATACAGTTGTTTTTCAATGGTTTGCAAATACAAAAATGAGGTTTTACTCAATATGACTGTATACTGTAACACTCAATATGACAGTTATTTAAACATAACTCCTACACCACACATGAAAAATGGCTAATAATGCCTGAAATAATGCATCTTTGGGAGTTTTACTCGAAACATATGCTTTTTTAAATCTTGCAAATGCAAAAAGTAGTTTTTTACTCATTATGACTATAATAGTCTTAGAATCCTGAGATAATGCGAAAAAAGCAATAAAAATGTATTCAAACATAACTTCTAAACAACACATGCAAAATGGCTAATAATGCCTAGGAATATGTATTTTTGTTAGTTGTACTAGACAAATGATCTTTTGTAAGGTTTGCAAAGACACAAGTTAGTTTTTTTTCAATATAACAGTGTAACTGTCATACTAAATATGAAAGGTTTATAATCATAACTCCAAAACCAAATATGACATTTGTCTTAAAAAGCCTTTAATATTGAATTTATGTAAGTTTTAGCAGAATCAGGTATTTTGGAAAGAATGACAAATACAAATATTAGGTTTTACTGGCCTCATATTGGTCACACTCAAAATGACAGTTTTTGAAACATAACTCCAAAAATACACATGCAAAATGTCTAATAATGCCTGAAGAAATGCATCTTCGAGAGTTTTCCAGAAAAAAAACATTTGGTAAGGTTTGTAAAAAAAAAATTTGATTTGTTACTCAATTTGACAGTAATGTACTTAGAATCCTGAGATAATGCGAAAAAAGCAATACAAATGTATTCAAACATAATCCCTAATCCAAACGTGCAAAATGTCTGAAAATGCCTGTGATATTGAATACATGTGAGTTTTACTAGATACAGTTGTTTTTCAATGGTTTGCAAATACAAAAATGAGGTTTTACTCAATATGACTGTATACTGTAACACTCAATATGACAGTTATTCAAACATAACTCCTACACCACACATGAAAAATGGCTATTAATGCCTGAAATAATGCATCTTTGGGAGTTTTACTCGAAACATATGCTTTTTTAAATATTGCAAATGCAAAAAGTAGTTTTTTACTCAATATGACTATTATAGTCTTAGAATCCTGAGATAATTCGAAAAAAGCAATAAAGATGTATTCAAAAATAACTTCTAAACAACACATGCAAAATGGCTAATAATGCCTAGAGATATGTATTTTGGTTAGTTCCATCCATCCATTTTCTGCCGCTTATTCCCGTTCGGGGTCGCGGGGGGCGCTGGCGCCTATCTCAGCTACAATCGGGCGGAAGGCGGGGTACACCCTGGACAAGTCGCCACCTCATCGCAGATTTTGGTTAGTTGTACTAGAAAAATGATCTTTTGTAAGGTTTGCAAAGACACAAGTTAGTTTTTTTTATTTAATATAACAGTGTAACTGTCATACTAAATATGAAAGGTTTATAATCATAACTCCAAAACCAAATATGACATTTGTCTTAAAAAGCCTTTAATATTGAATTTATGTAAGTTTTAGCAGAATCAGGTATTTTGGAAAGAATCACAAATACAAATATTAGATTTTACTGGCCTCATATTGGTCACGCTCAAAATGACAGTTTTTGAAACATAACTCCAAAAATACACATGCAAAATGTCTAATAATGCCTGAAGAAATGCATCTTCGAGAGTTTTCCAGAAAAAAAAAAATTGGTAGGGTTTGCAAAAACAAAATTTGATTTGTTACTCAATTTGAGAGTACTATACTTAGAATCCTGAGATAATGCGAAAAAAGCAATAAAAATGTATTCAAACATAATTCCTAATCCAAACGTGCAAAATGTCTAAATATGCCTGTGATATTGAATACATGTGAGTTTTACTAGATACAGTTGTTTTTCAATGGTTTGCAAATACAAAAATGAGGTTTTACTCAATATGACTGTATACTGTAACACTCAATATGACAGTTATTTAAACATAACTCCTACACCACACATGAAAAATGGCTAATAATGCCTGAAATAATGCATCTTTGGGAGTTTTACTCGAAACATATGCTTTTTTAAATCTTGCAAATGCAAAAAGTAGTTTTTTACTCATTATGACTATAATAGTCTTAGAATCCTGAGATAATGCGAAAAAAGCAATAAAAATGTATTCAAACATAACTTCTAAACAACACATGCAAAATGGCTAATAATGCCTAGGAATATGTATTTTTGTTAGTTGTACTAGACAAATGATCTTTTGTAAGGTTTGCAAAGACACAAGTTAGTTTTTTTTCAATATAACAGTGTAACTGTCATACTAAATATGAAAGGTTTATAATCATAACTCCAAAACCAAATATGACATTTGTCTTAAAAAGCCTTTAATATTGAATTTATGTAAGTTTTAGCAGAATCAGGTATTTTGGAAAGAATGACAAATACAAATATTAGGTTTTACTGGCCTCATATTGGTCACACTCAAAATGACAGTTTTTGAAACATAACTCCAAAAATACACATGCAAAATGTCTAATAATGCCTGAAGAAATGCATCTTCGAGAGTTTTCCAGAAAAAAAACATTTGGTAAGGTTTGTAAAAAAAAAATTTGATTTGTTACTCAATTTGACAGTAATGTACTTAGAATCCTGAGATAATGCGAAAAAAGCAATACAAATGTATTCAAACATAATCCCTAATCCAAACGTGCAAAATGTCTGAAAATGCCTGTGATATTGAATACATGTGAGTTTTACTAGATACAGTTGTTTTTCAATGGTTTGCAAATACAAAAATGAGGTTTTACTCAATATGACTGTATACTGTAACACTCAATATGACAGTTATTTAAACATAACTCCTACACCACACATGAAAAATGGCTAATAATGCCTGAAATAATGCATCTTTGGGAGTTTTACTCGAAACATATGCTTTTTTAAATCTTGCAAATGCAAAAAGTAGTTTTTTTACTCAATATGACTATAATAGTCTTAGAATCCTGAGATAATGCGAAAAAAGCAATAAAAATGTATTCAAACATAACTTCTAAACAACAAATGCAAAATGGCTAATAATGCCTAGAGATATGTATTTTGGTTAGTTGTACTAGAAAAATTATCTTTTGTAAGGTTTGCAAAGACACAAGTTAGTTTTTTTTATTCAATATAACAGTGTAACTGTCATACTAAATATGAAAGGTTTATAATCATAACTCCAAAACTAAATATGACATTTGTCTTAAAAAGCCTTTAATATTGAATTTATGTAAGTTTTAGCAAAATCAGGTATTTTGGAAAGAATCACAAATACAAATATTAGATTTTACTGGCCTCATATTGGTCACACTCAAAATGACAGTTTTTGAAACATAACTCCAAAAATACACATGCAAAATGTCTAATAATGCCTGAAGAAATGCATCTTCGAGAGTTTTCCAGAAAAAAAAAATTTGGTAAGGTTTGCAAAAACAAAATTTGATTTTTACTCTGTGCCACGCTTATTGATAATATTTTTACTAATGATTTTGATAATAACACTACAAGTGGTTTACTTATAACCGACGTTAGTGATCATCTGCCAGTTTTTACAATATATGATGGAAACTGTAAAAAGAACACGGAAGACAAAAGGACATTTCAAAGACTGTGCACAGAGAAGAGGATGATTGCTTTCAAAATGGAGCTACAAAAGCAAGATTGGGACAATGTGTACAATGAAGAAGAGGTTGATGAAGCATATGAATATTTCTTAAACAAGTTCATAATACTTTATGACAAACATTGTCCATGGAGACAACTCAGTAGTAAACAGAGAAAGAATAATCAACCATGGATGACAAAAGGATTAAAAAATGCTTGTAAGAAGAAGAATACGCTATATAGAAAATTTATAGTACAAAGAACTACTGAGGCAGAAGTTAAGTACAAAAAGTATAAAAACAAGTTAACAAACATACTACGAACATGTAGAAAAGAATATTACAGTGAATTATTGGACAGGAACAAAAATAATATGAGAGCAACATGGGGCATTCTCAATAGCATTATTAAAAATGGCACTAAGAGGGATTACCCCCATTACTTCTTGGACAGAAATAAACATAATGACAACATAAAGGAAGTAGTTGAAAGCTTTAATAACTACTTTGTAAATATTGGACCAAAATTGGAAGAAAGGATTCCAGACCCAGTTTCAATTGAGGACTATTATGATACCATAGAGCGAAATCCCAACTCCATGTTCCTCAGTAATGTGACACAGGAGGAAATAGTTAAAATTGTGAAAAAATGTAAATCAAAGACTTCAACTGATTGTAATGGAATTGATATGGATACGATAAAAGAGGTGATTGATGAGATCTCAGGACCATTAATGTATATAAGTAACCTATCATTTCAAACAGGTACATTTCCAAACAAAATGAAAATAGCTAAAGTTGCACCAATTTATAAGACTGGTGATAAACATCTATTTACAAATTATAGACCTGTTTCTTTACTTCCACAATTTTCTAAAATCATTGAAAAACTGTTCAATAACAGATTAGAGAGTTTCATAAATAAATATAGAATACTCGAAGAGAACCAATATGGATACAGAGCTAATGTTTCAACTTCAATGGCTTTAATTGAAATCACAGAAGAAATTACCAATGCAATAGATAATAAAAAATGTGCGGCAGCAGTGTTTATGGATCTAACTAAAGCATTTGACACAATTAATCACAATATTTTAATAAAAAAACTGGAACGATATGGCATCAGAGGGTTAGTCTTAAATTGGATAAGAAGTTATCTAACGAACAGGAAACAATACGTGAAGCTAGGCGAACATACTTCTACAATGCTAAATATTTCCTGTGGTGTACCTCAGGGATCAATACTGGGACCTAAATTTTTCAATCTCTATATAAATGACATTTGTAAAGTTACAAGAGATTTAAAGTTAGTATTATTTGCGGATGATACAACAGCCTTTTGTTCAGGAGAGAACACACAGTGGATAATACAAATAATAACAGAAGAAATGAACAAATTAAAAAAATGGTTTGACAAAAACAGACTATCATTGAATCTCAGTAAAACTAAAATAATGCTATTTGGTAACAGTAGAAAAGAAAGTCAAACACAAATACAAATAGACGGAATAGAAATTGAAAGAGTAAATGAAACCAAATTTCTAGGTATAATGATTGATGATAAATTGAACTGGAAATCTCATGTAAAAAATATACAACATAAAGTTGCAAGAAATACATCAATAATGAATAAAGCCAAATATTTTCTAGACCAAAAATCACTTTATATTCTCTACTGCTCACTAGTGTTACCATATCTGAGTTACTGTGTAGAAATATGGGGAAATAATTACAAAAGTACACTTCATTCACTAACAGTGTTACAAAAAAGATCAGTTAGAATAATACATAATGTTGGATATAGAGAACATACAAACCCTTTATTTATTGAATCAAAGATACTGAAATTCCACGACATAGTGGAATTGCAAACAGCTAAGATTATACACAAAGCAAACTATAACCTGCTTCCCAAGAATATACAACAATTCTTCTCAACAAAAGAAGAGAAATATAATCTTAGAGAAAAATGTAATTTAAAACATTTGTATGCACGTACAACACTTAAAACCTTCAGTATATCAGTATGTGGAATTAAATTATGGAATGGATTAAGCAAAGCAATCAAACAATGTACTAATATGATCCATTTCAAGAAACTCTTCAAACTGGAAGTGTTAACAAAGTACAAAAATGAAGAACCATGATAAACATTCTGATTTTACTCACACATTCATTTTCAAAGTAATCTGACTTATCTCATCGTATGGATTAAAATTTAAGCAATTATTTATTTATTTATTTATTTGTATTATGATTACTTATTACTTATGGAGTATACATTGTGAATACATTGAGAACAGGAAGTGAACAAAAGTTTTAGCAACTGTTATGTAAAGAAAAGGGGTAGGATTAAATAAGCTCTGCTTCTTCCTCCTCCTTTTCGAACATGTTGGAAAGAGAAACTGGAAATTGTGATGTATCATGTTGTATGCTTGCATGTTCGAAATAAACTCAAACTCAAACTCAATTTGACAGTAATGTACTTAGAATCCTGAGATAATGCGAAAAAAGCAATAATAATGTATTCAAACATAACTTCTAAACAACACATGCAAAATTTCTAAAAATGCCTGTGATATTGAATACATGTGAGTTTTACTAGATACAGTTGTTTTTCAATGGTTTGCAAATACAAAAATGAGGTTTTACTCAATATGACTGTATACTGTAACACTCAATATGACAGTTATTTAAACATAACTCCTACACCACACATGAAAAATGGCTAATAATGCCTGAAATAATGCATCTTTGGGAGTTTTACTCGAAACATATGCTTTTTTAAATCTTGCAAATGCAAAAAGTAGTTTTTTACTCAATATGACTATAATAGTCTTAGAATCCTGAGATAATGCGAAAAAAGTAATAAAAATTTATTCAAACATAACTTCTAAACAACACATGCAAAATGGCTAATAATGCCTAGAGATATGTATTTTGGTTAGTTGTACTACAAAAAAGATCTTTTGTAAGGTTTGCAAAGACACAAGTTAGTTTTTTTTTTAATATAACAATGTAACTGTCATACTAAATATGAAAGGTTTATAATTATAACTCCAAAACCAAATATGACATTTGTCTTAAAAAGCCTTTAATATTGAATTTATGTAAGTTTTAGCAGAATCAGGTATTTTGGAAAGAATCACAAATACAAATATTAGATTTTACTGGCCTCATATTGGTCACACTCAAAATGACAGTTTTTGAAACATAACTCCAAAAATACACATGCAAAATGTCTAATAATGCCTGAAGAAATGTCTCTTCGAGAGTTTTCCTGAAAAAAAAAACGTTTGGTAAGGTTTGCAAAAACAAAATTTGATTTTTACTCAATTTGACAGTAATGTACTTAGAATCCTGAGATAATGCGAAAAAAGCAATAATAATGTATTCAAACATAACTTCTAAACAACACATGCAACATTTCTAAAAATGCCTGTGATATTGAATACATGTGAGTTTTACTAGATACAGTTGTTTTTCAATGGTTTGCAAATACAAAAATGAGGTTTTACTCAATATGACTGTATACTGTAACACTCAATATGACAGTTATTTAAACATAACTCCTACACCACACATGAAAAATGGCTAATAATGCCTGAAATAATGCATCTTTGGGAGTTTTACTCGAAACATATGCTTTTTTAAATCTTGCAAATGCAAAAAGTTGTTTTTTTACTCAATATGACTATAATAGTCTTAGAATCCTGAGATAATGCGAAAAAAGCAATACAAATGTATTCAAACATAACTTCTAAACAACACATGCAAAATGGCTAATAATGCCTAGGGATATGTATTTTTGTTAGTTGTACTAGAAAAATGATCTTTTGTAAGGTTTGCAAAGACACAAGTTAGTTTTTTTTTCAATATAACAGTGTAACTGTCATACTAAATATGAAAGGTTTATAATCATAACTCCAAAACCAAATATGACATTTGTCTTAAAAAGCCTTTAATATTGAATTTATGTAAGTTTTAGCAGAATCAGGTATTTTGGAAAGAATGACAAATACAAATATTAGGTTTTACTGGCCTCATATTGGTCACACTCAAAATGACAGTTTTTGAAACATAACTCCAAAAATACACATGCAAAATGTCTAATAATGCCTGAAGAAATATATCTTCGAGAGTTTTCCTGAAAAAAAAAACATTTGGTAAGGTTTGTAAAAAAAAAATTTGATTTGTTACTCAATTTGACAGTAATGTACTTAGAATCCTGAGATAATGCGAAAAAAGCAATAAAAATGTATTCAAACATAATTCCTAATCCAAACGTGCAAAATGTCTGAAAATGCCTGTGATATTGAATACATGTGAGTTTTACTAGATACAGTTGTTTTTCAATGGTTTGCAAATACAAAAATGAGGTTTTACTCAATATGACTGTATACTGTAACACTCAATATGACAGTTATTTAAACATAACTCCTACACCACACATGAAAAATGGCTAATAATGCCTGAAATAATGCATCTTTGGGAGTTTTACTCGAAACATATGCTTTTTTAAATCTTGCAAATGCAAAAAGTAGTTTTTTTACTCAATCTGACTATAATAGTCTTAGAATCCTGAGATAATGCGAAAAAAGCAATAAAAATGTATTCAAACATAACTTCTAAACAACAAATGCAAAATGGCTAATAATGCCTAGAGATATGTATTTTGGTTAGTTGTACTAGAAAAATGATCTTTTGTAAGGTTTGCAAAGACACAAGTTAGTTTTTTTTATTCAATATAACAGTGTAACTGTCATACTAAATATGAAAGGTTTATAATCATAACTCCAAAACCAAATATGACATTTGTCTTAAAAAGCCTTTAATATTGAATTTATGTAAGTTTTAGCAAAATCAGGTATTTTGGAAAGAATCACAAATACAAATATTAGATTTTACTGGCCTCATATTGGTCACACTCAAAATGACAGTTTTTGAAACATAACTCCAAAAATACACATGCAAAATGTCTAATAATGCCTGAAGAAATGCATCTTCGAGAGTTTTCCAGAAAAAAAAAATTTGGTAAGGTTTGCAAAAACAAAATTTGATTTGTTACTCAATTTGACAGTACTATACATTAGAATCCTGAGATAATGCGAACAAAGCAATAAAAATGTATTCAAACATAATTCCTAATCCAAACGTGCAAAATGTCTAAAAATGCCTGTGATATTGAATACATGTGAGTTTTACTAGATACAGTTGTTTTTCAATGGTTTGCAAATACAAAAATGAGGTTTTACTCAATATGACTGTATACTGTAACACTCAATATGACAGTTATTTAAACATAACTCCTACACCACACATGAAAAATGGCTAATAATGCCTGAAATAATGCATCTTTGGGAGTTTTACTCGAAACATATGCTTTTTTAAATCTTGCAAATGCAAAAAGTAGTTTTTTACTCAATATGACTATAATAGTCTTAGAATCCTGAGATAATGCGAAAAAAGCAATAAAAATGTATTCAAACATAACTTCTAAACAACACATGCAAAATGGCTAATAATGCCTAGAGATATGTATTTTGGTTAGTTGTACTAGAAAAAAGATCTTTTGTAAGGTTTGCAAAGACACAAGTTAGTTTTTTTTTCAATATAACAATGTAACTGTCATACTAAATATGAAAGGTTTATAATCATAACTCCAAAACCAAATTTGACATTTGTCTTAAAAAGCCTTTAATATTGAATTTATGTAAGTTTTAGCAGAATCAGGTATTTTGGAAAGAATCACAAATACAAATATTAGATTTTACTGGCCTCATATTGGTCACACTCAAAATGACAGTTTTTGAAACATAACTCCAAAAATACACATGCAAAATGTCTAATAATGCCTGAAGAAATGCATCTTCGAGAGTTTTCCTGAAAAAAAAAACATTTGGTAAGGTTTGCAAAAACAAAATTTGATTTTTACTCAATTTGACAGTAATGTACTTAGAATCCTGAGATAATGCGAAAAAAGCAATAATAATGTATTCAAACATAATTCTAAACAACACATGCAACATGTCTAAAAATGCCTGTGATATTGAATACATGTGAGTTTTACTAGATACAGTTGTTTTTCAATGGTTTGCAAATACAAAAATGAGGTTTTACTCAATATGACTGTATACTGTAACACTCAATATGACAGTTATTTAAACATAACTCCTACACCACACATGAAAAATGGCTAATAATGCCTGAAATAATGCATCTTTGGGAGTTTTACTCGAAACATATGCTTTTTTAAATCTTGCAAATGCAAAAAGTTGTTTTTTTACTCAATATGACTATAATAGTCTTAGAATCCTGAGATAATGCGAAAAAAGCAATAAAAATGTATTCAAACATAACTTCTAAACAACACATGCAAAATGGCTAATAATGCCTAGAGATATGTATTTTGGTTAGTTGTACTAGAAAAATGATCTTTTGTAAGGTTTGCAAGGACACAAGTTAGTTTTTTTATTCAATATAACAGTGTAACTGTCATACTAAATATGAAAGGTTTATAATCATAACTCCAAAACCAAATATGACATTTGTCTTAAAAAGCCTTTAATATTGAATTTATGTAAGTTTTAGCAGAATCAGGTATTTTGGAAAGAATCACAAATACAAATATTAGATTTTACTGGCCTCATATTGGTCACGCTCAAAATGACAGTTTTTGAAACATAACTCCAAAAATACACATGCAAAATGTCTAATAATGCCTGAAGAAATGCATCTTCGAGAGTTTTCCAGAAAAAAAAAATTTGGTAGGGTTTGCAAAAACAAAATTTGATTTGTTACTCAATTTGACAGTACTATACTTAGAATCCTGAGATAATGCGAAAAAAGCAATAAAAATGTATTCAAACATAATTCCTAATCCAAACGTGCAAAATGTCTAAATATGCCTGTGATATTGAATACATGTGAGTTTTACTAGATACAGTTGTTTTTCAATGGTTTGCAAATACAAAAATGAGGTTTTACTCAATATGACTGTATACTGTAACACTCAATATGACAGTTATTTAAACATAACTCCTACACCACACATGAAAAATGGCTAGTAATGCCTGAAATAATGCATCTTTGGGAGTTTTACTCGAAACATATGCTTTTTTAAATCTTGCAAATGGAAAAAGTAGTTTTTTACTAAATATGACTATAATAGTCTTAGAATCCTTAGATAATGCGAAAAAAGCAATACAAATGTATTCAAACATAACTTCTAAACAACAAATGCAAAATGGCTAATAATGCCTAGAGATATGTATTTTGGTTAGTTGTACTAGAAAAATGATCTTTTGTAAGGTTTGCAAAGACACAAGTTAGTTTTTTTTCAATATAACAATGTAACTGTCATACTAAATATGAAAGGTTTATAATCATAACTCCAAAACCAAATATGACATTTGTCTTAAAAAGCCTTTAATATTGAATTTATGTAAGTTTTAGCAGAATCAGGTATTTTGGAAAGAATCACAAATACAAATATTAGATTTTACTGGCCTCATATTGGTCACACTCAAAATGACAGTTTTTGAAACATAACTCCAAAAATACACATGCACAATTTCTAATAATGCCTGAAGAAATGCATCTTCGAGAGTTCTCCTGAAAAAAAAAACATTTGGTAAGGTTTGAAAAAACAAAATTTGATTTGTTACTCAATTTGACAGTAATGTACTTAGAATCCTGAGATAATGCGAAAAAAAGCAATAAAAATTTATTCAAACATAATTCCTAATCCAAACGTGCAAAATGTCTAAAAATGCCTGTGATATTGAATACATGTGAGTTTTACTAGATACAGTTGTTTTTCAATGGTTTGCAAATACATAAATGAGGTTTTACTCAATATGACTGTATACTGTAACACTCAATATGACAGTTATTTAAACATAACTCCTACACCACACATGAAAAATGGCTAATGATGCCTGAAATAATGCATCTTTGGGAGTTTTACTCGAAACATATGCTTTTTTAAATCTTGCAAATGCAAAAAGTAGTTTTTTACTCAATATGACTATAATAGTCTTAGAATCCTGAGATAATGCGAAAAAAGCAATAAAAATGTATTCAAACATAACTTCTAAACAACAAATGCAAAATGGTTAATAATGCCTAGAGATATGTATTTTGGTTAGTTGTACTAGAAAAATGACCTTTTGTAAGGTTTGCAAAGACACAAGTTAGTTTTTTTATTCAATATAACAGTGTGACTGTCATACTAAATATGAAAGGTTTATAATCATAACTCCAAAACCAAATATGACATTTGTCTTAAAAAGCCTTTAATATTGAATTTATGTAAATTTTTGCAGAATCAGGTATTTTGGAAAGAATGACAAATACAAATATTAGGTTTTACTGGCCTCATATTGGTCACACTCAAAATGACAGTTTTTGAAACTTAACTCCAAAAATACACATGCAAAATGTCTAATAATGCCTGAAGAAATATATCTTCGAGAGTTTTCCTGAAAAAAAAACATTTGGTAAGGTTTGTAAAAACAAAATTTGATTTGTTACTCAATTTGACAGTAATGTACTTAGAATCCTGAGATAATGCGAAAAAAGCAATAAAAATGTATTCAAACATAACTTCTAAAGAACACATGCAAAATGTTTGAAAAATGCCTGTGATATTGAATACATGTGAGTTTTACTAGATACAGTTGTTTTTCAATGGTTTGCAAATACAAAAATGAGGTTTTACTCAATATGACTGTATACTGTAACACTCAATATGACAGTTATTTAAACATAACTCCTACACCACACATGAAAAATGGCTAATAATGCCTGAAATAATGCATCTTTGGGAGTTTTACTCGAAACATATGCTTTTTTAAATCTTGCAAATGCAAAAAGTTGTTTTTTTACTCAATATGACTATAATAGTCTTAGAATCCTGAGATAATGCGAAAAAAGCAATAAAAATGTATTCAAACATAACTTCTAAACAACACATGCAAAATGGCTAATAATGCCTAGAGATATGTATTTTGGTTAGTTGTACCAGAAAAATGATCTTTTGTAAGGTTTGCAAAGACACAAAATAGTTTTTTTTTCAATATAACAATGTAACTGTCATACTAAATATGAAAGGTTTAAAATCATAACTCCAAAACCAAATATGACATTTGTCTTAAAAAGCCTTTAATATTGAATTTATGTAAGTTTTAGCAGAATCAGGTATTTTGGAAAGAATCACAAATACAAATATTAGGTTTTACTGGCCTCATATTGGTCACACTCAAAATGACAGTTTTTGAAACATAACTCCAAAAATACACATGCAAAATGTCTAATAATGCCTGAAGAAATGCATCTTCGAGAGTTTTCCTGAAAAAAAAACATTTGGTAAGGTTTGAAAAAACAAAATTTGATTTGTTACTCAATTTGACAGTAATGTACTTAGAATCCTGAGATAATGCGAAAAAAGCAATAAAAATGTATTCAAACATAATCCCTAATCCAAACGGGCAAAATGTCTGAAAATGCCTGTGATATTGAATACATGTGAGTTTTACTAGATACAGTTGTTTTTCAATGGTTTGCAAATACGAAAATGAGGTTTTACTCAATATGACTGTATACTGTAACACTCAATATGACAGTTATTTAAACATAACTCCTACACCACACATGAAAAATGGCTAATAATGCCTGAAATAATGCATCTTTGGGAGTTTTACTCGAAACATATGCTTTTTTAAATCTTGCAAATGCAAAAAGTAGTTTTTTTACTCAATATGACTATAATAGTCTTAGAATCCTGAGATAATGCGAAAAAAGCAATAAAAATGTATTCAAACATAACTTCTAAACAACAAATGCGAAATGGCTAATAATGCCTAGAGATATGTATTTTGGTTAGTTGTACTAGAAAAATGATCTTTTGTAAGGTTTGCAAAGACACAAGTTAGTTTTTTTTATTCAATATAACAGTGTAACTGTCATACTAAATATGAAAGGTTTATCATCATAACTCCAGAACCAAATATGACATTTGTCTTAAAAAGCCTTTAATATTGAATTTATGTAAGTTTTAGCAAAATCAGGTATTTTGGAAAGAATCACAAATACAAATATTAGATTTTACTGGCCTCATATTGGTCACACTCAAAATGACAGTTTTTGAAACATAACTCCAAAAATACACATGCAAAATGTCTAATAATGCCTGAAGAAATGCATCTTCGAGAGTTTTCCAGAAAAAAAACATTTGGTAAGGTTTGCAAAAACAAAATTTGATTTGTTACTCAATTTGACAGTACTATACATTAGAATCCTGAGATAATGCGAAAAAAGCAATAAAAATGTATTCAAACATAATTCCTAATCCAAACGTGCAAAATGTCTAAAAATGCCTGTGATATTGAATACATGTGAGTTTTACTAGATACAGTTGTTTTTCAATGGTTTGCAAATACAAAAATGAGGTTTTACTCAATATGACTGTATACTGTAACACTCAATATGACAGTTATTCAAACATAACTCCTACACCACACATGAAAAATGGCTAATAATGCCTGAAATAATGCATCTTTGGGAGTTTTACTCGAAACATATGCTTTTTTAAATATTGCAAATGCAAAAAGTAGTTTTTTACTCAATATGACTATTATAGTCTTAGAATCCTGAGATAATGCGAAAAAAGCAATAAAGATGTATTCAAACATAACTTCTAAACAACACATGCAAAATGGCTAATAATGCCTAGAGATATGTATTTTGGTTAGTTGTACTAGAAAAATTATCTTTTGTAAGGTTTGCAAAGACACAAGTTAGTTTTTTTTTCAATATAACAATCTAACTGTCATACTAAATATGAAAGGTTTATAATCATAACTCCAAAACCAAATATGACATTTGTCTTAAAAAGCCTTTAATATTGAATTTATGTAAGTTTTAGCAGAATCAGGTATTTTGGAAAGAATCACAAATACAAATATTAGATTTTACTGACCTCATATTGGTCACACTCAAAATGACAGTTTTTGAAACATAACTCCAAAAAAACACTTGCAAAATGTCTAATAATGCCTGAAGAAATGCATCTTCGAGAGTTTTCCTGAAAAAAAAAAACATTTGGTAAGGTTTGCAAAAACAAAATTTTATTTTTACTCAATTTGACAGTAATGTACTTAGAATCCTGAGATAATGCGAAAAAAGCAATAATAATGTATTCAAACATAACTTCTAAACAACACGTGCAAAATTTCTAAAAATGCCTGTGATATTGAATACATGTGAGTTTTACTAGATACAGTTGTTTTTCAATGGTTTGCAAATACAAAAATGAGGTTTTACTCAATATGACTGTATACTGTAACACTCAATATGACAGTTATTCAAACATAACTCCTACACCACACATGAAAAATGGCTAATAATGCCTGAAATAATGCATCTTTGGGAGTTTTACTCGAAACATATGCTTTTTTAAATATTGCAAATGCAAAAAGTAGTTTTTTACTCAATATGACTATTATAGTCTTAGAATCCTGAGATAATGCGAAAAAAGCAATAAAGATGTATTCAAACATAACTTCTAAACAACACATGCAAAATGGCTAATAATGCCTAGAGATATGTATTTTGGTTAGTTGTACTAGAAAAATTATCTTTTGTAAGGTTTGCAAAGACACAAGTTAGTTTTTTTTTTCAATATAACAATGTAACTGTCATACTAAATATGAAAGGTTTATAATCATAACTCCAAAACCAAATATGACATTTGTCTTAAAAAGCCTTTAATATTGAATTTATGTAAGTTTTAGCAGAATCAGGTATTTTGGAAAGAATCACAAATACAAATATTAGATTTTACTGGCCTCATATTGGTCACACTCAAAATGACAGTTTTTGAAACATAACTCCAAAAATACACATGCAAAATGTCTAATAATGCCTGAAGAAATGCATCTTCGAGAGTTTTCCAGAAAAAAAACATTTGGTAAGGTTTGCAAAAAAAATATTTGATTTGTTAGTCAATTTGACAGTAATGTACTTAGAATCCTGAGATAATGCGAAAAAAGCAATAAAAATGTATTCAAACATAATTCCTAATCCAAACGTGCAAAATGTCTAAAAATGCCTGTGATATTGAATACATGTGAGTTTTACTAGATACAGTTGTTTTTCAATGGTTTGCAAATACAAAAATGAGGTTTTACTCAATATGACTGTATACTGTAACACTCAATATGACAGTTATTTAAACATAACTCCTACACCACACATGAAAAATGGCTAATAATGCCTGAAATAATGCATCCTTGGGAGTTTTACTCGAAACATATGCTTTTTTAAATCTTGCAAATGCAAAAAGTAGTTTTTTTACTCAATATGACTATAATAGTCTTAGAATCCTGAGATAATGCGAAAAAAGCAATACAAATGTATTCAAACATAACTTCTAAACAACACATGCAAAATGGCTAATAATGCCTGGGGATATGTATTTTTGTTAGTTGTACTAGAAAGATGATCTTTTGTAAGGTTTGCAAAGACACAAGTTAGTTTTTTTTTCAATATAACAGTGTAACTGTCATACTAAATATGAAAGGTTTATAATCATAACTCCAAAACCAAATATGACATTTGTCTTAAAAAGCCTTTAATATTGAATTTATGTAAGTTTTAGCAGAATCAGGTATTTTGGAAAGAATGACAAATACAAATATTAGGTTTTACTGGCCTCATATTGGTCACACTCAAAATGACAGTTTTTGAAACATAACTCCAAAAATACACATGCAAAATGTCTAATAATGCCTGAAGAAATATATCTTCGAGAGTTTTCCTGAAAAAAAAAACATTTGGTAAGGTTTGTAAAAAAAAATTTGATTTGTTACTCAATTTGACAGTAATGTACTTAGAATCCTGAGATAATGCGAAAAAAGCAATAAAAATGTATTCAAACATAATTCCTAATCCAAACGTGCAAAATGTCTGAAAATGCCTGTGATATTGAATACATGTGAGTTTTACTAGATACAGTTGTTTTTCAATGGTTTGCAAATACAAAAATGAGGTTTTACTCAATATGACTGTATACTGTAACACTCAATATGACAGTTATTTAAACATAACTCCTACACCACACATGAAAAATGGCTAATAATGCCTGAAATAATGCATCTTTGGGAGTTTTACTCGAAACATATGCTTTTTTAAATCTTGCAAATGCAAAAAGTAGTTTTTTTACTCAATCTGACTATAATAGTCTTAGAATCCTGAGATAATGCGAAAAAAGCAATAAAAATGTATTCAAACATAACTTCTAAACAACAAATGCAAAATGGCTAATAATGCCTAGAGATATGTATTTTGGTTAGTTGTACTAGAAAAATGATCTTTTGTAAGGTTTGCAAAGACACAAGTTAGTTTTTTTTATTCAATATAACAGTGTAACTGTCATACTAAATATGAAAGGTTTATAATCATAACTCCAAAACCAAATATGACATTTGTCTTAAAAAGCCTTTAATATTGAATTTATGTAAGTTTTAGCAAAATCAGGTATTTTGGAAAGAATCACAAATACAAATATTAGATTTTACTGGCCTCATATTGGTCACACTCAAAATGACAGTTTTTGAAACATAACTCCAAAAATACACATGCAAAATGTCTAATAATGCCTGAAGAAATGCATCTTCGAGAGTTTTCCAGAAAAAAAAAATTTGGTAAGGTTTGCAAAAACAAAATTTGATTTGTTACTCAATTTGACAGTACTATACATTAGAATCCTGAGATAATGCGAAAAAAGCAATACAAATGTATTCAAACATAATTCCTAATCCAAACGTGCAAAATGTCTAAAAATGCCTGTGATATTGAATACATGTGAGTTTTACTAGATACAGTTGTTTTTCAATGGTTTGCAAATACAAAAATTAGGTTTTACTCAATATGACTGTATACTGTAACACTCAATATGACAGTTATTTAAACATACCTGTAACTCCTACACCACACATGAAAAATGGCTAATAATGCCTGAAATAATGCATCTTTGGGAGTTTTACTCGAAACATATGCTTTTTTAAATCTTGCAAATGCAAAAAGTAGTTTTTTACTCAATATGACTATAATAGTCTTAGAATCCTGAGATAATGCGAAAAAAGCAATAAAAATGTATTCAAACATAACTTCTAAACAACACATGCAAAATGGCTAATAATGCCTAGAGATATGTATTTTGGTTAGTTGTACTAGAAAAAAGATCTTTTGTAAGGTTTGCAAAGACACAAGTTAGTTTTTTTTTCAGTATAACAATGTAACTGTCATACTAAATATGAAAGGTTTATAATCATAACTCCAAAACCAAATTTGACATTTGTCTTAAAAAGCCTTTAATATTGAATTTATGTAAGTTTTAGCAGAATCAGGTATTTTGGAAAGAATCACAAATACAAATATTAGATTTTACTGGCCTCATATTGGTCACACTCAAAATGACAGTTTTTGAAACATAACTCCAAAAATACACATGCAAAATGTCTAATAATGCCTGAAGAAATGCATCCTCGAGAGTTTTCCTGAAAAAAAAAACATTTGGTAAGGTTTGTAAAAACAAAATTTGATTTTTACTCAATTTGACAGTAATGTACTTAGAATCCTGAGATAATGCGAAAAAAGCAATAATAATGTATTCAAACATAACTTCTAAACAACACATGCAAAATGTCTAAAAATGCCTGTGATATTGAATACATGTGAGTTTTACTAGATACAGTTGTTTTTCAATGGTTTGCAAATACAAAAATGAGGTTTTACTCAATATGACTGTATACTGTAACACTCAATATGACAGTTATTTAAACATAACTCCTACACCACACATGAAAAATGGCTAATAATGCCTGAAATAATGCATCTTTGGGAGTTTTACTCGAAACATATGCTTTTTTAAATCTTGCAAATGCAAAAAGTTGTTTTTTTACTCAATATGACTATAATAGTCTTAGAATCCTGAGATAATGCGAAAAAAGCAATAAAAATGTATTCAAACATAACTTCTAAACAACAAATGCAAAATGGCTAATAATGCCTAGAGATATGTATTTTGGTTAGTTGTACTAGAAAAATGATCTTTTGTAAGGTTTGCAAAGACACAAGTTAGTTTTTTTATTCAATATAACAGTGTAACTGTCATACTAAATATGAAAGGTTTATAATCATAACTCCAAAACCAAATATGACATTTGTCTTAAAAAGCCTTTAATATTGAATTTATGTAAGTTTTAGCAGAATCAGGTATTTTGGAAAGAATCACAAATACAAATATTAGATTTTACTGGCCTCATATTGGTCACGCTCAAAATGACAGTTTTTGAAACATAACTCCAAAAATAGACATGCAAAATGTCTAATAATGCCTGAAGAAATGCATCTTCGAGAGTTTTCCAGAAAAAAAAAATTTGGTAGGGTTTGCAAAAACAAAATTTGATTTGTTACTCAATTTGACAGTACTATACTTAGAATCCTGAGATAATGCGAAAAAAGCAATAAAAATGTATTCAAACATAATTCCTAATCCAAACGTGCAAAATGTCTAAAAATGCCTGTGATATTGAATACATGTGAGTTTTACTAGATACAGTTGTTTTTCAATGGTTTGCAAATACAAAAATGAGGTTTTACTCAATATGACTGTATACTGTAACACTCAATATGACAGTTATTTAAACATAACTCCTACACCACACATGAAAAATGGCTAATAATGCCTGAAATAATGCATCTTTGGGAGTTTTACTCGAAACATATGCTTTTTTAAATCTTGCAAATGCAAAAAGTAGTTTTTTACTCAATATGACTATAATAGTCTTAGAATCCTGAGATAATGCGAAAAAAGCAATAAAAATGTATTCAAACATAACTTCTAAACAACACATGCAAAATGGCTAATAATGCCTAGAGATATGTATTTTGGTTAGTTGTACTAGAAAAAAGATCTTTTGTAAGGTTTGCAAAGACACAAGTTAGTTTTTTTTTCAATATAACAATGTAACTGTCATACTAAATATGAAAGGTTTATAATCATAACTCCAAAACCAAATTTGACATTTGTCTTAAAAAGCCTTTAATATTGAATTTATGTAAGTTTTAGCAGAATCAGGTATTTTGGAAAGAATCACAAATACAAATATTAGATTTTACTGGCCTCATATTGGTCACACTCAAAATGACAGTTTTTGAAACATAACTCCAAAAATACACATGCAAAATGTCTAATAATGCCTGAAGAAATGCATCTTCGAGAGTTTTCCTGAAAAAAAAAACATTTGGTAAGGTTTGTAAAAACAAAATTTGATTTTTACTCAATTTGACAGTAATGTACTTAGAATCCTGAGATAATGCGAAAAAAGCAATAATAATGTATTCAAACATAACTTCTAAACAACACATGCAAAATGTCTAAAAATGCCTGTGATATTGAATACATGTGAGTTTTACTAGATACAGTTGTTTTTCAATGGTTTGCAAATACAAAAATGAGGTTTTACTCAATATGACTGTATACTGTAACACTCAATATGACAGTTATTTAAACATAACTCCTACACCACACATGAAAAATGGCTAATAATGCCTGAAATAATGCATCATTGGGAGTTTTACTCGAAACATATGCTTTTTTAAATCTTGCAAATGCAAAAAGTTGTTTTTTTACTCAATATGACTATAATAGTCTTAGAATCCTGAGATAATGCGAAAAAAGCAATAAAAATGTATTCAAACATAACTTCTAAACAACAAATGCAAAATGGCTAATAATGCCTAGAGATATGTATTTTGGTTAGTTGTACTAGAAAAATGATCTTTTGTAAGGTTTGCAAAGACACAAGTTAGTTTTTTTATTCAATATAACAGTGTAACTGTCATACTAAATATGAAAGGTTTATAATCATAACTCCAAAACCAAATATGACATTTGTCTTAAAAAGCCTTTAATATTGAATTTATGTAAGTTTTAGCAGAATCAGGTATTTTGGAAAGAATCACAAATACAAATATTAGATTTTACTGGCCTCATATTGGTCACGCTCAAAATGACAGTTTTTGAAACATAACTCCAAAAATACACATGCAAAATGTCTAATAATGCCTGAAGAAATGCATCTTCGAGAGTTTTCCAGAAAAAAAAAATTTGGTAGGGTTTGCGAAAACAAAATTTGATTTGTTACTCAATTTGACAGTACTATACTTAGAATCCTGAGATAATGCGAAAAAAGCAATAAAAATGTATTCAAACATAATTCCTAATCCAAACGTGCAAAATACTACATATGCCTGTGATATTGAATACATGTGAGTTTTACTAGATACAGTTGTTTTTCAATGGTTTGCAAATACAAAAATGAGGTTTTACTCAATATGACTGTATACTGTAACACTCAATATGACAGTTATTTAAACATAACTCCTACACCACACATGAAAAATGGCTAGTAATGCCTGAAATAATGCATCTTTGGGAGTTTTACTCGAAACATATGCTTTTTTAAATCTTGCAAATGCAAAAAGTAGTTTTTTACTAAATATGACTATAATAGTCTTAGAATCCTTAGATAATGCGAAAAAAGCAATACAAATGTATTCAAACATAACTTCTAAACAACAAATGCAAAATGGCTAATAATGCCTAGAGATATGTATTTTGGTTAGTTGTACTAGAAAAATGATCTTTTGTAAGGTTTGCAAAGACACAAGTTAGTTTTTTTTTCAATATAACAATGTAACTGTCATACTAAATATGAAAGGTTTATAATCATAACTCCAAAACCAAATATGACATTTGTCTTAAAAAGCCTTTAATATTGAATTTATGTAAGTTTTAGCAGAATCAGGTATTTTGGAAAGAATCACAAATACAAATATTAGATTTTACTGGCCTCATATTGGTCACACTCAAAATGACAGTTTTTGAAACATAACTCCAAAAATACACATGCACAATTTCTAATAATGCCTGAAGAAATGCATCTTCGAGAGTTCTCCTGAAAAAAAAACCATTTGGTAAGGTTTGAAAAAACAAAATTTGATTTGTTACTCAATTTGACAGTAATGTACTTAGAATCCTGAGATAATGCGAAAAAAAGCAATAAAAATGTATTCAAACATAATTCCTAATCCAAACGTGCAAAATGTCTAAAAATGCCTGTGATATTGAATACATGTGAGTTTTACTAGATACAGTTGTTTTTCAATGGTTTGCAAATACAAAAATGAGGTTTTACTCAATATGACTGTATACTGTAACACTCAATATGACAGTTATTTAAACATAACTCCTACACCACACATGAAAAATGGCTAATGATGCCTGAAATAATGCATCTTTGGGAGTTTTACTCGAAACATATGCTTTTTTAAATCTTGCAAATGCAAAAAGTTGTTTTTTTACTCAATATGACTATAATAGTCTTAGAATCCTGAGATAATGCGAAAAAAGCAATAAAAATGTATTCAAACATAACTTCTAAACAACAAATGCAAAATGGTTAATAATGCCTAGAGATATGTATTTTGGTTAGTTGTACTAGAAAAATGACCTTTTGTAAGGTTTGCAAAGACACAAGTTAGTTTTTTTATTCAATATAACAGTGTGACTGTCATACTAAATATGAAAGGTTTATAATCATAACTCCAAAACCAAATATGACATTTGTCTTAAAAAGCCTTTAATATTGAATTTATGTAAGTTTTTGCAGAATCAGGTATTTTGGAAAGAATGACAAATACAAATATTAGGTTTTACTGGCCTCATATTGGTCACACTCAAAATGACAGTTTTTGAAACATAACTCCAAAAATACACATGCAAAATGTCTAATAATGCCTGAAGAAATGCATCTTCGAGAGTTTTCCAGAAAAAAAAACATTTGGTAAGGTTTGCAAAAACAAAATTTGATTTGTTACTCAATTTGACAGTAATGTACTTAGAATCCTGAGATAATGCGAAAAAAGCAATAAAAATGTATTCAAACATAACTTCTAAACAACACATGCAAAATGTTTGAAAAATGCCTGTGATATTGAATACATGTGAGTTTTACTAGATACAGTTGTTTTTCAATGGTTTGCAAATACAAAAATGAGGTTTTACTCAATATGACTGTATACTGTAACACTCAATATGACAGTTATTTAAACATAACTCCTACACCACACATGAAAAATGGCTAATAATGCCTGAAATAATGCATCTTTGGGAGTTTTACTCGAAACATATGCTTTTTTAAATCTTGCAAATGCAAAAAGTTGTTTTTTTACTCAATATGACTATAATAGTCTTAGAATCCTGAGATAATGCGAAAAAAGCAATAAAAATGTATTCAAACATAACTTCTAAACAACAAATGCATAATGGCTAATAATACCTAGAGATATGTATTTTGGTTAGTTATACTAGAAAAATGATCTTTTGTAAGGTTTGCAAAGACACAAGTTAGTTTTTTTATTCAATATAACAGTGTAACTGTCATACTAAATATGAAAGGTTTATAATCATAACTCCAAAACCAAATATGACATTTGTCTTAAAAAGCCTTTAATATTGAAATTATGTAAGTTTTAGCAGAATCAGGTATTTTGGGAAGAATCACAAATACAAATATTAGATTTTACTGGCCTCATATTGGTCATACTCAAAATGACAGTTTTTGAAACATAACTCCAAAAATACACATGCAAAATGTCTAATAATGCCTGAAGAAATGCATCTTCGAGAGTTTTCCAGAAAAAAAACATTTGGTAAGGTTTGCAAAAACAAAATTTGATTTGTTACTCAATTTGACAGTACTATACATTAGAATCCTGAGATAATGCGAAAAAAGCAATAAAAATGTATTCAAACATAATTCCTAATCCAAACGTGCAAAATGTCTACATATGCCTGTGATATTGAATACATGTGAGTTTTACTAGATACAGTTGTTTTTCAATGGTTTGCAAATACAAAAATGAGGTTTTACTCAATATGACTGTATACTGTAACACTCAATATGACAGTTATTTAAACATAACTCCTACACCACACATGAAAAATGGCTAGTAATGCCTGAAATAATGCATCTTTGGGAGTTTTACTCGAAACATATGCTTTTTTAAATCTTGCAAATGCAAAAAGTAGTTTTTTACTAAATATGACTATAATAGTCTTAGAATCCTTAGATAATGCGAAAAAAGCAATACAAATGTATTCAAACATAACTTCTAAACAACAAATGCAAAATGGCTAATAATGCCTAGAGATATGTATTTTGGTTAGTTGTACTAGAAAAATTATCTTTTGTAAGGTTTGCAAAGACACAAGTTAGTTTTTTTTTTCAATATAACAATGTAACTGTCATACTAAATATGAAAGGTTTATAATCATAACTCCAAAACCAAATATGACATTTGTCTTAAAAAGCCTTTAATATTGAATTTATGTAAGTTTTAGCAGAATCAGGTATTTTGGAAAGAATCACAAATACAAATATTAGATTTTACTGGCCTCATATTGGTCACACTCAAAATGACAGTTTTTGAAACATAACTCCAAAAATACACATGCACAATTTCTAATAATGCCTGAAGAAATGCATCTTCGAGAGTTCTCCTGAAAAAAAAACCATTTGGTAAGGTTTGAAAAAACAAAATTTGATTTGTTACTCAATTTGACAGTAATGTACTTAGAATCCTGAGATAATGCGAAAAAAAGCAATAAAAATGTATTCAAACATAATTCCTAATCCAAACGTGCAAAATGTCTAAAAATGCCTGTGATATTGAATACATGTGAGTTTTACTAGATACAGTTGTTTTTCAATGGTTTGCAAATACAAAAATGAGGTTTTACTCAATATGACTGTATACTGTAACACTCAATATGACAGTTATTTAAACATAACTCCTACACCACACATGAAAAATGGCTAATGATGCCTGAAATAATGCATCTTTGGGAGTTTTACTCGAAACATATGCTTTTTTAAATCTTGCAAATGCAAAAAGTTGTTTTTTTACTCAATATGACTATAATAGTCTTAGAATCCTGAGATAATGCGAAAAAAGCAATAAAAATGTATTCAAACATAACTTCTAAACAACAAATGCAAAATGGTTAATAATGCCTAGAGATATGTATTTTGGTTAGTTGTACTAGAAAAATGACCTTTTGTAAGGTTTGCAAAGACACAAGTTAGTTTTTTTATTCAATATAACAGTGTGACTGTCATACTAAATATGAAAGGTTTATAATCATAACTCCAAAACCAAATATGACATTTGTCTTAAAAAGCCTTTAATATTGAATTTATGTAAGTTTTTGCAGAATCAGGTATTTTGGAAAGAATGACAAATACAAATATTAGGTTTTACTGGCCTCATATTGGTCACACTCAAAATGACAGTTTTTGAAACTTAACTCCAAAAATACACATGCAAAATGTCTAATAATGCCTGAAAAAATATATCTTCGAGAGTTTTCCTGAAAAAAAAACATTTGGTAAGGTTTGTAAAAACAAAATTTGATTTGTTACTCAATTTGACAGTAATGTACTTAGAATCCTGAGATAATGCGAAAAAAGCAATAAAAATGTATTCAAACATAACTTCTAAACAACACATGCAAAATGTTTGAAAAATGCCTGTGATATTGAATACATGTGAGTTTTACTAGATACAGTTGTTTTTCAATGGTTTGCAAATACAAAAATGAGGTTTTACTCAATATGACTGTATACTGTAACACTCAATATGACAGTTATTTAAACATAACTCCTACACCACACATGAAAAATGGCTAATAATGCCTGAAATAATGCATCTTTGGGAGTTTTACTCGAAACATATGCTTTTTTAAATCTTGCAAATGCAAAAAGTTGTTTTTTTACTCAATCTGACTATAATAGTCTTAGAATCCTGAGATAATGCGAAAAAAGCAATAAAAATGTATTCAAACATAACTTCTAAACAACAAATGCATAATGGCTAATAATACTTAGAGATATGTATTTTGGTTAGTTGTACTAGAAAAATGATCTTTTGTAAGGTTTGCAAAGACACAAGTTAGTTTTTTTATTCAATATAACAGTGTAACTGTCATACTAAATATGAAAGGTTTATAATCATAACTCCAAAACCAAATATGACATTTGTCTTAAAAAGCCTTTAATATTGAAATTATGTAAGTTTTAGCAGAATCAGGTATTTTGGGAAGAATCACAAATACAAATATTAGATTTTACTGGCCTCATATTGGTCATACTCAAAATGACAGTTTTTGAAACATAACTCCAAAAATACACATGCAAAATGTCTAATAATGCCTGAAGAAATGCATCTTCGAGAGTTTTCCAGAAAAAAAACATTTGGTAAGGTTTGCAAAAACAAAATTTGATTTGTTACTCAATTTGACAGTACTATACATTAGAATCCTGAGATAATGCGAAAAAAGCAATAAAAATGTATTCAAACATAATTCCTAATCCAAACGTGCAAAATGTCTAAAAATGCCTGTGATATTGAATACATGTGAGTTTTACTAGATACAGTTGTTTTTCAATGGTTTGCAAATACAAAAATGAGGTTTTACTCAATATGACTGTATACTGTAACACTCAATATGACAGTTATTCAAACATAACTCCTACACCACACATGAAAAATGGCTAATAATGCCTGAAATAATGCATCTTTGGGAGTTTTACTCGAAACATATGCTTTTTTAAATATTGCAAATGCAAAAAGTAGTTTTTTACTCAATATGACTATTATAGTCTTAGAATCCTGAGATAATGCGAAAAAAGCAATAAAGATGTATTCAAACATAACTTCTAAACAACACATGCAAAATGGCTAATAATGCCTAGAGATATGTATTTTGGTTAGTTGTACTAGAAAAATTATCTTTTGTAAGGTTTGCAAAGACACAAGTTAGTTTTTTTTTCAATATAACAATGTAACTGTCATACTAAATATGAAAGGTTTATAATCATAACTCCAAAACCAAATATGACATTTGTCTTAAAAAGCCTTTAATATTGAATTTATGTACGTTTTAGCAGAATCAGGTATTTTGGAAAGAATCACAAATACAAATATTAGATTTTACTGGCCTCATATTGGTCACACTCAAAATGACAGTTTTTGAAACATAACTCCAAAAATACACTTGCAAAATGTCTAATAATGCCTGAAGAAATGCATCTTCGAGAGTTTTCCTGAAAAAAAAAACATTTGGTAAGGTTTGCAAAAACAAAATTTGATTTTCACTCAATTTGACAGTAATGTACTTAGAATCCTGAGATAATGCGAAAAAAGCAATAATAATGTATTCAAACATAACTTCTAAACAACACATGCAAAATTTCTAAAAATGCCTGTGATATTGAATACATGTGAGTTTTACTAGATACAGTTGTTTTTCAATGGTTTGCAAATACAAAAATGAGGTTTTACTCAATATGACTGTATACTGTAACACTCAATATGACAGTTATTCAAACATAACTCCTACACCACACATGCAAAATGTCTAATAATGCCTGAAGAAATGCATCTTCGAGAGTTTTCCAGAAAAAAAACATTTGGTAAGGTTTGCAAAAAAAATATTTGATTTGTTAGTCAATTTGACAGTAATGTACTTAGAATCCTGAGATAATGCGAAAAAAGCAATAAAAATGTATTCAAACATAATTCCTAATCCAAACGTGCAAAATGTCTAAAAATGCCTGTGATATTGAATACATGTGAGTTTTACTAGATACAGTTGTTTTTCAATGGTTTGCAAATACAAAAATGAGGTTTTACTCAATATGACTGTATACTGTAACACTCAATATGACAGTTATTCAAACATAACTCCTACACCACACATGAAAAATGGCTATTAATGCCTGAAATAATGCATCTTTGGGAGTTTTACTCGAAACATATGCTTTTTTAAATATTGCAAATGCAAAAAGTAGTTTTTTACTCAATATGACTATTATAGTCTTAGAATCCTGAGATAATTCGAAAAAAGCAATAAAGATGTATTCAAAAATAACTTCTAAACAACACATGCAAAATGGCTAATAATGCCTAGAGATATGTATTTTGGTTAGTTCCATCCATCCATTTTCTGCCGCTTATTCCCGTTCGGGGTCGCGGGGGGCGCTGGCGCCTATCTCAGCTACAATCGGGCGGAAGGCGGGGTACACCCTGGACAAGTCGCCACCTCATCGCAGATTTTGGTTAGTTGTACTAGAAAAATGATCTTTTGTAAGGTTTGCAAAGACACAAGTTAGTTTTTTTTATTTAATATAACAGTGTAACTGTCATACTAAATATGAAAGGTTTATAATCATAACTCCAAAACCAAATATGACATTTGTCTTAAAAAGCCTTTAATATTGAATTTATGTAAGTTTTAGCAGAATCAGGTATTTTGGAAAGAATCACAAATACAAATATTAGATTTTACTGGCCTCATATTGGTCACGCTCAAAATGACAGTTTTTGAAACATAACTCCAAAAATACACATGCAAAATGTCTAATAATGCCTGAAGAAATGCATCTTCGAGAGTTTTCCAGAAAAAAAAAATTTGGTAGGGTTTGCAAAAACAAAATTTGATTTGTTACTCAATTTGAGAGTACTATACTTAGAATCCTGAGATAATGCGAAAAAAGCAATAAAAATGTATTCAAACATAATTCCTAATCCAAACGTGCAAAATGTCTAAATATGCCTGTGATATTGAATACATGTGAGTTTTACTAGATACAGTTGTTTTTCAATGGTTTGCAAATACAAAAATGAGGTTTTACTCAATATGACTGTATACTGTAACACTCAATATGACAGTTATTTAAACATAACTCCTACACCACACATGAAAAATGGCTAATAATGCCTGAAATAATGCATCTTTGGGAGTTTTACTCGAAACATATGCTTTTTTAAATCTTGCAAATGCAAAAAGTAGTTTTTTACTCATTATGACTATAATAGTCTTAGAATCCTGAGATAATGCGAAAAAAGCAATAAAAATGTATTCAAACATAACTTCTAAACAACACATGCAAAATGGCTAATAATGCCTAGGAATATGTATTTTTGTTAGTTGTACTAGACAAATGATCTTTTGTAAGGTTTGCAAAGACACAAGTTAGTTTTTTTTCAATATAACAGTGTAACTGTCATACTAAATATGAAAGGTTTATAATCATAACTCCAAAACCAAATATGACATTTGTCTTAAAAAGCCTTTAATATTGAATTTATGTAAGTTTTAGCAGAATCAGGTATTTTGGAAAGAATGACAAATACAAATATTAGGTTTTACTGGCCTCATATTGGTCACACTCAAAATGACAGTTTTTGAAACATAACTCCAAAAATACACATGCAAAATGTCTAATAATGCCTGAAGAAATGCATCTTCGAGAGTTTTCCAGAAAAAAAACATTTGGTAAGGTTTGTAAAAAAAAAATTTGATTTGTTACTCAATTTGACAGTAATGTACTTAGAATCCTGAGATAATGCGAAAAAAGCAATACAAATGTATTCAAACATAATCCCTAATCCAAACGTGCAAAATGTCTGAAAATGCCTGTGATATTGAATACATGTGAGTTTTACTAGATACAGTTGTTTTTCAATGGTTTGCAAATACAAAAATGAGGTTTTACTCAATATGACTGTATACTGTAACACTCAATATGACAGTTATTTAAACATAACTCCTACACCACACATGAAAAATGGCTAATAATGCCTGAAATAATGCATCTTTGGGAGTTTTACTCGAAACATATGCTTTTTTAAATCTTGCAAATGCAAAAAGTAGTTTTTTTACTCAATATGACTATAATAGTCTTAGAATCCTGAGATAATGCGAAAAAAGCAATAAAGATGTATTCAAACATAACTTCTAAACAACACATGCAAAATGGCTAATAATGCCTAGAGATATGTATTTTGGTTAGTTGTACTAGAAAAATTATCTTTTGTAAGGTTTGCAAAGACACAAGTTAGTTTTTTTTTCAATATAACAATGTAACTGTCATACTAAATATGAAAGGTTTATAATCATAACTCCAAAACCAAATATGACATTTGTCTTAAAAAGCCTTTAATATTGAATTTATGTAAGTTTTAGCAGAATCAGGTATTTTGGAAAGAATCACAAATACAAATATTAGATTTTACTGGCCTCATATTGGTCACACTCAAAATGACAGTTTTTGAAACATAACTCCAAAAATACACTTGCAAAATGTCTAATAATGCCTGAAGAAATGCATCTTCGAGAGTTTTCCTGAAAAAAAAAACATTTGGTAAGGTTTGCAAAAACAAAATTTGATTTTCACTCAATTTGACAGTAATGTACTTAGAATCCTGAGATAATGCGAAAAAAGCAATAATAATGTATTCAAACATAACTTCTAAACAACACATGCAAAATTTCTAAAAATGCCTGTGATATTGAATACATGTGAGTTTTACTAGATACAGTTGTTTTTCAATGGTTTGCAAATACAAAAATGAGGTTTTACTCAATATGACTGTATACTGTAACACTCAATATGACAGTTATTCAAACATAACTCCTACACCACACATGCAAAATGTCTAATAATGCCTGAAGAAATGCATCTTCGAGAGTTTTCCAGAAAAAAAACATTTGGTAAGGTTTGCAAAAAAAATATTTGATTTGTTAGTCAATTTGACAGTAATGTACTTAGAATCCTGAGATAATGCGAAAAAAGCAATAAAAATGTATTCAAACATAATTCCTAATCCAAACGTGCAAAATGTCTAAAAATGCCTGTGATATTGAATACATGTGAGTTTTACTAGATACAGTTGTTTTTCAATGGTTTGCAAATACAAAAATGAGGTTTTACTCAATATGACTGTATACTGTAACACTCAATATGACAGTTATTCAAACATAACTCCTACACCACACATGAAAAATGGCTATTAATGCCTGAAATAATGCATCTTTGGGAGTTTTACTCGAAACATATGCTTTTTTAAATATTGCAAATGCAAAAAGTAGTTTTTTACTCAATATGACTATTATAGTCTTAGAATCCTGAGATAATTCGAAAAAAGCAATAAAGATGTATTCAAAAATAACTTCTAAACAACACATGCAAAATGGCTAATAATGCCTAGAGATATGTATTTTGGTTAGTTCCATCCATCCATTTTCTGCCGCTTATTCCCGTTCGGGGTCGCGGGGGGCGCTGGCGCCTATCTCAGCTACAATCGGGCGGAAGGCGGGGTACACCCTGGACAAGTCGCCACCTCATCGCAGATTTTGGTTAGTTGTACTAGAAAAATGATCTTTTGTAAGGTTTGCAAAGACACAAGTTAGTTTTTTTTATTTAATATAACAGTGTAACTGTCATACTAAATATGAAAGGTTTATAATCATAACTCCAAAACCAAATATGACATTTGTCTTAAAAAGCCTTTAATATTGAATTTATGTAAGTTTTAGCAGAATCAGGTATTTTGGAAAGAATCACAAATACAAATATTAGATTTTACTGGCCTCATATTGGTCACGCTCAAAATGACAGTTTTTGAAACATAACTCCAAAAATACACATGCAAAATGTCTAATAATGCCTGAAGAAATGCATCTTCGAGAGTTTTCCAGAAAAAAAAAATTTGGTAGGGTTTGCAAAAACAAAATTTGATTTGTTACTCAATTTGAGAGTACTATACTTAGAATCCTGAGATAATGCGAAAAAAGCAATAAAAATGTATTCAAACATAATTCCTAATCCAAACGTGCAAAATGTCTAAATATGCCTGTGATATTGAATACATGTGAGTTTTACTAGATACAGTTGTTTTTCAATGGTTTGCAAATACAAAAATGAGGTTTTACTCAATATGACTGTATACTGTAACACTCAATATGACAGTTATTTAAACATAACTCCTACACCACACATGAAAAATGGCTAATAATGCCTGAAATAATGCATCTTTGGGAGTTTTACTCGAAACATATGCTTTTTTAAATCTTGCAAATGCAAAAAGTAGTTTTTTACTCATTATGACTATAATAGTCTTAGAATCCTGAGATAATGCGAAAAAAGCAATAAAAATGTATTCAAACATAACTTCTAAACAACACATGCAAAATGGCTAATAATGCCTAGGAATATGTATTTTTGTTAGTTGTACTAGACAAATGATCTTTTGTAAGGTTTGCAAAGACACAAGTTAGTTTTTTTTCAATATAACAGTGTAACTGTCATACTAAATATGAAAGGTTTATAATCATAACTCCAAAACCAAATATGACATTTGTCTTAAAAAGCCTTTAATATTGAATTTATGTAAGTTTTAGCAGAATCAGGTATTTTGGAAAGAATGACAAATACAAATATTAGGTTTTACTGGCCTCATATTGGTCACACTCAAAATGACAGTTTTTGAAACATAACTCCAAAAATACACATGCAAAATGTCTAATAATGCCTGAAGAAATGCATCTTCGAGAGTTTTCCAGAAAAAAAACATTTGGTAAGGTTTGTAAAAAAAAAATTTGATTTGTTACTCAATTTGACAGTAATGTACTTAGAATCCTGAGATAATGCGAAAAAAGCAATACAAATGTATTCAAACATAATCCCTAATCCAAACGTGCAAAATGTCTGAAAATGCCTGTGATATTGAATACATGTGAGTTTTACTAGATACAGTTGTTTTTCAATGGTTTGCAAATACAAAAATGAGGTTTTACTCAATATGACTGTATACTGTAACACTCAATATGACAGTTATTTAAACATAACTCCTACACCACACATGAAAAATGGCTAATAATGCCTGAAATAATGCATCTTTGGGAGTTTTACTCGAAACATATGCTTTTTTAAATCTTGCAAATGCAAAAAGTAGTTTTTTTACTCAATATGACTATAATAGTCTTAGAATCCTGAGATAATGCGAAAAAAGCAATAAAGATGTATTCAAACATAACTTCTAAACAACACATGCAAAATGGCTAATAATGCCTAGAGATATGTATTTTGGTTAGTTGTACTAGAAAAATTATCTTTTGTAAGGTTTGCAAAGACACAAGTTAGTTTTTTTTTCAATATAACAATGTAACTGTCATACTAAATATGAAAGGTTTATAATCATAACTCCAAAACCAAATATGACATTTGTCTTAAAAAGCCTTTAATATTGAATTTATGTAAGTTTTAGCAGAATCAGGTATTTTGGAAAGAATCACAAATACAAATATTAGATTTTACTGGCCTCATATTGGTCACACTCAAAATGACAGTTTTTGAAACATAACTCCAAAAATACACTTGCAAAATGTCTAATAATGCCTGAAGAAATGCATCTTCGAGAGTTTTCCTGAAAAAAAAAACATTTGGTAAGGTTTGCAAAAACAAAATTTGATTTTCACTCAATTTGACAGTAATGTACTTAGAATCCTGAGATAATGCGAAAAAAGCAATAATAATGTATTCAAACATAACTTCTAAACAACACATGCAAAATTTCTAAAAATGCCTGTGATATTGAATACATGTGAGTTTTACTAGATACAGTTGTTTTTCAATGGTTTGCAAATACAAAAATGAGGTTTTACTCAATATGACTGTATACTGTAACACTCAATATGACAGTTATTCAAACATAACTCCTACACCACACATGCAAAATGTCTAATAATGCCTGAAGAAATGCATCTTCGAGAGTTTTCCAGAAAAAAAACATTTGGTAAGGTTTGCAAAAAAAATATTTGATTTGTTAGTCAATTTGACAGTAATGTACTTAGAATCCTGAGATAATGCGAAAAAAGCAATAAAAATGTATTCAAACATAATTCCTAATCCAAACGTGCAAAATGTCTAAAAATGCCTGTGATATTGAATACATGTGAGTTTTACTAGATACAGTTGTTTTTCAATGGTTTGCAAATACAAAAATGAGGTTTTACTCAATATGACTGTATACTGTAACACTCAATATGACAGTTATTCAAACATAACTCCTACACCACACATGAAAAATGGCTATTAATGCCTGAAATAATGCATCTTTGGGAGTTTTACTCGAAACATATGCTTTTTTAAATATTGCAAATGCAAAAAGTAGTTTTTTACTCAATATGACTATTATAGTCTTAGAATCCTGAGATAATTCGAAAAAAGCAATAAAGATGTATTCAAAAATAACTTCTAAACAACACATGCAAAATGGCTAATAATGCCTAGAGATATGTATTTTGGTTAGTTCCATCCATCCATTTTCTGCCGCTTATTCCCGTTCGGGGTCGCGGGGGGCGCTGGCGCCTATCTCAGCTACAATCGGGCGGAAGGCGGGGTACACCCTGGACAAGTCGCCACCTCATCGCAGATTTTGGTTAGTTGTACTAGAAAAATGATCTTTTGTAAGGTTTGCAAAGACACAAGTTAGTTTTTTTTATTTAATATAACAGTGTAACTGTCATACTAAATATGAAAGGTTTATAATCATAACTCCAAAACCAAATATGACATTTGTCTTAAAAAGCCTTTAATATTGAATTTATGTAAGTTTTAGCAGAATCAGGTATTTTGGAAAGAATCACAAATACAAATATTAGATTTTACTGGCCTCATATTGGTCACGCTCAAAATGACAGTTTTTGAAACATAACTCCAAAAATACACATGCAAAATGTCTAATAATGCCTGAAGAAATGCATCTTCGAGAGTTTTCCAGAAAAAAAAAATTTGGTAGGGTTTGCAAAAACTAAATTTGATTTGTTACTCAATTTGAGAGTACTATACTTAGAATCCTGAGATAATGCGAAAAAAGCAATAAAAATGTATTCAAACATAATTCCTAATCCAAACGTGCAAAATGTCTAAATATGCCTGTGATATTGAATACATGTGAGTTTTACTAGATACAGTTGTTTTTCAATGGTTTGCAAATACAAAAATGAGGTTTTACTCAATATGACTGTATACTGTAACACTCAATATGACAGTTATTTAAACATAACTCCTACACCACACATGAAAAATGGCTAATAATGCCTGAAATAATGCATCTTTGGGAGTTTTACTCGAAACATATGCTTTTTTAAATCTTGCAAATGCAAAAAGTAGTTTTTTACTCATTATGACTATAATAGTCTTAGAATCCTGAGATAATGCGAAAAAAGCAATAAAAATGTATTCAAACATAACTTCTAAACAACACATGCAAAATGGCTAATAATGCCTAGGAATATGTATTTTTGTTAGTTGTACTAGACAAATGATCTTTTGTAAGGTTTGCAAAGACACAAGTTAGTTTTTTTTCAATATAACAGTGTAACTGTCATACTAAATATGAAAGGTTTATAATCATAACTCCAAAACCAAATATGACATTTGTCTTAAAAAGCCTTTAATATTGAATTTATGTAAGTTTTAGCAGAATCAGGTATTTTGGAAAGAATGACAAATACAAATATTAGGTTTTACTGGCCTCATATTGGTCACACTCAAAATGACAGTTTTTGAAACATAACTCCAAAAATACACATGCAAAATGTCTAATAATGCCTGAAGAAATGCATCTTCGAGAGTTTTCCAGAAAAAAAACATTTGGTAAGGTTTGTAAAAAAAAAATTTGATTTGTTACTCAATTTGACAGTAATGTACTTAGAATCCTGAGATAATGCGAAAAAAGCAATACAAATGTATTCAAACATAATCCCTAATCCAAACGTGCAAAATGTCTGAAAATGCCTGTGATATTGAATACATGTGAGTTTTACTAGATACAGTTGTTTTTCAATGGTTTGCAAATACAAAAATGAGGTTTTACTCAATATGACTGTATACTGTAACACTCAATATGACAGTTATTTAAACATAACTCCTACACCACACATGAAAAATGGCTAATAATGCCTGAAATAATGCATCTTTGGGAGTTTTACTCGAAACATATGCTTTTTTAAATCTTGCAAATGCAAAAAGTAGTTTTTTTACTCAATATGACTATAATAGTCTTAGAATCCTGAGATAATGCGAAAAAAGCAATAAAGATGTATTCAAACATAACTTCTAAACAACACATGCAAAATGGCTAATAATGCCTAGAGATATGTATTTTGGTTAGTTGTACTAGAAAAATTATCTTTTGTAAGGTTTGCAAAGACACAAGTTAGTTTTTTTTTCAATATAACAATGTAACTGTCATACTAAATATGAAAGGTTTATAATCATAACTCCAAAACCAAATATGACATTTGTCTTAAAAAGCCTTTAATATTGAATTTATGTAAGTTTTAGCAGAATCAGGTATTTTGGAAAGAATCACAAATACAAATATTAGATTTTACTGGCCTCATATTGGTCACACTCAAAATGACAGTTTTTGAAACATAACTCCAAAAATACACTTGCAAAATGTCTAATAATGCCTGAAGAAATGCATCTTCGAGAGTTTTCCTGAAAAAAAAAACATTTGGTAAGGTTTGCAAAAACAAAATTTGATTTTCACTCAATTTGACAGTAATGTACTTAGAATCCTGAGATAATGCGAAAAAAGCAATAATAATGTATTCAAACATAACTTCTAAACAACACATGCAAAATTTCTAAAAATGCCTGTGATATTGAATACATGTGAGTTTTACTAGATACAGTTGTTTTTCAATGGTTTGCAAATACAAAAATGAGGTTTTACTCAATATGACTGTATACTGTAACACTCAATATGACAGTTATTCAAACATAACTCCTACACCACACATGCAAAATGTCTAATAATGCCTGAAGAAATGCATCTTCGAGAGTTTTCCAGAAAAAAAACATTTGGTAAGGTTTGCAAAAAAAATATTTGATTTGTTAGTCAATTTGACAGTAATGTACTTAGAATCCTGAGATAATGCGAAAAAAGCAATAAAAATGTATTCAAACATAATTCCTAATCCAAACGTGCAAAATGTCTAAAAATGCCTGTGATATTGAATACATGTGAGTTTTACTAGATACAGTTGTTTTTCAATGGTTTGCAAATACAAAAATGAGGTTTTACTCAATATGACTGTATACTGTAACACTCAATATGACAGTTATTCAAACATAACTCCTACACCACACATGAAAAATGGCTATTAATGCCTGAAATAATGCATCTTTGGGAGTTTTACTCGAAACATATGCTTTTTTAAATATTGCAAATGCAAAAAGTAGTTTTTTACTCAATATGACTATTATAGTCTTAGAATCCTGAGATAATTCGAAAAAAGCAATAAAGATGTATTCAAAAATAACTTCTAAACAACACATGCAAAATGGCTAATAATGCCTAGAGATATGTATTTTGGTTAGTTCCATCCATCCATTTTCTGCCGCTTATTCCCGTTCGGGGTCGCGGGGGGCGCTGGCGCCTATCTCAGCTACAATCGGGCGGAAGGCGGGGTACACCCTGGACAAGTCGCCACCTCATCGCAGATTTTGGTTAGTTGTACTAGAAAAATGATCTTTTGTAAGGTTTGCAAAGACACAAGTTAGTTTTTTTTATTTAATATAACAGTGTAACTGTCATACTAAATATGAAAGGTTTATAATCATAACTCCAAAACCAAATATGACATTTGTCTTAAAAAGCCTTTAATATTGAATTTATGTAAGTTTTAGCAGAATCAGGTATTTTGGAAAGAATCACAAATACAAATATTAGATTTTACTGGCCTCATATTGGTCACGCTCAAAATGACAGTTTTTGAAACATAACTCCAAAAATACACATGCAAAATGTCTAATAATGCCTGAAGAAATGCATCTTCGAGAGTTTTCCAGAAAAAAAAAATTTGGTAGGGTTTGCAAAAACAAAATTTGATTTGTTACTCAATTTGAGAGTACTATACTTAGAATCCTGAGATAATGCGAAAAAAGCAATAAAAATGTATTCAAACATAATTCCTAATCCAAACGTGCAAAATGTCTAAATATGCCTGTGATATTGAATACATGTGAGTTTTACTAGATACAGTTGTTTTTCAATGGTTTGCAAATACAAAAATGAGGTTTTACTCAATATGACTGTATACTGTAACACTCAATATGACAGTTATTTAAACATAACTCCTACACCACACATGAAAAATGGCTAATAATGCCTGAAATAATGCATCTTTGGGAGTTTTACTCGAAACATATGCTTTTTTAAATCTTGCAAATGCAAAAAGTAGTTTTTTACTCATTATGACTATAATAGTCTTAGAATCCTGAGATAATGCGAAAAAAGCAATAAAAATGTATTCAAACATAACTTCTAAACAACACATGCAAAATGGCTAATAATGCCTAGGAATATGTATTTTTGTTAGTTGTACTAGACAAATGATCTTTTGTAAGGTTTGCAAAGACACAAGTTAGTTTTTTTTCAATATAACAGTGTAACTGTCATACTAAATATGAAAGGTTTATAATCATAACTCCAAAACCAAATATGACATTTGTCTTAAAAAGCCTTTAATATTGAATTTATGTAAGTTTTAGCAGAATCAGGTATTTTGGAAAGAATGACAAATACAAATATTAGGTTTTACTGGCCTCATATTGGTCACACTCAAAATGACAGTTTTTGAAACATAACTCCAAAAATACACATGCAAAATGTCTAATAATGCCTGAAGAAATGCATCTTCGAGAGTTTTCCAGAAAAAAAACATTTGGTAAGGTTTGTAAAAAAAAAATTTGATTTGTTACTCAATTTGACAGTAATGTACTTAGAATCCTGAGATAATGCGAAAAAAGCAATACAAATGTATTCAAACATAATCCCTAATCCAAACGTGCAAAATGTCTGAAAATGCCTGTGATATTGAATACATGTGAGTTTTACTAGATACAGTTGTTTTTCAATGGTTTGCAAATACAAAAATGAGGTTTTACTCAATATGACTGTATACTGTAACACTCAATATGACAGTTATTTAAACATAACTCCTACACCACACATGAAAAATGGCTAATAATGCCTGAAATAATGCATCTTTGGGAGTTTTACTCGAAACATATGCTTTTTTAAATCTTGCAAATGCAAAAAGTAGTTTTTTTACTCAATATGACTATAATAGTCTTAGAATCCTGAGATAATGCGAAAAAAGCAATAAAAATGTATTCAAACATAACTTCTAAACAACAAATGCAAAATGGCTAATAATGCCTAGAGATATGTATTTTGGTTAGTTGTACTAGAAAAATTATCTTTTGTAAGGTTTGCAAAGACACAAGTTAGTTTTTTTTATTCAATATAACAGTGTAACTGTCATACTAAATATGAAAGGTTTATAATCATAACTCCAAAACTAAATATGACATTTGTCTTAAAAAGCCTTTAATATTGAATTTATGTAAGTTTTAGCAAAATCAGGTATTTTGGAAAGAATCACAAATACAAATATTAGATTTTACTGGCCTCATATTGGTCACACTCAAAATGACAGTTTTTGAAACATAACTCCAAAAATACACATGCAAAATGTCTAATAATGCCTGAAGAAATGCATCTTCGAGAGTTTTCCAGAAAAAAAAAATTTGGTAAGGTTTGCAAAAACAAAATTTGATTTTTACTCTGTGCCACGCTTATTGATAATATTTTTACTAATGATTTTGATAATAACACTACAAGTGGTTTACTTATAACCGACGTTAGTGATCATCTGCCAGTTTTTACAATATATGATGGAAACTGTAAAAAGAACACGGAAGACAAAAGGACATTTCAAAGACTGTGCACAGAGAAGAGGATGATTGCTTTCAAAATGGAGCTACAAAAGCAAGATTGGGACAATGTGTACAATGAAGAAGAGGTTGATGAAGCATATGAATATTTCTTAAACAAGTTCATAATACTTTATGACAAACATTGTCCATGGAGACAACTCAGTAGTAAACAGAGAAAGAATAATCAACCATGGATGACAAAAGGATTAAAAAATGCTTGTAAGAAGAAGAATACGCTATATAGAAAATTTATAGTACAAAGAACTACTGAGGCAGAAGTTAAGTACAAAAAGTATAAAAACAAGTTAACAAACATACTACGAACATGTAGAAAAGAATATTACAGTGAATTATTGGACAGGAACAAAAATAATATGAGAGCAACATGGGGCATTCTCAATAGCATTATTAAAAATGGCACTAAGAGGGATTACCCCCATTACTTCTTGGACAGAAATAAACATAATGACAACATAAAGGAAGTAGTTGAAAGCTTTAATAACTACTTTGTAAATATTGGACCAAAATTGGAAGAAAGGATTCCAGACCCAGTTTCAATTGAGGACTATTATGATACCATAGAGCGAAATCCCAACTCCATGTTCCTCAGTAATGTGACACAGGAGGAAATAGTTAAAATTGTGAAAAAATGTAAATCAAAGACTTCAACTGATTGTAATGGAATTGATATGGATACGATAAAAGAGGTGATTGATGAGATCTCAGGACCATTAATGTATATAAGTAACCTATCATTTCAAACAGGTACATTTCCAAACAAAATGAAAATAGCTAAAGTTGCACCAATTTATAAGACTGGTGATAAACATCTATTTACAAATTATAGACCTGTTTCTTTACTTCCACAATTTTCTAAAATCATTGAAAAACTGTTCAATAACAGATTAGAGAGTTTCATAAATAAATATAGAATACTCGAAGAGAACCAATATGGATACAGAGCTAATGTTTCAACTTCAATGGCTTTAATTGAAATCACAGAAGAAATTACCAATGCAATAGATAATAAAAAATGTGCGGCAGCAGTGTTTATGGATCTAACTAAAGCATTTGACACAATTAATCACAATATTTTAATAAAAAAACTGGAACGATATGGCATCAGAGGGTTAGTCTTAAATTGGATAAGAAGTTATCTAACGAACAGGAAACAATACGTGAAGCTAGGCGAACATACTTCTACAATGCTAAATATTTCCTGTGGTGTACCTCAGGGATCAATACTGGGACCTAAATTTTTCAATCTCTATATAAATGACATTTGTAAAGTTACAAGAGATTTAAAGTTAGTATTATTTGCGGATGATACAACAGCCTTTTGTTCAGGAGAGAACACACAGTGGATAATACAAATAATAACAGAAGAAATGAACAAATTAAAAAAATGGTTTGACAAAAACAGACTATCATTGAATCTCAGTAAAACTAAAATAATGCTATTTGGTAACAGTAGAAAAGAAAGTCAAACACAAATACAAATAGACGGAATAGAAATTGAAAGAGTAAATGAAACCAAATTTCTAGGTATAATGATTGATGATAAATTGAACTGGAAATCTCATGTAAAAAATATACAACATAAAGTTGCAAGAAATACATCAATAATGAATAAAGCCAAATATTTTCTAGACCAAAAATCACTTTATATTCTCTACTGCTCACTAGTGTTACCATATCTGAGTTACTGTGTAGAAATATGGGGAAATAATTACAAAAGTACACTTCATTCACTAACAGTGTTACAAAAAAGATCAGTTAGAATAATACATAATGTTGGATATAGAGAACATACAAACCCTTTATTTATTGAATCAAAGATACTGAAATTCCACGACATAGTGGAATTGCAAACAGCTAAGATTATACACAAAGCAAACTATAACCTGCTTCCCAAGAATATACAACAATTCTTCTCAACAAAAGAAGAGAAATATAATCTTAGAGAAAAATGTAATTTAAAACATTTGTATGCACGTACAACACTTAAAACCTTCAGTATATCAGTATGTGGAATTAAATTATGGAATGGATTAAGCAAAGCAATCAAACAATGTACTAATATGATCCATTTCAAGAAACTCTTCAAACTGGAAGTGTTAACAAAGTACAAAAATGAAGAACCATGATAAACATTCTGATTTTACTCACACATTCATTTTCAAAGTAATCTGACTTATCTCATCGTATGGATTAAAATTTAAGCAATTATTTATTTATTTATTTATTTGTATTATGATTACTTATTACTTATGGAGTATACATTGTGAATACATTGAGAACAGGAAGTGAACAAAAGTTTTAGCAACTGTTATGTAAAGAAAAGGGGTAGGATTAAATAAGCTCTGCTTCTTCCTCCTCCTTTTCGAACATGTTGGAAAGAGAAACTGGAAATTGTGATGTATCATGTTGTATGCTTGCATGTTCGAAATAAACTCAAACTCAAACTCAATTTGACAGTAATGTACTTAGAATCCTGAGATAATGCGAAAAAAGCAATAATAATGTATTCAAACATAACTTCTAAACAACACATGCAAAATTTCTAAAAATGCCTGTGATATTGAATACATGTGAGTTTTACTAGATACAGTTGTTTTTCAATGGTTTGCAAATACAAAAATGAGGTTTTACTCAATATGACTGTATACTGTAACACTCAATATGACAGTTATTTAAACATAACTCCTACACCACACATGAAAAATGGCTAATAATGCCTGAAATAATGCATCTTTGGGAGTTTTACTCGAAACATATGCTTTTTTAAATCTTGCAAATGCAAAAAGTAGTTTTTTACTCAATATGACTATAATAGTCTTAGAATCCTGAGATAATGCGAAAAAAGTAATAAAAATTTATTCAAACATAACTTCTAAACAACACATGCAAAATGGCTAATAATGCCTAGAGATATGTATTTTGGTTAGTTGTACTACAAAAAAGATCTTTTGTAAGGTTTGCAAAGACACAAGTTAGTTTTTTTTTTAATATAACAATGTAACTGTCATACTAAATATGAAAGGTTTATAATTATAACTCCAAAACCAAATATGACATTTGTCTTAAAAAGCCTTTAATATTGAATTTATGTAAGTTTTAGCAGAATCAGGTATTTTGGAAAGAATCACAAATACAAATATTAGATTTTACTGGCCTCATATTGGTCACACTCAAAATGACAGTTTTTGAAACATAACTCCAAAAATACACATGCAAAATGTCTAATAATGCCTGAAGAAATGTCTCTTCGAGAGTTTTCCTGAAAAAAAAAACGTTTGGTAAGGTTTGCAAAAACAAAATTTGATTTTTACTCAATTTGACAGTAATGTACTTAGAATCCTGAGATAATGCGAAAAAAGCAATAATAATGTATTCAAACATAACTTCTAAACAACACATGCAACATTTCTAAAAATGCCTGTGATATTGAATACATGTGAGTTTTACTAGATACAGTTGTTTTTCAATGGTTTGCAAATACAAAAATGAGGTTTTACTCAATATGACTGTATACTGTAACACTCAATATGACAGTTATTTAAACATAACTCCTACACCACACATGAAAAATGGCTAATAATGCCTGAAATAATGCATCTTTGGGAGTTTTACTCGAAACATATGCTTTTTTAAATCTTGCAAATGCAAAAAGTTGTTTTTTTACTCAATATGACTATAATAGTCTTAGAATCCTGAGATAATGCGAAAAAAGCAATACAAATGTATTCAAACATAACTTCTAAACAACACATGCAAAATGGCTAATAATGCCTAGGGATATGTATTTTTGTTAGTTGTACTAGAAAAATGATCTTTTGTAAGGTTTGCAAAGACACAAGTTAGTTTTTTTTTCAATATAACAGTGTAACTGTCATACTAAATATGAAAGGTTTATAATCATAACTCCAAAACCAAATATGACATTTGTCTTAAAAAGCCTTTAATATTGAATTTATGTAAGTTTTAGCAGAATCAGGTATTTTGGAAAGAATGACAAATACAAATATTAGGTTTTACTGGCCTCATATTGGTCACACTCAAAATGACAGTTTTTGAAACATAACTCCAAAAATACACATGCAAAATGTCTAATAATGCCTGAAGAAATATATCTTCGAGAGTTTTCCTGAAAAAAAAAACATTTGGTAAGGTTTGTAAAAAAAAAATTTGATTTGTTACTCAATTTGACAGTAATGTACTTAGAATCCTGAGATAATGCGAAAAAAGCAATAAAAATGTATTCAAACATAATTCCTAATCCAAACGTGCAAAATGTCTGAAAATGCCTGTGATATTGAATACATGTGAGTTTTACTAGATACAGTTGTTTTTCAATGGTTTGCAAATACAAAAATGAGGTTTTACTCAATATGACTGTATACTGTAACACTCAATATGACAGTTATTTAAACATAACTCCTACACCACACATGAAAAATGGCTAATAATGCCTGAAATAATGCATCTTTGGGAGTTTTACTCGAAACATATGCTTTTTTAAATCTTGCAAATGCAAAAAGTAGTTTTTTTACTCAATCTGACTATAATAGTCTTAGAATCCTGAGATAATGCGAAAAAAGCAATAAAAATGTATTCAAACATAACTTCTAAACAACAAATGCAAAATGGCTAATAATGCCTAGAGATATGTATTTTGGTTAGTTGTACTAGAAAAATGATCTTTTGTAAGGTTTGCAAAGACACAAGTTAGTTTTTTTTATTCAATATAACAGTGTAACTGTCATACTAAATATGAAAGGTTTATAATCATAACTCCAAAACCAAATATGACATTTGTCTTAAAAAGCCTTTAATATTGAATTTATGTAAGTTTTAGCAAAATCAGGTATTTTGGAAAGAATCACAAATACAAATATTAGATTTTACTGGCCTCATATTGGTCACACTCAAAATGACAGTTTTTGAAACATAACTCCAAAAATACACATGCAAAATGTCTAATAATGCCTGAAGAAATGCATCTTCGAGAGTTTTCCAGAAAAAAAAAATTTGGTAAGGTTTGCAAAAACAAAATTTGATTTGTTACTCAATTTGACAGTACTATACATTAGAATCCTGAGATAATGCGAACAAAGCAATAAAAATGTATTCAAACATAATTCCTAATCCAAACGTGCAAAATGTCTAAAAATGCCTGTGATATTGAATACATGTGAGTTTTACTAGATACAGTTGTTTTTCAATGGTTTGCAAATACAAAAATGAGGTTTTACTCAATATGACTGTATACTGTAACACTCAATATGACAGTTATTTAAACATAACTCCTACACCACACATGAAAAATGGCTAATAATGCCTGAAATAATGCATCTTTGGGAGTTTTACTCGAAACATATGCTTTTTTAAATCTTGCAAATGCAAAAAGTAGTTTTTTACTCAATATGACTATAATAGTCTTAGAATCCTGAGATAATGCGAAAAAAGCAATAAAAATGTATTCAAACATAACTTCTAAACAACACATGCAAAATGGCTAATAATGCCTAGAGATATGTATTTTGGTTAGTTGTACTAGAAAAAAGATCTTTTGTAAGGTTTGCAAAGACACAAGTTAGTTTTTTTTTCAATATAACAATGTAACTGTCATACTAAATATGAAAGGTTTATAATCATAACTCCAAAACCAAATTTGACATTTGTCTTAAAAAGCCTTTAATATTGAATTTATGTAAGTTTTAGCAGAATCAGGTATTTTGGAAAGAATCACAAATACAAATATTAGATTTTACTGGCCTCATATTGGTCACACTCAAAATGACAGTTTTTGAAACATAACTCCAAAAATACACATGCAAAATGTCTAATAATGCCTGAAGAAATGCATCTTCGAGAGTTTTCCTGAAAAAAAAAACATTTGGTAAGGTTTGCAAAAACAAAATTTGATTTTTACTCAATTTGACAGTAATGTACTTAGAATCCTGAGATAATGCGAAAAAAGCAATAATAATGTATTCAAACATAATTCTAAACAACACATGCAACATGTCTAAAAATGCCTGTGATATTGAATACATGTGAGTTTTACTAGATACAGTTGTTTTTCAATGGTTTGCAAATACAAAAATGAGGTTTTACTCAATATGACTGTATACTGTAACACTCAATATGACAGTTATTTAAACATAACTCCTACACCACACATGAAAAATGGCTAATAATGCCTGAAATAATGCATCTTTGGGAGTTTTACTCGAAACATATGCTTTTTTAAATCTTGCAAATGCAAAAAGTTGTTTTTTTACTCAATATGACTATAATAGTCTTAGAATCCTGAGATAATGCGAAAAAAGCAATAAAAATGTATTCAAACATAACTTCTAAACAACACATGCAAAATGGCTAATAATGCCTAGAGATATGTATTTTGGTTAGTTGTACTAGAAAAATGATCTTTTGTAAGGTTTGCAAGGACACAAGTTAGTTTTTTTATTCAATATAACAGTGTAACTGTCATACTAAATATGAAAGGTTTATAATCATAACTCCAAAACCAAATATGACATTTGTCTTAAAAAGCCTTTAATATTGAATTTATGTAAGTTTTAGCAGAATCAGGTATTTTGGAAAGAATCACAAATACAAATATTAGATTTTACTGGCCTCATATTGGTCACGCTCAAAATGACAGTTTTTGAAACATAACTCCAAAAATACACATGCAAAATGTCTAATAATGCCTGAAGAAATGCATCTTCGAGAGTTTTCCAGAAAAAAAAAATTTGGTAGGGTTTGCAAAAACAAAATTTGATTTGTTACTCAATTTGACAGTACTATACTTAGAATCCTGAGATAATGCGAAAAAAGCAATAAAAATGTATTCAAACATAATTCCTAATCCAAACGTGCAAAATGTCTAAATATGCCTGTGATATTGAATACATGTGAGTTTTACTAGATACAGTTGTTTTTCAATGGTTTGCAAATACAAAAATGAGGTTTTACTCAATATGACTGTATACTGTAACACTCAATATGACAGTTATTTAAACATAACTCCTACACCACACATGAAAAATGGCTAGTAATGCCTGAAATAATGCATCTTTGGGAGTTTTACTCGAAACATATGCTTTTTTAAATCTTGCAAATGGAAAAAGTAGTTTTTTACTAAATATGACTATAATAGTCTTAGAATCCTTAGATAATGCGAAAAAAGCAATACAAATGTATTCAAACATAACTTCTAAACAACAAATGCAAAATGGCTAATAATGCCTAGAGATATGTATTTTGGTTAGTTGTACTAGAAAAATGATCTTTTGTAAGGTTTGCAAAGACACAAGTTAGTTTTTTTTCAATATAACAATGTAACTGTCATACTAAATATGAAAGGTTTATAATCATAACTCCAAAACCAAATATGACATTTGTCTTAAAAAGCCTTTAATATTGAATTTATGTAAGTTTTAGCAGAATCAGGTATTTTGGAAAGAATCACAAATACAAATATTAGATTTTACTGGCCTCATATTGGTCACACTCAAAATGACAGTTTTTGAAACATAACTCCAAAAATACACATGCACAATTTCTAATAATGCCTGAAGAAATGCATCTTCGAGAGTTCTCCTGAAAAAAAAAACATTTGGTAAGGTTTGAAAAAACAAAATTTGATTTGTTACTCAATTTGACAGTAATGTACTTAGAATCCTGAGATAATGCGAAAAAAAGCAATAAAAATTTATTCAAACATAATTCCTAATCCAAACGTGCAAAATGTCTAAAAATGCCTGTGATATTGAATACATGTGAGTTTTACTAGATACAGTTGTTTTTCAATGGTTTGCAAATACATAAATGAGGTTTTACTCAATATGACTGTATACTGTAACACTCAATATGACAGTTATTTAAACATAACTCCTACACCACACATGAAAAATGGCTAATGATGCCTGAAATAATGCATCTTTGGGAGTTTTACTCGAAACATATGCTTTTTTAAATCTTGCAAATGCAAAAAGTAGTTTTTTACTCAATATGACTATAATAGTCTTAGAATCCTGAGATAATGCGAAAAAAGCAATAAAAATGTATTCAAACATAACTTCTAAACAACAAATGCAAAATGGTTAATAATGCCTAGAGATATGTATTTTGGTTAGTTGTACTAGAAAAATGACCTTTTGTAAGGTTTGCAAAGACACAAGTTAGTTTTTTTATTCAATATAACAGTGTGACTGTCATACTAAATATGAAAGGTTTATAATCATAACTCCAAAACCAAATATGACATTTGTCTTAAAAAGCCTTTAATATTGAATTTATGTAAGTTTTTGCAGAATCAGGTATTTTGGAAAGAATGACAAATACAAATATTAGGTTTTACTGGCCTCATATTGGTCACACTCAAAATGACAGTTTTTGAAACTTAACTCCAAAAATACACATGCAAAATGTCTAATAATGCCTGAAGAAATATATCTTCGAGAGTTTTCCTGAAAAAAAAACATTTGGTAAGGTTTGTAAAAACAAAATTTGATTTGTTACTCAATTTGACAGTAATGTACTTAGAATCCTGAGATAATGCGAAAAAAGCAATAAAAATGTATTCAAACATAACTTCTAAACAACACATGCAAAATGTTTGAAAAATGCCTGTGATATTGAATACATGTGAGTTTTACTAGATACAGTTGTTTTTCAATGGTTTGCAAATACAAAAATGAGGTTTTACTCAATATGACTGTATACTGTAACACTCAATATGACAGTTATTTAAACATAACTCCTACACCACACATGAAAAATGGCTAATAATGCCTGAAAAAATGCATCTTTGGGAGTTTTACTCGAAACATATGCTTTTTTAAATCTTGCAAATGCAAAAAGTTGTTTTTTTACTCAATATGACTATAATAGTCTTAGAATCCTGAGATAATGCGAAAAAAGCAATAAAAATGTATTCAAACATAACTTCTAAACAACACATGCAAAATGGCTAATAATGCCTAGAGATATGTATTTTGGTTAGTTGTACCAGAAAAATGATCTTTTGTAAGGTTTGCAAAGACACAAAATAGTTTTTTTTTCAATATAACAATGTAACTGTCATACTAAATATGAAAGGTTTAAAATCATAACTCCAAAACCAAATATGACATTTGTCTTAAAAAGCCTTTAATATTGAATTTATGTAAGTTTTAGCAGAATCAGGTATTTTGGAAAGAATCACAAATACAAATATTAGGTTTTACTGGCCTCATATTGGTCACACTCAAAATGACAGTTTTTGAAACATAACTCCAAAAATACACATGCAAAATGTCTAATAATGCCTGAAGAAATGCATCTTCGAGAGTTTTCCTGAAAAAAAAACATTTGGTAAGGTTTGAAAAAACAAAATTTGATTTGTTACTCAATTTGACAGTAATGTACTTAGAATCCTGAGATAATGCGAAAAAAGCAATAAAAATGTATTCAAACATAATCCCTAATCCAAACGGGCAAAATGTCTGAAAATGCCTGTGATATTGAATACATGTGAGTTTTACTAGATACAGTTGTTTTTCAATGGTTTGCAAATACGAAAATGAGGTTTTACTCAATATGACTGTATACTGTAACACTCAATATGACAGTTATTTAAACATAACTCCTACACCACACATGAAAAATGGCTAATAATGCCTGAAATAATGCATCTTTGGGAGTTTTACTCGAAACATATGCTTTTTTAAATCTTGCAAATGCAAAAAGTAGTTTTTTTACTCAATATGACTATAATAGTCTTAGAATCCTGAGATAATGCGAAAAAAGCAATAAAAATGTATTCAAACATAACTTCTAAACAACAAATGCGAAATGGCTAATAATGCCTAGAGATATGTATTTTGGTTAGTTGTACTAGAAAAATGATCTTTTGTAAGGTTTGCAAAGACACAAGTTAGTTTTTTTTATTCAATATAACAGTGTAACTGTCATACTAAATATGAAAGGTTTATCATCATAACTCCAGAACCAAATATGACATTTGTCTTAAAAAGCCTTTAATATTGAATTTATGTAAGTTTTAGCAAAATCAGGTATTTTGGAAAGAATCACAAATACAAATATTAGATTTTACTGGCCTCATATTGGTCACACTCAAAATGACAGTTTTTGAAACATAACTCCAAAAATACACATGCAAAATGTCTAATAATGCCTGAAGAAATGCATCTTCGAGAGTTTTCCAGAAAAAAAACATTTGGTAAGGTTTGCAAAAACAAAATTTGATTTGTTACTCAATTTGACAGTACTATACATTAGAATCCTGAGATAATGCGAAAAAAGCAATAAAAATGTATTCAAACATAATTCCTAATCCAAACGTGCAAAATGTCTAAAAATGCCTGTGATATTGAATACATGTGAGTTTTACTAGATACAGTTGTTTTTCAATGGTTTGCAAATACAAAAATGAGGTTTTACTCAATATGACTGTATACTGTAACACTCAATATGACAGTTATTCAAACATAACTCCTACACCACACATGAAAAATGGCTAATAATGCCTGAAATAATGCATCTTTGGGAGTTTTACTCGAAACATATGCTTTTTTAAATATTGCAAATGCAAAAAGTAGTTTTTTACTCAATATGACTATTATAGTCTTAGAATCCTGAGATAATGCGAAAAAAGCAATAAAGATGTATTCAAACATAACTTCTAAACAACACATGCAAAATGGCTAATAATGCCTAGAGATATGTATTTTGGTTAGTTGTACTAGAAAAATTATCTTTTGTAAGGTTTGCAAAGACACAAGTTAGTTTTTTTTTCAATATAACAATCTAACTGTCATACTAAATATGAAAGGTTTATAATCATAACTCCAAAACCAAATATGACATTTGTCTTAAAAAGCCTTTAATATTGAATTTATGTAAGTTTTAGCAGAATCAGGTATTTTGGAAAGAATCACAAATACAAATATTAGATTTTACTGACCTCATATTGGTCACACTCAAAATGACAGTTTTTGAAACATAACTCCAAAAAAACACTTGCAAAATGTCTAATAATGCCTGAAGAAATGCATCTTCGAGAGTTTTCCTGAAAAAAAAAAACATTTGGTAAGGTTTGCAAAAACAAAATTTTATTTTTACTCAATTTGACAGTAATGTACTTAGAATCCTGAGATAATGCGAAAAAAGCAATAATAATGTATTCAAACATAACTTCTAAACAACACGTGCAAAATTTCTAAAAATGCCTGTGATATTGAATACATGTGAGTTTTACTAGATACAGTTGTTTTTCAATGGTTTGCAAATACAAAAATGAGGTTTTACTCAATATGACTGTATACTGTAACACTCAATATGACAGTTATTCAAACATAACTCCTACACCACACATGAAAAATGGCTAATAATGCCTGAAATAATGCATCTTTGGGAGTTTTACTCGAAACATATGCTTTTTTAAATATTGCAAATGCAAAAAGTAGTTTTTTACTCAATATGACTATTATAGTCTTAGAATCCTGAGATAATGCGAAAAAAGCAATAAAGATGTATTCAAACATAACTTCTAAACAACACATGCAAAATGGCTAATAATGCCTAGAGATATGTATTTTGGTTAGTTGTACTAGAAAAATTATCTTTTGTAAGGTTTGCAAAGACACAAGTTAGTTTTTTTTTTCAATATAACAATGTAACTGTCATACTAAATATGAAAGGTTTATAATCATAACTCCAAAACCAAATATGACATTTGTCTTAAAAAGCCTTTAATATTGAATTTATGTAAGTTTTAGCAGAATCAGGTATTTTGGAAAGAATCACAAATACAAATATTAGATTTTACTGGCCTCATATTGGTCACACTCAAAATGACAGTTTTTGAAACATAACTCCAAAAATACACATGCAAAATGTCTAATAATGCCTGAAGAAATGCATCTTCGAGAGTTTTCCAGAAAAAAAACATTTGGTAAGGTTTGCAAAAAAAATATTTGATTTGTTAGTCAATTTGACAGTAATGTACTTAGAATCCTGAGATAATGCGAAAAAAGCAATAAAAATGTATTCAAACATAATTCCTAATCCAAACGTGCAAAATGTCTAAAAATGCCTGTGATATTGAATACATGTGAGTTTTACTAGATACAGTTGTTTTTCAATGGTTTGCAAATACAAAAATGAGGTTTTACTCAATATGACTGTATACTGTAACACTCAATATGACAGTTATTCAAACATAACTCCTACACCACACATGAAAAATGGCTAATAATGCCTGAAATAATGCATCCTTGGGAGTTTTACTCGAAACATATGCTTTTTTAAATCTTGCAAATGCAAAAAGTAGTTTTTTACTCATTATGACTATAATAGTCTTAGAATCCTGAGATAATGCGAAAACAGCAATAAAAATGTATTCAAACATAACTTCTAAACAACACATGCAAAATGGCTAATAATGCCTAGGGATATGTATTTTTGTTAGTTGTACTAGACAAATGGTCTTTTGTAAGGTTTGCAAAGACACAAGTTAGTTTTTTTTTCAATATAACAGTGTAACTGTCATACTAAATATGAAAGGTTTATAATCATAACTCCAAAACCAAATATGACATTTGTCTTAAAAAGCCTTTAATATTGAATTTATGTAAGTTTTAGCAGAATCAGGTATTTTGGAAAGAATGACAAATACAAATATTAGGTTTTACTGGCCTCATATTGGTCACACTCAAAATGACAGTTTTTGAAACATAACTCCAAAAATACACATGCAAAATGTCTAATAATGCCTGAAGAAATATATCTTCGAGAGTTTTCCTGAAAAAAAAAAACATTTGGTAAGGTTTGTAAAAAAAAAATTTGATTTGTTACTCAATTTGACAGTAATGTACTTAGAATCCTGAGATAATGCGAAAAAAGCAATAAAAATGTATTCAAACATAATCCCTAATCCAAACGTGCAAAATGTCTGAAAATGCCTGTGATATTGAATACATGTGAGTTTTACTAGATACAGTTGTTTTTCAATGGTTTGCAAATACAAAAATGAGGTTTTACTCAATATGACTGTATACTGTAACACTCAATATGACAGTTATTTAAACATAACTCCTACACCACACATGAAAAATGGCTAATAATGCCTGAAATAATGCATCTTTGGGAGTTTTACTCGAAACATATGCTTTTTTAAATCTTGCAAATGCAAAAAGTAGTTTTTTTACTCAATATGACTATAATAGTCTTAGAATCCTGAGATAATGCGAAAAAAGCAATAAAAATGTATTCAAACATAACTTCTAAACAACAAATGCAAAATGGCTAATAATGCCTAGAGATATGTATTTTGGTTAGTTGTACCAGAAAAATGATCTTTTGTAAGGTTTGCAAAGACACAAGTTAGTTTTTTTTATTCAATATAACAGTGTAACTGTCATACTAAATATGAAAGGTTTATAATCATAACTCCAAAACTAAATATGACATTTGTCTTAAAAAGCCTTTAATATTGAATTTATGTAAGTTTTAGCAAAATCAGGTATTTTGGAAAGAATCACAAATACAAATATTAGATTTTACTAGCCTCATATTGGTCACACTCAAAATGACAGTTTTTGAAACATAACTCCAAAAATACACATGCAAAATGTCTAATAATGCCTGAAGAAATGCATCTTCGAGAGTTTTCCAGAAAAAAAAAATTTGGTAAGGTTTGCAAAAACAAAATTTGATTTGTTACTCAATTTGACAGTACTATACATTAGAATCCTGAGATAATGCGAAAAAAGCAATAAAAATGTATTCAAACATAATTCCTAATCCAAACGTGCAAAATGTCTAAAAATGCCTGTGATATTGAATACATGAGTTTTACTAGATACAGTTGTTTTTCAATGGTTTGCAAATACAAAAATGAGGTTTTACTCAATATGACTGTATACTGTAACACTCAATATGACAGTTATTTAAACATAACTCCTACACCACACATGAAAAATGGCTAATGATGCCTGAAATAATGCATCTTTGGGAGTTTTACTCGAAACATATGCTTTTTTAAATCTTGCAAATGCAAAAAGTTGTTTTTTTACTCAATATGACTATAATAGTCTTAGAATCCTGAGATAATGCGAAAAAAGCAATAAAAATGTATTCAAACATAACTTCTAAACAACAAATGCAAAATGGCTAATAATGCCTAGAGATATGTATTTTGGTTAGTTGTACTAGAAAAATGATCTTTTGTAAGGTTTACAAAGACACAAGTTGTTTTTTTTATTCAATTTAACAGTGTAACTGTCATCCTAAATATGAAAAGTTTATAATCATAACTCCAAAACCAAATATGAAATTTGTCTTAAAAAGCCTTTAATATTGAATTTATGTGAGTTTTAGCAGAATAAGGTATTTTGGAAAGAATCACAAATACAAATATTAGATTTTACTGGCCTCATATTGGTCACACTCAAAATGACAGTTTTTGAAACATAACTCCAAAAATACACATGCAAAATGTCTAATAATGCCTGAAGAAATGCATCTTCGAGAGTTTTCCAGAAAAAAAAAATTTGGTAAGGTTTGCAAAAACAAAATTTGATTTGTTACTCAATTTGACAGTACTATACTTAGAATCCTGAGATAATGCGAAAAAAGCAATAAAAATGTATTCAAACATAATTCCTAATCCAAACGTGCAAAATGTCTAAATATAACTGTGATATTGAATACATGTGAGTTTTACTAGATACAGTTGTTTTTCAATGGTTTGCAAATACAAAAATGAGGTTTTACTCAATATGACTGTATACTGTAACACTCAATATGACAGTTATTCAAACTTAACTCCTACACCACACATGAAAAATGGCTAATAATGCCTGAAATAATGCATCTTTGGGAGTTTTACTCGAAACATATGCTTTTTTAAATATTGCAAATGCAAAAAGTAGTTTTTTACTCAATATGACTATTATAGTCTTAGAATCCTGAGATAATGCGAAAAAAGCAATAAAGATGTATTCAAACATAACTTCTAAACAACACATGCAAAATGGCTAATAATGCCTAGAGATATGTATTTTGGTTAGTTGTACTAGAAAAATTATCTTTTGTAAGGTTTGCAAAGACACAAGTTAGTTTTTTTTTTCAATATAACAATGTAACTGTCATACTAAATATGAAAGGTTTATAATCATAACTCCAAAACCAAATATGACATTTGTCTTAAAAAGCCTTTAATATTGAATTTATGTAAGTTTTAGCAGAATCAGGTATTTTGGAAAGAATCACAAATACAAATATTAGATTTTACTGGCCTCATATTGGTCACACTCAAAATGACAGTTTTTGAAACATAACTCCAAAAATACACATGCAAAATGTCTAATAATGCCTGAAGAAATGCATCTTCGAGAGTTTTCCTGAAAAAAAAAAACATTTGGTAAGGTTTGCAAAAACAAAATTTGATTTTTACTCAATTTGACAGTAATGTACTTAGAATCCTGAGATAATGCGAAAAAAGCAATAATAATGTATTCAAACATAACTTCTAAACAACACATGCAAAATTTCTAAAAATGCCTGTGATATTGAATACATGTGAGTTTTACTAGATACAGTTGTTTTTCAATGGTTTGCAAATACAAAAATGAGGTTTTACTCAATATGACTGTATACTGTAACACTCAATATGACAGTTATTTAAACATAACTCCTACACCACACATGAAAAATGGCTAATAATGCCTGAAATAATGCATCTTTGGGAGTTTTACTCGAAACATATGCTTTTTTAAATCTTGCAAATGCAAAAAGTAGTTTTTTACTCAATATGACTATAATAGTCTTAGAATCCTGAGATAATGCGAAAAAAGTAATAAAAATGTATTCAAACATAACTTCTAAACAACACATGCAAAATGGCTAATAATGCCTAGAGATATGTATTTTGGTTAGTTGTACTACAAAAAAGATCTTTTGTAAGGTTTGCAAAGACACAAGTTAGTTTTTTTTTTCAATATAACAATGTAACTGTCATACTAAATATGAAAGGTTTATAATTATAACTCCAAAACCAAATATGAAATTTGTCTTAAAAAGCCTTTAATATTGAATTTATGTAAGTTTTAGCAGAATCAGGTATTTTGGAAAGAATCACAAATACAAATATTAGATTTTACTGGCCTCATATTGGTCACACTCAAAATGACAGTTTTTGAAACATAACTCCAAAAATACACATGCAAAATGTCTAATAATGCCTGAAGAAATGCATCTTCGAGAGTTTTCCTGAAAAAAAAAACATTTGGTAAGGTTTGCAAAAACAAAATTTGATTTGTTTCTCAATTTGACAGTAATGTACTTAGAATCCTGAGATAATGCGAACAAAGCAATAAAAATGTATTCAAACATAATTCCTAATCCAAACGTGCAAAATGTCTAAAAATGCCTGTGATATTGAATACATGTGAGTTTTACTAGATACAGTTGTTTTTCAATGGTTTGCAAATACAAAAATGAGGTTTTACTCAATATGACTGTATACTGTAACACTCAATATGACAGTTATTTAAACATAACTCCTACACCACACATGAAAAATGGCTAATAATGCCTGAAATAATGCATCCTTGGGAGTTTTACTCGAAACATATGCTTTTTTAAATCTTGCAAATGCAAAAAGTAGTTTTTTTACTCAATATGACTATAATAGTCTTAGAATCCTGAGATAATGCGAAAAAAGCAATACAAATGTATTCAAACATAACTTCTAAACAACACATGCAAAATGGCTAATAATGCCTGGGGATATGTATTTTTGTTAGTTGTACTAGAAAGATGATCTTTTGTAAGGTTTGCAAAGACACAAGTTAGTTTTTTTTTCAATATAACAGTGTAACTGTCATACTAAATATGAAAGGTTTATAATCATAACTCCAAAACCAAATATGACATTTGTCTTAAAAAGCCTTTAATATTGAATTTATGTAAGTTTTAGCAGAATCAGGTATTTTGGAAAGAATGACAAATACAAATATTAGGTTTTACTGGCCTCATATTGGTCACACTCAAAATGACAGTTTTTGAAACATAACTCCAAAAATACACATGCAAAATGTCTAATAATGCCTGAAGAAATATATCTTCGAGAGTTTTCCTGAAAAAAAAAACATTTGGTAAGGTTTGTAAAAAAAAATTTGATTTGTTACTCAATTTGACAGTAATGTACTTAGAATCCTGAGATAATGCGAAAAAAGCAATAAAAATGTATTCAAACATAATTCCTAATCCAAATGTGCAAAATGTCTGAAAATGCCTGTGATATTGAATACATGTGAGTTTTACTAGATACAGTTGTTTTTCAATGGTTTGCAAATACAAAAATGAGGTTTTACTCAATATGACTGTATACTGTAACACTCAATATGACAGTTATTTAAACATAACTCCTACACCACACATGAAAAATGGCTAATAATGCCTGAAATAATGCATCTTTGGGAGTTTTACTCGAAACATATGCTTTTTTAAATCTTGCAAATGCAAAAAGTAGTTTTTTTACTCAATCTGACTATAATAGTCTTAGAATCCTGAGATAATGCGAAAAAAGCAATAAAAATGTATTCAAACATAACTTCTAAACAACAAATGCAAAATGGCTAATAATGCCTAGAGATATGTATTTTGGTTAGTTGTACTAGAAAAATGATCTTTTGTAAGGTTTGCAAAGACACAAGTTAGTTTTTTTTATTCAATATAACAGTGTAACTGTCATACTAAATATGAAAGGTTTATAATCATAACTCCAAAACCAAATATGACATTTGTCTTAAAAAGCCTTTAATATTGAATTTATGTAAGTTTTAGCAAAATCAGGTATTTTGGAAAGAATCACAAATACAAATATTAGATTTTACTGGCCTCATATTGGTCACACTCAAAATGACAGTTTTTGAAACATAACTCCAAAAATACACATGCAAAATGTCTAATAATGCCTGAAGAAATGCATCTTCGAGAGTTTTCCAGAAAAAAAAAATTTGGTAAGGTTTGCAAAAACAAAATTTGATTTGTTACTCAATTTGACAGTACTATACATTAGAATCCTGAGATAATGCGAAAAAAGCAATACAAATGTATTCAAACATAATTCCTAATCCAAACGTGCAAAATGTCTAAAAATGCCTGTGATATTGAATACATGTGAGTTTTACTAGATACAGTTGTTTTTCAATGGTTTGCAAATACAAAAATTAGGTTTTACTCAATATGACTGTATACTGTAACACTCAATATGACAGTTATTTAAACATACCTGTAACTCCTACACCACACATGAAAAATGGCTAATAATGCCTGAAATAATGCATCTTTGGGAGTTTTACTCGAAACATATGCTTTTTTAAATCTTGCAAATGCAAAAAGTAGTTTTTTACTCAATATGACTATAATAGTCTTAGAATCCTGAGATAATGCGAAAAAAGCAATAAAAATGTATTCAAACATAACTTCTAAACAACACATGCAAAATGGCTAATAATGCCTAGAGATATGTATTTTGGTTAGTTGTACTAGAAAAAAGATCTTTTGTAAGGTTTGCAAAGACACAAGTTAGTTTTTTTTTCAGTATAACAATGTAACTGTCATACTAAATATGAAAGGTTTATAATCATAACTCCAAAACCAAATTTGACATTTGTCTTAAAAAGCCTTTAATATTGAATTTATGTAAGTTTTAGCAGAATCAGGTATTTTGGAAAGAATCACAAATACAAATATTAGATTTTACTGGCCTCATATTGGTCACACTCAAAATGACAGTTTTTGAAACATAACTCCAAAAATACACATGCAAAATGTCTAATAATGCCTGAAGAAATGCATCCTCGAGAGTTTTCCTGAAAAAAAAAACATTTGGTAAGGTTTGTAAAAACAAAATTTGATTTTTACTCAATTTGACAGTAATGTACTTAGAATCCTGAGATAATGCGAAAAAAGCAATAATAATGTATTCAAACATAACTTCTAAACAACACATGCAAAATGTCTAAAAATGCCTGTGATATTGAATACATGTGAGTTTTACTAGATACAGTTGTTTTTCAATGGTTTGCAAATACAAAAATGAGGTTTTACTCAATATGACTGTATACTGTAACACTCAATATGACAGTTATTTAAACATAACTCCTACACCACACATGAAAAATGGCTAATAATGCCTGAAATAATGCATCTTTGGGAGTTTTACTCGAAACATATGCTTTTTTAAATCTTGCAAATGCAAAAAGTTGTTTTTTTACTCAATATGACTATAATAGTCTTAGAATCCTGAGATAATGCGAAAAAAGCAATAAAAATGTATTCAAACATAACTTCTAAACAACAAATGCAAAATGGCTAATAATGCCTAGAGATATGTATTTTGGTTAGTTGTACTAGAAAAATGATCTTTTGTAAGGTTTGCAAAGACACAAGTTAGTTTTTTTATTCAATATAACAGTGTAACTGTCATACTAAATATGAAAGGTTTATAATCATAACTCCAAAACCAAATATGACATTTGTCTTAAAAAGCCTTTAATATTGAATTTATGTAAGTTTTAGCAGAATCAGGTATTTTGGAAAGAATCACAAATACAAATATTAGATTTTACTGGCCTCATATTGGTCACGCTCAAAATGACAGTTTTTGAAACATAACTCCAAAAATAGACATGCAAAATGTCTAATAATGCCTGAAGAAATGCATCTTCGAGAGTTTTCCAGAAAAAAAAAATTTGGTAGGGTTTGCAAAAACAAAATTTGATTTGTTACTCAATTTGACAGTACTATACTTAGAATCCTGAGATAATGCGAAAAAAGCAATAAAAATGTATTCAAACATAATTCCTAATCCAAACGTGCAAAATGTCTAAAAATGCCTGTGATATTGAATACATGTGAGTTTTACTAGATACAGTTGTTTTTCAATGGTTTGCAAATACAAAAATGAGGTTTTACTCAATATGACTGTATACTGTAACACTCAATATGACAGTTATTTAAACATAACTCCTACACCACACATGAAAAATGGCTAATAATGCCTGAAATAATGCATCTTTGGGAGTTTTACTCGAAACATATGCTTTTTTAAATCTTGCAAATGCAAAAAGTAGTTTTTTACTCAATATGACTATAATAGTCTTAGAATCCTGAGATAATGCGAAAAAAGCAATAAAAATGTATTCAAACATAACTTCTAAACAACACATGCAAAATGGCTAATAATGCCTAGAGATATGTATTTTGGTTAGTTGTACTAGAAAAAAGATCTTTTGTAAGGTTTGCAAAGACACAAGTTAGTTTTTTTTTCAATATAACAATGTAACTGTCATACTAAATATGAAAGGTTTATAATCATAACTCCAAAACCAAATTTGACATTTGTCTTAAAAAGCCTTTAATATTGAATTTATGTAAGTTTTAGCAGAATCAGGTATTTTGGAAAGAATCACAAATACAAATATTAGATTTTACTGGCCTCATATTGGTCACACTCAAAATGACAGTTTTTGAAACATAACTCCAAAAATACACATGCAAAATGTCTAATAATGCCTGAAGAAATGCATCTTCGAGAGTTTTCCTGAAAAAAAAAACATTTGGTAAGGTTTGTAAAAACAAAATTTGATTTTTACTCAATTTGACAGTAATGTACTTAGAATCCTGAGATAATGCGAAAAAAGCAATAATAATGTATTCAAACATAACTTCTAAACAACACATGCAAAATGTCTAAAAATGCCTGTGATATTGAATACATGTGAGTTTTACTAGATACAGTTGTTTTTCAATGGTTTGCAAATACAAAAATGAGGTTTTACTCAATATGACTGTATACTGTAACACTCAATATGACAGTTATTTAAACATAACTCCTACACCACACATGAAAAATGGCTAATAATGCCTGAAATAATGCATCATTGGGAGTTTTACTCGAAACATATGCTTTTTTAAATCTTGCAAATGCAAAAAGTTGTTTTTTTACTCAATATGACTATAATAGTCTTAGAATCCTGAGATAATGCGAAAAAAGCAATAAAAATGTATTCAAACATAACTTCTAAACAACAAATGCAAAATGGCTAATAATGCCTAGAGATATGTATTTTGGTTAGTTGTACTAGAAAAATGATCTTTTGTAAGGTTTGCAAAGACACAAGTTAGTTTTTTTATTCAATATAACAGTGTAACTGTCATACTAAATATGAAAGGTTTATAATCATAACTCCAAAACCAAATATGACATTTGTCTTAAAAAGCCTTTAATATTGAATTTATGTAAGTTTTAGCAGAATCAGGTATTTTGGAAAGAATCACAAATACAAATATTAGATTTTACTGGCCTCATATTGGTCACGCTCAAAATGACAGTTTTTGAAACATAACTCCAAAAATACACATGCAAAATGTCTAATAATGCCTGAAGAAATGCATCTTCGAGAGTTTTCCAGAAAAAAAAAATTTGGTAGGGTTTGCGAAAACAAAATTTGATTTGTTACTCAATTTGACAGTACTATACTTAGAATCCTGAGATAATGCGAAAAAAGCAATAAAAATGTATTCAAACATAATTCCTAATCCAAACGTGCAAAATACTACATATGCCTGTGATATTGAATACATGTGAGTTTTACTAGATACAGTTGTTTTTCAATGGTTTGCAAATACAAAAATGAGGTTTTACTCAATATGACTGTATACTGTAACACTCAATATGACAGTTATTTAAACATAACTCCTACACCACACATGAAAAATGGCTAGTAATGCCTGAAATAATGCATCTTTGGGAGTTTTACTCGAAACATATGCTTTTTTAAATCTTGCAAATGCAAAAAGTAGTTTTTTACTAAATATGACTATAATAGTCTTAGAATCCTTAGATAATGCGAAAAAAGCAATACAAATGTATTCAAACATAACTTCTAAACAACAAATGCAAAATGGCTAATAATGCCTAGAGATATGTATTTTGGTTAGTTGTACTAGAAAAATGATCTTTTGTAAGGTTTGCAAAGACACAAGTTAGTTTTTTTTTCAATATAACAATGTAACTGTCATACTAAATATGAAAGGTTTATAATCATAACTCCAAAACCAAATATGACATTTGTCTTAAAAAGCCTTTAATATTGAATTTATGTAAGTTTTAGCAGAATCAGGTATTTTGGAAAGAATCACAAATACAAATATTAGATTTTACTGGCCTCATATTGGTCACACTCAAAATGACAGTTTTTGAAACATAACTCCAAAAATACACATGCACAATTTCTAATAATGCCTGAAGAAATGCATCTTCGAGAGTTCTCCTGAAAAAAAAACCATTTGGTAAGGTTTGAAAAAACAAAATTTGATTTGTTACTCAATTTGACAGTAATGTACTTAGAATCCTGAGATAATGCGAAAAAAAGCAATAAAAATGTATTCAAACATAATTCCTAATCCAAACGTGCAAAATGTCTAAAAATGCCTGTGATATTGAATACATGTGAGTTTTACTAGATACAGTTGTTTTTCAATGGTTTGCAAATACAAAAATGAGGTTTTACTCAATATGACTGTATACTGTAACACTCAATATGACAGTTATTTAAACATAACTCCTACACCACACATGAAAAATGGCTAATGATGCCTGAAATAATGCATCTTTGGGAGTTTTACTCGAAACATATGCTTTTTTAAATCTTGCAAATGCAAAAAGTTGTTTTTTTACTCAATATGACTATAATAGTCTTAGAATCCTGAGATAATGCGAAAAAAGCAATAAAAATGTATTCAAACATAACTTCTAAACAACAAATGCAAAATGGTTAATAATGCCTAGAGATATGTATTTTGGTTAGTTGTACTAGAAAAATGACCTTTTGTAAGGTTTGCAAAGACACAAGTTAGTTTTTTTATTCAATATAACAGTGTGACTGTCATACTAAATATGAAAGGTTTATAATCATAACTCCAAAACCAAATATGACATTTGTCTTAAAAAGCCTTTAATATTGAATTTATGTAAGTTTTTGCAGAATCAGGTATTTTGGAAAGAATGACAAATACAAATATTAGGTTTTACTGGCCTCATATTGGTCACACTCAAAATGACAGTTTTTGAAACATAACTCCAAAAATACACATGCAAAATGTCTAATAATGCCTGAAGAAATGCATCTTCGAGAGTTTTCCAGAAAAAAAAACATTTGGTAAGGTTTGCAAAAACAAAATTTGATTTGTTACTCAATTTGACAGTAATGTACTTAGAATCCTGAGATAATGCGAAAAAAGCAATAAAAATGTATTCAAACATAACTTCTAAACAACACATGCAAAATGTTTGAAAAATGCCTGTGATATTGAATACATGTGAGTTTTACTAGATACAGTTGTTTTTCAATGGTTTGCAAATACAAAAATGAGGTTTTACTCAATATGACTGTATACTGTAACACTCAATATGACAGTTATTTAAACATAACTCCTACACCACACATGAAAAATGGCTAATAATGCCTGAAATAATGCATCTTTGGGAGTTTTACTCGAAACATATGCTTTTTTAAATCTTGCAAATGCAAAAAGTTGTTTTTTTACTCAATATGACTATAATAGTCTTAGAATCCTGAGATAATGCGAAAAAAGCAATAAAAATGTATTCAAACATAACTTCTAAACAACAAATGCATAATGGCTAATAATACCTAGAGATATGTATTTTGGTTAGTTATACTAGAAAAATGATCTTTTGTAAGGTTTGCAAAGACACAAGTTAGTTTTTTTATTCAATATAACAGTGTAACTGTCATACTAAATATGAAAGGTTTATAATCATAACTCCAAAACCAAATATGACATTTGTCTTAAAAAGCCTTTAATATTGAAATTATGTAAGTTTTAGCAGAATCAGGTATTTTGGGAAGAATCACAAATACAAATATTAGATTTTACTGGCCTCATATTGGTCATACTCAAAATGACAGTTTTTGAAACATAACTCCAAAAATACACATGCAAAATGTCTAATAATGCCTGAAGAAATGCATCTTCGAGAGTTTTCCAGAAAAAAAACATTTGGTAAGGTTTGCAAAAACAAAATTTGATTTGTTACTCAATTTGACAGTACTATACATTAGAATCCTGAGATAATGCGAAAAAAGCAATAAAAATGTATTCAAACATAATTCCTAATCCAAACGTGCAAAATGTCTACATATGCCTGTGATATTGAATACATGTGAGTTTTACTAGATACAGTTGTTTTTCAATGGTTTGCAAATACAAAAATGAGGTTTTACTCAATATGACTGTATACTGTAACACTCAATATGACAGTTATTTAAACATAACTCCTACACCACACATGAAAAATGGCTAGTAATGCCTGAAATAATGCATCTTTGGGAGTTTTACTCGAAACATATGCTTTTTTAAATCTTGCAAATGCAAAAAGTAGTTTTTTACTAAATATGACTATAATAGTCTTAGAATCCTTAGATAATGCGAAAAAAGCAATACAAATGTATTCAAACATAACTTCTAAACAACAAATGCAAAATGGCTAATAATGCCTAGAGATATGTATTTTGGTTAGTTGTACTAGAAAAATTATCTTTTGTAAGGTTTGCAAAGACACAAGTTAGTTTTTTTTTTCAATATAACAATGTAACTGTCATACTAAATATGAAAGGTTTATAATCATAACTCCAAAACCAAATATGACATTTGTCTTAAAAAGCCTTTAATATTGAATTTATGTAAGTTTTAGCAGAATCAGGTATTTTGGAAAGAATCACAAATACAAATATTAGATTTTACTGGCCTCATATTGGTCACACTCAAAATGACAGTTTTTGAAACATAACTCCAAAAATACACATGCACAATTTCTAATAATGCCTGAAGAAATGCATCTTCGAGAGTTCTCCTGAAAAAAAAACCATTTGGTAAGGTTTGAAAAAACAAAATTTGATTTGTTACTCAATTTGACAGTAATGTACTTAGAATCCTGAGATAATGCGAAAAAAAGCAATAAAAATGTATTCAAACATAATTCCTAATCCAAACGTGCAAAATGTCTAAAAATGCCTGTGATATTGAATACATGTGAGTTTTACTAGATACAGTTGTTTTTCAATGGTTTGCAAATACAAAAATGAGGTTTTACTCAATATGACTGTATACTGTAACACTCAATATGACAGTTATTTAAACATAACTCCTACACCACACATGAAAAATGGCTAATGATGCCTGAAATAATGCATCTTTGGGAGTTTTACTCGAAACATATGCTTTTTTAAATCTTGCAAATGCAAAAAGTTGTTTTTTTACTCAATATGACTATAATAGTCTTAGAATCCTGAGATAATGCGAAAAAAGCAATAAAAATGTATTCAAACATAACTTCTAAACAACAAATGCAAAATGGTTAATAATGCCTAGAGATATGTATTTTGGTTAGTTGTACTAGAAAAATGACCTTTTGTAAGGTTTGCAAAGACACAAGTTAGTTTTTTTATTCAATATAACAGTGTGACTGTCATACTAAATATGAAAGGTTTATAATCATAACTCCAAAACCAAATATGACATTTGTCTTAAAAAGCCTTTAATATTGAATTTATGTAAGTTTTTGCAGAATCAGGTATTTTGGAAAGAATGACAAATACAAATATTAGGTTTTACTGGCCTCATATTGGTCACACTCAAAATGACAGTTTTTGAAACTTAACTCCAAAAATACACATGCAAAATGTCTAATAATGCCTGAAAAAATATATCTTCGAGAGTTTTCCTGAAAAAAAAACATTTGGTAAGGTTTGTAAAAACAAAATTTGATTTGTTACTCAATTTGACAGTAATGTACTTAGAATCCTGAGATAATGCGAAAAAAGCAATAAAAATGTATTCAAACATAACTTCTAAACAACACATGCAAAATGTTTGAAAAATGCCTGTGATATTGAATACATGTGAGTTTTACTAGATACAGTTGTTTTTCAATGGTTTGCAAATACAAAAATGAGGTTTTACTCAATATGACTGTATACTGTAACACTCAATATGACAGTTATTTAAACATAACTCCTACACCACACATGAAAAATGGCTAATAATGCCTGAAATAATGCATCTTTGGGAGTTTTACTCGAAACATATGCTTTTTTAAATCTTGCAAATGCAAAAAGTTGTTTTTTTACTCAATCTGACTATAATAGTCTTAGAATCCTGAGATAATGCGAAAAAAGCAATAAAAATGTATTCAAACATAACTTCTAAACAACAAATGCATAATGGCTAATAATACTTAGAGATATGTATTTTGGTTAGTTGTACTAGAAAAATGATCTTTTGTAAGGTTTGCAAAGACACAAGTTAGTTTTTTTATTCAATATAACAGTGTAACTGTCATACTAAATATGAAAGGTTTATAATCATAACTCCAAAACCAAATATGACATTTGTCTGAAAAAGCCTTTAATATTGAAATTATGTAAGTTTTAGCAGAATCAGGTATTTTGGGAAGAATCACAAATACAAATATTAGATTTTACTGGCCTCATATTGGTCATACTCAAAATGACAGTTTTTGAAACATAACTCCAAAAATACACATGCAAAATGTCTAATAATGCCTGAAGAAATGCATCTTCGAGAGTTTTCCAGAAAAAAAACATTTGGTAAGGTTTGCAAAAACAAAATTTGATTTGTTACTCAATTTGACAGTACTATACATTAGAATCCTGAGATAATGCGAAAAAAGCAATAAAAATGTATTCAAACATAATTCCTAATCCAAACGTGCAAAATGTCTAAAAATGCCTGTGATATTGAATACATGTGAGTTTTACTAGATACAGTTGTTTTTCAATGGTTTGCAAATACAAAAATGAGGTTTTACTCAATATGACTGTATACTGTAACACTCAATATGACAGTTATTCAAACATAACTCCTACACCACACATGAAAAATGGCTAATAATGCCTGAAATAATGCATCTTTGGGAGTTTTACTCGAAACATATGCTTTTTTAAATATTGCAAATGCAAAAAGTAGTTTTTTACTCAATATGACTATTATAGTCTTAGAATCCTGAGATAATGCGAAAAAAGCAATAAAGATGTATTCAAACATAACTTCTAAACAACACATGCAAAATGGCTAATAATGCCTAGAGATATGTATTTTGGTTAGTTGTACTAGAAAAATTATCTTTTGTAAGGTTTGCAAAGACACAAGTTAGTTTTTTTTTCAATATAACAATGTAACTGTCATACTAAATATGAAAGGTTTATAATCATAACTCCAAAACCAAATATGACATTTGTCTTAAAAAGCCTTTAATATTGAATTTATGTACGTTTTAGCAGAATCAGGTATTTTGGAAAGAATCACAAATACAAATATTAGATTTTACTGGCCTCATATTGGTCACACTCAAAATGACAGTTTTTGAAACATAACTCCAAAAATACACTTGCAAAATGTCTAATAATGCCTGAAGAAATGCATCTTCGAGAGTTTTCCTGAAAAAAAAAACATTTGGTAAGGTTTGCAAAAACAAAATTTGATTTTCACTCAATTTGACAGTAATGTACTTAGAATCCTGAGATAATGCGAAAAAAGCAATAATAATGTATTCAAACATAACTTCTAAACAACACATGCAAAATTTCTAAAAATGCCTGTGATATTGAATACATGTGAGTTTTACTAGATACAGTTGTTTTTCAATGGTTTGCAAATACAAAAATGAGGTTTTACTCAATATGACTGTATACTGTAACACTCAATATGACAGTTATTCAAACATAACTCCTACACCACACATGCAAAATGTCTAATAATGCCTGAAGAAATGCATCTTCGAGAGTTTTCCAGAAAAAAAACATTTGGTAAGGTTTGCAAAAAAAATATTTGATTTGTTAGTCAATTTGACAGTAATGTACTTAGAATCCTGAGATAATGCGAAAAAAGCAATAAAAATGTATTCAAACATAATTCCTAATCCAAACGTGCAAAATGTCTAAAAATGCCTGTGATATTGAATACATGTGAGTTTTACTAGATACAGTTGTTTTTCAATGGTTTGCAAATACAAAAATGAGGTTTTACTCAATATGACTGTATACTGTAACACTCAATATGACAGTTATTCAAACATAACTCCTACACCACACATGAAAAATGGCTATTAATGCCTGAAATAATGCATCTTTGGGAGTTTTACTCGAAACATATGCTTTTTTAAATATTGCAAATGCAAAAAGTAGTTTTTTACTCAATATGACTATTATAGTCTTAGAATCCTGAGATAATTCGAAAAAAGCAATAAAGATGTATTCAAAAATAACTTCTAAACAACACATGCAAAATGGCTAATAATGCCTAGAGATATGTATTTTGGTTAGTTCCATCCATCCATTTTCTGCCGCTTATTCCCGTTCGGGGTCGCGGGGGGCGCTGGCGCCTATCTCAGCTACAATCGGGCGGAAGGCGGGGTACACCCTGGACAAGTCGCCACCTCATCGCAGATTTTGGTTAGTTGTACTAGAAAAATGATCTTTTGTAAGGTTTGCAAAGACACAAGTTAGTTTTTTTTATTTAATATAACAGTGTAACTGTCATACTAAATATGAAAGGTTTATAATCATAACTCCAAAACCAAATATGACATTTGTCTTAAAAAGCCTTTAATATTGAATTTATGTAAGTTTTAGCAGAATCAGGTATTTTGGAAAGAATCACAAATACAAATATTAGATTTTACTGGCCTCATATTGGTCACGCTCAAAATGACAGTTTTTGAAACATAACTCCAAAAATACACATGCAAAATGTCTAATAATGCCTGAAGAAATGCATCTTCGAGAGTTTTCCAGAAAAAAAAAATTTGGTAGGGTTTGCAAAAACAAAATTTGATTTGTTACTCAATTTGAGAGTACTATACTTAGAATCCTGAGATAATGCGAAAAAAGCAATAAAAATGTATTCAAACATAATTCCTAATCCAAACGTGCAAAATGTCTAAATATGCCTGTGATATTGAATACATGTGAGTTTTACTAGATACAGTTGTTTTTCAATGGTTTGCAAATACAAAAATGAGGTTTTACTCAATATGACTGTATACTGTAACACTCAATATGACAGTTATTTAAACATAACTCCTACACCACACATGAAAAATGGCTAATAATGCCTGAAATAATGCATCTTTGGGAGTTTTACTCGAAACATATGCTTTTTTAAATCTTGCAAATGCAAAAAGTAGTTTTTTACTCATTATGACTATAATAGTCTTAGAATCCTGAGATAATGCGAAAAAAGCAATAAAAATGTATTCAAACATAACTTCTAAACAACACATGCAAAATGGCTAATAATGCCTAGGAATATGTATTTTTGTTAGTTGTACTAGACAAATGATCTTTTGTAAGGTTTGCAAAGACACAAGTTAGTTTTTTTTCAATATAACAGTGTAACTGTCATACTAAATATGAAAGGTTTATAATCATAACTCCAAAACCAAATATGACATTTGTCTTAAAAAGCCTTTAATATTGAATTTATGTAAGTTTTAGCAGAATCAGGTATTTTGGAAAGAATGACAAATACAAATATTAGGTTTTACTGGCCTCATATTGGTCACACTCAAAATGACAGTTTTTGAAACATAACTCCAAAAATACACATGCAAAATGTCTAATAATGCCTGAAGAAATGCATCTTCGAGAGTTTTCCAGAAAAAAAACATTTGGTAAGGTTTGTAAAAAAAAAATTTGATTTGTTACTCAATTTGACAGTAATGTACTTAGAATCCTGAGATAATGCGAAAAAAGCAATACAAATGTATTCAAACATAATCCCTAATCCAAACGTGCAAAATGTCTGAAAATGCCTGTGATATTGAATACATGTGAGTTTTACTAGATACAGTTGTTTTTCAATGGTTTGCAAATACAAAAATGAGGTTTTACTCAATATGACTGTATACTGTAACACTCAATATGACAGTTATTTAAACATAACTCCTACACCACACATGAAAAATGGCTAATAATGCCTGAAATAATGCATCTTTGGGAGTTTTACTCGAAACATATGCTTTTTTAAATCTTGCAAATGCAAAAAGTAGTTTTTTTACTCAATATGACTATAATAGTCTTAGAATCCTGAGATAATGCGAAAAAAGCAATAAAGATGTATTCAAACATAACTTCTAAACAACACATGCAAAATGGCTAATAATGCCTAGAGATATGTATTTTGGTTAGTTGTACTAGAAAAATTATCTTTTGTAAGGTTTGCAAAGACACAAGTTAGTTTTTTTTTCAATATAACAATGTAACTGTCATACTAAATATGAAAGGTTTATAATCATAACTCCAAAACCAAATATGACATTTGTCTTAAAAAGCCTTTAATATTGAATTTATGTAAGTTTTAGCAGAATCAGGTATTTTGGAAAGAATCACAAATACAAATATTAGATTTTACTGGCCTCATATTGGTCACACTCAAAATGACAGTTTTTGAAACATAACTCCAAAAATACACTTGCAAAATGTCTAATAATGCCTGAAGAAATGCATCTTCGAGAGTTTTCCTGAAAAAAAAAACATTTGGTAAGGTTTGCAAAAACAAAATTTGATTTTCACTCAATTTGACAGTAATGTACTTAGAATCCTGAGATAATGCGAAAAAAGCAATAATAATGTATTCAAACATAACTTCTAAACAACACATGCAAAATTTCTAAAAATGCCTGTGATATTGAATACATGTGAGTTTTACTAGATACAGTTGTTTTTCAATGGTTTGCAAATACAAAAATGAGGTTTTACTCAATATGACTGTATACTGTAACACTCAATATGACAGTTATTCAAACATAACTCCTACACCACACATGCAAAATGTCTAATAATGCCTGAAGAAATGCATCTTCGAGAGTTTTCCAGAAAAAAAACATTTGGTAAGGTTTGCAAAAAAAATATTTGATTTGTTAGTCAATTTGACAGTAATGTACTTAGAATCCTGAGATAATGCGAAAAAAGCAATAAAAATGTATTCAAACATAATTCCTAATCCAAACGTGCAAAATGTCTAAAAATGCCTGTGATATTGAATACATGTGAGTTTTACTAGATACAGTTGTTTTTCAATGGTTTGCAAATACAAAAATGAGGTTTTACTCAATATGACTGTATACTGTAACACTCAATATGACAGTTATTCAAACATAACTCCTACACCACACATGAAAAATGGCTATTAATGCCTGAAATAATGCATCTTTGGGAGTTTTACTCGAAACATATGCTTTTTTAAATATTGCAAATGCAAAAAGTAGTTTTTTACTCAATATGACTATTATAGTCTTAGAATCCTGAGATAATTCGAAAAAAGCAATAAAGATGTATTCAAAAATAACTTCTAAACAACACATGCAAAATGGCTAATAATGCCTAGAGATATGTATTTTGGTTAGTTCCATCCATCCATTTTCTGCCGCTTATTCCCGTTCGGGGTCGCGGGGGGCGCTGGCGCCTATCTCAGCTACAATCGGGCGGAAGGCGGGGTACACCCTGGACAAGTCGCCACCTCATCGCAGATTTTGGTTAGTTGTACTAGAAAAATGATCTTTTGTAAGGTTTGCAAAGACACAAGTTAGTTTTTTTTATTTAATATAACAGTGTAACTGTCATACTAAATATGAAAGGTTTATAATCATAACTCCAAAACCAAATATGACATTTGTCTTAAAAAGCCTTTAATATTGAATTTATGTAAGTTTTAGCAGAATCAGGTATTTTGGAAAGAATCACAAATACAAATATTAGATTTTACTGGCCTCATATTGGTCACGCTCAAAATGACAGTTTTTGAAACATAACTCCAAAAATACACATGCAAAATGTCTAATAATGCCTGAAGAAATGCATCTTCGAGAGTTTTCCAGAAAAAAAAAATTTGGTAGGGTTTGCAAAAACAAAATTTGATTTGTTACTCAATTTGAGAGTACTATACTTAGAATCCTGAGATAATGCGAAAAAAGCAATAAAAATGTATTCAAACATAATTCCTAATCCAAACGTGCAAAATGTCTAAATATGCCTGTGATATTGAATACATGTGAGTTTTACTAGATACAGTTGTTTTTCAATGGTTTGCAAATACAAAAATGAGGTTTTACTCAATATGACTGTATACTGTAACACTCAATATGACAGTTATTTAAACATAACTCCTACACCACACATGAAAAATGGCTAATAATGCCTGAAATAATGCATCTTTGGGAGTTTTACTCGAAACATATGCTTTTTTAAATCTTGCAAATGCAAAAAGTAGTTTTTTACTCATTATGACTATAATAGTCTTAGAATCCTGAGATAATGCGAAAAAAGCAATAAAAATGTATTCAAACATAACTTCTAAACAACACATGCAAAATGGCTAATAATGCCTAGGAATATGTATTTTTGTTAGTTGTACTAGACAAATGATCTTTTGTAAGGTTTGCAAAGACACAAGTTAGTTTTTTTTCAATATAACAGTGTAACTGTCATACTAAATATGAAAGGTTTATAATCATAACTCCAAAACCAAATATGACATTTGTCTTAAAAAGCCTTTAATATTGAATTTATGTAAGTTTTAGCAGAATCAGGTATTTTGGAAAGAATGACAAATACAAATATTAGGTTTTACTGGCCTCATATTGGTCACACTCAAAATGACAGTTTTTGAAACATAACTCCAAAAATACACATGCAAAATGTCTAATAATGCCTGAAGAAATGCATCTTCGAGAGTTTTCCAGAAAAAAAACATTTGGTAAGGTTTGTAAAAAAAAAATTTGATTTGTTACTCAATTTGACAGTAATGTACTTAGAATCCTGAGATAATGCTAAAAAAGCAATACAAATGTATTCAAACATAATCCCTAATCCAAACGTGCAAAATGTCTGAAAATGCCTGTGATATTGAATACATGTGAGTTTTACTAGATACAGTTGTTTTTCAATGGTTTGCAAATACAAAAATGAGGTTTTACTCAATATGACTGTATACTGTAACACTCAATATGACAGTTATTTAAACATAACTCCTACACCACACATGAAAAATGGCTAATAATGCCTGAAATAATGCATCTTTGGGAGTTTTACTCGAAACATATGCTTTTTTAAATCTTGCAAATGCAAAAAGTAGTTTTTTTACTCAATATGACTATAATAGTCTTAGAATCCTGAGATAATGCGAAAAAAGCAATAAAAATGTATTCAAACATAACTTCTAAACAACAAATGCAAAATGGCTAATAATGCCTAGAGATATGTATTTTGGTTAGTTGTACTAGAAAAATTATCTTTTGTAAGGTTTGCAAAGACACAAGTTAGTTTTTTTTATTCAATATAACAGTGTAACTGTCATACTAAATATGAAAGGTTTATAATCATAACTCCAAAACTAAATATGACATTTGTCTTAAAAAGCCTTTAATATTGAATTTATGTAAGTTTTAGCAAAATCAGGTATTTTGGAAAGAATCACAAATACAAATATTAGATTTTACTGGCCTCATATTGGTCACACTCAAAATGACAGTTTTTGAAACATAACTCCAAAAATACACATGCAAAATGTCTAATAATGCCTGAAGAAATGCATCTTCGAGAGTTTTCCAGAAAAAAAAAATTTGGTAAGGTTTGCAAAAACAAAATTTGATTTTTACTCTGTGCCACGCTTATTGATAATATTTTTACTAATGATTTTGATAATAACACTACAAGTGGTTTACTTATAACCGACGTTAGTGATCATCTGCCAGTTTTTACAATATATGATGGAAACTGTAAAAAGAACACGGAAGACAAAAGGACATTTCAAAGACTGTGCACAGAGAAGAGGATGATTGCTTTCAAAATGGAGCTACAAAAGCAAGATTGGGACAATGTGTACAATGAAGAAGAGGTTGATGAAGCATATGAATATTTCTTAAACAAGTTCATAATACTTTATGACAAACATTGTCCATGGAGACAACTCAGTAGTAAACAGAGAAAGAATAATCAACCATGGATGACAAAAGGATTAAAAAATGCTTGTAAGAAGAAGAATACGCTATATAGAAAATTTATAGTACAAAGAACTACTGAGGCAGAAGTTAAGTACAAAAAGTATAAAAACAAGTTAACAAACATACTACGAACATGTAGAAAAGAATATTACAGTGAATTATTGGACAGGAACAAAAATAATATGAGAGCAACATGGGGCATTCTCAATAGCATTATTAAAAATGGCACTAAGAGGGATTACCCCCATTACTTCTTGGACAGAAATAAACATAATGACAACATAAAGGAAGTAGTTGAAAGCTTTAATAACTACTTTGTAAATATTGGACCAAAATTGGAAGAAAGGATTCCAGACCCAGTTTCAATTGAGGACTATTATGATACCATAGAGCGAAATCCCAACTCCATGTTCCTCAGTAATGTGACACAGGAGGAAATAGTTAAAATTGTGAAAAAATGTAAATCAAAGACTTCAACTGATTGTAATGGAATTGATATGGATACGATAAAAGAGGTGATTGATGAGATCTCAGGACCATTAATGTATATAAGTAACCTATCATTTCAAACAGGTACATTTCCAAACAAAATGAAAATAGCTAAAGTTGCACCAATTTATAAGACTGGTGATAAACATCTATTTACAAATTATAGACCTGTTTCTTTACTTCCACAATTTTCTAAAATCATTGAAAAACTGTTCAATAACAGATTAGAGAGTTTCATAAATAAATATAGAATACTCGAAGAGAACCAATATGGATACAGAGCTAATGTTTCAACTTCAATGGCTTTAATTGAAATCACAGAAGAAATTACCAATGCAATAGATAATAAAAAATGTGCGGCAGCAGTGTTTATGGATCTAACTAAAGCATTTGACACAATTAATCACAATATTTTAATAAAAAAACTGGAACGATATGGCATCAGAGGGTTAGTCTTAAATTGGATAAGAAGTTATCTAACGAACAGGAAACAATACGTGAAGCTAGGCGAACATACTTCTACAATGCTAAATATTTCCTGTGGTGTACCTCAGGGATCAATACTGGGACCTAAATTTTTCAATCTCTATATAAATGACATTTGTAAAGTTACAAGAGATTTAAAGTTAGTATTATTTGCGGATGATACAACAGCCTTTTGTTCAGGAGAGAACACACAGTGGATAATACAAATAATAACAGAAGAAATGAACAAATTAAAAAAATGGTTTGACAAAAACAGACTATCATTGAATCTCAGTAAAACTAAAATAATGCTATTTGGTAACAGTAGAAAAGAAAGTCAAACACAAATACAAATAGACGGAATAGAAATTGAAAGAGTAAATGAAACCAAATTTCTAGGTATAATGATTGATGATAAATTGAACTGGAAATCTCATGTAAAAAATATACAACATAAAGTTGCAAGAAATACATCAATAATGAATAAAGCCAAATATTTTCTAGACCAAAAATCACTTTATATTCTCTACTGCTCACTAGTGTTACCATATCTGAGTTACTGTGTAGAAATATGGGGAAATAATTACAAAAGTACACTTCATTCACTAACAGTGTTACAAAAAAGATCAGTTAGAATAATACATAATGTTGGATATAGAGAACATACAAACCCTTTATTTATTGAATCAAAGATACTGAAATTCCACGACATAGTGGAATTGCAAACAGCTAAGATTATACACAAAGCAAACTATAACCTGCTTCCCAAGAATATACAACAATTCTTCTCAACAAAAGAAGAGAAATATAATCTTAGAGAAAAATGTAATTTAAAACATTTGTATGCACGTACAACACTTAAAACCTTCAGTATATCAGTATGTGGAATTAAATTATGGAATGGATTAAGCAAAGCAATCAAACAATGTACTAATATGATCCATTTCAAGAAACTCTTCAAACTGGAAGTGTTAACAAAGTACAAAAATGAAGAACCATGATAAACATTCTGATTTTACTCACACATTCATTTTCAAAGTAATCTGACTTATCTCATCGTATGGATTAAAATTTAAGCAATTATTTATTTATTTATTTATTTGTATTATGATTACTTATTACTTATGGAGTATACATTGTGAATACATTGAGAACAGGAAGTGAACAAAAGTTTTAGCAACTGTTATGTAAAGAAAAGGGGTAGGATTAAATAAGCTCTGCTTCTTCCTCCTCCTTTTCGAACATGTTGGAAAGAGAAACTGGAAATTGTGATGTATCATGTTGTATGCTTGCATGTTCGAAATAAACTCAAACTCAAACTCAATTTGACAGTAATGTACTTAGAATCCTGAGATAATGCGAAAAAAGCAATAATAATGTATTCAAACATAACTTCTAAACAACACATGCAAAATTTCTAAAAATGCCTGTGATATTGAATACATGTGAGTTTTACTAGATACAGTTGTTTTTCAATGGTTTGCAAATACAAAAATGAGGTTTTACTCAATATGACTGTATACTGTAACACTCAATATGACAGTTATTTAAACATAACTCCTACACCACACATGAAAAATGGCTAATAATGCCTGAAATAATGCATCTTTGGGAGTTTTACTCGAAACATATGCTTTTTTAAATCTTGCAAATGCAAAAAGTAGTTTTTTACTCAATATGACTATAATAGTCTTAGAATCCTGAGATAATGCGAAAAAAGTAATAAAAATTTATTCAAACATAACTTCTAAACAACACATGCAAAATGGCTAATAATGCCTAGAGATATGTATTTTGGTTAGTTGTACTACAAAAAAGATCTTTTGTAAGGTTTGCAAAGACACAAGTTAGTTTTTTTTTCAATATAACAATGTAACTGTCATACTAAATATGAAAGGTTTATAATTATAACTCCAAAACCAAATATGACATTTGTCTTAAAAAGCCTTTAATATTGAATTTATGTAAGTTTTAGCAGAATCAGGTATTTTGGAAAGAATCACAAATACAAATATTAGATTTTACTGGCCTCATATTGGTCACACTCAAAATGACAGTTTTTGAAACATAACTCCAAAAATACACATGCAAAATGTCTAATAATGCCTGAAGAAATGTCTCTTCGAGAGTTTTCCTGAAAAAAAAAACGTTTGGTAAGGTTTGCAAAAACAAAATTTGATTTTTACTCAATTTGACAGTAATGTACTTAGAATCCTGAGATAATGCGAAAAAAGCAATAATAATGTATTCAAACATAACTTCTAAACAACACATGCAACATTTCTAAAAATGCCTGTGATATTGAATACATGTGAGTTTTACTAGATACAGTTGTTTTTCAATGGTTTGCAAATACAAAAATGAGGTTTTACTCAATATGACTGTATACTGTAACACTCAATATGACAGTTATTTAAACATAACTCCTACACCACACATGAAAAATGGCTAATAATGCCTGAAATAATGCCTCTTTGGGAGTTTTACTCGAAACATATGCTTTTTTAAATCTTGCAAATGCAAAAAGTTGTTTTTTTACTCAATATGACTATAATAGTCTTAGAATCCTGAGATAATGCGAAAAAAGCAATACAAATGTATTCAAACATAACTTCTAAACAACACATGCAAAATGGCTAATAATGCCTAGGGATATGTATTTTTGTTAGTTGTACTAGAAAAATGATCTTTTGTAAGGTTTGCAAAGACACAAGTTAGTTTTTTTTTCAATATAACAGTGTAACTGTCATACTAAATATGAAAGGTTTATAATCATAACTCCAAAACCAAATATGACATTTGTCTTAAAAAGCCTTTAATATTGAATTTATGTAAGTTTTAGCAGAATCAGGTATTTTGGAAAGAATGACAAATACAAATATTAGGTTTTACTGGCCTCATATTGGTCACACTCAAAATGACAGTTTTTGAAACATAACTCCAAAAATACACATGCAAAATGTCTAATAATGCCTGAAGAAATATATCTTCGAGAGTTTTCCTGAAAAAAAAAACATTTGGTAAGGTTTGTAAAAAAAAAATTTGATTTGTTACTCAATTTGACAGTAATGTACTTAGAATCCTGAGATAATGCGAAAAAAGCAATAAAAATGTATTCAAACATAATTCCTAATCCAAACGTGCAAAATGTCTGAAAATGCCTGTGATATTGAATACATGTGAGTTTTACTAGATACAGTTGTTTTTCAATGGTTTGCAAATACAAAAATGAGGTTTTACTCAATATGACTGTATACTGTAACACTCAATATGACAGTTATTTAAACATAACTCCTACACCACACATGAAAAATGGCTAATAATGCCTGAAATAATGCATCTTTGGGAGTTTTACTCGAAACATATGCTTTTTTAAATCTTGCAAATGCAAAAAGTAGTTTTTTTACTCAATCTGACTATAATAGTCTTAGAATCCTGAGATAATGCGAAAAAAGCAATAAAAATGTATTCAAACATAACTTCTAAACAACAAATGCAAAATGGCTAATAATGCCTAGAGATATGTATTTTGGTTAGTTGTACTAGAAAAATGATCTTTTGTAAGGTTTGCAAAGACACAAGTTAGTTTTTTTTATTCAATATAACAGTGTAACTGTCATACTAAATATGAAAGGTTTATAATCATAACTCCAAAACCAAATATGAAATGTGTCTTAAAAAGCCTTTAATATTGAATTTATGTAAGTTTTAGCAAAATCAGGTATTTTGGAAAGAATCACAAATACAAATATTAGATTTTACTGGCCTCATATTGGTCACACTCAAAATGACAGTTTTTGAAACATAACTCCAAAAATACACATGCAAAATGTCTAATAATGCCTGAAGAAATGCATCTTCGAGAGTTTTCCAGAAAAAAAAAATTTGGTAAGGTTTGCAAAAACAAAATTTGATTTGTTACTCAATTTGACAGTACTATACATTAGAATCCTGAGATAATGCGAAAAAAGCAATAAAAATGTATTCAAACATAATTCCTAATCCAAACGTGCAAAATGTCTAAAAATGCCTGTGATATTGAATACATGTGAGTTTTACTAGATACAGTTGTTTTTCAATGGTTTGCAAATACAAAAATGAGGTTTTACTCAATATGACTGTATACTGTAACACTCAATATGACAGTTATTTAAACATAACTCCTACACCACACATGAAAAATGGCTAATAATGCCTGAAATAATGCATCTTTGGGAGTTTTACTCGAAACATATGCTTTTTTAAATCTTGCAAATGCAAAAAGTAGTTTTTTACTCAATATGACTATAATAGTCTTAGAATCCTGAGATAATGCGAAAAAAGCAATAAAAATGTATTCAAACATAACTTCTAAACAACACATGCAAAATGGCTAATAATGCCTAGAGATATGTATTTTGGTTAGTTGTACTAGAAAAAAGATCTTTTGTAAGGTTTGCAAAGACACAAGTTAGTTTTTTTTTCAATATAACAATGTAACTGTCATACTAAATATGAAAGGTTTATAATCATAACTCCAAAACCAAATTTGACATTTGTCTTAAAAAGCCTTTAATATTGAATTTATGTAAGTTTTAGCAGAATCAGGTATTTTGGAAAGAATCACAAATACAAATATTAGATTTGACTGGCCTCATATTGGTCACACTCAAAATGACAGTTTTTGAAACATAACTCCAAAAATACACATGCAAAATGTCTAATAATGCCTGAAGAAATGCATCTTCGAGAGTTTTCCTGAAAAAAAAAACATTTGGTAAGGTTTGCAAAAACAAAATTTGATTTTTACTCAATTTGACAGTAATGTACTTAGAATCCTGAGATAATGCGAAAAAAGCAATAATAATGTATTCAAACATAACTTCTAAACAACACATGCAACATGTCTAAAAATGCCTGTGATATTGAATACATGTGAGTTTTACTAGATACAGTTGTTTTTCAATGGTTTGCAAATACAAAAATGAGGTTTTACTCAATATGACTGTATACTGTAACACTCAATATGACAGTTATTTAAACATAACTCCTACACCACACATGAAAAATGGCTAATAATGCCTGAAATAATGCATCTTTGGGAGTTTTACTCGAAACATATGCTTTTTTAAATCTTGCAAATGCAAAAAGTTGTTTTTTTACTCAATATGACTATAATAGTCTTAGAATCCTGAGATAATGCGAAAAAAGCAATAAAAATGTATTCAAACATAACTTCTAAACAACACATGCAAAATGGCTAATAATGCCTAGAGATATGTATTTTGGTTAGTTGTACTAGAAAAATGATCTTTTGTAAGGTTTGCAAGGACACAAGTTAGTTTTTTTATTCAATATAACAGTGTAACTGTCATACTAAATATGAAAGGTTTATAATCATAACTCCAAAACCAAATATGACATTTGTCTTAAAAAGCCTTTAATATTGAATTTATGTAAGTTTTAGCAGAATCAGGTATTTTGGAAAGAATCACAAATACAAATATTAGATTTTACTGGCCTCATATTGGTCACGCTCAAAATGACAGTTTTTGAAACATAACTCCAAAAATACACATGCAAAATGTCTAATAATGCCTGAAGAAATGCATCTTCGAGAGTTTTCCAGAAAAAAAAAAATTGGTAGGGTTTGCAAAAACAAAATTTGATTTGTTACTCAATTTGACAGTACTATACTTAGAATCCTGAGATAATGCGAAAAAAGCAATAAAAATGTATTCAAACATAATTCCTAATCCAAACGTGCAAAATGTCTAAATATGCCTGTGATATTGAATACATGTGAGTTTTACTAGATACAGTTGTTTTTCAATGGTTTGCAAATACAAAAATGAGGTTTTACTCAATATGACTGTATACTGTAACACTCAATATGACAGTTATTTAAACATAACTCCTACACCACACATGAAAAATGGCTAGTAATGCCTGAAATAATGCATCTTTGGGAGTTTTACTCGAAACATATGCTTTTTTAAATCTTGCAAATGCAAAAAGTAGTTTTTTACTCAATATGACTATAATAGTCTTAGAATCCTGAAATGATGCGAAAAAAGCAATAAAAATGTATTCAAACATAACTTCTAAACAACAAATGCAAAATGGCTAATAATGCCTAGAGATATGTATTTTGGTTAGTTGTACTAGAAAAATGATCTTTTGTAAGGTTTGCAAAGACACAAGTTAGTTTTTTTTCAATATAACAATGTAACTGTCATACTAAATATGAAAGGTTTATAATCATAACTCCAAAACCAAATATGACATTTGTCTTAAAAAGCCTTTAATATTGAATTTATGTAAGTTTTAGCAGAATCAGGTATTTTGGAAAGAATCACAAATACAAATATTAGATTTTACTGGCCTCATATTGGTCACACTCAAAATGACAGTTTTTGAAACATAACTCCAAAAATACACATGCACAATTTCTAATAATGCCTGAAGAAATGCATCTTCGAGAGTTCTCCTGAAAAAAAAAACATTTGGTAAGGTTTGAAAAAACAAAATTTGATTTGTTACTCAATTTGACAGTAATGTACTTAGAATCCTGAGATAATGCGAAAAAAAGCAATAAAAATTTATTCAAACATAATTCCTAATCCAAACGTGCAAAATGTCTAAAAATGCCTGTGATATTGAATACATGTGAGTTTTACTAGATACAGTTGTTTTTCAATGGTTTGCAAATAAAAAAATGAGGTTTTACTCAATATGACTGTATACTGTAACACTCAATATGACAGTTATTTAAACATAACTCCTACACCACACATGAAAAATGGCTAATGATGCCTGAAATAATGCATCTTTGGGAGTTTTACTCGAAACATATGCTTTTTTAAATCTTGCAAATGCAAAAAGTAGTTTTTTACTCAATATGACTATAATAGTCTTAGAATCCTGAGATAATGCGAAAAAAGCAATAAAAATGTATTCAAACATAACTTCTAAACAACAAATGCAAAATGGTTAATAATGCCTAGAGATATGTATTTTGGTTAGTTGTACTAGAAAAATGACCTTTTGTAAGGTTTGCAAAGACACAAGTTAGTTTTTTTATTCAATATAACAGTGTGACTGTCATACTAAATATGAAAGGTTTATAATCATAACTCCAAAACCAAATATGACATTTGTCTTAAAAAGCCTTTAATATTGAATTTATGTAAGTTTTTGCAGAATCAGGTATTTTGGAAAGAATGACAAATACAAATATTAGGTTTTACTGGCCTCATATTGGTCACACTCAAAATGACAGTTTTTGAAACTTAACTCCAAAAATACACATGCAAAATGTCTAATAATGCCTGAAGAAATATATCTTCGAGAGTTTTCCTGAAAAAAAAACATTTGGTAAGGTTTGTAAAAACAAAATTTGATTTGTTACTCAATTTGACAGTAATGTACTTAGAATCCTGAGATAATGCGAAAAAAGCAATAAAAATGTATTCAAACATAACTTCTAAACAACACATGCAAAATGTTTGAAAAATGCCTGTGATATTGAATACATGTGAGTTTTACTAGATACAGTTGTTTTTCAATGGTTTGCAAATACAAAAATGAGGTTTTACTCAATATGACTGTATACTGTAACACTCAATATGACAGTTATTTAAACATAACTCCTACACCACACATGAAAAATGGCTAATAATGCCTGAAATAATGCATCTTTGGGAGTTTTACTCGAAACATATGCTTTTTTAAATCTTGCAAATGCAAAAAGTTGTTTTTTTACTCAATATGACTATAATAGTCTTAGAATCCTGAGATAATGCGAAAAAAGCAATAAAAATGTATTCAAACATAACTTCTAAACAACACGTGCAAAATGGCTAATAATGCCTAGAGATATGTATTTTGGTTAGTTGTACTAGAAAAAAGATCTTTTGTAAGGTTTGCAAAGACACAAGTTAGTTTTTTTTTTCAATATAACAGTGTAACTGTCATACTAAATATGAAAGGTTTATAATCATAACTCCAAAACCAAATATGACATTTGTCTTAAAAAGCCTTTAATATTGAATTTATGTAAGTTTTAGCAGAATCAGGTATTTTGGGAAGAATCACAAATACAAATATTAGATTTTACTGGCCTCATATTGGTCATACTCAAAATGACAGTTTTTGAAACATAACTCCAAAAATACACATGCAAAATGTCTAATAATGCCTGAAGAAATGCATCTTCGAGAGTTTTCCTGAAAAAAAAAAACATTTGGTAAGGTTTGCAAAAACAAAATTTGATTTGTTACTCAATTTGACAGTACTATACTTAGAATCCTGAGATAATGCGAAAAAAGCAATAAAAATGTATTCAAACATAATTCCTAATCCAAACGTGCAAAATGTCTAAATATAACTGTGATATTGAATACATGTGAGTTTTACTAGATACAGTTGTTTTTCAATGGTTTGCAAATACAAAAATGAGGTTTTACTCAATATGACTGTATACTGTAACACTCAATATGACAGTTATTTAAACATAACTCCTACACCACACATGAAAAATGGCTAATAATGCCTGAAATAATGCATCTTTGGGAGTTTTACTCGAAACATATGCTTTTTTAAATCTTGCAAATGCAAAAAGTAGTTTTTTACTAAATATGACTATAATAGTCTTAGAATCCTGAGATAATGCGAAAAAAGCAATAAAAATGTATTCAAACATAACTTCTAAACAACACATGCAAAATGGCTAATAATGCCTAGAGATATGTATTTTGGTTAGTTGTACCAGAAAAATGATCTTTTGTAAGGTTTGCAAAGACACAAGTTAGTTTTTTTTTCAATATAACAATGTAACTGTCATACTAAATATGAAAGGTTTAAAATCATAACTCCAAAACCAAATATGACATTTGTCTTAAAAAGCCTTTAATATTGAATTTATGTAAGTTTTAGCAGAATCAGGTATTTTGGAAAGAATCACAAATACAAATATTAGGTTTTACTGGCCTCATATTGGTCACACTCAAAATGACAGTTTTTGAAACATAACTCCAAAAATACACATGCAAAATGTCTAATAATGCCTGAAGAAATGCATCTTCGAGAGTTTTCCTGAAAAAAAAACATTTGGTAAGGTTTGAAAAAACAAAATTTGATTTGTTACTCAATTTGACAGTAATGTACTTAGAATCCTGAGATAATGCGAAAAAAGCAATAAAAATGTATTCAAACATAATTCCTAATCCAAACGTGCAAAATGTCTAAAAATGCCTGTGATATTGAATACATGTGAGTTTTACTAGATACAGTTGTTTTTCAATGGTTTGCAAATACAAAAATGAGGTTTTACTCAATATGACTGTATACTGTAACACTCAATATGACAGTTATTTAAACATAACTCCTACACCACACATGAAAAATGGCTAATAATGCCTGAAATAATGCATCTTTGGGAGTTTTACTCGAAACATATGCTTTTTTGAATCTTGCAAATGCAAAAAGTAGTTTTTTTACTCATTATGACTATAATAGTCTTAGAATCCTGAGATAATGCGAAAAAAGCATTAAAAATGTATTCAAACATAACTTCTAAACAACACATGCAAAATGGCTAATAATGCCTAGGGTTATGTATTTTTGTTAGTTGTACTAGAAAAATGATCTTTTGTAAGGTTTGCAAAGACACAAGTTAGTTTTTTTATTCAATATAACAGTGTAACTGTCATACTAAATATGAAAGGTTTATAATCATAACTCCAAAACAAAATATGACATTTGTCTTAAAAAGCCTTTAATATTGAATTTATGTAAGTTGTTGCAGAATCAGGTATTTTGGAAAGAATCACAAATACAAATATTAGGTTTTACTGGCCTCATATTGGTCATACTCAAAATGACAGTTTTTGAAACATAACTCCAAAAATACACATGCAAAATGTCTAATAATGCCTGAAGAAATGCATCTTCGAGAGTTTTCCAGAAAAAAAACATTTGGTAAGGTTTGCAAAAACAAAATTTGATTTGTTACTCAATTTGACAGTACTATACTTAGAATCCTGAGATAATGCGAAAAAAGCAATAAAAATGTATTCAAACATAATTCCTAATCCAAACGTGCAAAATGTCTAAATATAACTGTGATATTGAATACATGTGAGTTTTACTAGATACAGTTGTTTTTCAATGGTTTGCAAATACAAAAATGAGGTTTTACTCAATATGACTGTATACTGTAACACTCAATATGACAGTTATTTAAACATAACTCCTACACCACACATGAAAAATGGCTAATAATGCCTGAAATAATGCATCTTTGGGAGTTTTACTCGAAACATATGCTTTTTTAAATCTTGCAAATGCAAAAAGTAGTTTTTTACTAAATATGACTATAATAGTCTTAGAATCCTGAGATAATGCGAAAAAAGCAATAAAAATGTATTCAAACATAACTTCTAAACAACACATGCAAAATGGCTAATAATGCCTAGAGATATGTATTTTGGTTAGTTGTACCAGAAAAATGATCTTTTGTAAGGTTTGCAAAGACACAAGTTAGTTTTTTTTTCAATATAACAATGTAACTGTCATACTAAATATGAAAGGTTTAAAATCATAACTCCAAAACCAAATATGACATTTGTCTTAAAAAGCCTTTAATATTGAATTTATGTAAGTTTTAGCAGAATCAGGTATTTTGGAAAGAATCACAAATACAAATATTAGGTTTTACTGGCCTCATATTGGTCACACTCAAAATGACAGTTTTTGAAACATAACTCCAAAAATACACATGCAAAATGTCTAATAATGCCTGAAGAAATGCATCTTCGAGAGTTTTCCTGAAAAAAAAACATTTGGTAAGGTTTGAAAAAACAAAATTTGATTTGTTACTCAATTTGACAGTAATGTACTTAGAATCCTGAGATAATGCGAAAAAAGCAATAAAAATGTATTCAAACATAATTCCTAATCCAAACGTGCAAAATGTCTAAAAATGCCTGTGATATTGAATACATGTGAGTTTTACTAGATACAGTTGTTTTTCAATGGTTTGCAAATACAAAAATGAGGTTTTACTCAATATGACTGTATACTGTAACACTCAATATGACAGTTATTTAAACATAACTCCTACACCACACATGAAAAATGGCTAATAATGCCTGAAATAATGCATCTTTGGGAGTTTTACTCGAAACATATGCTTTTTTGAATCTTGCAAATGCAAAAAGTAGTTTTTTACTCATTATGACTATAATAGTCTTAGAATCCTGAGATAATGCGAAAAAAGCATTAAAAATGTATTCAAACATAACTTCTAAACAACACATGCAAAATGGCTAATAATGCCTAGGGTTATGTATTTTTGTTAGTTGTACTAGAAAAATGATCTTTTGTAAGGTTTGCAAAGACACAAGTTAGTTTTTTTATTCAATATAACAGTGTAACTGTCATACTAAATATGAAAGGTTTATAATCATAACTCCAAAACAAAATATGACATTTGTCTTAAAAAGCCTTTAATATTGAATTTATGTAAGTTGTTGCAGAATCAGGTATTTTGGAAAGAATCACAAATACAAATATTAGGTTTTACTGGCCTCATATTGGTCACACTCAAAATGACAGTTTTTGAATCATAACTCCAAAAATACACATGCAAAATGTCTAATAATGCCTGAAGAAATATATATTCGAGAGTTTTCCTGAAAAAAAAAAACCTTTGGTAAGGTTTGTAAAAACAAAATTTGATTTGTTACTCAATTTGACAGTAATGTACTTAGAATCCTGAGATAATGCGAAAAAAGCAATAAAAATGTATTCAAACATAATTCCTAATCCAAACGTGCAAAATGTCTAAAAATGCCTGTGATATTGAATACGTGTGAGTTTTACTAGATACAGTTGTTTTTCAATGGTTTGCAAATACAAAAATGAGGTTTTACTCAATATGACTGTATACTGTAACACTCAATATGACAGTTATTTAAACATAACTCCTACACCACACATGAAAAATGGCTAATAATGCATCTTTGGGAGTTTTACTCGAAACAAATGCTTTTTTAAATCTTGCAAATGCAAAAAGTAGTTTTTTACACAATATGACTATAATAGTCTTAGAATCCTGAGATATTGCAAAAAAAGTAATAAAAATGTATTCAAACATAACTTCTAAACAACACATGCAAAATGGCTAATAATGCCTAGAGATATGTTTTTTTGTTAGTTGTACTAGAAAAATGATCTTTTGTGAGGTTTGCAAAGAAAAAAGTTAGTTTTTTTATTCAATATAACAGTGTAACTGTCATACTAAATATGAAAGGTTTATAATCATAACTCCAAAACCAAATATGAAATCTGTCTTAAAAAGCCTTTAATATTGAATTTATGTAAGTTTTAGCAGAATAAGGTATTTTGGAAAGAATCACAAATACAAATATTCAATCAAATTTTACTGGTCTCATATTGGTCACACTCAAAATGACAGTTTTTGAAACATAACTCCAAAAATACACATGCAAAATGTCTAATAATGCCTGAAGAAATGCATCTTCGAGAGTTTTCCTGAAAAAAAACATTTGGTAAGGTTTGCAAAAACAAAATTTGATTTGTTACTCAATTTGACAGTAATGTACTTAGAATCCTGAAATAATGCGAAAAAAGCAATAAAAATGTATTCAAACATAATTCCTAATCCAAACGTGCAAAATGTCTAAAAATGCCTGTGATATTGAATACATGTGAGTTTTACTAGATACAGGTGTTTTTCAATGGTTTGCAAATACAAAAATGAGGTTTTACTCAATATGACTGTATACTGTAACACTCAATATGACAGTTATTTAAACATAACTCCTACACCACACATGAAAACTGGCTAATAATGCCTGAAATAATGCATCTTTGGGAGTTTTACTCGAAACGTATGCTTTTTTAAATCTTGCAAATGCAAAAAGTAGTTTTTTTACTCATTATGACTATAATAGTCTTAGAATCCTGAGATAATGCGAAAAAAGCAATAAAAATGTATTCAAACACAACTTCTAAACAACACTTGCAAAATGGCTAATAATGCCTAGGGTTATGTATTTTTGTTAGTTGTACTAGAAAAATGATCTTTTGTAAGGTTTGCAAAGACACAAGTTAGTTTTTTTATTCAATATAACAGTGTAACTGTCATACTAAATATGAAAGGTTTATAATCATAACTCCAAAACCAAATATGACATTTGTCTTAAAAAGCCTTTAATATTGAATTTATGTAAGTTTTAGCAGAATCAGGTATTTTGGAAAGAATCAAAAATACAAATATTAGGTTTTACTGGCCTAATATTGGTCACACTCAAAATGACAGTTTTTGAAACATAACTCCAAAAATACACATGCAAAATGTCTAATAATGCCTGAAGAAATGCATCTTCGAGAGTTCTCCTGAAAAAAAAAACATTTGGTAAGGTTTGAAAAAACAAAATTTGATTTGTTACTCAATTTGACAGTAATGTACTTAGAATCCTGAGATAATGCGAAAAAAGCAATAAAAATGTATTCAAACATAATTCCTAATCCAAACGTGCAAAATGTCTAAAAATGCCTGTGATATTGAATACATGTGAGTTTTACTAGATACAGTTGTTTTTCAATGGTTTGCAAATACAAAAATGAGGTTTTACTCAATATGACTGTATACTGTAACACTCAATATGACAGTTATTTAAACATAACTCCTACACCACACATGAAAAATGGCTAATAATGCCTGAAATAATGCATCTTTGGGAGTTTTACTCGAAACATATGCTTTTTTGAATCTTGCAAATGCAAAAAGTAGTTTTTTACTCATTATGACTATAATAGTCTTAGAATCCTGAGATAATGCGAAAAAAGCATTAAAAATGTATTCAAACATAACTTCTAAACAACACTTGCAAAATGGCTAATAATGCCTAGGGTTATGTATTTTTGTTAGTTGTACTAGAAAAATGATCTTTTGTAAGGTTTGCAAAGACACAAGTTAGTTTTTTTATTCAATATAACAGTGTAACTGTCATACTAAATATGAAAGGTTTATAATCATAACTCCAAAACCAAATATGACATTTGTCTTAAAAAGCCTTTAATATTGAATTTATGTAAGTTTTAGCAGAATCAGGTATTTTGGAAAGAATCTAAAATACAAATATTAGGTTTTACTGGCCTAATATTGGTCACACTCAAAATGACAGTTTTTGAATCATAACTCCAAAAATACACATGCAAAATGTTTAATAATGCCTGAAGAAATATATACTCGAGAGTTTTCCTGAAAAAAAAAAACCTTTGGTAAGGTTTGTAAAAACAAAATTTGATTTGTTACTCAATTTGACAGTAATGTACTTACAATCCTGAGATAATGCGAAAAAAGCAATAAAAATGTATTCAAACATAATTCCTAATCCAAACGTGCAAAATGTCTAAAAATGCCTGTGATATTGAATACGTGTGAGTTTTACTAGATACAGTTGTTTTTCAATGGTTTGCAAATACAAAAATTAGGTTTTACTCAATATGACTGTATACTGTAACACTCAATATGACAGTTATTTAAACATAACTCCTACACCACACATGAAAAATGGCTAATAATGCATCTTTGGGAGTTTTACTCGAAACAAATGCTTTTTTAAATCTTGCAAATGCAAAAAGTAGTTTTTTACACAATATGACTATAATAGTCTTAGAATCCTGAGATATTGCAAAAAAAGTAATAAAAATGTATTCAAACATAACTTCTAAACAACACATGCAAAATGGCTAATAATGCCTAGAGATATGTTTTTTTGTTAGTTGTACTAGAAAAATGATCTTTTGTGAGGTTTGCAAAGAAAAAAGTTAGTTTTTTTATTCAATATAACAGTGTAACTGTCATACTAAATATGAAAGGTTTATAATCATAACTCCAAAACCAAATATGAAATCTGTCTTAAAAAGCCTTTAATATTGAATTTATGTAAGTTTTAGCAGAATAAGGTATTTTGGAAAGAATCACAAATACAAATATTCAATCAGATTTTACTGGCCTCATATTGGTCACACTCAAAATGACAGTTTTTGAAACATAACTCCAAAAATACACATGCAAAATGTCTAATAATGCCTGAAGAAATGCATCTTCGAGAGTTTTCCTGAAAAAAAACATTTGGTAAGGTTTGCAAAAACAAAATTTGATTTGTTACTCAATTTGACAGTAATGTACTTAGAATCCTGAAATAATGCGAAAAAAGCAATAAAAATGTATTCAAACATAATTCCTAATCCAAACGTGCAAAATGTCTAAAAATGCCTGTGATATTGAATACATGTGAGTTTTACTAGATACAGTTGTTTTTCAATGGTTTGCAAATACAAAAATGAGGTTTTACTCAATATGACTGTATACTGTAACACTCAATATGACAGTTATTTAAACATAACTCCTACACCACACATGAAAACTGGCTAATAATGCCTGAAATAATGCATCTTTGGGAGTTTTACTCGAAACGTATGCTTTTTTAAATCTTGCAAATGCAAAAAGTAGTTTTTTTACTCATTATGACTATAATAGTCTTAGAATCCTGAGATAATGCGAAAAAAGCAATAAAAATGTATTCAAACACAACTTCTAAACAACACTTGCAAAATGGCTAATAATGCCTAGGGTTATGTATTTTTGTTAGTTGTACTAGAAAAATGATCTTTTGTAAGGTTTGCAAAGACACAAGTTAGTTTTTTTATTCAATATAACAGTGTAACTGTCATACTAAATATGAAAGGTTTATAATCATAACTCCAAAACCAAATATGACATTTGTCTTAAAAAGCCTTTAATATTGAATTTATGTAAGTTTTAGCAGAATCAGGTATTTTGGAAAGAATCAAAAATACAAATATTAGGTTTTACTGGCCTAATATTGGTCACACTCAAAATGACAGTTTTTGAAACATAACTCCAAAAATACACATGCAAAATGTCTAATAATGCCTGAAGAAATATATCTTCGAGAGTTTTCCTGAAAAAAAAACATTTGGTAAGGTTTGTAAAAACAAAATTTGATTTGTTACTCAATTTGACAGTAATGTACTTAGAATCCTGAGATAATGCGAAAAAAGCAATACAAATGTATTCAAACATAATTCCTAATCCAAACGTGCAAAATGTCTGAAAATGCCTGTGATATTGAATACATGTGAGTTTTACGAGATACAGTTGTTTTTCAATGGTTTGCAAATACAAAAATGAGGTTTTACTCAATATGACTGTATACTGTAACACTCAATATGACAGTTATTTAAACATAACTCCTACACCACACATGAAAAATGGCTAATAATGCATCTTTGGGAGTTTTACTCGAAACAAATGCTTTTTTAAATCTTGCAAATGCAAAAAGTAGTTTTTTACTCAATATGACTATAATAGTCTTAGAATCCTGAGATATTGCGAAAAAAGCAATACAAATGTATTCAAACATAACTTCTAAACAACACATGCAAAATGGCTAATAATGCCTAGAGATATGTTGTTTTGTTAGTTGTACTAGAAAAATGATCTTTTGTAAGGTTTGCAAAGACAAAAGTTAGTTTTTTTATTCAATATAACAGTGTAATTGTCATACTAAATATGAAAGGTTTATAATCATAACTCCAAAACCAAATATGAAATCTGTCTTAAAAAGCCTTTAATATTGAATTTATGTACGTTTTAGCAGAATAAGGTATTTTGGAAAGAATCACAAATACAAAAATTCAATCAAATTTTACTGGTCTCATATTGGTCACACTCAAAATGACAGTTTTTGAAACATAACTCCAAAAATACACATGCAAAATGTCTAATAATGCCTGAAGAAATGCATCTTCGAGAGTTTTCCTGAAAAAAAAAACATTTGGTAAGGTTTGCAAAAACAAAAATTGATTTGTTACTCAATTTGACAGTAATGTACTTAGAATCCTGAAATAATGCGAAAAAAGCAATAAAAATGTATTCAAACATAATTCCTAATCCAAACGTGCAAAATGTCTAAAAATGCCTGTGATATTGAATACATGTGAGTTTTACTAGATACAGTTGTTTTTCAATGGTTTGCAAATACAAAAATGAGGTTTTACTCAATATAACTGTATACTGTAACACTCAATATGACAGTTATTTAAACATAACTCCTACACCACACATGAAAAATGGCTAATAATGCCTGAAATAATGCATCTTTGGGAGTTTTACTCGAAACATATGCTTTTTTAAATCTTGCAAATGCAAAAAGTTGTTTTTTACTCAATATGACTATAATAGTCTTAGAATCCTGAGATAATGCGAAAAAAGCAATAAAAATGTATTCAAACATAACTTCTAAACAACACATGCAAAATGGCTAATAATACCTAGAGATATGTTTTTTTGTTCGTTGTACTAGAAAAATGATCTTTTGTAAGGTTTGCAAAGACACAAGTTAGTTTTTTTATTCAATATAACAGTGTAACTGTCATACTAAATATGAAAGGTTTATAATCATAACTCCAAAACCAAATATGACATTTGTCTTAAAAAGCCTTTAATATTGAATTTATGTAAGTTTTAGCAGAATCAGGTATTTTGGAAAGAATCACAAATACAAATATTAGGTTTTACTGGCCTAATATTGGTCACACTCAAAATGACAGTTTTTGAAACATAACTCCAAAAATACACATGCAAAATGTCTAATAATGCCTGAAGAAATATATCTTCGAGAGTTTTCCTGAAAAAAAAACATTTGGTAAGATTTGTAAAAACAAAATTTGATTTGTTACTCAATTTGACAGTAATGTACTTAGAATCCTGAGATAATGCGAAAAAAGCAATACAAATGTATTCAAACATAATTCCTAATCCAAACGTGCAAAATGTCTGAAAATGCCTGTGATATTGAATACATGTGAGTTTTACGAGATACAGTTGTTTTTCAATGGTTTGCAAATACAAAAATGAGGTTTTACTCAATATGACTGTATACTGTAACACTCAATATGACAGTTATTTAAACATAACTCCTACACCACACATGAAAAATGGCTAATAATGCATCTTTGGGAGTTTTACTCGAAACAAATGCTTTTTTAAATCTTGCAAATGCAAAAAGTAGTTTTTTACTCAATATGACTATAATAGTCTTAGAATCCTGAGATATTGCGAAAAAAGCAATAAAAATGTATTCAAACATAACTTCTAAACAACACATGCAAAATGGCTAATAATGCCTAGAGATATGTTGTTTTGTTAGTTGTACTAGAAAAATGATCTTTTGTAAGGTTTGCAAAGACAAAAGTTAGTTTTTTTATTCAATATAACGGTGTAACTGTCATACTAAATATGAAAGGTTTATAATCATAACTCCAAAACCAAATATGAAATCTGTCTTAAAAAGCCTTTAATATTGAATTTATGTACGTTTTAGCAGAATAAGGTATTTTGGAAAGAATCACAAATACAAAAATTCAATCAAATTTTACTGGTCTCATATTGGTCACACTCAAAATGACAGTTTTTGAAACATAACTCCAAAAATACACATGCAAAATGTCTAATAATGCCTGAAGAAATGCATCTTCGAGAGTTTTCCTGAAAAAAAAAACATTTGGTAAGGTTTGCAAAAACAAAAATTGATTTGTTACTCAATTTGACAGTAATGTACTTAGAATCCTGAAATAATGCGAAAAAAGCAATAAAAATGTATTCAAACATAATTCCTAATCCAAAGGTGCAAAATGTCTAAAAATGCCTGTGATATTGAATACATGTGAGTTTTACTAGATACAGTTGTTTTTCAATGGTTTGCAAATACAAAAATGAGGTTTTACTCAATATAACTGTATACTGTAACACTCAATATGACAGTTATTTAAACATAACTCCTACACCACACATGAAAAATGGCTAATAATGCCTGAAATAATGCATCTTTGGGAGTTTTACTCGAAACATATGCTTTTTTAAATCTTGCAAATGCAAAAAGTTGTTTTTTACTCAATATGACTATAATAGTCTTAGAATCCTGAGATAATGCGAAAAAAGCAATAAAAATGTATTCAAACATAACTTCTAAACAACACATGCAAAATGGCTAATAATACCTAGAGATATGTTTTTTTGTTCGTTGTACTAGAAAAATGATCTTTTGTAAGGTTTGCAAAGACACAAGTTAGTTTTTTTATTCAATTTAACAGAGTAACTGTCATCCTAAATATGAAAGGTTTATAATCATAACTCCAAAACCAAAAATGAAATTTGTCTTAAAAAGCCTTTAATATTGAATTTATGTGAGTTTTAGCAGAATAAGGTATTTTGGAAAGAATCACAAATACAAATATTAGATTTTACTGGCCTCATATTGGTCACACTCCAAATGACAGTTTTTGAAACATAACTCCAAAAATACACATGCAAAATGTCTAATAATGCCTGAAGAAATGCATTTTCGAGAGTTTTCCTGAAAAAAAAAACATTTGGTAAGGTTTGCAAAAACAAAATTTGATTTGTTACTCAATTTGACAGTAATGTACTTAGAATCCTGAGATAATGCGAAAAAAGCAATAAAAATGTATTCAAACATAATTCCTAATCCAAACGTGCAAAATGTCTAAAAATGCCTGTGATATTGAATACATGTGAGTTTTACTAGATACAGTTGTTTTTCAATGGTTTGCAAATACAAAAATGAGGTTTTACTCAATATGACTGTATACTGTAACACTCAATATGACAGTTATTTAAACATAACTCCTACACCACACATGAAAAATGGCTAATAATGCATCTTTGGGAGTTTTACTCGAAACAAATGCTTTTTTAAATCTTGCAAATGCAAAAAGTAGTTTTTTACACAATATGACTATAATAGTCTTAGAATCCTGAGATATTGCGAAAAAAGTAATAAAAATGTATTCAAACATAACTTCTAAACAACACATGCAAAATGGCTAATAATGCCTAGAGATATGTTTTTTTGTTAGTTGTACTAGAAAAATGATCTTTTGTAAGGTTTGCAAAGACAAAAGTTAGTTTTTTTATTCAATATAACAGTGTAACTGTCATACTAAATATGAAAGGTTTATAATCATAACTCCAAAACCAAATATGAAATCTGTCTTTAAAAGCCTTTAATATTGAATTTATGTACGTTTTAGCAGAATAAGGTATTTTGGAAAGAATCACAAATACAAATATTCAATCAAATTTTACTGGTCTCATATTGGTCACACTCAAAATGACAGTTTTTGAAACATAACTCCAAAAATACACATGCAAAATGTCTACTAATGCCTGAAGAAATGCATCTTCGAGAGTTTTCCTGAAAAAAAAAAACATTTGGTAAGGTTTGCAAAAACAAAAATTGATTTGTTACTCAATTTTACAGTAATGTACTTAGAATCCTGAAATAATTCGAAAAAAGCAATAAAAATGTATTCAAACATAATTCCTAATCCAAACGTGCAAAATGTCTAAAAATGCCTGTGATATTGAATACATGTGAGTTTCACTAGATACAGTTGTTTTTCAATGGTTTGCAAATACAAAAATGACGTTTTACTCAATATGACTGTATACTGTAACACTCAATATGACAGTTATTTAAACATAACTCCTACACCACACAAAAAAAATTGCTAATAATGCCTGAAAAAATGCATCTTTGGGAGTTTTACTCGAAACATATGCTTTTTTAAATCTTGCAAATGCAAAAAGTAGTTTTTTACTCAATATGACTATAATAGTCTTAGACTCCTGAGATAATGCGAAAAAAGCAATAAAAATGTATTCAAACATAACTTCTAAACAACACATGCAAAATTGCTAATAATGCCCAGAGATATGTTTTTTTTGTTAGTTGTACTAGAAAAATGATCTTTTGTAAGGTTTGCAAAGACACAAGTTAGTTTTTTTATTCAATATAACAGTGTAACTGTCATACTAAATATGAAAGGTTTATAATCTTAACTCCAAAACCAAATATGACATTGGTCTTAAAAAGCCTTTAATATTGAATTTATGTAAGTTTTAGCAGAATCAGGTATTTTGGAAAGAATCACAAATACAAATATTAGATTTTACTGGCCTCATATTGGTCACACTCAAAATGACAGTTTTTGAAACATAACTCCAAAAATACACATGCAAAATGTCTAATAATGCCTGAAGAAATGCATCTTCGAGAGTTTTCCTGAAAAAAAAAAACATTTGGTAAGGTTTGCAAAAACAAAATTTGATTTGTTACTCAATTTGACAGTAATGTACTTAGACCCCTGAGATAATGCGAAAAAAGCAATAAAAATGTATTCAAACATAATTCCTAATCCAAACGTGCAAAATGTCTAAAAATGCCTGTGATATTGAATACATGTGAGTTTTACTAGATACAGTTGTTTTTCAATGGTTTGCAAATACAAAAATGAGGTTTTACTCAATATGACTGTATACTGTAACACTCAATATGACAGTTATTTAAACATAACTCCTACACCACACATGAAAAATGGCTAATGATGCCTGAAATAATGCATCTTTGGGAGTTTTACTCGAAACATATGCTTTTTTAAGTCTTGCAAATGCAAAAAGTAGTTTTTTACTCAATATGAATATAATAGTCTTAGAATCCTGAGATAATGCGAAAAAGCAATACAAATGTATTCAAACATAACTTCTAAACAACACATGCAAAATGGCTAATAATGCCTAGAGTTATGTTTTTTTGTTAGTTGTACTAGAAAAATGGTCTTTTGTAAGGTTTGCAAAGACAAAAGTTAGTTTTTTTATTCAATATAACAGTGTAACTGTCATACTAAATATGAAAGGTTTACAATCATAACTCCAAAACCAAATATGAAATCTGTCTTAAAAAGCCTTTAATATTGAATTTATGTAAGTTTTAGCAGAATAAGGTATTTTGGAAAGAATCACAAATACAAATATTAGATTTTACTGGCCTCATATTGGTCACACTCAAAATGACAGTTTTTGAAACATAACTCCAAAAATACACATGCAAAATGTCTAATAATGCCTGAAGAAATGCATCTTCGAGAGTCTTCCAGAAAAAAAAAAACATTTGGTAATGTTTGCAAAAACAAAATTTGATTTGTTACTCAATTTGACAGTAATGTACTTAGAATCCTGAGATAATGCGAAAAAAGCAATAAAAATGTATTCAAACATAATTCCTAATCCAAACGTGCAAAATGTCTAAAAATGCCTGTGATTTTGAATACATGTGAGTTTTACTAGATACAGTTGTTTTTCAATGGTTTGCAAATACAAAAATGAGGTTTTACTCAATATGACTGTATACTGTAACACTCAATATGACAGTTATTTAAACATAACTCCTACATCACACATGAAAAATGGCTAATAATGCCTGAAATAATGCATCTTTGGGAGTTTTACTCGAAACATATGCTTTTTTAAATCTTGCAAATGCAAAAAGTAGTTTTTTACTCAATATGACTATAATAGTCTTAGAATCCTGAAATGATGCGAAAAAAGCAATAAAAATGTATTCAAACATAACTTCTAAACAACAAATGCAAAATGGCTAATAATGCCTAGAGATATGTTTTTTTGTTAGTTGTACTAGAAAAATGATCTTTTGTAAGGTTTGCAAAGACACAAGTTAGTTTTTTTATTCAATATAACAGTGTAACTGTCATACTAAATATGAAAGGTTTATAATCATAACTCCAAAACCAAATATGAAATTTGTCTTAAAAAAACTCCAATATTGAATTTATGCGAGTTTTTGCAGAATCAGGTATTTTGGAAAGAATCACAAATACAAATATTAGATTTTACTGGCCTCATATTGGTCACACTCAAAATGACAGTTTTTGAAACATAACTCCAAAAATACACATGCAAAATGTCTAATAATGCCTGAAGAAATGCATCTTCGAGAGTTTTCCTGAAAAAAAAAAACATTTGGTAAGGTTTGCAAAAACAAAATTTGATTTGTTACTCAATTTTACAGTAATGTACTTAGAATCCTGAAATAATTCGAAAAAAGCAATAAAAATGTATTCAAACATAATTCCTAATCCAAACGTGCAAAATGTCTAAAAATGCCTGTGATATTGAATACATGTGAGTTTCAGTAGATACAGTTTTTTTTCTATGGTTTGCAAATACAAAAATGACGTTTTACTCAATATGACTGTATACTGTAACACTCAATATGACAGTTATTTAAACATAACTCCTACACCACACATGAAAAATGGCTAATAATGCCTGAAAAAATGCATCTTTGGGAGTTTTACTCGAAACATATGCTTTTTTAAATCTTGCAAATGCAAAAAGTAGTTTTTTACTCAATATGACTATAATAGTCTTAGACTCCTGAGATAATGCGAAAAAAGCAATAAAAATGTATTCAAACATAACTTCTAAACAACACATGCAAAATGGCTAATAATGCCCAGAGATATGTTTTTTTTGTTAGTTGTACTAGAAAAATGATCTTTTGTAAGGTTTGCAAAGACACAAGTTAGTTTTTTTATTCAATATAACAGTGTAACTGTCATACTAAATATGAAAGGTTTATAATCTTAACTCCAAAACCAAATATGACATTGGTCTTAAAAAGCCTTTAATATTGAATTTATGTAAGTTTTAGCAGAATCAGGTATTTTGGAAAGAATCACAAATACAAATATTAGATTTTACTGGCCTCATATTGGTGACACTCAAAATGACAGTTTTTGAAACATAACTCCAAAAATACACATGCAAAATGTCTAATAATGCCTGAAGAAATGCATCTTCGAGAGCTTTCCTGAAAAAAAACAACATTTGGTAAGGTTTGCAAAAACAAAATTTGATTTGTTACTCAATTTGACAGTAATGTACTTAGACCCCTGAGATAATGCGAAAAAAGCAATAAAAATGTATTCAAACATAATTCCTAATCCAAACGTGCAAAATGTCTAAAAATGCCTGTGATATTGAATACATGTGAGTTTTACTAGATACAGTTTTTTTTCAATGGTTTGCAAATACAAAAATGAGGTTTTACTCAATATGACTGTATACTGTAACACTCAATATGACAGTTATTTAAACATAACTCCTACACCACACATGAAAAATGGCTAATGATGCCTGAAATAATGCATCTTTGGGAGTTTTACTCGAAACATATGCTTTTTTAAGTCTTGCAAATGCAAAAAGTAGTTTTTTACTCAATATGAATATAATAGTCTTAGAATCCTGAGATAATGCGAAAAAAGCAATAAAAATGTATTCAAACATAACTTCTAAACAACACATGCAAAATGGCTAATAATGCCTAGAGTTATGTTTTTTTGTTAGTTGTACTAGAAAAATGGTCTTTTGTAAGGTTTGCAAAGACAAAAGTTAGTTTTTTTATTCAATATAACAGTGTAACTGTCATACTAAATATGAAAGGTTTACAATCATAACTCCAAAACCAAATATGAAATCTGTCTTAAAAAGCCTTTAATATTGAATTTATGTAAGTTTTAGCAGAATAAGGTATTTTGGAAAGAATCACAAATACAAATATTAGATTTTACTGGCCTCATATTGGTCACACTCAAAATGACAGTTTTTGAAACATAACTCCAAAAATACACATGCAACATGTCTAATAATGCCTGAAGAAATGCATCTTTGAGAGTTTTCCTGAAAAAAAAAACATTTGGTAAGGTTTGCAAAAACAAAATTTGATTCGTTACTCAATTTGACAGTAATGTACTTAGAATCCTGAGATAATGCGAAAAAAACAATAAAAATGTATTCAAACATAATTCATAATCCAAACGTGCAAAATGTCTAAAAATGCCTGTGATATTGAATACATGTGAGTTTTACTAGATACAGTTGTTTTTCAATGGTTTGCAAATACAAAAATGAGGTTTTACTCAATATAACTGTATACTGTAACACTCAATATGACAGTTATTTAAACATAACTCCTACACCACACATGAAAAATGGCTAATAATGCCTGAAAAAATGCATCTTTGGGAGTTTTACTCGAAATATATGCTTTTTTAAATCTTGCAAATGCAAAAAGTTGTTTTTTACTCAATATGACTATAATAGTCTTAGAATCCTGAGATAATGCGAAAAAAGCAATAAAAATGTATTCAAACATAACTTCTAAACAACATATGCAAAATGGCTAATAATGCCTAGAGATATGTATTTTGGTTAGTTGTACTAGAAAAATTATCTTTTGTAAGGTTTGCAAAGACAAAAGTTAGTTTTTTTTATTCAATATAACTGTGTAACTGTCATACTAAATATGAAAGGTTTATAATCATAACTCCAACACCAAATATGACATTTGTCTTAAAAAGCCTTTAATATTGAATTTATGTGAGTTTTAGCAGAATCAGGTATTTTGGAAAGAATCACAAATACAAATATTAGATTTTACTGGCCTCATATTGGTCACACTCAAAATGACAGTTTTTGAAACATAACTCCAAAAATACACATGCAAAATGTCTAATAATGCCTGAAGAAATGCATCTTTGAGAGTTTTCCAGAAAAAAAACATTTGGTAAGGTTTGCAAAAACAAAATTTGATTTGTTACTCAATTTGACAGTAATGTACTTAGAATCCTGAGATAATGCGAAAAAAGCAATAAAAATGTATTCAAACATAATTCCTAATCCAAACGTGCATATGTCTAAAAATACCTGTGATATTGAATACATGTGAGTTTTACTAGATACAGTTGTTTTTCAATGGTTTGCAAATACAAAAATGAGGTTTTACTCAATATGACTGTATACTGTAACACTCAATATGACAGTTATTTAAACATAACTCCTACACCACACATGAAAAATGGCTAATAATGCATCTTTGGGAGTTTTACTCGAAACAAATGCTTTTTTAAATCTTGCAAATGCAAAAAGTAGTTTTTTACTCAATATGACTATAATAGTCTTAGAATCCTGAGATATTGCGAAAAAAGCAATAAAAATGTATTCAAACATAACTTCTAAACAACACATGCAAAATGGCTAATAATGCCTAGAGATATGTATTTTGGTTAGTTGTACTAGAAAAATGATCTTTTGTAAGGTTTGCAAAGAAACAAGTTAGTTTTTTTATTCAATATAACAGTGCAAATGTCATACTAAATATGAAAGGTTTATAATCATAACTCCAAAACCAAATATGAAGTTTGTCTTAAAAAGCCTTTAATATTGAATTTATGTGAGTTTTAGCAGAATCAGGTATTTTGGAAAGATTCACAAATACAAAAATTAGATTTTACTGAACTCATATTGGTCACACTCAAAATGACAGTTTTTGAAACATAACTCCAAAAATACACATGCAAAATGTCTAATAATGCCTGAAGAAATGCATCTTCGAGAGTCTTCCAGAAAAAAAAAACATTTGGTAATGTTTGCAAAAACAAAATTTGATTTGTTACTCAATTTGACAGTAATGTACTTAGAATCCTGAGATAATGCGAAAAAAGCAATAAAAATGTATTCAAACATAATTCCTAATCCAAACGTGCAAAATGTCTAAAAATGCCTGTGATTTTGAATACATGTGAGTTTTACTAGATACAGTTGTTTTTCAATGGTTTGCAAATACAAAAATGAGGTTTTACTCAATATGACTGTATACTGTAACACTCAATATGACAGTTATTTAAACATAACTCCTACATCACACATGAAAAATGGCTAATAATGCCTGAAATAATGCATCTTTGGGAGTTTTACTCGAAACATATGCTTTTTTAAATCTTGCAAATGCAAAAAGTAGTTTTTTACTCAATATGACTATAATAGTCTTAGAATCCTGAAATGATGCGAAAAAAGCAATAAAAATGTATTCAAACATAACTTCTAAACAACAAATGCAAAATGGCTAATAATGCCTAGAGATATGTTTTTTTGTTAGTTGTACTAGAAAAATGATCTTTTGTAAGGTTTGCAAAGACACAAGTTAGTTTTTTTATTCAATATAACAGTGTAACTGTCATACTAAATATGAAAGGTTTATAATCATAACTCCAAAACCAAATATGAAATTTGTCTTAAAAAAACTCCAATATTGAATTTATGCGAGTTTTTGCAGAATCAGGTATTTTGGAAAGAATCACAAATACAAATATTAGATTTTACTGGCCTCATATTGGTCACACTCAAAATGACAGTTTTTGAAACATAACTCCAAAAATACACATGCAAAATGTCTAATAATGCCTGAAGAAATGCATCTTCGAGAGCTTTCCTGAAAAAAAACAACATTTGGTAAGGTTTGCAAAAACAAAATTTGATTTGTTACTCAATTTGACAGTAATGTACTTAGACCCCTGAGATAATGCGAAAAAAGCAATAAAAATGTATTCAAACATAATTCCTAATCCAAACGTGCAAAATGTCTAAAAATGCCTGTGATATTGAATACATGTGAGTTTTACTAGATACAGTTTTTTTTCAATGGTTTGCAAATACAAAAATGAGGTTTTACTCAATATGACTGTATACTGTAACACTCAATATGACAGTTATTTAAACATAACTCCTACACCACACATGAAAAATGGCTAATGATGCCTGAAATAATGCATCTTTGGGAGTTTTACTCGAAACATATGCTTTTTTAAGTCTTGCAAATGCAAAAAGTAGTTTTTTACTCAATATGAATATAATAGTCTTAGAATCCTGAGATAATGCGAAAAAAGCAATAAAAATGTATTCAAACATAACTTCTAAACAACACATGCAAAATGGCTAATAATGCCTAGAGTTATGTTTTTTTGTTAGTTGTACTAGAAAAATGGTCTTTTGTAAGGTTTGCAAAGACAAAAGTTAGTTTTTTTATTCAATATAACAGTGTAACTGTCATACTAAATATGAAAGGTTTACAATCATAACTCCAAAACCAAATATGAAATCTGTCTTAAAAAGCCTTTAATATTGAATTTATGTAAGTTTTAGCAGAATAAGGTATTTTGGAAAGAATCACAAATACAAATATTAGATTTTACTGGCCTCATATTGGTCACACTCAAAATGACAGTTTTTGAAACATAACTCCAAAAATACACATGCAACATGTCTAATAATGCCTGAAGAAATGCATCTTTGAGAGTTTTCCTGAAAAAAAAAACATTTGGTAAGGTTTGCAAAAACAAAATTTGATTCGTTACTCAATTTGACAGTAATGTACTTAGAATCCTGAGATAATGCGAAAAAAACAATAAAAATGTATTCAAACATAATTCATAATCCAAACGTGCAAAATGTCTAAAAATGCCTGTGATATTGAATACATGTGAGTTTTACTAGATACAGTTGTTTTTCAATGGTTTGCAAATACAAAAATGAGGTTTTACTCAATATAACTGTATACTGTAACACTCAATATGACAGTTATTTAAACATAACTCCTACACCACACATGAAAAATGGCTAATAATGCCTGAAAAAATGCATCTTTGGGAGTTTTACTCGAAATATATGCTTTTTTAAATCTTGCAAATGCAAAAAGTTGTTTTTTACTCAATATGACTATAATAGTCTTAGAATCCTGAGATAATGCGAAAAAAGCAATAAAAATGTATTCAAACATAACTTCTAAACAACATATGCAAAATGGCTAATAATGCCTAGAGATATGTATTTTGGTTAGTTGTACTAGAAAAATTATCTTTTGTAAGGTTTGCAAAGACAAAAGTTAGTTTTTTTTATTCAATATAACTGTGTAACTGTCATACTAAATATGAAAGGTTTATAATCATAACTCCAACACCAAATATGACATTTGTCTTAAAAAGCCTTTAATATTGAATTTATGTGAGTTTTAGCAGAATCAGGTATTTTGGAAAGAATCACAAATACAAATATTAGATTTTACTGGCCTCATATTGGTCACACTCAAAATGACAGTTTTTGAAACATAACTCCAAAAATACACATGCAAAATGTCTAATAATGCCTGAAGAAATGCATCTTTGAGAGTTTTCCAGAAAAAAAACATTTGGTAAGGTTTGCAAAAACAAAATTTGATTTGTTACTCAATTTGACAGTAATGTACTTAGAATCCTGAGATAATGCGAAAAAAGCAATAAAAATGTATTCAAACATAATTCCTAATCCAAACGTGCATATGTCTAAAAATACCTGTGATATTGAATACATGTGAGTTTTACTAGATACAGTTGTTTTTCAATGGTTTGCAAATACAAAAATGAGGTTTTACTCAATATGACTGTATACTGTAACACTCAATATGACAGTTATTTAAACATAACTCCTACACCACACATGAAAAATGGCTAATAATGCATCTTTGGGAGTTTTACTCGAAACAAATGCTTTTTTAAATCTTGCAAATGCAAAAAGTAGTTTTTTACTCAATATGACTATAATAGTCTTAGAATCCTGAGATATTGCGAAAAAAGCAATAAAAATGTATTCAAACATAACTTCTAAACAACACATGCAAAATGGCTAATAATGCCTAGAGATATGTATTTTGGTTAGTTGTACTAGAAAAATGATCTTTTGTAAGGTTTGCAAAGAAACAAGTTAGTTTTTTTATTCAATATAACAGTGCAAATGTCATACTAAATATGAAAGGTTTATAATCATAACTCCAAAACCAAATATGAAGTTTGTCTTAAAAAGCCTTTAATATTGAATTTATGTGAGTTTTAGCAGAATCAGGTATTTTGGAAAGATTCACAAATACAAAAATTAGATTTTACTGAACTCATATTGGTCACACTCAAAATGACAGTTTTTGAAACATAACTCCAAAAATACACATGCAAAATGTCTAATAATGCCTGAAGAAATGCATCTTCGAGAGTCTTCCAGAAAAAAAAAACATTTGGTAATGTTTGCAAAAACAAAATTTGATTTGTTACTCAATTTGACAGTAATGTACTTAGAATCCTGAGATAATGCGAAAAAAGCAATAAAAATGTATTCAAACATAATTCCTAATCCAAACGTGCAAAATGTCTAAAAATGCCTGTGATTTTGAATACATGTGAGTTTTACTAGATACAGTTGTTTTTCAATGGTTTGCAAATACAAAAATGAGGTTTTACTCAATATGACTGTATACTGTAACACTCAATATGACAGTTATTTAAACATAACTCCTACATCACACATGAAAAATGGCTAATAATGCCTGAAATAATGCATCTTTGGGAGTTTTACTCGAAACATATGCTTTTTTAAATCTTGCAAATGCAAAAAGTAGTTTTTTACTCAATATGACTATAATAGTCTTAGAATCCTGAAATGATGCGAAAAAAGCAATAAAAATGTATTCAAACATAACTTCTAAACAACAAATGCAAAATGGCTAATAATGCCTAGAGATATGTTTTTTTGTTAGTTGTACTAGAAAAATGATCTTTTGTAAGGTTTGCAAAGACACAAGTTAGTTTTTTTATTCAATATAACAGTGTAACTGTCATACTAAATATGAAAGGTTTATAATCATAACTCCAAAACCAAATATGAAATTTGTCTTAAAAAAACTCCAATATTGAATTTATGCGAGTTTTTGCAGAATCAGGTATTTTGGAAAGAATCACAAATACAAATATTAGATTTTACTGGCCTCATATTGGTCACACTCAAAATGACAGTTTTTGAAACATAACACCAAAAATACACATGCAAAATGTCTAATAATGCCTGAAGAAATGCATCTTCGAGAGTTTTCCTGAAAAAAAAAACATTTGGTGAGGTTTGCAAAAACAAAATTTGATTTGTTTCTCAATTTGACAGTAATGTACTTAGAATCCTGAGATAATGCGAACAAAGCAATAAATATGTATTCAAACATAATTCCTAATCCAAACGTGCAAAATGTCTAAAAATGCCTGTGATATTGAATACATGTGAGTTTTACTAGATACAGTTTTTTTTCTATGGTTTGCAAATACAAAAATGAGGTTTTACTCAATATGACTGTATACTGTAACACTCAATATGACAGTTATTTAAACATAACTCCTACACCACACATGAAAAATAGCTAATAATGCCTGAAATAATGCATCTTTGGGAGTTTTACTTGAAACACATGCTTTTTTAAATCTTACAAATGCAAAAATAAGTTTTTTACTCAATATGACTATAATAGTCTTAGAATCCTGAGATAATGTGAAAAAAGCAATAAAAAGGTATTCAAACATAACTTCTAATCAACACATGCAAAATGGCTAATAATGCCTAGAGATATGTATTTTGCTTAGCTGTACTAGAAAAATGATCTTTTGTAAGGTTTGCAAAGACACAAGTTAGTTTTTTTTTTCAATATAACAGTGTATTTGTCATACTAAATATGAAAGGTTTATAATCATAACTCCAAAACCAAATATGACATTTGTCTTAAAAAAACTCTAATATTGAATTTATGCGAGTTTTAGCAGAATCAGGTATTTTGGAAAGAATCACAAATACAAATATTAGATTTTACTGGCCTCATATTGGTCACACTCAAAATGACAGTTTTTGAAACATAACTCCAAAAATACACATGCAAAATGTCTAATAATGCCTGAAGAAATGAATCTTCGAGAGTTTTCCTGAAAAAAAACAACATTTGGTAAGGTTTGCAAAAACAAAATTTGATTTGTTACTCAATTTGACAGTAATGTACTTAGAATCCTGAGATAATGCGAACAAAGCAATAAAAATGTATTCAAATATAATTCCTAATCCAAACGTGCAAAATGTCTAAAAATGCCTGTGATATTGAATACATGTGAGTTTTACTAGATACCGTTGTTTTTCAATGGTTTGCAAATACAAAAATGAGGTTTTACTCAATATGACTGTATACTGTAACACTCAATATGACAGTTATTTAAACATAACTCCTACACCACACATGAAAAATTGCTAATAATGCCTGAAATAATGCATCTTTGGGAGTTTTACTCGAAACATATGCTTTTTTAAATCTTGCAAATGCAAAAAGTAGTTTTTTACTCAATATGACTATAATAGTCTTACAATCCTGAGATAATGCGAAAAAAGCAATAAAAATGTATTCAAACATAACTTATAAACAACACATGCTAAATGGCTAATAATGCCTAGAGATATGTATTTTGCTTAGCTGTACTAGAAAAATGATCTTTTGTAAGGTTTGCAAAGACACAAGTTAGTTTTTTTTTTCAATATAACAGTGTATTTGTCATACTAAATATGAAAGGTTTATAATCATAACTCCAAAACCAAATATGACATTTGTCTTAAAAAAACTCTAATATTGAATTTATGCGAGTTTTAGCAGAATCAGGTATTTTGGAAAGAATCACAAATACAAATATTAGATTTTACTGGCCTCATATTGGTCACACTCAAAATGACAGTTTTTGAAACATAACTCCAAAAATACACATGCAAAATGTCTAATAATGCCTGAAGAAATGCATCTTCGAGAGTTTTCCTGAAAAAAAACAACATTTGGTAAGGTTTGCAAAAACAAAATTTGATTTGTTACTCAATTTGACAGTAATGTACTTAGAATCCTGAGATAATGCGAACAAAGCAATAAAAATGTATTCAAATATAATTCCTAATCCAAACGTGCAAAATGTCTAAAAATGCCTGTGATATTGAATACATGTGAGTTTTACTAGATACCGTTGTTTTTCAATGGTTTGCAAATACAAAAATGAGGTTTTACTCAATATGACTGTATACTGTAACACTCAATATGACAGTTATTTAAACATAACTCCTACACCACACATGAAAAATTGCTAATAATGCCTGAAATAATGCATCTTTGGGAGTTTTACTCGAAACATATGCTTTTTTAAATCTTGCAAATGCAAAAAGTAGTTTTTTACTCAATATGACTATAATAGTCTTACAATCCTGAGATAATGCGAAAAAAGCAATAAAAATGTATTCAAACATAACTTCTAAACAACACATGCAAAATGGCTAATAATGCCTAGAGATATGTTTTTTTGTTGTACTAGAAAAATGATCTTTTGTAAGGTTTGCAAAGACACAAATTAGTTTTTTTATTCAATATAACAGTGTAACTGTCATACTAAATATGAAAGGTTTATAATCATAACTCCAAAACCAAATATGAAATTTGTCTTAAAAAGCCTTTAATATTGAATTTATGTGAGTTTTAGCAGAATCAGGTAATTTGGAAAGAATCACAAATACAAATATTAGATTTTACTGGCCTCATATTGGTCACACTCAAAATGACAGTTTTTGAAACATAACTCCAAAAATACACATGCAACATGTCTAATAATGCCTGAAGAAATGCATCTTTGAGAGTTTTCCTGAAAAAAAAACATTTGGTAAGGTTTGCAAAAACAAAATTTGATTCGTTACTCAATTTGACAGTAATGTACTTAGAATCCTGAGATAATGCGAAAAAAACAATAAAAATGTATTCAAACATAATTCATAATCCAAACGTGCAAAATGTCTAAAAATGCCTGTGATATTGAATACATGTGAGTTTTACTAGATACAGTTGTTTTTCAATGGTTTGCAAATACAAAAATGAGGTTTTACTCAATATAACTGTATACTGTAACACTCAATATGACAGTTATTTAAACATAACTCCTACACCACACATGAAAAATGGCTAATAATGCCTGAAAAAATGCATCTTTGGGAGTTTTACTCGAAATATATGCTTTTTTAAATCTTGCAAATGCAAAAAGTTGTTTTTTACTCAATATGACTATAATAGTCTTAGAATCCTGAGATAATGCGAAAAAAGCAATAAAAATGTATTCAAACATAACTTCTAAACAACATATGCAAAATGGCTAATAATGCCTAGAGATATGTATTTTGGTTAGTTGTACTAGAAAAATTATCTTTTGTAAGGTTTGCAAAGACAAAAGTTAGTTTTTTTTATTCAATATAACTGTGTAACTGTCATACTAAATATGAAAGGTTTATCATCATAACTCCAACACCAAATATGACATTTGTCTTAAAAAGCCTTTAATATTGAATTTATGTGAGTTTTAGCAGAATCAGGTATTTTGGAAAGAATCACAAATACAAATATTAGATTTTACTGGCCTCATATTGGTCACACTCAAAATGACAGTTTTTGAAACATAACTCCAAAAATACACATGCAAAATGTCTAATAATGCCTGAAGAAATGCATCTTTGAGAGTTTTCCAGAAAAAAAACATTTGGTAAGGTTTGCAAAAACAAAATTTGATTTGTTACTCAATTTGACAGTAATGTACTTAGAATCCTGAGATAATGCGAAAAAAGCAATAAAAATGTATTCAAACATAATTCCTAATCCAAACGTGCATATGTCTAAAAATACCTGTGATATTGAATACATGTGAGTTTTACTAGATACCGTTGTTTTTCAATGGTTTGCAAATACAAAAATGAGGTTTTACTCAATATGACTGTATACTGTAACACTCAATATGACAGTTATTTAAACATAACTCCTACACCACACATGAAAAATTGCTAATAATGCCTGAAATAATGCATCTTTGGGAGTTTTACTCGAAACATATGCTTTTTTAAATCTTGCAAATGCAAAAAGTAGTTTTTTACTCAATATGACTATAATAGTCTTACAATCCTGAGATAATGCGAAAAAAGCAATAAAAATGTATTCAAACATAACTTCTAAACAACACATGCAAAATGGCTAATAATGCCTAGAGATATGTATTTTGCTTAGCTGTACTAGAAAAATGATCTTTTGTAAGGTTTGCAAAGACACAAGTTAGTTTTTTTTTTCAATATAACAGTGTATTTGTCATACTAAATATGAAAGGTTTATAATCATAACTCCAAAACCAAATATGACATTTGTCTTAAAAAAACTCTAATATTGAATTTATGCGAGTTTTAGCAGAATCAGGTATTTTGGAAAGAATCACAAATACAAATATTAGATTTTACTGGCCTCATATTGGTCACACTCAAAATGACAGTTTTTGAAACATAACTCCAAAAATACACATGCAAAATGTCTAATAATGCCTGAAGAAATGCATCTTCGAGAGTTTTCCTGAAAAAAAACAACATTTGGTAAGGTTTGCAAAAACAAAATTTGATTTGTTACTCAATTTGACAGTAATGTACTTAGAATCCTGAGATAATGCGAACAAAGCAATAAAAATGTATTCAAATATAATTCCTAATCCAAACGTGCAAAATGTCTAAAAATGCCTGTGATATTGAATACATGTGAGTTTTACTAGATACCGTTGTTTTTCAATGGTTTGCAAATACAAAAATGAGGTTTTACTCAATATGACTGTATACTGTAACACTCAATATGACAGTTATTTAAACATAACTCCTACACCACACATGAAAAATTGCTAATAATGCCTGAAATAATGCATCTTTGGGAGTTTTACTCGAAACATATGCTTTTTTAAATCTTGCAAATGCAAAAAGTAGTTTTTTACTCAATATGACTATAATAGTCTTACAATCCTGAGATAATGCGAAAAAAGCAATAAAAATGTATTCAAACATAACTTCTAAACAACACATGCAAAATGGCTAATAATGCCTAGAGATATGTTTTTTTGTTGTACTAGAAAAATGATCTTTTGTAAGGTTTGCAAAGACACAAATTAGTTTTTTTATTCAATATAACAGTGTAACTGTCATACTAAATATGAAAGGTTTATAATCATAACTCCAAAACCAAATATGAAATTTGTCTTAAAAAGCCTTTAATATTGAATTTATGTGAGTTTTAGCAGAATCAGGTAATTTGGAAAGAATCACAAATACAAATATTAGATTTTACTGGCCTCATATTGGTCACACTCAAAATGACAGTTTTTGAAACATAACTCCAAAAATACACATGCAACATGTCTAATAATGCCTGAAGAAATGCATCTTCGAGAGTTTTCCTGAAAAAAAAACATTTGGTAAGGTTTGCAAAAACAAAATTTGATTCGTTACTCAATTTGACAGTAATGTACTTAGAATCCTGAGATAATGCGAAAAAAACAATAAAAATGTATTCAAACATAATTCATAATCCAAACGTGCAAAATGTCTAAAAATGCCTGTGATATTGAATACATGTGAGTTTTACTAGATACAGTTGTTTTTCAATGGTTTGCAAATACAAAAATGAGGTTTTACTCAATATAACTGTATACTGTAACACTCAATATGACAGTTATTTAAACATAACTCCTACACCACACATGAAAAATGGCTAATAATGCCTGAAAAAATGCATCTTTGGGAGTTTTACTCGAAATATATGCTTTTTTAAATCTTGCAAATGCAAAAAGTTGTTTTTTACTCAATATGACTATAATAGTCTTAGAATCCTGAGATAATGCGAAAAAAGCAATAAAAATGTATTCAAACATAACTTCTAAACAACATATGCAAAATGGCTAATAATGCCTAGAGATATGTATTTTGGTTAGTTGTACTAGAAAAATTATCTTTTGTAAGGTTTGCAAAGACAAAAGTTAGTTTTTTTTATTCAATATAACTGTGTAACTGTCATACTAAATATGAAAGGTTTATAATCATAACTCCAACACCAAATATGACATTTGTCTTAAAAAGCCTTTAATATTGAATTTATGTGAGTTTTAGCAGAATCAGGTATTTTGGAAAGAATCACAAATACAAATATTAGATTTTACTGGCCTCATATTGGTCACACTCAAAATGACAGTTTTTGAAACATAACTCCAAAAATACACATGCAAAATGTCTAATAATGCCTGAAGAAATGCATCTTTGAGAGTTTTCCAGAAAAAAAACATTTGGTAAGGTTTGCAAAAACAAAATTTGATTTGTTACTCAATTTGACAGTAATGTACTTAGAATCCTGAGATAATGCGAAAAAAGCAATAAAAATGTATTCAAACATAATTCCTAATCCAAACGTGCATATGTCTAAAAATACCTGTGATATTGAATACATGTGAGTTTTACTAGATACAGTTGTTTTTCAATGGTTTGCAAATACAAAAATGAGGTTTTACTCAATATGACTGTATACTGTAACACTCAGTATGACAGTTATTTAAACATAACTCCTACACCACACATGAAAAATGGCTAATAATGCCTGAAATAATGCATCTTTGGGAGTTTTACTCGAAACATATGCCTTTTTAAATCTTGCAAATGCAAAAAGTTGTTTTTTACTCAATATGACAATAAAGTTCTTAGAATCATGAGATAATGCGAAAAAAGCAATAAAAATGTATTCAAACATAACTTCTAAACAACACATGCAAAATGGCTAATAATGCCTAGAGATATGTATTTTGGTTAGTTGTACTAGAAAAATGATCTTTTGTAAGGTTTGCAAAGAAACAAGTTAGTTTTTTTATTCAATATAACAGTGCAAATGTCATACTAAATATGAAAGGTTTATAATCATAACTCCAAAACCAAATATGAAGTTTGTCTTAAAAAGCCTTTAATATTGAATTTATGTGAGTTTTAGCAGAATCAGGTATTTTGGAAAGATTCACAAATACAAAAATTAGATTTTACTGAACTCATATTGGTCACACTCAAAATGACAGTTTTTGAAACATAACTCCAAAAATACACATGCAAAATGTCTAATAATGCCTGAAGAAATGCATCTTCGAGAGTCTTCCAGAAAAAAAAACCATTTGGTAATGTTTGCAAAAACAAAATTTGATTTGTTACTCAATTTGACAGTAATGTACTTAGAATCCTGAGATAATGCGAAAAAAGCAATAAAAATGTATTCAAACATAATTCCTAATCCAAACGTGCAAAATGTCTAAAAATGCCTGTGATTTTGAATACATGTGAGTTTTACTAGATACAGTTGTTTTTCAATGGTTTGCAAATACAAAAATGAGGTTTTACTCAATATGACTGTATACTGTAACACTCAATATGACAGTTATTTAAACATAACTCCTACATCACACATGAAAAATGGCTAATAATGCCTGAAATAATGCATCTTTGGGATTTTTACTCGAAACATATGCTTTTTTAAATCTTGCAAATGCAAAAAGTAGTTTTTTACTCAATATGACTATAATAGTCTTAGAATCCTGAAATGATGCGAAAAAAGCAATAAAAATGTATTCAAACATAACTTCTAAACAACAAATGCAAAATGGCTAATAATGCCTAGAGATATGTTTTTTTGTTAGTTGTACTAGAAAAATGATCTTTTGTAAGGTTTGCAAAGACACAAGTTAGTTTTTTTATTCAATATAACAGTGTAACTGTCATACTAAATATGAAAGGTTTATAATCATAACTCCAAAACCAAATATGAAATTTGTCTTAAAAAAACTCCAATATTGAATTTATGCGAGTTTTTGCAGAATCAGGTATTTTGGAAAGAATCACAAATACAAATATTAGATTTTACTGGCCTCATATTGGTCACACTCAAAATGACAGTTTTTGAAACATAACACCAAAAATACACATGCAAAATGTCTAATAATGCCTGAAGAAATGCATCTTCGAGAGTTTTCCTGAAAAAAAAAACATTTGGTGAGGTTTGCAAAAACAAAATTTGATTTGTTTCTCAATTTGACAGTAATGTACTTAGAATCCTGAGATAATGCGAACAAAGCAATAAATATGTATTCAAACATAATTCCTAATCCAAACGTGCAAAATGTCTAAAAATGCCTGTGATATTGAATACATGTGAGTTTTACTAGATACAGTTTTTTTTCTATGGTTTGCAAATACAAAAATGAGGTTTTACTCAATATGACTGTATACTGTAACACTCAATATGACAGTTATTTAAACATAACTCCTACACCACACATGAAAAATAGCTAATAATGCCTGAAATAATGCATCTTTGGGAGTTTTACTTGAAACACATGCTTTTTTAAATCTTACAAATGCAAAAATAAGTTTTTTACTCAATATGACTATAATAGTCTTAGAATCCTGAGATAATGTGAAAAAAGCAATAAAAAGGTATTCAAACATAACTTCTAATCAACACATGCAAAATGGCTAATAATGCCTAGAGATATGTATTTTGCTTAGCTGTACTAGAAAAATGATCTTTTGTAAGGTTTGCAAAGACACAAGTTAGTTTTTTTTTTCAATATAACAGTGTATTTGTCATACTAAATATGAAAGGTTTATAATCATAACTCCAAAACCAAATATGACATTTGTCTTAAAAAAACTCTAATATTGAATTTATGCGAGTTTTAGCAGAATCAGGTATTTTGGAAAGAATCACAAATACAAATATTAGATTTTACTGGCCTCATATTGGTCACACTCAAAATGACAGTTTTTGAAACATAACTCCAAAAATACACATGCAAAATGTCTAATAATGCCTGAAGAAATGCATCTTCGAGAGTTTTCCTGAAAAAAAACAACATTTGGTAAGGTTTGCAAAAACAAAATTTGATTTGTTACTCAATTTGACAGTAATGTACTTAGAATCCTGAGATAATGCGAACAAAGCAATAAAAATGTATTCAAATATAATTCCTAATCCAAACGTGCAAAATGTCTAAAAATGCCTGTGATATTGAATACATGTGAGTTTTACTAGATACCGTTGTTTTTCAATGGTTTGCAAATACAAAAATGAGGTTTTACTCAATATGACTGTATACTGTAACACTCAATATGACAGTTATTTAAACATAACTCCTACACCACACATGAAAAATTGCTAATAATGCCTGAAATAATGCATCTTTGGGAGTTTTACTCGAAACATATGCTTTTTTAAATCTTGCAAATGCAAAAAGTAGTTTTTTACTCAATATGACTATAATAGTCTTACAATCCTGAGATAATGCGAAAAAAGCAATAAAAATGTATTCAAACATAACTTCTAAACAACACATGCAAAATGGCTAATAATGCCTAGAGATATGTATTTTGCTTAGCTGTACTAGAAAAATGATCTTTTGTAAGGTTTGCAAAGACACAAGTTAGTTTTTTTTTTCAATATAACAGTGTATTTGTCATACTAAATATGAAAGGTTTATAATCATAACTCCAAAACCAAATATGACATTTGTCTTAAAAAAACTCTAATATTGAATTTATGCGAGTTTTAGCAGAATCAGGTATTTTGGAAAGAATCACAAATACAAATATTAGATTTTACTGGCCTCATATTGGTCACACTCAAAATGACAGTTTTTGAAACATAACTCCAAAAATACACATGCAAAATGTCTAATAATGCCTGAAGAAATGCATCTTCGAGAGTTTTCCTGAAAAAAAACAACATTTGGTAAGGTTTGCAAAAACAAAATTTGATTTGTTACTCAATTTGACAGTAATGTACTTAGAATCCTGAGATAATGCGAACAAAGCAATAAAAATGTATTCAAATATAATTCCTAATCCAAACGTGCAAAATGTCTAAAAATGCCTGTGATATTGAATACATGTGAGTTTTACTAGATACCGTTGTTTTTCAATGGTTTGCAAATACAAAAATGAGGTTTTACTCAATATGACTGTATACTGTAACACTCAATATGACAGTTATTTAAACATAACTCCTACACCACACATGAAAAATTGCTAATAATGCATGAAATAATGCATCTTTGGGAGTTTTACTCGAAACATATGCTTTTTTAAATCTTGCAAATGCAAAAAGTAGTTTTTTACTCAATATGACTATAATAGTCTTACAATCCTGAGATAATGCGAAAAAAGCAATAAAAATGTATTCAAACATAACTTCTAAACAACACATGCAAAATGGCTAATAATGCCTAGAGATATGTTTTTTTGTTGTACTAGAAAAATGATCTTTTGTAAGGTTTGCAAAGACACAAATTAGTTTTTTTATTCAATATAACAGTGTAACTGTCATACTAAATATGAAAGGTTTATAATCATAACTCCAAAACCAAATATGACATTTGTCTTAAAAAGCCTTTAATATTGAATTTATGTGAGTTTTAGCAGAATCAGGTAATTTGGAAAGAATCACAAATACAAATATTAGATTTTACTGGCCTCATATTGGTCACACTCAAAATGACAGTTTTTGAAACATAACTCCAAAAATACACATGCAACATGTCTAATAATGCCTGAAGAAATGCATCTTTGAGAGTTTTCCTGAAAAAAAAACATTTGGTAAGGTTTGCAAAAACAAAATTTGATTCGTTACTCAATTTGACAGTAATGTACTTAGAATCCTGAGATAATGCGAAAAAAACAATAAAAATGTATTCAAACATAATTCATAATCCAAACGTGCAAAATGTCTAAAAATGCCTGTGATATTGAATACATGTGAGTTTTACTAGATACAGTTGTTTTTCAATGGTTTGCAAATACAAAAATGAGGTTTTACTCAATATAACTGTATACTGTAACACTCAATATGACAGTTATTTAAACATAACTCCTACACCACACATGAAAAATGGCTAATAATGCCTGAAAAAATGCATCTTTGGGAGTTTTACTCGAAATATATGCTTTTTTAAATCTTGCAAATGCAAAAAGTTGTTTTTTACTCAATATGACTATAATAGTCTTAGAATCCTGAGATAATGCGAAAAAAGCAATAAAAATGTATTCAAACATAACTTCTAAACAACATATGCAAAATGGCTAATAATGCCTAGAGATATGTATTTTGGTTAGTTGTACTAGAAAAATTATCTTTTGTAAGGTTTGCAAAGACAAAAGTTAGTTTTTTTTATTCAATATAACTGTGTAACTGTCATACTAAATATGAAAGGTTTATAATCATAACTCCAACACCAAATATGACATTTGTCTTAAAAAGCCTTTAATATTGAATTTATGTGAGTTTTAGCAGAATCAGGTATTTTGGAAAGAATCACAAATACAAATATTAGATTTTACTGGCCTCATATTGGTCACACTCAAAATGACAGTTTTTGAAACATAACTCCAAAAATACACATGCAAAATGTCTAATAATGCCTGAAGAAATGCATCTTTGAGAGTTTTCCAGAAAAAAAACATTTGGTAAGGTTTGCAAAAACAAAATTTGATTTGTTACTCAATTTGACAGTAATGTACTTAGAATCCTGAGATAATGCGAAAAAAGCAATAAAAATGTATTCAAACATAATTCCTAATCCAAACGTGCATATGTCTAAAAATACCTGTGATATTGAATACATGTGAGTTTTACTAGATACAGTTGTTTTTCAATGGTTTGCAAATACAAAAATGAGGTTTTACTCAATATGACTGTATACTGTAACACTCAATATGACAGTTATTTAAACATAACTCCTACACCACACATGAAAAATGGCTAATAATGCCTGAAATAATGCATCTTTGGGAGTTTTACTCGAAACATATGCCTTTTTAAATCTTGCAAATGCAAAAAGTTGTTTTTTACTCAATATGACAATAAAGTTCTTAGAATCATGAGATAATGCGAAAAAAGCAATAAAAATGTATTCAAACATAACTTCTAAACAACACATGCAAAATGGCTAATAATGCCTAGAGATATGTATTTTGGTTAGTTGTACTAGAAAAATGATCTTTTGTAAGGTTTGCAAAGAAACAAGTTAGTTTTTTTATTCAATATAACAGTGCAAATGTCATACTAAATATGAAAGGTTTATAATCATAACTCCAAAACCAAATATGAAGTTTGTCTTAAAAAGCCTTTAATATTGAATTTATGTGAGTTTTAGCAGAATCAGGTATTTTGGAAAGATTCACAAATACAAAAATTAGATTTTACTGAACTCATATTGGTCACACTCAAAATGACAGTTTTTGAAACATAACTCCAAAAATACACATGCAAAATGTCTAATAATGCCTGAAGAAATGCATCTTCGAGAGTCTTCCAGAAAAAAAAACCATTTGGTAATGTTTGCAAAAACAAAATTTGATTTGTTACTCAATTTGACAGTAATGTACTTAGAATCCTGAGATAATGCGAAAAAAGCAATAAAAATGTATTCAAACATAATTCCTAATCCAAACGTGCAAAATGTCTAAAAATGCCTGTGATTTTGAATACATGTGAGTTTTACTAGATACAGTTGTTTTTCAATGGTTTGCAAATACAAAAATGAGGTTTTACTCAATATGACTGTATACTGTAACACTCAATATGACAGTTATTTAAACATAACTCCTACATCACACATGAAAAATGGCTAATAATGCCTGAAATAATGCATCTTTGGGAGTTTTACTCGAAACATATGCTTTTTTAAATCTTGCAAATGCAAAAAGTAGTTTTTTACTCAATATGACTATAATAGTCTTAGAATCCTGAAATGATGCGAAAAAAGCAATAAAAATGTATTCAAACATAACTTCTAAACAACAAATGCAAAATGGCTAATAATGCCTAGAGATATGTTTTTTTGTTAGTTGTACTAGAAAAATGATCTTTTGTAAGGTTTGCAAAGACACAAGTTAGTTTTTTTATTCAATATAACAGTGTAACTGTCATACTAAATATGAAAGGTTTATAATCATAACTCCAAAACCAAATATGAAATTTGTCTTAAAAAAACTCCAATATTGAATTTATGCGAGTTTTTGCGGAATCAGGTATTTTGGAAAGAATCACAAATACAAATATTAGATTTTACTGGCCTCATATTGGTCACACTCAAAATGACAGTTTTTGAAACAAAACACCAAAAATACACATGCAAAATGTCTAATAATGCCTGAAGAAATGCATCTTCGAGAGTTTTCCTGAAAAAAAAAACATTTGGTGAGGTTTGCAAAAACAAAATTTGATTTGTTTCTCAATTTGACAGTAATGTACTTAGAATCCTGAGATAATGCGAACAAAGCAATAAATATGTATTCAAACATAATTCCTAATCCAAACGTGCAAAATGTCTAAAAATGCCTGTGATATTGAATACATGTGAGTTTTACTAGATACAGTTTTTTTTCTATGGTTTGCAAATACAAAAATGAGGTTTTACTCAATATGACTGTATACTGTAACACTCAATATGACAGTTATTTAAACATAACTCCTACACCACACATGAAAAATAGCTAATAATGCCTGAAATAATGCATCTTTGGGAGTTTTACTTGAAACACATGCTTTTTTAAATCTTACAAATGCAAAAATAAGTTTTTTACTCAATATGACTATAATAGTCTTAGAATCCTGAGATAATGTGAAAAAAGCAATAAAAAGGTATTCAAACATAACTTCTAATCAACACATGCAAAATGGCTAATAATGCCTAGAGATATGTATTTTGCTTAGCTGTACTAGAAAAATGATCTTTTGTAAGGTTTGCAAAGACACAAGTTAGTTTTTTTTTTCAATATAACAGTGTATTTGTCATACTAAATATGAAAGGTTTATAATCATAACTCCAAAACCAAATATGACATTTGTCTTAAAAAAACTCTAATATTGAATTTATGCGAGTTTTAGCAGAATCAGGTATTTTGGAAAGAATCACAAATACAAATATTAGATTTTACTGGCCTCATATTGGTCACACTCAAAATGACAGTTTTTGAAACATAACTCCAAAAATACACATGCAAAATGTCTAATAATGCCTGAAGAAATGCATCTTCGAGAGTTTTCCTGAAAAAAAACAACATTTGGTAAGGTTTGCAAAAACAAAATTTGATTTGTTACTCAATTTGACAGTAATGTACTTAGAATCCTGAGATAATGCGAACAAAGCAATAAAAATGTATTCAAATATAATTCCTAATCCAAACGTGCAAAATGTCTAAAAATGCCTGTGATATTGAATACATGTGAGTTTTACTAGATACCGTTGTTTTTCAATGGTTTGCAAATACAAAAATGAGGTTTTACTCAATATGACTGTATACTGTAACACTCAATATGACAGTTATTTAAACATAACTCCTACACCACACATGAAAAATTGCTAATAATGCCTGAAATAATGCATCTTTGGGAGTTTTACTCGAAACATATGCTTTTTTAAATCTTGCAAATGCAAAAAGTAGTTTTTTACTCAATATGACTATAATAGTCTTACAATCCTGAGATAATGCGAAAAAAGCAATAAAAATGTATTCAAACATAACTTCTAAACAACACATGCAAAATGGCTAATAATGCCTAGAGATATGTTTTTTTGTTGTACTAGAAAAATGATCTTTTGTAAGGTTTGCAAAGACACAAATTAGTTTTTTTATTCAATATAACAGTGTAACTGTCATACTAAATATGAAAGGTTTATAATCATAACTCCAAAACCAAATATGAAATTTGTCTTAAAAAGCCTTTAATATTGAATTTATGTGAGTTTTAGCAGAATCAGGTAATTTGGAAAGAATCACAAATACAAATATTAGATTTTACTGGCCTCATATTGGTCACACTCAAAATGACAGTTTTTGAAACATAACTCCAAAAATACACATGCAACATGTCTAATAATGCCTGAAGAAATGCATCTTCGAGAGTTTTCCAGAAAAAAAAAACATTTGGTAAGGTTTGCAAAAACAAAATTTGATTTGTTACTCAATTTGACAGTAATGTACTTAGAATCCTGAGATAATGCGAAAAAAGCAATACAAATGTATTCCAACATAATTCCTAATCTAAACGTGCAAAATGTCTAAAATGCCTGTGATATTGAATACATGTGAGTTTTACTAGATACAGTTGTTTTTCAATGGTTTGCAAATACAAAAATGAGGTTTTACTCAATATGACTGTATACTGTAACACTCAATATGACAGTTATTTAAACATAACTCCTACACCACACATGAAAAATGGCTAATAATGCCTGAAATAATGCATCTTTGGGAGTTTTACTCGGAACATATGCTTTTTTAAATCTTGCAAATGCAAAAAGTATTTTTTACTCAATATGACTATAATGTTCTTAGAATCCTGAGATAATGCGAAAAAGCAATACAAAAGTTTTCAAACATAACTTTTAAACAACACATGCAAAACGGCTAATAATTCCTAGAGATATGTATCTTTGTTAGTTGTAGTAGAAAAATGATATTTTGTAGGGCTCACTTGGAAAACAAAATCCTATTTGTATGGTTAGTTTACTCTAAATTTCTACTATAATTTTTCAATTTTTTAAATAGGTTATAAATCTGTAGAATTGAAGACATTATCTGTAAATTAAAAAAACGCCTGTTATTTTAAGTAATATGCCAGTAATGACAAACTATGTATATTCCTATTTTTTTTTACAGAAAAATACCAAATTATTTATACATATTATTTTCTGTTTTCTCAAATTACTTTCAATTTCATGTAAAATTACAGTAATTAACTTTAATTAAATATGTAGCTTGTTATATGAAAGTATTTGTTCATACTAACAATCTAACAGTTTTATATGTAATTTTAAGGTAAATCAAATGTTTTCAATATTTATGTGTATTTTCACATTCAAGTCGAAAAATATATGTAGCCTCTTATAAAAGGTGTATGCTCAAACTGTAATATGACGTACATAAAATACTGCAAGAGATTCTTAATCAACAGTCAACAGCCGTACAGATCATACTGACGGTGGCCGTACAAACAACTTCAACAATGTTACAAATATGCGCCACACTGTGGAGCCACATCAATCAAGACTGACAAACACATTTCAGGAGAACCTCGTCACCGTAACACAACATTAAAACAACAGAAACAATTCCTAGAATTCCATGTGTTACAATATACACCCCCACCACCTAACCCCGCCCAGCTCAACCAACGCACGGAGGGGGCGGTGATGTTTTGGGGCACGGGGTTGGGTGGTAGCGGGATTGTAGCCCGGAAGAGTCAGCGCTGCTTGGGCTTCTGGGTATTTGTTAAGTTATTTTTATGTTTTATTACAGTGAGGATGTTTTCCTGAAATGTGTTTATCATTCTTGTTCGATGTGGGTTCACAGTGTGGTGCATATTTGTAACAGTGTTAAAGTTGTTTGTACAGCCACCGTCAGTGTGACCTGTGTGGCTGTTGACCAAGTATATTTTGCAGTCACTTTCCAAATGAACGACGAAACCGTGCTCATCACATGCCTCAATTGGCACGCTGATGATTTGATGAATGAGCATTCAATAAAACCCACCACGGTATTACGTGTCATATTCGCCCGGCCAAATTTTGAGTCAACCCTACATGAGGGTCAGTGAAATTCTCGTGGAGAAATGATAGGAATGGTAAGTATGTCGCTAGGGTGGGATAGCCATTCATATAAGGTTAACCCACTTTGTATCAGTTTCCTGCATCCAGTGGCCCCCCGCTAAAGTCAATGAGACACCCATGATCCAACAATTCAGAAAAAATCTGTTAAACAATGGTATTTTTCTGTGGAATCGCCAGCATTGTCACTTCACTAAAGGTGGTTGATCGTAATAATTTGGAAAAACTCTTTAAAATAAAGGTATTTTTCTGCAGAACTGTTTGCATCGTCACTTTATTAAAGGTGGTTGATCTTAATAATTTAGTAAAAATCTGTAAAATTACGATATTTCACCCCAAAACGTTTCATGAAAATTTCTGTAAATATAATATTTTTGATCGTTATTTGGTTTACAATGTTTTACTTTAGTTTTATGGTTTTTGTTTGGCAGCCGTCGCTGCCAGTAAATGACCGTTTTTGTACAAAATTTATTTTTACAGTGTTTGCAAAGATAAAAGTTAGTTTTTTGTATTCAATATAACAGTAAAACTGTCATACTAAATATGAAAGGTTAATAAACATAACTCCAAAACCAAACATGAAATCTGTCTAAAAAAGCCTGTAATATTGACTTTATGTGAGTTTTACCTGAATTAGGTATTTTGGAAAGGTTCACAAATACAAAAATTTGGTTTTACTGGCCTCACATTGGTCACACTCAATAAGACAGTTTTTGAACCCTATCTCCAAAAATACACATGCAAAATTACAAAAAAATGCCTGAAGAAATGTATCTTTGTGAGTTTTACTGGATAAAAAAACATTTTGTAAGGGTTGCAAAAACAAAAAGAAATGTTTTGTAATGTTAATGTAATTTTAAGGTAAATTATTATTTTTTAATATTTATGTGTATTTTCACATTCAATGAGAAAAATATATATGTAGCCTCTTATAAAAGGTTTATGCTCAAACTAACATTTACATTTTTTTCCCTGTAATATGACATACATGAGTGACTGCAAGACATACTTAATCAACAGTCAATAGCCTTACAGATCACACTGACGGTGGCCGTACAAACAACTTTAACAATGTTACAAATATGCGCCACATCGTGGAGCCACATCACACAAGAATGACAAACACATTTCAGGAAAACATCTTCACCGTAACACAACATTAACACAACAGAAACAATACCCAGTATTCCATGTGTTACAATATACACCCCCACCACCTAACCCCGCCCAGCTCAACCAACGCACGGAGGGGGGCGGTGATGTTTTGGGGCGCGGGGTTGGGTGGTAGCAGGGGTGTAGCCCGGAAGAGTCAGCGCTGCATGGGCTTGTGGGTATTTGTTATGTTATGTTGTTTTTATGTTTTGTTACAGTGAGGATGTTTTCCTGAAATGTGTTTATCATTCTTGTTCGATGTGGATTCACAGTGTGGTGCATATTTGTAACAGTGTTAAAGTTGTTTGTACAGCCACCAGCAGTGTGACCTGTGTGGCTGTTGACCAAGTATGTCTTGCAGTCACTATCACATGCATGACAATACCGTGCACATCACACTCATCAGTAGGCATGCTAATGATTTGGTGAATGAGCGTAAAGAAAGTCACCCGGCCAGACTTTGGGTCAATCCTACATGAGGGTCAGTAAAATTCTCACAGTGAAATGGTAGGATCAGTAAGTATGTTGCTAGGGTGGGGTAGCCATTCATGCAAGGTGAATCCACTTTGCATTAAGTTCCTGCATCCAATGGCCCCCCACTAAAGTCAATGAGACACCCCTGATCCTAACTATTCAGAAAAAATCTGTAAAACAATGGTATTTTTCTGAGGAACCGCCAGCATTGTCACTTCACTAAAGGTGGTTGATCGTAATAATTTGGAAAAACTCTTTAGAATAAAGGTATTTTTCTGCAGAACTGTTTGCATCGTCACTTTATTAAAGGTGGTTGATCTTAATGATTTAGTAAAAATCTGTAAAATTATGATATTTCACCCCAAAATGTTTCATGAAAATATCTGTAAATATAATATTTTTGATCATTATTTGGTTTACAATGTTTTGCTTTAGTTTTATGGTTTTTGTTTGGCAGCCGTAGCTGCCAGTAAATGACCGTTTTTTTACAAAATTGATTTCTACAGTGTTTGCAAAGGTAAAAGTTAGTTTTTTTTATTCAATACACCAGTAAAATTGTCATACTAAATATGAAAGGTTAATAAACATAACTCCAAAACCAAACATGAAATCTGTCTAAAAAAGCCCGTAATGTTGACTTTATGTGAGTTTTACCTGAATTAAGTATTTTGGAAAGGTTCACAAATACAAAAATTTTGTTTTACTTGCCTCACATTGGTCACACTCAATAAGACAGTTTTTGAACCCTATCTCCAAAAATACACATGCAAAATTACAAAAAAATGCCTGAAGAAATGTATCTTTGTGAGTTTTACTGGATAAAAAAACATTTTGTAAGGGTTGCAAAAACAAAAATAAATATTTTACCCAATTTGACAGTAATGTACTTAAAATCCTGAGATAATGCAAAAAGAGCAATAGAAAATGTATTCCAACATAATTCCTAATCCAAACGTGCAAAATGTCTAAAACTGCCTGTGATATTGAATCCATGTGAGTTTTACTAGATACAGTTGATTTTCTATGGTTTGCAAAATCAAAAATTAGGTTGTACTCAATATGACTGTATACTGTAACACTCAATATGACAGTTATTTAAACAAAACTCCTACACCACACATGGCTAATAATGCCTGAAATAATGCATATTTGGGAGTTTTACTCGAAACGATTGCTTTTTTAAATCTTTGCAATGCAAAAAATTGTTGTTTTATTCAATATGACAATAATGTTCTTGGAATCCTGAGATAATGCGAAAAAAGCAATAAAAATGTATTCAAACATAACTTCTAAACAACACATGCAAAATGGCTAATGATAGCTAGAGATATGTTTTTTTGTTAGTTGTACTAGAAAAATGATCTTTTGTAAGGTTTGCAAAGACACAAGTTAGTTTTTTTTATTCAATATAACAGTGTAACTGTCATACTAAATATGAAAGGTTTATAATCATAACTCCAAAACCAAATATGAAATTTGTCTTAAAAAGCCTTTAATATTGAATTTATGTAAGTTTTAGCAGAATCAGGTATTTTGAAAAAAATCACAAATACAAATATTAGATTTTACTGGCCTCATATTGGTCACACTCAAAATGACAGTTTTTGAAACATAACTCCAAAAATACACATGCAAAATGTCTAATAATGCCTGAAGAAATATATCTTCGAGAGTTTTCCTGAAAAAAAAAACATCTGGTAAGGTTTGCAAAAACAAAAGTTGATTTGTTACTCAATTTGACAGTAATGTACTTAGAATCCTGAGGTAATGCGAAAAAAGCAATACAAATGTATTCAAACATAATTCCTAATCCAAACGTGCAAAATGTCTAAAAATGCCTGTGATATTGAATACATGTGAGTTTTACTAGATACAGTTGTTTTTCAATGGTTTGCAAATACAAAAATGAGGTTTTACTCAATATGACTGTATACTGTAACACTCAATATGACAGTTATTTAAACATAACTCCTACACCACACATGAAAAATGGCTAATAATGCCTGAAATAATGCATCTTTGGGAGTTTTACTCGAAACAAATGTTTTTTTAAATCTTGCAAATGCAAAAAGTAGTTTTTTACTCAATATGACTATAATAGTCTTAGAATCCTGAGATAATGCGAAAAAAGCAATAAAAATGTATTCAAACATAACTTCTAAACAACACATGCAAAATGGCTAATAATGCCTAGAGATATGTTTTTTTGTTAGTTGTACTAGAAAAATTATCTTTTGTAAGGTTTGCAAAGACAAAAGTTAGTTTTTTTATTCAATATAACAGTGTAACTGTCATACTAAATATGAAAGGTTTATAATCATAACTCCAAAACCAAATATGAAATCTGTCTTAAAAAGCCTTTAATAATGAATTTATGTAAGTTTTAGCAGAATAAGGTATTTTGGAAAGAATTACAAATACAAATATTATATTTTACTGGTCTCATATTGGTCACACTCAAAATGACAGTTTTTGAAACATAACTCCAAAAATACACATGCAAAATGTCTAATAATGCCTGAAGAAATGCATCTTCGAGAGTTCTCCTGAAAAAAAAACATTTGGTAAGGTTTGCAAAAACAAAATTTGATTTGTTACTCAATTTGACAGTAATGTACTTAGAATCCTGAGATAATGCGAAAAAAGCAATAAAAATATATTCAAACATAAATCCTAATCCAAACGTGCGAGATGTCTAAAAATGCCTGTGATATTGAATACATGTGAGTTTTACTAGATACAGTGGTTTTTCAATGGTTTGCAAATACAAAAATGAGGTTTTACTCAATATGACTGTATACTGTAACACTCAATATGACAGTTATTTAAACATAACTCCTAAACTACACATGAAAAATGGCTAATAATGCCTGAAATAATGCATCTTTGGGAGTTTTACTCGAAACATATGCTTTTTTAAATTTTGCAAATGCAAAAAGTAGTTTTTTACTCAATATGACTATAATAGTCTTAGACTCCTGAGATAATGCGAAAAAAACAATAAAAATGTATTCAAACATAACTTCTAAACAACACATGCAAAATGGCTAATAATGCCTAGAGATATGTTTTTTTTGTTAGTTGTACTAGAAAAATGATCTTTTGTAAGGTTCGCAAAGACACAAGTTAGTTTTTTTATTCAATATAACTGTGTAACTGTCATACTAAATATGAAAGGCTTATAATCATAACTCCAAAACCAAACATGACATTTGTCTTGAAAAGCCTTTAATATTGAATTTATGTAAGTTTTAGCAGAATCAGGTATTTTGGAAAGAATCACAAATACAAATATTAGATTTTACTGGCCTCATATTGGTCACACTCAAAATGACAGTTTTTGAAACATAACTCCAAAAATACACATGCAAAATGTCTAATAATGCCTGAAGAAATGCATCTTCGAGAGTTTTCCAGAAAAAAAAAATTTGGTAAGGTTTGCAAAAACAAAATCTGATTTGTTACTCAATTTGACAGTAATGTACTTAGAATCCTGAGATAATGCGAAAAAAGCAATAAAAATGAATTCAAACATAATTCCTAATCCAAACGTGCAACATGTCTAAAAATGCCTGTGATATTGAATACATGTGAGTTTTACTAGATACAGTTGTTTTTCAATGGTTTGCAAATACAAAAATGAGGTTTTACTCAATATGACTGTATACTGTAACACTCAATATGACAGTTATTTAAACATAACTCCTACACCACACATGAAAAATGGCTAATAATGCCTGAAATAATGCATATTTGGGAGTTTTACTCGAAACATATGTTTTTTTAAATCTTGCAAATGCAAAAAGTTGTTTTTTTTACTCAATATTACTATAATAGTCTTAGAATCCTGAGATAATGCGAAAAAAGCAATAAAAATGTATTCAAACATAACTTCCAAACAAAACATGCAAAATGGCTAAAAATGCCTGTGATATTGAATACATGTGAGTTTTACTAGATACAGTTGTTTTTCAATGGTTTGCAAATACAAAATTGAGGTTTTACTCAATATGACTGTATACTGTAACACTCAATAAAACAGTTATTTAAACATAACTCCTACACCACACATGAAAAATGGCTAATAATGCCTGAAATAATGCATCTTTGGGAGTTTTACTTGAAACAAATGCTTTTTTAAATCTTGCAAATGCAAAAAGTAGTTTTTTACTCAATATGACTATAATAGTCTTAGAATCCTGAGATAATGCGAAAAAAGCAATAAAAATGTATTCAAACATAACTTCTAAACAACACATGCAAAATGGCTAATAATGCCTAGAGATATGTTTTTTTGTTAGTTGTACTAGAAAAATGATTTTTTGTAAGGTTTGCAAAGACACAAGTTAGTTTTTTTATTCAATATAACTGTGTAACTGTCATACTAAATATGAAAGGCTTATAATCATAACTCCAAAACCAAATATGAAATTTGTCTTAAAAAGCCTTTAATATTGAATTTATGTGAGTTTTAGCAGAATCAGGTATTTTGGAAAGAATCACAAATACAAATATTAGATTTTACTGGCCTCATATTGGTCACACTCAAAATGACAGTTTTTGAAACATAACTCAAAAAATACACATGCAAAATGTCTAATAATGCCTGAAGAAATGCATCTTCGAGAGTTTTCCAGACAAAAAACATTTGGTAAGGTTTGCAAAAACAAAATTTGATTTGTTAGTCAATTTGACAGTAATGTACTTAGAATCCTGAGATAATGCGAAAAAAGCAATAAAAATCTATTCAAACATAACTTCTAAACAACACATGCAAAATGGCTAATAATGCCTAGAGATATGTTTTTTTGTTAGTTGTACTAGAAAAATTATCTTTTGTAAGGTTTGCAAAGACACAATTTAGTTTTTTTTATTCAATTTTACAGTGTAACTGTCATCCTAAATATGAAAAGTTTATAATCATAACTCCAAAACCAAATATGAAATTTGTCTTAAAAAAACTTTAATATTGAATTTATGTGAGTTTTAGCAGAATAAGGTATTTTGGAAAGAATCACAAATACAAATATTAGATTTTACTGGCCTCATATTGGTCACACTCAAAATGACAGTTTTTGAAACATAACTCCAAAAATACACATGCAAAATGTCTAATAATGCCTGAAGAAATGTATCTTCGAGAGTTTTCCTGAAAAAAAAAAAACATCTGGTAAAAACAACATTTGATTTGTTACTCAATTTGACAGTAATGTACTTAGAATCCTGAGATAATGCGAAAAAAGCAATAAAAATGTATTCAAACATAATTCCTAATCCAAACGTGCAAAATGTCTAAAAATGCCTGTGATATTGAATACATGTGAGTTTTACTAGATACAGTTGTTTTTCAATGGTTTGCAAATTCAAAAATGAGGTTTTACTCAATATGACTGTATACTGTAACACTCAATATGACAGTTATTTAAACATAACTCCTACACCACACATGAAAAATGGCTAATAATACCTGAAATAATGCATCTGTGGGAGTTTTACTCGAAACATATGCTTTTTTAAATCTTGCAAATGGAAAATGTTGTTTTTTACTCAATATGACTATAATAGTCTTAGAATCCTGAGATAATGCAAAAAAAGCAATAAAAATGTATTCAAACATAACTTCTAAACAACACATGCAAAATGGCTAATAATGCCTAGGAATATGTTTTTTTGTTAGTTGTACTAGAAAAATGATCTTTTGTAAGGTTTGCAAAGACACAAGTTAGTTTTTTTATTCAATTTAACAGTGTAACTGTCATCCTAAATATGAAAGGTTTATAATCATAACTCCAAAACCAAATATGAAATTTGTCTTAAAAACCCTTTAATATTGAATTTATGTAAGTTTTAGCAGAATAAGGTATTTTGGAAAGAATTACAAATACAAATATTATATTTTACTGGTCTCATATTGGTCACACTCAAAATGACAGTTTTTGAAACATAACTCCAAAAATACACATGCAAAATGTCTAATAATGCCTGAAGAAATGCATCTTCGAGAGTTCTCCTGAAAAAAAAACATTTGGTAAGGTTTGCAAAAACAAAATTTGATTTGTTACTCAATTTGACAGTAATGTACTTAGAATCCTGAGATAATGCGAAAAAAGCAATAAAAATGTATTCAAACATAAATCCTAATCCAAACGTGCGAAATGTCTAAAAATGCCTGTGATATTGAATACATGTGAGTTTTACTAGATACAGTGGTTTTTCAATGGTTTGCAAATACAAAAATGAGGTTTTACTCAATATGACTGTATACTGTAACATTCAATATGACAGTTATTTAAACATAACTCCTAAACCACACATGAAAAATGGCTAATAATACCTGAAATAATGCATCTGTGGGAGTTTTACTCGAAACATATGCTTTTTTAAATCTTGCAAATGGAAAATGTTGTTTTTTACTCAATATGACTATAATAGTCTTAGAATCCTGAGATAATGCAAAAAAAGCAATAAAAATGTATTCAAACATAACTTCTAAACAACACATGCAAAATGGCTAATAATGCCTAGGAATATGTTTTTTTGTTAGTTGTACTAGAAAAATGATCTTTTGTAAGGTTTGCAAAGACACAAGTTAGTTTTTTTATTCAATTTAACAGTGTAACTGTCATCCTAAATATGAAAGGTTTATAATCATAACTCCAAAACCAAATATGAAATTTGTCTTAAAAACCCTTTAATATTGAATTTATGTAAGTTTTAGCAGAATAAGGTATTTTGGAAAGAATTACAAATACAAATATTATATTTTACTGGTCTCATATTGGTCACACTCAAAATGACAGTTTTTGAAACATAACTCCAAAAATACACATGCAAAATGTCTAATAATGCCTGAAGAAATGCATCTTCGAGAGTTCTCCTGAAAAAAAAACATTTGGTAAGGTTTGCAAAAACAAAATTTGATTTGTTACTCAATTTGACAGTAATGTACTTAGAATCCTGAGATAATGCGAAAAAAGCAATAAAAATGTATTCAAACATAAATCCTAATCCAAACGTGCGAAATGTCTAAAAATGCCTGTGATATTGAATACATGTGAGTTTTACTAGATACAGTGGTTTTTCAATGGTTTGCAAATACAAAAATGAGGTTTTACTCAATATGACTGTATACTGTAACACTCAATATGACAGTTATTTAAACATAACTCCTAAACCACACATGAAAAATGGCTAATAATGCCTGAAATAATGCATCTTTGGGAGTTTTACTCGAAACATATGCTTTTTTAAATTTTGCAAATGCAAAAAGTAGTTTTTTACTCAATATGACTATAATAGTCTTAGACTCCTGAGATAATGCGAAAAAAACAATAAAAATGTATTCAAACATAACTTCTAAACAACACATGCAAAATGGCTAATAATGCCTAGAGATATGTTTTTTTTGTTAGTTGTACTAGAAAAATGATCTTTTGTAAGGTTCGCAAAGACACAAGTTAGTTTTTTTATTCAATATAACTGTGTAACTGTCATACTAAATATGAAAGGCTTATAATCATAACTCCAAAACCAAACATGACATTTGTCTTGAAAAGCCTTTAATATTGAATTTATGTAAGTTTTAGCAGAATCAGGTATTTTGGAAAGAATCACAAATACAAATATTAGATTTTACTGGCCTCATATTGGTCACACTCAAAATGACAGTTTTTGAAACATAACTCCAAAAATACACATGCAAAATGTCTAATAATGCCTGAAGAAATGCATCTTCGAGAGTTTTCCAGAAAAAAAAAATTTGGTAAGGTTTGCAAAAACAAAATCTGATTTGTTACTCAATTTGACAGTAATGTACTTAGAATCCTGAGATAATGCGAAAAAAGCAATAAAAATGAATTCAAACATAATTCCTAATCCAAACGTGCAACATGTCTAAAAATGCCTGTGATATTGAATACATGTGAGTTTTACTAGATACAGTTGTTTTTCAATGGTTTGCAAATACAAAAATGAGGTTTTACTCAATATGACTGTATACTGTAACACTCAATATGACAGTTATTTAAACATAACTCCTACACCACACATGAAAAATGGCTAATAATGCCTGAAATAATGCATATTTGGGAGTTTTACTCGAAACATATGTTTTTTTAAATCTTGCAAATGCAAAAGTTGTTTTTTTTACTCAATATTACTATAATAGTCTTAGAATCCTGAGATAATGCGAAAAAAGCAATAAAAATGTATTCAAACATAACTTCCAAACAAAACATGCAAAATGGCTAAAAATGCCTGTGATATTGAATACATGTGAGTTTTACTAGATACAGTTGTTTTTCAATGGTTTGCAAATACAAAATTGAGGTTTTACTCAATATGACTGTATACTGTAACACTCAATAAAACAGTTATTTAAACATAACTCCTACACCACACATGAAAAATGGCTAATAATGCCTGAAATAATGCATCTTTGGGAGTTTTACTTGAAACAAATGCTTTTTTAAATCTTGCAAATGCAAAAACTAGTTTTTTACTCAATATGACTATAATAGTCTTAGAATCCTGAGATAATGCGAAAAAAGCAATAAAAATGTATTCAAACATAACTTCTAAACAACACATGCAAAATGGCTAATAATGCCTAGAGATATGTTTTTTTGTTAGTTGTACTAGAAAAATGATTTTTTGTAAGGTTTGCAAAGACACAAGTTAGTTTTTTTATTCAATATAACTGTGTAACTGTCATACTAAATATGAAAGGCTTATAATCATAACTCCAAAACCAAATATGAAATTTGTCTTAAAAAGCCTTTAATATTGAATTTATGTGAGTTTTAGCAGAATCAGGTATTTTGGAAAGAATCACAAATACAAATATTAGATTTTACTGGCCTCATATTGGTCACACTCAAAATGACAGTTTTTGAAACATAACTCCAAAAATACACATGCAAAATGTCTAATAATGCCTGAAGAAATGCATCTTCGAGAGTTTTCCAGACAAAAAACATTTGGTAAGGTTTGCAAAAACAAAATTTGATTTGTTAGTCAATTTGACAGTAATGTACTTAGAATCCTGAGATAATGCGAAAAAAGCAATAAAAATCTATTCAAACATAACTTCTAAACAACACATGCAAAATGGCTAATAATGCCTAGAGATATGTTTTTTTGTTAGTTGTACTAGAAAAATTATCTTTTGTAAGGTTTGCAAAGACACAATTTAGTTTTTTATATTCAATTTTACAGTGTAACTGTCATCCTAAATATGAAAGGTTTATAATCATAACTCCAAAACCAAATATGAAATTTGTCTTAAAAAAACTTTAATATTGAATTTATGTGAGTTTTAGCAGAATAAGGTATTTTGGAAAGAATCACAAATACAAATATTAGATTTTACTGGCCTCATATTGGTCACACTCAAAATGACAGTTTTTGAAACATAACTCCAAAAATACACATGCAAAATGTCTAATAATGCCTGAAAAAATGTATCTTCGAGAGTTTTCCTGAAAAAAAAAAAACATCTGGTAAAAACAACATTTGATTTGTTACTCAATTTGACAGTAATGTACTTAGAATCCTGAGATAATGCGAAAAAAGCAATAAAAATGTATTCAAACATAATTCCTAATCCAAACGTGCAAAATGTCTAAAAATGCCTGTGATATTGAATACATGTGAGTTTTACTAGATACAGTTGTTTTTCAATGGTTTGCAAATTCAAAAATGAGGTTTTACTCAATATGACTGTATACTGTAACACTCAATATGACAGTTATTTAAACATAACTCCTACACCACACATGAAAAATGGCTAATAATACCTGAAATAATGCATCTGTGGGAGTTTTACTCGAAACATATGCTTTTTTAAATCTTGCAAATGGAAAATGTTGTTTTTTACTCAATATGACTATAATAGTCTTAGAATCCTGAGATAATGCAAAAAAAGCAATAAAAATGTATTCAAACATAACTTCTAAACAACACATGCAAAATGGCTAATAATGCCTAGGAATATGTTTTTTTGTTAGTTGTACTAGAAAAATGATCTTTTGTAAGGTTTGCAAAGACACAAGTTAGTTTTTTTATTCAATTTAACAGTGTAACTGTCATCCTAAATATGAAAGGTTTATAATCATAACTCCAAAACCAAATATGAAATTTGTCTTAAAAACCCTTTAATATTGAATTTATGTGAGTTTTAGTAGAATAAGGTATTTTGGAAAGAATCACAAATACAAATATTAGATTGTACTGGCCTCATATTGGTCACACTCAAAATGACAGTTTTTGAAACATAACTCCAAAAATACACATGCAAAATGTCTAATAATGCCTGAAGAAATATATCTTCGAGAGTTTTCCTGAAAAAAAAAACATTTGGTAAGGTTTGTAAAAAACAAAATTTGATTTGTTACTCAATTTGACAGTAATGTACTTAGAATCCTGAGATAATGCGAAAAAAGCAATACAAATGTATTCAAACATAATTCCTAATCCAAACGTGCAAAATGTCTGAAAATGCCTGTGATATTGAATACATGTGAGTTTTACTAGATACAGTTGTTTTTCAATGGTTTGCAAATACGAAAATGAGGTTTTACTCAATATGACTGTATACTGTAACACTCAATATGACAGTTATTTAAACATAACTCCTACACCACACATGAAAAATGGCTAATAATGCCTGAAATAATGCATCTTTGGGAGTTTTACTCGAAACAAATGCTTTTTTAAATCTTGCAAATGCAAAAAGTAGTTTTTTACTCAATATGACTATAATAGTCTTAGAATCCTGAGATAATGCGAAAAAAGCAATGAAAATGTATTCAAACATAACTTCTAAACAACACATGCAAAATGGCTAATAATGCCTAGAGATATGTTTTTTTGTTAGTTGTACTAGAAAAATGATCTTTTGTAAGGTTTGCAAAGACAAAAGTTAGTTTTTTTATTCAATATAACAGTGTAACTGTCATATTAAATATGAAAGGTTTATAATCATTACTCCAAAACCAAATATGAAATCTGTCTTAAAAAGCCTTTAATATTGAATTTATGTAAGTTTTAGCAGAATAAGGTATTTTGGAAAGAATCACAAATACAAATATTCAATCAAATTTTACTGGTCTCATATTGGTCACACTCAAAATGACAGTTTTTGAAACATAACTCCAAAAATACACATGCAAAATGTCTAATAATGCCTGAAGAAATGCATCTTCGAGAGTTTTCCTGAAAAAAAAACATTTGGTAAGGTTTGCAAAAACAAAATTTGATTTGTTACTCAATTTGACAGTAATGTACTTAGAATCCTGAGATAATGCGAAAAAAGCAATACAAATGTATTCAAACATAACTTCTAAACAACACATGCAAAATGTCTAAAAATGCCTGTGATATTGAATACGTGTGAGTTTTACTAGATACAGTTGTTTTTCAATGGTTTGCAAATACAAAAATGAGGTTTTACTCAATATAACTGTATACTGTAACACTCAATATGACAGTTATTTAAACATAACTCCTACACCACACATGAAAAATGGCTAATAATGCCTGAAATAATGCATCTTTGGGAGTTTTACTCGAAACAAATGCTTTTTTAAATCTTGCAAATGCAAAAAGTTGTTTTTTACTCAATATGACTATAATAGTCTTAGAATCCTGAGGTAAGGCGAAAAATACAATAAAAATGTATTCAAACATAACTTCTAAACAACACATGCAAAATGGCTAATAATGCCTAGAGATATGTTTTTTTGTTAGTTGTACTAGAAAAATGATCTTTTGTAAGGTTTGCAAAGACACAAGTTAGTTTTTTTATTCAATTTAACAGTGTAACTGTCATCCTAAATATGAAAAGTTTACAATCATAACTCCAAAACCAAATATGAAATTTGTCTTAAAAAGCCTTTAATATTGAATTTATGTGAGTTTTAGCAGAATAAGGTATTTTGGAAAGAATCACAAATACAAATATTAGATTTTACTGGCCTCATATTGGTCACACTCAAAATGACAGTTTTTGAAACATAACTCCAAAAATACAAATGCAAAATGTCTAATAATGCCTGAAGAAATGCATCTTCGAGAGTTTTCCTGAAAGAAAACATTTGGTAAGGTTTGCAAAAACAAAATTTGATTTGTTACTCAATTTGACAGTAATGTACTTAGAATCCTGAAATAATGCGAAAAAAGCAATAAAAATGTATTCAAACATAATTCCTAATCCAAACGTGCAAAATGTCTAAAAATGCCTGTGATATTGGATACATGTGAGTTTTACTAGATACAGTTGTTTTTCAATGGTTTGCAAATACAAAAATGAGGTTTTACTCAATATGACTGTATACTGTAACACTCAATATGACAGTTATTTAAACATAACTCCTACACCACAAATGAAAAATGGCTAATAAAGCCTGAAATAATGCATCTTTGGGAGTTTCACTCGAAACATATGCTTTTTAAATCTTGCAAATGCAAAAAGTAGTTTTTTTCTCAATATGACTATAATAGTCTTAGAATCCTGAGATAATGCGAACAAAGCAATAAAAATGTATTCAAACATAACTTCTAAACAACACATGCAAAATGGCTAATAATGCCTAGAGATATGTATTTTGGTTAGTTGTACTAGAAAAATGATCTTTTGTAAGGTTTGCAAAGACAAAAGTTAGTTTTTTTATTCAATATAACAGTGTAACTGTCATACTAAATATGAAAGGTTTATAATCATAACTCCAAAACCAAATATGAAATCTGTCTTAAAAAGCCTTTAATATTGAATTTATGTGAGTTTTAGCAGAATAAAGTATTTTGGAAAGAATCACAAATACAAATATTAGATTTTACTGGCCTCATATTGGTCACACTCAAAATCACAGTTTTTGAAACATAACTCCAAAAATACACATGCAAAATGGCTAATAATGCCTGAAGAAATGCATCTTCGAGAGTTTTCCTGAAAAAAAAACATTTGGTAAGGTTTGCAAAAACAAAATTTGATTTGTTACTCAATTTGACAGTAATGTACTTAGAATCCTGAGATAATGCGAAAAAAGCAATAAAAATGTATTCAAACATAATTCCTAATCCAAACGTGCAAAATGTCTAAAAATGCCTGTGATATTGAATACATGTGAGTTTCACTAGATACAGTTGTTTTTCAATGGTTTGCAAATACAAAAATGAGGTTTTACTCAATATAACTGTATACTGTAACACTCAATATGACAGTTATTTAAACATAACTCCTACACCACACATGAAAAATGGCTAATAATGCCTGAAATAATGCATCTTTGGGAGTTTTACTCGAAAGATATGCTTTTTTAAATTTTGCAAATGCAAAAAGTAGTTTTTTACTCAATATGACTATAATAGTCTTAGACTCCTGAGATAATGCGAAAAAAGCAATAAAAATGTATTCAAACATAACTTCTAAACAACACATGCAAAATGGCTAATAATGCCTAGAGATATGTTTTTTTTGTTAGTTGTACTAGAAAAATGATCTTTTGTAAGGTTTGCAAAGACACAAGTTAGTTTTTTTATTCAATATAACAGTGTAACTGTCATACTAAATATGAAAGGTTTATAATCATAACTCCAAAACCAAATATGACATTTGTCTTAAAAAGCCTTTTATATTGAAATTATGTAAGTTTTAGCAGAATCAGGTATTTTGGAAAGAATCACAAATACAAATATTAGATTTTACTGGCCTCATATTGGTCACACTCAAAATGACAGTTTTTGAAACATAACTCCAAAAATACACATGCAAAATGTCTAATAATGCCTGAAGAAATGCATCTTCGAGAGCTTTCCAGAAAAAATAAATTTGGTAAGGTTTGCAAAAACAAAATCTGATTTGTTACTCAATTTGACAGTAATGTACTTAGAATCCTGAGATAATGCGAAAAAAGCAATAAAAATGAATTCAAACATAATTCCTAATCCAAACGTGCAAAATGTCTAAAAATGCCTGTGATATTGAATACATGTGAGTTTTACTAGATACAGTTGTTTTTCAATGGTTTGCAAATACAACAATGAGGTTTTACTCAATATGACTGTATACTGTAACACTCAATATGACAGTTATTTAAACATAACTCCTACACCACACATGAAAAATGGCTAATAATGCCTGAAATAATGCTTCTTTGGGAGTTTTACTCGAAACATATGCTTTTTTAAATCTTGCAAATGCAAAAAGTAGTTTTTTTACTCAATATGACTATAATAGTCTTAGAATCCTGAGATAATGCGAAAAAAGCAATAAAAATGTATTCAAACATAACTTCTAAACAACACATGCAAAATGGCTAATAATGCCTAGAGATATGTTTTTTTGTTAGTTGTACTAGAAAAATGATCTTTTGTAAGGTTTGCAAAGACACAAGTTAGTTTTTTTATTCAATTTAACAGTGTAACTGTCATCCTAAATATGAAAGCTTTATAATCATAACTCCAAAACCAAATATGAAATTTGTCTTAAAAAGCCTTTAATATTGAATTTATGTGAGTTTTAGCAGAATAAGGTATTTTGGAAAGAATCACAAATACAAATATTAGATTTTACTGGCCTCATATTGGTCACGCTCAAAATGGCAGTTTTTGAAACATAACTCCAAAAATACACATGCAAAATGTCTAATAATGCCTAAAGAAATGCATATTCGAGAGTTTTCCTGAAAAAAAAAAACATTTGGTAAGGTTTGCAAAAACAAAATTTGATTTGTTACTCGATTTGACAGTAATGTACTTGGAATCCTGAGATAATGCGAAAAAAGCAATAAAAATGTATTCAAACATAATTCCTAATCCAAACGTGCAAAATGTCTGAAAATGCCTGTGATATTGAATACATGTGAGTTTTACTAGATACAGTTGTTTTTCAATGGTTTGCAAATACAAAAATGAGGTTTTACTCAATATGACTGTATACTGTAACACTCAATATGACAGTTATTTAAACATAACTCCTACACCACACATGAAAAATGGCTAATAATGCCTGAAATAATGCATCTTTGGGAGTTCTACTCGAAACATATGCTTTTTTAAATTTTGCAAATGCAAAAAGTAGTTTTTTACTCAATATGACTACAATAGTCTTAGACTCATGAGTTAATGCGAAAAAAAGCAATAAAAATTTATTCAAACATAACTTTTAAACAACACATGCAAAATGGCTAATAATGCCTAGAGATATGTTTTTTTGTTAGTTGTACTAGAAAAATGATCTTTTGTAAGGTTTGCAAAGACACAATTTAGTTTTTTTATTCAATATAACAGTGTAACTGTCATACTAAATATGAAAGGTTTATAATCATAACTCCAAAACCAAATATGACATTTGTCTTAAAAAGCCTTTAATATTGAATTTATGTAAGCTTTAGCAGAATCAGGTATTTTGGAAAGAATCACAAATACAAATATTAGATTTTACTGGCCTGATATTGGTCACACTCAAAATGACAGTTTTTGAAACATAACTCCAAAAATACACATGCAAAATGTCTAATAATGCCTGAAGAAATGCATCTTCGAGAGCTTTCCAGAAAAAAAAAAATTGGTAAGGTTTGCAAAAACAAAATCTGATTTGTTACTCAATTTGACAGTAATGTACTTAGAATCCTGAGATAATGCGAAAAAAGCAATAAAAATGAATTCAAACATAATTCCTAATCCAAACGTGCAAAATGTCTAAAAATGCCTGTGATATTGAATACATGTGAGTTTTACTAGATACAGTTGTTTTTCAATGGTTTGCAAATACAAAAATGAGGTTTTACTCAATATGACTGTATACTGTTACACTCAATATGACAGTTATTTAAACATAACTCCTACACCACACATGAAAAATGGCTAATAATGCCTGAAATAATGCATCTTTGGGAGTTTTACTCGAAACATATGCTTTTTTAAGTCTTGCAAATGCAAAAAGTAGTTTTTTACTCAAAATGACTATAATAGTCTTAGAATCCTGAGATAATGCGAAAAAGCAATACAAATGTATTCAAACATAACTTCTAAACAACACATGCAAAATGGCTAATAATGCCTAGAGATATGTATTTTGGTTAGTTGTACTAGAAAAATGATCTTTTGTAAGGTTTGCAAAGAAACAAGTTAGTTTTTTTATTCAATATAACAGTGCAAATGTCATACTAAATATGAAAGGTTTATAATCATAACTCCAAAACCAAATATCAAGTTTGTCTTAAAAAGCCTTTAATATTGAATTTATGTGAGTTTTAGCAGAATCAGGTATTTTGGAAAGATTCACAAATACAAAAATTAGATTTTACTGAACTCATATTGGTCACACTCAAAATGACAGTTTTTGAAACATAACTCCAAAAATACACATGCAAAATGTCTAATAATGCCTGAAGAAATGCATCTTCGAGAGTCTTCCAGAAAAAAAAACATATGGTAAGGTTTGCAAAAACAAAATTTGATTTGTTACTCAATTTGACAGTAATGTACTTAGAATCCTGAGATAATGCGAAAAAAGCAATAAAAATGTATTCAAACATAATTCCTAATCCAAACGTGCAAAATGTCTAAAAATGCCTGTGATTTTGAATACATGTGAGTTTTACTAGATACAGTTGTTTTTCAATGGTTTGCAAATACAAAAATGAGGTTTTACTCAATATGACTGTATACTGTAACACTCAATATGACAGTTATTTAAACATAACTCCTACACCACACATGAAAAATAGCTAATAATGCCTGAAATAATGCATCTTTGGGAGTTTTACTCGGAACATATGCTTTTTTAAATCTTGCAAATGAAAAAAATATTTTTTACTCAATATGACTATATTGTTCTTAGAATCCTGAGATAATGCGAAAAAGCAATACAAAAGTTTTCAAACATAACTTTTAAACAACACATGCAAAACGGCTAATAATTCCTAGAGATATGTATCTTTGTTAGTTGTAGTAAAAAAATGATATTTTGTAGGGCTCACTTGGAAAACAAAATCCTATTTGTATGGTTAGTTTACTCTAAATTTCTACTATAATTTTTCAAATTTTTTAAATAGGTTATAAATCTGTAGAATTGAAGACATTATCTGTAAATTAAAAAAACGCCTGTTATTTTAAGTAATATGCCAGTAATGACAAACTATGTATATTCCTATTTTTTTTACAGAAAAATACCAAATTATTTATACATATTATTTTCGGTTTTCTCAAATTACTTTCAATTTCATGTAAAATTACAGTAATTAACTTTAATTAAATATGTAGCTTGTTACATGAAAGTATTTGTTCATACTAACAATCTAACAGTTTTATATGTAATTTTAAAGTAAATCAAATGTTTTCAATATTTATGTGTATTTTCACATTCAAGTCGAAAAATATATGTAGCCTCTTATAAAAGGTGTATGCTCAAACTGTAATATGACGTACATGAAATACTGCAAGAGATTCTTAATCAACAGTCAACAGCCGTACAGATCATACTGACGGTGGCCGTACAAACAACTTCAACAATGTCACAAATATGCGCCACACTGTGGAGCCACATCAATCAAGACTGACAAACACATTTCAGGAGAACCTCGTCACCGTAACACAACATTAACACAACAGAAACAATTCCTAGAATTCCATGTGTTACAATATACACCCCCACCACCTAACCCCGCCCAGCTCAACCAACGCACGGAGGGGGGCGGTGATGTTTTGGGGCACGGGGTTGGGTGGTAGCGGGATTGTAGCCCGGAAGAGTCAGCGCTGCTTGGGCTTCTGGGTATTTGTTAAGTTGTTTTTTATGTTTTATTACAGTGAGGATGTTTTCCTGAAATGTGTTTATCATTCTTGTTCGATGTGGGTTCACAGTGTGGTGCATATTTGTAACAGTGTTAAAGTTGTTTGTACAGCCACCGTCAGTGTGACCTGTGTGGCTGTTGACCAAGTATATTTTGCAGTCACTTTCCAAATGAACGACGAAACCGTGCTCATCACATGCCTCAATTGGCACGCTGATGATTTGATGAATGAGCATTCAATAAAACCCACCTCGGTATTACGTGTCATATTCGCCCGGCCAAGTTTTGAGTCAACCCTACATGAGGGTCAGTGAAATTCTCGTGGTCAAATGATAGGAATGGTAAGTATGTCGCTAGGGTGAGATAGCCATTCATGCAAGGTTAACCCACTTTGTATCAGTTTCCTGCATCCAGTGGCCCCCCGCTAAAGTCAATGAGACACCCCTGATCCAACAATTCAGAAAAAATCTGTTAAACAATGGTATTTTTCTGTGGAATCGCCAGCATTGTCACTTCACTAAAGGTGGTTGATCGTAATAATTTGGAAAAACTCTTTAGAATAAAGGTATTTTTCTGCAGAACTGTTTGCATCGTCACTTTATTAAAGGTGGTTGATCTTAATAATTTAGTAAAAATCTGTAAAATTACGATATTTCACCCCAAAACGTTTCATGAAAATTTCTGTAAATATAATATTTTTGATCATTATTTGGTTTACAATGTTTTACTTTAGTTTTATGGTTTTTGTTTGGCAGCCGTCGCTGCCAGTAAATGACCGTTTTTTTACAAAATTTATTTTTACAGTGTTTGCAAAGATAAAAGTTAGTTTTTTGTATTCAATATAACAGTAAAACTGTCATACTAAATATGAAAGGTTAATAAACATAACTCCAAAACCAAACATGAAATCTGTCTAAAAAAGCCTGTAATATTGACTTTATGTGAGTTTTACCTGTATTAGGTATTTTGGAAAGGTTCACATATACAAAAATTTGGTTTTACTGGCCTCACATTGGTCACACTCAATAAGACAGTTTTTGAACCCTATCTCCAAAAATACACATACAAAATTACAAAAAAATGCCTGAAGAAATGTATCTTTGTGAGTTTTACTGGATAAAAAAAACATTTTGTAAGGGTTGCAAAAACAAAAAGAAATGTTTTGTAATGTTAATGTAATTTTAAGGTAAATTATTATTTTTTAATATTTATGTGTATTTTCACATTCAATGAAAAAAATATATGTAGCCTCTTATAAAGGTTTACGCTCAAACTAACATTTACATTTTTCCCCCTGTAATATGACATACATGAGTGACTGCAAGACATACTTAATCAACAGTCAATAGCCTTACAGATCACACTGACGGTGGCCGTACAAACAACTTTAACAATGTTACAAATATGCGCCACATTGTGGAGCCACATCACACAAGAATGACAAACACATTTCAGGAGAACATCTTCACCGTAACACAACATTAACACAACAGAAACAATACCCAGTATTCCATGTGTTACAATATACACCCCCACCACCTAACCCCGCCCAGCTCAACCAACGCACGGAGGGGGGCGGTGATGTTTTGGGGCGCGGGGTTGGGTGGTAGCAGGGGTGTAGCCCGGAAGAGTCAGCGCTGCATGGGCTTGTGGGTATTTGTTATGTTATGTTGTTTTTATGTTTTGTTACAGTGAGGATGTTTTCCTGAAATGTGTTTATCATTCTTGTTCGATGTGGATTCACAGTGTGGTGCATATTTGTAACAGTGTTAAAGTTGTTTGTACAGCCACCAGCAGTGTGACCTGTGTGGCTGTTGACCAAGTATGTCTTGCAGTCACTATCACATGCATGACAATACCGTGCACATCACACTCATCAGTAGGCATGCTAATGATTTGGTGAATGAGTGTATAAAAAGTCACCCGGCCAGACTTTGGGTCAATCCTACATGAGGGTCAGTAAAATTCTCACAGTGAAATGGTAGGATCAGTAAGTATGTTGCTAGGGTGGGGTAGCCATTCATGCAAGGTGAATCCACTTTGCATCAAGTTCCTGCATCCAATGGCCCCCCACTAAAGTCAATGAGCCACCCCTGATCCTAACTAGTCAGAAAAAATCTGTAAAACAATGGTATTTTTCTGAGGAACCGCCAGCATTGTCACTTCACTAAAGGTGGTTGATCGTAATAATTTGGAAAAACTCTTTAGAATAAAGGTATTTTTCTGCAGAACTGTTTGCATCGTCACTTTATTAAAGGTGGTTGATCTTAATAATTTAGTAAAAATCTGTAAAATTATGATATTTCACCCCGAAATGTTTCATGAAAATATCTGTAAATATAATATTTTTGATCATTATTTGGTTTACAATGTTTTACTTTAGTTTTATGGTTTTTGTTTGGCAGCCGTAGCTGCCAGTAAATGACCGTTTTTTTACAAAATTGATTTCTACAGTGTTTGCAAAGGTAAAAGTTAGTTTTTTTTATTCAATATAACAGTAAAACTGTCATACTAAATAAGAAAGGTTAATAAACATAACTCCAAAACCAAACATGAAATCTGTCTAAAAAAGCCCGTAATGTTGACTTTATGTGAGTTTTACCTGAATTAAGTATTTTGGAAAGGTTCACAAATACAAAAATTTTGTTTTACTTGCCTCACATTGGTCACACTCAATAAGACAGTTTTTGAACCCTATCTCCAAAAATAAACATGCAAAATTACAAAAAAATGCCTGAAGAAATGTATCTTTGTGAGTTTTACTGGATAAAAAAACATTTTGTAAGGGTTGCAAAAACAAAAATAAATATTTTACCCAATTTGACAGTAATGTACTTAAAATCCTGAGATAATGCAAAAAGAGCAATAAAAATGTATTCCAACATAATTCCTAATCCAAACGTGCAAAATGTCTAAAACTGCCTGTGATATTGAATCCATGTGATTTTTACTAGATACAGTTGATTTTCTATGGTTTGCAAAATCAAAAATTAGGTTTTACTCAATATGACTGTATACTGTAACACTCAATATGACAGTTATTTAAACAAAACTCCTACACCACACATGGCTAATAATGCCTGAAATAATGCATATTTGGGAGTTTTATTCGAAACGATTGCTTTTTTAAATCTTTGCAATGCAAAAAATTGTTGTTTTATTCAATATGACAATAATGTTCTTGGAATCCTGAGATAATGCGAAAAAAGCAATAAAAATGTATTCAAACATAACTTCCAAACAACACATGCAAAATGGCTAATGATAGCTAGAGATATGTTTTTTTGTTAGTTGTACTAGAAAAATGATCTTTTGTAAGGTTTGCAAAGACACAAGTTAGTTTTTTTATTCAATATAACAGTGTAACTGTCATACTAAATATGAAAGGTTTATAATCATAACTCCAAAACCAAATATGACATTTGTCTTAAAAAGCCTTTAATATTGAATTTATGTAAGTTTTAGCAGAATCAGGTATTTTGAAAAAAATCACAAATACAAATATTAGATTTTACTGGCCTCATATTGGTCACACTCAAAATGACAGTTTTTGAAACATAACTCCAAAAATACACCTGCAAAATGTCTAGTAATGCCTGAAGAAATGCATCTTTGGGAGTTTTACTCGAAACATATGCTTTTTTAAATCTTGCAAATGCAAAAAGTAGTTTTTTACTCAATATGACTATAATAGTCTTACAATCCTGAGATAATGTGAAAAAAGCAATAAAAATGTATTCAAACATAACTTCTAAACAACACATGCAAAATGGCTAATAATGCCTAGAGATATGTTTTTTTATTAGTTGTACTAGAAAAATGATCTTTTGTAAGGTTTTCAAAGACACAAGTTAGTTTTTTGATTCAATATAACAGTGTAACTGTCATACTAAATATGAAAGGTTTATAATCATAACTCCAAAACCAAATATGAAATTTGTCTTAAAAAGCCTTTAATATTGAATTTATGTGAGTTTTAGCAGAATCAGGTAATTTGGAAAGAATCACAAATACAAATATTAGATTTTACTGGCCTCATATTGGTCACACTCAAAATGACAGTTTTTGAAACATAACTCCAAAAATACACATGCAACATGTCTAATAATGCCTGAAGAAATGCATCTTCGAGAGTTTTCCAGAAAAAAAAACATTTGGTAAGGTTTGCAAAAACAAAATTTGATTTGTTACTCAATTTGACAGTAATGTACTTAGAATCCTGAGATAATGCGAAAAAAGCAATACAAATGTATTCCAACATAATTCCTAATCTAAACGTGCAAAATGTCTAAAAATGCCTGTGATATTGAATACATGTGAGTTTTACTATAGTACAGTTGTTTTTCTATGGTTTGCAAATAGAAATTTAGGTTTTACTCAATATGACTGTATACTGTAACACTCAATATGAGAGTTATTTAAACATAACTCCTACACCACACATGAAAAATGGCTAATAATGCCTGAAATAATGCATCTTTGGGAGTTTTACTCGGAACATATGCTTTTTTAAATCTTGCAAATGCAAAAAGTATTTTTTACTCAATATGACAAAATGTTCTTAGAATCCTGAGATAATGCGAAAAAGCAATACAAAAGTTTTCAAACATAACTTTTAAACAACACATGCAAAACGGCTAATAATTCCTAGAGATATGTATCTTTGTTAGTTGTAGTAGAAAAATGATCTTTTGTAGGGCTCACTTGGAAAACAAAATCCTATTTGTATGGTTAGTTTACTCTAAATTTCTACTATAATTTTTCAATTTTTTTAAATAGGTTATAAATCTGTAGAATTGAAGACATTATCTGTAAATTAAAAAAACGCCTGTTATTTTAAGTAATATGCCAGTAATGGCAAACTATGTATATTCCTATTTTTTTTACAGAAAAATACCAAATTATTTATACATATTATTTTCTGTTTTCTCAAATTACTTTCAATTTCATGTAAAATTACAGTAATTAACTTTAATTAAATATGTAGCTTGTTATATGAAAGTATTTGTTCATACTAACAATCTAACAGTTTTATATGTAATTTTAAGGTAAATCAAATGTTTTCAATATTTATGTGTATTTTCACATTCAAGTTGAAAAATATATGTAGCCTCTTATAAAAGGTGTATGCTCAAACTGTAATATGACGTACATGAAATACTGCAAGAGATTCTTAATCAACAGTCAACAGCCGTACAGATCATACTGACGGTGGCCGTACAAACAACTTCAACAATGTCACAAATATGCGCCACACTGTGGAGCCACATCAATCAAGACTGACAAACACATTTCAGGAGAACCTCGTCACCGTAACACAACATTAACACAACAGAAACAATTCCTAGAATTCCATGTGTTACAATATACACCCCCACCACCTAACCCCGCCCAGCTCAACCAACGCATTGAGGGGGGCGGTGATGTTTTGGGGCACGGGGTTGGGTGGTAGCGGGATTGTAGCCTGGAAGAGTCAGCGCTGCTTGGGCTTCTGGGTATTTGTTAAGTTGTTTTTATGTTTTATTACAGTGAGGATGTTTTCCTGAAATGTGTTTATCATTCTTGTTCGATGTGGGTTCACAGTGTGGTGCATATTTGTTACAGTGTTAAAGTTGTTTGTACAGCCACCGTCAGTGTGACCTTTGTGGCTGTTGACCAAGTATATTTTGCAGTCACTTTCCAAATGAACGACGAAACCGTGCTCATCACATGCCTCAATTGGCACGCTGATGATTTGATGAATGAGCATTCAATAAAACCCACCACGGTATTACGTGTCATATTCGCCCGGCCAAATTTTGAGTCAACCCTACATGAGGGTCAGTGAAATTCTCGTGGTGAAATGATAGGAATGGTAAGTATGTCGCTAGGGTGGGATAGCCATTCATGCAAGGTTAACCCACTTTGTATCAGTTTCCTGCATCCAGTGGCCCCCCGCTAAAGTCAATGAGACACCCATGATCCAACAATTCAGAAAAAATCTGTTAAACAATGGTATTTTTCTGTGGAATCGCCAGCATTGTCACTTCACTAAAGGTGGTTGATCGTAACAATTTGGAAAAACTCTTTAGAATAAAGGTTTTTTTCTGCAGAACTGTTTGCATCGTCACTTTATTAAAGGTGGTTGATCTTAATAATTTAGTAAAAATCTGTAAAATTACGATATTTCACCCCAAAACGTTTCATGAAAATTTCTGTAAATATAATATTTTTGATCATTATTTGGTTTACAATGTTTTACTTTAGTTTTATGGTTTTTGTTTGGCAGCCGTCGCTGCCAGTAAATGACTGTTTTTTTACAAAATTTATGTTTACAGTGTTTGCAAAGATAAAAGTTAGTTTTTTGTATTCAATATAACAGTAAAACTGTCATACTAAATATGAAAGGTTAATAAACATAACTCCAAAACCAAACATGAAATCTGTCTAAAAAAGCCTGTAATATTGACTTTATGTGAGTTTTACCTGAATTAGGTATTTTGGAAAGGTTCACAAATACAAAAATTTGGTTTTACTGGCCTCACATTGGTCACACTCAATAAGACAGTTTTTGAACCCTATCTCCAAAAATACACATGCAAAATTACAAAAAAATGCCTGAAGAAATGTATCTTTGTGAGTTTTACTGGATAAAAAAAACATTTTGTAAGGGTTGCAAAAACAAAAAGAAATGTTTTGTAATGTTAATGTAATTTTAAGGTAAATTATTATTTTTTAATATTTATGTGTATTTTCACATTCAATGAGAAAAATATATGTAGCCTCTTATAAAAGGTTTATGCTCAAACTAACATTTACATTTTTTTCCCTGTAATATGACATACATGAGTGACTGCAAGACATACTTAATCAACAGTCAATAGCCTTACAGATCACACTGACGGTGGCCGTACAAACAACTTTAACAATGTTACAGATATGCGCCACATTGTGGAGCCACATCACACAAGAATGACAAACACATTTCAGGAGAACATCTTCACCGTAACACAACATTAACACAACAGAAACAATACCCAGTATTCCATGTGTTACAATATACACCCCCACCACCTAACCCCGCCCAGCTCAACCAACGCACGGAGGGGGGCGGTGATGTTTTGGGGCGCGGGGTTGGGTGGTAGCAGGGGTGTAGCCCGGAAGAGTCAGCGCTGCATGGGCTTGTGGGTATTTGTTATGTTATGTTGTTTTTATGTTTTGTTACAGTGAGGATGTTTTCCTGAAATGTGTTTATCATTCTTGTTCGATGTGGATTCACAGTGTGGTGCATATTTGTAACAGTGTTAAAGTTGTTTGAACAGCCACCAGCAGTGTGACCTGTGTGGCTGTTGACCAAGTATGTCTTGCAGTCACTATCACATGCATGACAATACCGTGCACATCACACTCATCAGTAAGCATGCTAATGATTTGGTGAATGAGCGTATAAAAAGTCACCCGGCCAGACTTTGGGTCAATCCTACATGAGGGTCAGTAAAATTCTCACAGTGAAATGGTAGGATCAGTAAGTATGTTGCTAGGGTGGGGTAGCCATTCATGCAAGGTGAATCCACTTTGCATTAAGTTCCTGCATCCAATGGCCCCCCACTAAAGTCAATGAGACACCCCTGATCCTAACTAGTCAGAAAAAATCTGTAAAACAATGGTATTTTTCTGAGGAACCGCCAGCATTGTCACTTCACTAAAGGTGGTTGATCGTAATAATTTGGAAAAACTCTTTAGAATAAAGGTATTTTTGTGCAGAACTGTTTGCATCGTCACTTTATTAAAGGTGGTTGATCTTAATAATTTAGTAAAAATCTGTAAAATTATGATATTTCACCCCAAAATGTTTCATGAAAATATCTGTAAATATAATATTTTTGATCATTATTTGGTTCACAATGTTTTACTTTAGTTTTATGGTTTTTGTTTGGCAGCCGTAGCTGCCAGTAAATGACCGTTTTTTTACAAAATTGATTTCTACAGTGTTTGCAAAGGTAAAAGTTAGTTTTTTTTATTCAATATAACAGTAAAACTGTCATACTAAATATGAAAGGTTAATAAACATAACTCCAAATCCAAACATGAAATCTGTCTAAAAAAGCCCGTAATGTTGACGTTATGTGAGTTTTACCTGAATTAAGTATTTTGGAAAGGTTCACAAATACAAAAATTTTGTTTTACTTGCCTCACATTGGTCACACTCAATAAGACAGTTTTTGAACCCTATCTCCAAAAATACACATGCAAAATTACAAAAAAATGCCTGAAGAAATGTATCTTTGTGAGTTTTACTGGATAAAAAAACATTTTGTAAGGGTTGCAAAAACAAAAATAAATATTTTACCCAATTTGACAGTAATGTACTTAAAATCCTGAGATAATGCAAAAAGAGCAATAAAAATGTATTCCAACATAATTCCTAATCCAAACGTGCAAAATGTCTAAAACTGCCTATGATATTGAATCCATGTGAGTTTTACTAGATACATTTGATTTTCTATGGTTTGCAAAATCAAAAATTAGGTTTTACTCAATATGACTGTATACTGTAACACTCAATATGACAGTTATTTAAACAAAACTCCTACACCACACATGGCTAATAATGCCTGAAATAATGCATATTTGGGAGTTTTACTCGAAACGATTGCTTTTTTAAATCTTTGCAATGCAAAAAATTGTTGTTTTATTCAATATGACAATAATGTTCTTGGAATCCTGAGATAATGCGAAAAAAGCAATAAAAATGTATTCAAACATAACTTCTAAACAACACGTGCAAAATGGCTAATGATAGCTAGAGATATGTTTTTTTGTTAGTTGTACTAGAAAAATGATCTTTTGTAAGGTTTGCAAAGACACAAGTCAGTTTTTTTATTCAACATAACAGTGTAACTGTCATACTAAATATGAAAGGTTTATAATCATAACTCCAAAACCAAATATGACATTTGTCTTAAAAAGCCTTTAATATTGAATTTATGTAAGTTTTAGCAGAATCAGGTATTTTGAAAAAAATCACAAATACAAATATTAGATTTTTTGTGGTGGTTTGTGCAGCCCTTTGAGACACTAGTGATTTAGGGCTATATAGGTAAACATTGATTGATTGATTGATTTTACTGGCCTCATATTGGTCACACTCAAAATGACAGTTTTTGAAACATAACTCCAAAAATACACATGCAAAATGTCTAATAATGCCTGAAGAAATGCATCTTCGAGAGTTTTCCTGAAAAAAAAAAATTGGTAAGGTTTGCAAAAACAAAATTTGATTTGTTACTCAATTTGACAGTACTGTACTTAGAATCCTGAGATAATGCGAAAAAAGCAATAAAAATGTATTCAAACATAACTCCTAATCCAAACGTGCAAAATGTCTAAAAATGCCTGTGATATTGAATACATGTGAGTTTTACTAGATACAGTTGTTTTTCTATAGTTTGCAAATACAAAAATTAGGTTTTACTCAATATGACTGTATACTGTAACACTCAATATGACAGTTATTTAAACATAACTCCTACACCACACATGAAAAATGGCTAATAATGCCTGAAATAATGCATCTTTGGGTTCTTTACTCGAAACATATGCTTTTTTAAATCTTGCAAATGCAAAAAGTTGTTTTTTTACTCAATATGACTATAATAGTCTTAGAATCCTGAGATAATGCGAAAAAAGCAATACAAATGTATTCAAACATAACTTCTAAACAACAAATGCAAAATGGCTAATGATGCCTAGAGATATGTATTTTGGTTAGTTGTACTAGAAAAATGATCTTTTGTAAGGTTTGCAAAGACACAAGTTAGTTTTTTTATTCAATATAACAGTGTAACTGTCATACTAAATATGAAAGGTTTATAATCATAACTCCAAAACCAAATATGACATTTGTCTTAAAAAGCCTTTAATATTGAATGTATGTAAGTTTTAGCAGAATCAGGTATTTTGGAAAGAATCACAAATACAAATATTAGATTTTACTGGCCTCATATTGGTCACACTCAAAATGACAGTTTTTGAAACATAACTCCAAAAATACACATGCAAAATGTCTAATAATGCCTGAAGAAATGTATCTTCGAGAGTTTTCCTGAAAAAAAAAAACATCTGGTAAAAACAACATTTGATTTGTTACTCAATTTGACAGTAATGTACTTAGAATCCTGAGATAATGCGAAAAAAGCAATAAAAATGTATTCAAACATAATTCCTAATCCAAACGTGCAAAATGTCTAAAAATGCCTGTGATATTGAATACATGTGAGTTTTACTAGATACAGTTGTTTTTCAATGGTTTGCAAATACAAAAATGAGGTTTTACTCAATATGACTGTATACTGTAACACTCAATATGACAGTTATTTAAACATAACTCCTACACCACACATGAAAAATGGCTAATAATGCCTGAAATAATGCATCTTTGGGAGTTTTACTCGAAACATATGCTTTTTTAAATCTTGCAAATGCAAAAAGTAGTTTTTTACTCAATATGACTATAATAGTCTTAGAATCCTGAGATAATGCGAAAAAAGCAATACAAATGTATTCAAACATAACTTCTAAACAACAAATGCAAAATGGCTAATAATGCCTAGAGATATGTATTTTGGTTAGTTGTACTAGAAAAATGATCTTTTGTAAGGTTTGCAAAGACAAGAGTTAGTTTTTTTTTCAATATAACAATGTAACTGTCATACTAAATATGAAAGGTTTATAATCATAACTCCAAAACCAAATATGAAATGTGTCTTAAAAAGCCTTTAATATTGAATTTATGTGAGTTTTAGCAGAATCAGGTATTTTGGAAAGAATCACAAATACAAATATTAGATTTTACTGGCCTCATATTGGTCACACTCAAAATGACAGTTTTTGAAACATAACTCCAAAAATACACATGCAAAATGTCTAATAATGCCTGAAAAAATGGATCTTCGAGAGTTTTCCTGAAAAAAAAAACATTTGGTAAGGTTTGCAAAAACAAAATTTGATTTGTTACTCAATTTGACAGTAATGTACTTAGACTCCTGAGATAATGCGAAAAAAGCAATAAAAATGTATTCAAACATAATTCCTAATCCAAACGTGCAAAATGTCTAAAAATGCCTGTGATATTGAATACATGTGAGTTTTACTAGATACAGTTGTTTTTCAATGGTTTGCAAATACAAAAATGAGGTTTTACTCAATATGACTGTATACTGTAACACTCAATATGACAGTTATTTAAACATAACTCCTACACCACACATGAAAAATGGCTAATAATGCCTGAAATAATGCATCTTTGGGAGTTTTACTCGAAACATATGCTTTTTTAAATCTTGCAAATGCAAAAAGTAGTTTTTTACTCAATATGACTATAATAGTCTTAGAATCCTGAGATAATGCGAAAAAAGCAATACAAATGTATTCAAACATAACTTCTAAACAACAAATGCAAAATGGCTAATAATGCCTAGAGATATGTATTTTGGTTAGTTGTACTAGAAAAATGATCTTTTGTAAGGTTTGCAAAGACAAGAGTTAGTTTTTTTTTCAATATAACAATGTAACTGTCATACTAAATATGAAAGGTTTATAATCATAACTCCAAAACCAAATATGAAATGTGTCTTAAAAAGCCTTTAATATTGAATTTATGTGAGTTTTAGCAGAATCAGGTATTTTGGAAAGAATCACAAATACAAATATTAGATTTTACTGGCCTCATATTGGTCACACTCAAAATGACAGTTTTTGAAACATAACTCCAAAAATACACATGCAAAATGTCTAATAATGCCTGAAGAAATGGATCTTCGAGAGTTTTCCTGAAAAAAAAAACATTTGGTAAGGTTTGCAAAAACAAAATTTGATTTGTTACTCAATTTGACAGTAATGTACTTAGACTCCTGAGATAATGCGAAAAAAGCAATAAAAATGTATTCAAACATAATTCCTAATCCAAACGTGCAAAATGTCTAAAAATGCCTGTGATATTGAATACATGTGAGTTTTACTAGATACAGTTGTTTTTCAATGGTTTGCAAATACAAAAATGAGGTTTTACTCAATATGACTGTATACTGTAACACTCAATATGACAGTTATTTAAACATAACTCCTACACCACACATGAAAAATGGCTAATAATGCCTGAAATAATGCATCTTTGGGAGTTTTACTCGAAACATATGCTTTTTTAAATCTTGCAAATGCAAAAAGTTGTTTTTTACTCAATATGACTATAATAGTCTTAGAATCCTGAGATAATGCGAAAAAAGCAATAAAAATGTATTCAAACATAACTTCTAAACAACACATGCAAAATGGCTAATAATGCCTAGAGATATGTTTTTTTGTTAGTTGTACTAGAAAAATGATCTTTTGTAAGGTTTGCAAAGACACAAGTTAGTTTTTTTATTCAATTCAACAGTGTAACTGTCATCCTAAATATGAAAGCTTTATAATCATAACTCCAAAACCAAATATGAAATTTGTCTTAAAAAGCCTTTAATATTGAATTTATGTGAGTTTTAGCAGAATAAGGTATTTTGGAAAGAATCACAAATACAAATATTAGATTTTACTGGCCTCATATTGGTCACACTCAAAATGACAGTTTTTGAAACATAACTCCAAAAATACACATGCAAAATGTCTAATAATGCCTGAAGAAATGCATCTTCGAGAGTTTTCCAGAAAAAAAACATTTGGTAAGGTTTGCAAAAAAAAAATTTGATTTGTTAGTCAATTTGACAGTAATGTACTTAGAATCCTGAGATAATGCGAAAAAAGCAATAAAAATGTATTCAAACATAATTCCTAATCCAAACGTGCAAAATGTCTAAAAATGCCTGTGATATTGAATACATGTGAGTTTTACTAGATACAGTTGTTTTTCAATGGTTTGCAAATACAAAAATGAGGTTTTACTCAATATGACTGTATACTGTAACACTCAATATGACAGTTATTTAAACATAACTCCTACACCACACATGAAAAATGGCTAATAATGCCTGAAATAATGCATCTTTGGGAGTTTTACTCGAAACATATGCTTTTTTAAATCTTGCAAATGCAAAAAGTAGTTTTTTACTCAATATGACTATAATAGTCTTAGAATCCTGAGATAATGCGAAAAAAGCAATACAAATGTATTCAACATAACTTCTAAACAACAAATGCAAAATGGCTAATAATGCCTAGAGATATGTATTTTGGTTAGTTGTACTAGAAAAATGATCTTTTGTAAGGTTTGCAAAGACACAAGTTAGTTTTTTTTTCAATATAACAATGTAACTGTCATACTAAATATGAAAGGTTTATAATCATAACTCCAAAACCAAATATGAAATGTGTCTTAAAAAGCCTTTAATATTGAATTTATGTGAGTTTTAGCAGAATCAGGTATTTTGGAAAGAATCACAAATACAAATATTAGATTTTACTGGCCTCATATTGGTCACACTCAAAATGACAGTTTTTGAAACATAACTCCAAAAATACACATGCAAAATGTCTAATAATGCCTGAAGAAATGGATCTTCGAGAGTTTTCCTGAAAAAAAAAAACATTTGGTAAGGTTTGCAAAAACAAAATTTGATTTGTTACTCAATTTGACAGTAATGTACTTAGACTCCTGAGATAATGCGAAAAAAGCAATAAAAATGTATTCAAACATAATTCCTAATCCAAACGTGCAAAATGTCTAAAAATGCCTGTGATATTGAATACATGTGAGTTTTACTAGATACAGTTGTTTTTCAATGGTTTGCAAATACAAAAATGAGGTTTTACTCAATATGACTGTATACTGTAACACTCAATATGACAGTTATTTAAACATAACTCCTACACCACACATGAAAAATGGCTAATAATGCCTGAAATAATGCATCTTTGGGAGTTTTACTCGAAACATATGCTTTTTTAAATCTTGCAAATGCAAAAAGTTGTTTTTTACTCAATATGACTATAATAGTCTTAGAATCCTGAGATAATGCGAAAAAAGCAATAAAAATGTATTCAAACATAACTTCTAAACAACAAATGCAAAATGGCTAATAATGCCTAGAGATATGTATTTTGGTTAGTTGTACTAGAAAAATGATCTTTTGTAAGGTTTGCAAAGACACAAGTTAGTTTTTTTTTCAATATAACAATGTAACTGTCATACTAAATATGAAAGGTTTTTAATCATAACTCCAAAACCAAATATGAAATGTGTCTTAAAAAGCCTTTAATATTGAATTTATGTGAGTTTTAGCAGAATCAGGTATTTTGGAAAGAATCACAAATACAAATATTAGATTTTACTGGCCTCATATTGGTCACACTCAAAATGACAGTTTTTGAAACATAACTCCAAAAATACACATGCAAAATGTCTAATAATGCCTGAAGAAATGGATCTTCGAGAGTTTTCCTGAAAAAAAAAACATTTGGTAAGGTTTGCAAAAACAAAATTTGATTTGTTACTCAATTTGACAGTAATGTACTTAGACTCCTGAGATAATGCGAAAAAAGCAATAAAAATGTATTCAAACATAATTCCTAATCCAAACGTGCAAAATGTCTAAAAATGCCTGTGATATTGAATACATGTGAGTTTTACTAGATACAGTTGTTTTTCAATGGTTTGCAAATACAAAAATGAGGTTTTACTCAATATGACTGTATACTGTAACACTCAATATGACAGTTATTTAAACATAACTCCTACACCACACATGAAAAATGGCTAATAATGCCTGAAATAATGCATCTTTGGGAGTTTTACTCGAAACATATGCTTTTTAAAATCTTGCAAATGCAAAAAGTTGTTTTTTACTCAATATGACTATAATAGTCTTAGAATCCTGAGATAATGCGAAAAAAGCAATAAAAATGTATTCAAACATAACTTCTAAACAACACATGCAAAATGGCTAATAATGCCTAGAGATATGTTTTTTTGTTAGTTGTACTAGAAAAATGATCTTTTGTAAGGTTTGCAAAGACACAAGTTAGTTTTTTTATTCAATTCAACAGTGTAACTGTCATCCTAAATATGAAAGCTTTATAATCATAACTCCAAAACCAAATATGAAATTTGTCTTAAAAAGCCTTTAATATTGAATTTATGTGAGTTTTAGCAGAATAAGGTATTTTGGAAAGAATCACAAATACAAATATTAGATTTTACTGGCCTCATATTGGTCACACTCAAAATGACAGTTTTTGAAACATAACTCCAAAAATACACATGCAAAATGTCTAATAATGCCTGAAGAAATGCATCTTCGAGAGTTTTCCAGAAAAAAAACATTTGGTAAGGTTTGCAAAAAAAAAATTTGATTTGTTAGTCAATTTGACAGTAATGTACTTAGAATCCTGAGATAATGCGAAAAAAGCAATAAAAATGTATTCAAACATAATTCCTAATCCAAACGTGCAAAATGTCTAAAAATGCCTGTGATATTGAATACATGTGAGTTTTACTAGATACAGTTGTTTTTCAATGGTTTGCAAATACAAAAATGAGGTTTTACTCAATATGACTGTATACTGTAACACTCAATATGACAGTTATTTAAACATAACTCCTACACCACACATGAAAAATGGCTAATAATGCCTGAAATAATGCATCTTTGGGAGTTTTACTCGAAACATATGCTTTTTTAAATCTTGCAAATGCAAAAAGTAGTTTTTTACTCAATATGACTATAATAGTCTTAGAATCCTGAGATAATGCGAAAAAAGCAATACAAATGTATTCAAACATAACTTCTAAACAACAAATGCAAAATGGCTAATAATGCCTAGAGATATGTATTTTGGTTAGTTGTACTAGAAAAATGATCTTTTGTAAGGTTTGCAAAGACCCAAGTTAGTTTTTTTTTCAATATAACAATGTAACTGTCATACTAAATATGAAAGGTTTATAATCATAACTCCAAAACCAAATATGAAATGTGTCTTAAAAAGCCTTTAATATTGAATTTATGTGAGTTTTAGCAGAATCAGGTATTTTGGAAAGAATCACAAATACAAATATTAGATTTTACTGGCCTCATATTGGTCACACTCAAAATGACAGTTTTTGAAACATAACTCCAAAAATACACATGCAAAATGTCTAATAATGCCTGAAGAAATGGATCTTCGAGAGTTTTCCTGAAAAAAAAAACATTTGGTAAGGTTTGCAAAAACAAAATTTGATTTGGTACTCAATTTGACAGTAATGTACTTAGACTCCTGAGATAATGCGAAAAAAGCAATAAAAATGTATTCAAACATAATTCCTAATCCAAACGTGCAAAATGTCTAAAAATGCCTGTGATATTGAATACATGTGAGTTTTACTAGATACAGTTGTTTTTCAATGGTTTGCAAATACAAAAATGAGGTTTTACTCAATATGACTGTATACTGTAACACTCAATATGACAGTTATTTAAACATAACTCCTACACCACACATGAAACATGGCTAATAATACCTGAAATAATGCATCTTTGGGAGTTTTACTCTAAACATATGCTTTTTTAAATCTTGCAAATGCAAAAAGTTGTTTTTTACTCAATATGACTATAATAGTCTTAGAATCCTGAGATAATGCGAAAAAAGCAATAAAAATGTATTCAAACATAACTTCTAAACAACACATGCAAAATGGCTAATAATGCCTAGAGATATGTTTTTTTGTTAGTTGTACTAGAAAAATGATCTTTTGTAAGGTTTGCAAAGACACAAGTTAGTTTTTTTATTCAATTCAACAGTGTAACTGTCATCCTAAATATGAAAGCTTTATAATCATAACTCCAAAACCAAATATGAAATTTGTCTTAAAAAGCCTTTAATATTGAATTTATGTGAGTTTTAGCAGAATAAGGTATTTTGGAAAGAATCACAAATACAAATATTAGATTTTACTGGCCTCATATTGGTCACACTCAAAATGACAGTTTTTGAAACATAACTCCAAAAATACACATGCAAAATGTCTAATAATGCCTGAAGAAATGCATCTTCGAGAGTTTTCCAGAAAAAAAACATTTGGTAAGGTTTGCAAAAAAAAAATTTGATTTGTTAGTCAATTTGACAGTAATGTACTTAGAATCCTGAGATAATGCGAAAAAAGCAATAAAAATGTATTCAAACATAATTCCTAATCCAAACGTGCAAAATGTCTAAAAATGCCTGTGATATTGAATACATGTGAGTTTTACTAGATACAGTTGTTTTTCAATGGTTTGCAAATACAAAAATGAGGTTTTACTCGATATGACTGTATACTGTAACACTCAATATGACAGTTATTCAAACATAACTCCTACACCACACATGAAAAATGGCTAATAATGCCTGAAATAATGCATCTTTGGGAGTTTTACTCGAAACATATGCTTTTTTAAATCTTGCAAATGCAAAAAGTTGTTTTTTTACTCAATATGACTATAATAGTCTTAGAATCCTGAGATAATGCGAAAAAAGCAATAAAAATGTATTCAAACATAACTTCTAAACAACACATGCAAAATGGCTAATAATGCCTAGAGATATGTTTTTTTGTTAGTTGTACTAGAAAAATGATCTTTTGTAAGGTTTGCAAAGACACAAGTTAGTTGGGTTTTTTTTTTCAATATAACAGCGTAACTGTCATACTAAATATGAAAGGTTTATAATCATAACTCCAAAACCAAATATGACATTTGTGTTAAAAAAGCCTTTAATATTGAATTTATGTAAGTTTTAGCAGAATCAGGTATTTTGGAAAGAATCACAAATACAAATATTAGATTTTACTGGCCTCATATTGGTCACACTCAAAATGACAGTTTTTGAAACATAACTCCAAAAATACACATGCAAAATGTCTAATAATGCCTGAAGAAATGCATCTTCGAGAGTTTTCCTGAAAAAAAAATTTGGTAAGGTTTGCAAAAACAAAATTTGATTTGTTACTCAATTTGACAGTACTGTACTTAGAATCCTGACATAATGCGAAAAAAGCAATAAAAATGTATTCAAACATAATTCCTAATCCAAACGTGCAAAATGTCTAAAAATGGCTGTGATATTGAATACATGTGAGTTTTACTAGATACTGTTGTTTTTCAATGGTTTGCAAATACAAAAATTAGGTTTTACTCAATATGACTGTATACTGTAACACTCAATATGACAGTTATTTAAACATAACTCCTACACCACAAATGAAAAATGGCTAATAATGCCTGAAATAATGCATCTTTTGGAGTTTTACTCGAAACAAATGCTTTTTTAAATCTTGCAAATGCAAAAAGTAATTTTTTACTCAATATGACTATAATAGTCTTAGAATCCTGAGATAATGCGAAAAAAGCAATAAAAATGTATTCAAACATAATTTCTAAACAACACATGCAAAATGGTTAATAATGCCTAGGGATATGTTTTTTTGTTAGTTGTACTAGAAAAATGATCTTTTGTAAGGTTTGCAAAGACACAAGTTAGTTTTTTTATTCAATTTAACAGTGTAACTGTCATACTAAATATGAAAGGTTTATAATGATAACTCCAAAACCAAATATGAAATTTGTCTTAAAAAGCCTTTAATATTGAATTTATGTGAGTTTTAGCAGAATCAGGTATTTTGGAAAGAATCACAAATACAAATATTAGATTTTACTGGCCTCATATTGGTCACACTCAAAATGACAGTTTTTGAAACATAACTCCAAAAATACACATGTAAAATGTCTAATAATGCCTGAAGAAATGCATCTTCGAGAGTTTTCCAGAAAAAAAACATTTGGTAAGGTTTGCAAAAAAAAAAATTGATTTGTTAGTCAATTTGACAGTAATGTACTTAGAATCCTGAGATAATGCGAAAAAAGCAATAAAAATGTATTCAAACATAATTCCTAATCCAAACGTGCAAAATGTCTAAAAATGCCTGTGATATTGAATACATGTGAGTTTTACTAGATACAGTTGTTTTTCAATGGTTTGCAAATACAAAAATGAGGTTTTACTCAATGTAACTGTATACTGTTACACTCAATATGACAGTTATTTAAACATAACTCCTACACCACACATGAAACATGGCTAATAATGCCTGAAATAATGCATCTTTGGGAGTTTTACTCGAAACATATGCTTTTTTAAATATTGCAAATGCAAAAAATAGTTTTTTACTCAATATGACTATTATAGTCTTAGAATCCTGAGATAATGCGAAAAAAGCAATAAAAATGTATTCAAACATAACTTCTAAACAACACATGCAAAATGGTTAATAATGCCTAGAGATATGTTTTTTTGTTAGTTGTACTAGAAAAATGATCTTTTGTAAGGTTTGCAAAGACACAAGTTAGTTTTTTTATTCAATATAACAGTGTAACTGTCATACTAAATATGAAAGTTTATAATCATAACTCCAAAACCAAATATGACATTTGTCTTAAAAAGCCTTTAATATTGAATTTATGTAAGTTTTAGCAGAATCAGGTATTTTGGAAAGAATCACAAATACAAATATTAGGTTTTACTGGCCTCATATTGGTCACACTCAAAATGACAGTTTTTGAAACATAACTCCAAAAATCCACATGCAAAATGTTTAATAATGCCTGAAGAAATGCATCTTCGAGAGTTTTCCAGAAAAAAAAAAAAATATCTGGTAAGGTTTGCAAAAAAATAATTTGATTTGTTACTCAATTTGACAGTAATGTACTTAGAATCCTGAGATAATGCGAAAAAAGCAATAAAAATGTATTCAAACATAATTCCTAATCCAAACGTGCAAAATGTCTAAAAATGCCTGTGATATTGAATACATGTGAGTTTTACTAGATACAGTTGTTTTTCAATGGTTTGCAAATACAAAAATGAGGTTTTACTCAATATGACTGTATACTGTAACACTCAATATGACAGTTATTTAAACATAACTCCTACACCACACATGAAAAATGGCTAATAATGCCTGAAATAATGCATCTTTGGGAGTTTTACTCGAAACATATGCTTTTTTAAATCTTGCAAATGCAAAAAATAGTTTTTTACTCAATATGACTATTATAGTCTTAGACTCCTGAGATAATGCGAAAAAAGCAATAAAAATTTATTCAAACATAACTTCTAAACAACACATGCAAAATGGCTAATAATGCCTAGAGATATGTTTTTTTGTTAGTTGTACTAGAAAAATTATATTTTGTAAGGTTTGCAAAGACACAAGTTAGTTTTTTTTATTCAATATAACTGTGTAACTGTCATACTAAATATGGAAGGTTTATAATCATAACTCCAAAACCAAATGTGAAATGTGTCTTAAAAAGCCTTTAATATTGAATTTATGTGAGTTTTAGCAGAATCAGGTATTTTGGAAAGAATCACAAATACAAATATTAGGTTTTACTGGCCTCATATTGGTCACACTCAAAATGACAGTTTTTGAAACATAACTCCAAAAATACACATGCAAAATGTCTAATAATGCCTGAAGAAATGCATCTTCGAGAGTTTTCCAGAAAAAAAAAACATTTGGTAAGGTTTGCAAAAACAAAATTTGATTTGTTACTCAATTTGACAGTAATGTACTTAGACTCCTGAGATAATGCGAAAAAAGCAATAAAAATGTATTCAAACATAATTCCTAATCCAAACGTGCAAAATGTCTAAAAATGCCTGTGATATTGAATACATGTGAGTTTTACTAGATACAGTTGTTTTTCAATGGTTTGCAAATACAAAAATGAGGTTTTACTCAATATGACTGTATACTGTAACACTCAATATGACAGTTATTTAAACATAACTCCTACACCACACATGAAAAATGGCTAATAATGCCTGAAATAATGCATCTTTGGGAGTTTTACTCGAAACATATGCTTTTTAAAATCTTGCAAATGCAAAAAGTTGTTTTTTACTCAATATGACTATAATAGTCTTAGAATCCTGAGATAATGCGAAAAAAGCAATAAAAATGTATTCAAACATAACTTCTAAACAACACATGCAAAATGGCTAATAATGCCTAGAGATATGTTTTTTTGTTAGTTGTACTAGAAAAATGATCTTTTGTAAGGTTTGCAAAGACACAAGTTAGTTTTTTTATTCAATTCAACAGTGTAACTGTCATCCTAAATATGAAAGCTTTATAATCATAACTCCAAAACCAAATATGAAATTTGTCTTGAAAAGCCTTTAATATTGAATTTATGTGAGTTTTAGCAGAATAAGGTATTTTGGAAAGAATCACAAATACAAATATTAGATTTTACTGGCCTCATATTGGTCACACTCAAAATGACAGTTTTTGAAACATAACTCCAAAAATACACATGCAAAATGTCTAATAATGCCTGAAGAAATGCATCTTCGAGAGTTTTCCAGAAAAAAAACATTTGGTAAGGTTTGCAAAAAAAAAATTTGATTTGTTAGTCAATTTGACAGTAATGTACTTAGAATCCTGAGATAATGCGAAAAAAGCAATAAAAATGTATTCAAACATAATTCCTAATCCAAACGTGCAAAATGTCTAAAAATGCCTGTGATATTGAATACATGTGAGTTTTACTAGATACAGTTGTTTTTCAATGGTTTGCAAATACAAAAATGAGGTTTTACTCAATATGACTGTATACTGTAACACTCAATATGACAGTTATTCAAACATAACTCCTACACCACACATGAAAAATGGCTAATAATGCCTGAAATAATGCATCTTTGGGAGTTTTACTCGAAACATATGCTTTTTTAAATCTTGCAAATGCAAAAAGTTGTTTTTTTACTCAATATGACTATAATAGTCTTAGAATCCTGAGATAATGCGAAAAAAGCAATAAAAATGTATTCAAACATAACTTCTAAACAACACATGCAAAATGGCTAATAATGCCTAGAGATATGTTTTTTTGTTAGTTGTACTAGAAAAATGATCTTTTGTAAGGTTTGCAAAGACACAAGTTAGTTGGGTTTTTTTTTTTCAATATAACAGCGTAACTGTCATACTAAATATGAAAGGTTTATAATGATAACTCCAAAACCAAATATGAAATTTGTCTTAAAAAGCCTTAAATATTGAATTTATGTGAGTTTTAGCAGAATCAGGTATTTTGGAAAGAATCACAAATACAAATATTAGATTTTACTGGCCTCATATTGGTCACACTCAAAATGACAGTTTTTGAAACATAACTCCAAAAATACACATGTAAAATGTCTAATAATGCCTGAAGAAATGCATCTTCGAGAGTTTTCCAGAAAAAAAACATTTGGTAAGGTTTGCAAAAAAAAAAATTGATTTGTTAGTCAATTTGACAGTAATGTACTTAGAATCCTGAGATAATGCGAAAAAAGCAATAAAAATGTATTCAAACATAATTCCTAATCCAAACGTGCAAAATGTCTAAAAATGCCTGTGATATTGAATACATGTGAGTTTTACTAGATACAGTTGTTTTTCAATGGTTTGCAAATACAAAAATGAGGTTTTACTCAATGTAACTGTATACTGTTACACTCAATATGACAGTTATTTAAACATAACTCCTACACCACACATGAAAAATGGCTAATAATGCCTGAAATAATGCATCTTTGGGAGTATTACTCGAAACATATGCTTTTTGAAATCTTGCAAATGCAAAAAATAGTTTTTTACTCAATATGACTATTATAGTCTTAGAATCCTGAGATAATGCGAAAAAAGCAATAAAAATGTATTCAAACATAACTTCTAAACAACACATGCAAAATGGTTAATAATGCCTAGAGATATGTATTTTTGTTAGTTGTACTAGAAAAATGATCTTTTGTAAGGTTTGCAAAGACACAAGTTAGTTTTTTTATTCAATATAACAGTGTAACTGTCATACTAAATATGAAAGTTTATAATCATAACTCCAAAACCAAATATGACATTTGTCTTAAAAAGCCTTTAATATTGAATTTATGTAAGTTTTAGCAGAATCAGGTATTTTGGAAAGAATCACAAATACAAATATTAGGTTTTACTGGCCTCATATTGGTCACACTCAAAATGACAGTTTTTGAAACATAACTCCAAAAATACACATGCAAAATGTTTAATAATGCCTGAAGAAATGCATCTTCGAGAGTTTTCCAGAAAAAAAAAAAAATATCTGGTAAGGTTTGCAAAAAAATAATTTGATTTGTTACTCAATTTGACAGTAATGTACTTAGAATCCTGAGATAATGCGAAAAAACAATAAAAATGTATTCAAACATAATTCCTAATCCAAACGTGCAAAATGTCTAAAAATGCCTGTGATATTGAATACATGTGAGTTTTACTAGATACAGTTGTTTTTCAATGGTTTGCAAATACAAAAATGAGGTTTTACTCAATATGACTGTATACTGTAACACTCAATATGACAGTTATTTAAACATAACTCCTACACCACACATGAAAAATGGCTAATAATGCCTTAAATAATGCATCTTTGGGAGTTTTACTCGAAACATATGCTTTTTTAAATCTTGCAAATGTAAAAAGTTGTTTTTTACTCAATATGACTATTATAGTCTTAGAATCCTGAGATAATGCGAAAAAAGCAATAAAGATGTATTCAAACATAACTTCTAAACAACACATGCAAAATGGCTAATAATGCCTAGAGATATGTTTTTTTGTTAGTTGTACTAGAAAAATTATATTTTGTAAGGTTTGCAAAGACACAAGTTAGTTTTTTTTATTCAATATAACTGTGTAACTGTCATACTAAATATGGAAGGTTTATAATCATAACTCCAAAACCAAATGTGAAATGTGTCTTAAAAAGCCTTTAATATTGAATTTATGTGAGTTTTAGCAGAATGAGGTATTTTGGAAAGAATCACAAATACAAATATTAGATTTTACTGGCCTCATATTGGTCACACTCAAAATGACAGTTTTTGAAACATAACTCCAAAAATACACATGCAAAATGTCTAATAATTCCTGAAGAAATGCATCTTCGAGAGTTTTCCAGAAAAAAAAACATTTGGTAAGGTTTGCAAAAACAAAATTTGATTTGTTACTCAATTTCACAGTAATGTACTTAGAATCCTGAGATAATGCGAAAAAAGCAATAAAAATGTATTCAAACATAATTCCTAATCCAAACGTGCAAAATGTCTAAAAATGCCTGTGATATTGAATACATGTGAGTTTTACTAGATACAGTTGTTTTTCAATGGTTTGCAAATACAAAAATGAGGTTTTACTCAATATGACTGTATACTGTAACACTCAATATGACAGTTATTTAAACATAACTCTTACACCACACATGAAAAATGGCTAATAATGCCTGAAATAATGCATATTTGGGAGTTTTACTCGAAACATATGCTTTTTTAAATCTTGCAAATGCAAAAATGTAGTGTTTTACTCAATATGACTATAATAGTCTTAGAATCCTGAGATAATGCGAAAAAAGCAATAAAAATGTATTCAAACATAACTTCTAAACAACAAATGCAAAATGGCTAATAATGCCTAGAGAGATGTATTTTGGTTAGTTGTACTAGAAAATTGATCTTTTGTAAGGTTTGCAAAGACACAAGTTAGTTTTTTTTTCAATATAACAATGTAACTGTCATACTAAATATGAAAGGTTTATAATCATAACTCCAAAACCAAATATGAAATGTGTCTTAAAAAGCCTTTAATATTGAATTTATGTGAGTTTTAGCAGAATCAGGTATTTTGGAAAGAATCACAAATACAAATATTAGATTTTACTGGCCTCATATTGGTCACACTCAAAATGACAGTTTTTGAAACATAACTCCAAAAATACACATGCAAAATGTCTAATAATGCCTGAAGAAATGGATCTTCGAGAGTTTTCCTGAAAAAAAAAACATTTGGTAAGGTTTGCAAAAACAAAATTTGATTTGTTACTCAATTTGACAGTAATGTACTTAGACTCCTGAGATAATGCGAAAAAAGCAATAAAAATGTATTCAAACATAATTCCTAATCCAAACGTGCAAAATGTCTAAAAATGCCTGTGATATTGAATACATGTGAGATTTACTAGATACAGTTGTTTTTCAATGGTTTGCAAATACAAAAATGAGGTTTTACTCAATATGACTGTATACTGTAACACTCAATATGACAGTTATTTAAACATAACTCCTACACCACACATGAAAAATGGCTAATAATGCCTGAAATAATGCATCTTTGGGAGTTTTACTCGAAACATATGCTTTTTTAAATCTTGCAAATGCAAAAAGTTGTTTTTTACTCAATATGACTATAATAGTCTTAGAATCCTGAGATAATGCGAAAAAAGCAATAAAAATGTATTCAAACATAACTTCTAAACAACACATGCAAAATGGCTAATAATGCCTAGAGATATGTTTTTTTGTTAGTTGTACTAGAAAAATGATCTTTTGTAAGGTTTGCAAAGACACAAGTTAGTTTTTTTATTCAATTCAACAGTGTAACTGTCATCCTAAATATGAAAGCTTTATAATCATAACTCCAAAACCAAATATGAAATTTGTCTTAAAAAGCCTTTAATATTTAATTTATGTGAGTTTTAGCAGAATAAGGTATTTTGGAAAGAATCACAAATACAAATATTAGATTTTACTGGCCTCATATTGGTCACACTCAAAATGACAGTTTTTGAAACATAACTCCAAAAATACACATGCAAAATGTCTAATAATGCCTGAAGAAATGCATCTTCGAGAGTTTTCCAGAAAAAAAACATTTGGTAAGGTTTGCAAAAAAAAAAATTGATTTGTTAGTCAATTTGACAGTAATGTACTTAGAATCCTGAGATAATGCAAAAAAAGCAATAAAAATGTATTCAAACATAATTCCTAATCCAAACGTGCAAAATGTCTAAAAATGCCTGTGATATTGAATACATGTGAGTTTTACTAGATACAGTTGTTTTTCAATGGTTTGCAAATACAAAAATGAGGTTTTACTCAATATGACTGTATACTGTAACACTCAATATGACAGTTATTCAAACATAACTCCTACACCACACATGAAAAATGGCTAATAATGCCTGAAATAATGCATCTTTGGGAGTTTTACTCGAAACATATGCTTTTTTAAATCTTGCAAATGCAAAAAGTAGTTTTTTACTCAATATGAGACTAATGTTCTTAGAATCCTGAGATAATGCGAAAAAAACAATAAAAATGTATTCAAACATAACGTATAAACAACACATGCAAAATGGCTAATAATGCCTAGAGATATGTTTTTTTGTTAGTTGTACTAGAAAAATGATCTTTTGTAAGGTTTGCAAAGACACAAGTTAGTTTTTTTATTCAATATAACAGTGTAACTGTCATACTAAATATGAAAGGTTTATAATCATAACTCCAAAACCAAATATGAAATTTGTCTTAAAAAAACTCTAATATTGAATTTATGTGAGTTTTAGCAGAATCAGGTATTTTGGAAAGAATCACAAATACAAATATTAGATTTTACTGGCCTCATATTGGTCACACTCAAAATGACAGTTTTTGAAACATAACTCCAAAAATACACATGCAAAATGTCTAATAATGCCCGAAGAAAAGCATCTTCGAGAGTTTTCCAGAAAAAAAACATTTGGTCAGGTTTGCAAAAACAAAATTTGATTTGTTACTCAATTTGACAGTAATGTACTTAGAATCCTGAGATAATGCAAAAAAAGGAATAAAAATGTATTCAAACATAATTCCTAATCCAAACGTGCAAAATGTCTAAAAATGCCTGTGATATTGAATACATGTGAGTTTTACTAGATACAGTTGTTTTTCTATGGTTTGCAAATACAAAAATGAGGTTTTACTCAATATGACTGTATACTGTAACACTCAATATGACAGTTATTTAAACATAACTCCTACACCACACATGAAAAATGTCTAATAATGCCTGAAATAATGCATCTTTGGGAGTTTTACTCGAAACATATGCTTTTTGAAATCTTGCAAATGCAAAAAGTTGTTTTTTTACTCAATATGACTATAATAGTCTTAGAATCCTGAGATAATGCGAAAAAAACAATAAAAATGTATTCAAACATAACTTCTAAACAACACATGCAAAATGGCTAATAATGCCTAGAGATATGTTTTTTTGTTAGTTGTACTAGAAACATGATCTTTTGTAAGGTTTGCAAAGACACAAGTTAGTTTTTTTATTCAATTTAACAGTGTAACTGTCATCCTAAATATGAAAGGTTTATAATCATAACTCCAAAACCAAATATGAAATTTGTCTTAAAAAGCCTTTATTATTGAATTTATGTGAGTTTTAGCAGAATAAGGTATTTTGGAAAGAATCACAAATACAAATATTAGATTTTACTGGCCTCATATTGGTCACACTCAAAATGAGAGTTTTTGAAACATAACTCCAAAAATACACATGCAAAATGTCTAATAATGCCTGAAGAAATGCATCTTCGAGAGTTTTCTAGAAAAAAAACATTTGGTAAGGTTTGCAAAAAAAAATTTTGATTTGTTAGTCAATTTGACAGAAATGTACTTAGAATCCCGAGATAATGCGAAAAAAGCAATAAAAATGTATTCAAACATAATTCCTAATCCAAACGTGCAAAATGTCTAAAAATGCCTGTGATATTGAATACATGTGAGTTTTACTAGATACAGTTGTTTTTCAATGGTTCGCAAATACAAAAATGAGGTTTTACTCAATATGACTGTATACTGTAACACTCAATATGACAGTTATTTAAACATAACTCCTACACCACACATGAAAAATGGCTAATAATGCCTGGAATAATGCATCTTTGGGAGTTTTACTCGAAACATATGCTTTTTTAAATCTTGCAAATGTAAAAAGTTGTTTTACTCAATATGACTATTATAGTCTTAGAATCCTGAGATAATGCGAAAAAAGCAATACAAATGTATTCAAACATAACTTCTAAACAACACATGCAAAATGGCTAATAATGCCTAGAGATATGTATTTTGGTTAGTTGTACTAGAAAAACGATCTTTTGTAAGGTTTGCAAAGACACAAGTTAGTTTTTTTTTCCAATATAACAATGTAACTGTCATACTAAATATGAAAGGTTTATAATCATAACTCCAAAACGAAATATGAAATGTGTCTTAAAAAGCCTTTAATATTGAATTTTTGTGAGTTTTAGCAGAATCAGGTATTTTGGAAAGAATCACAAATACAAATATTAGATTTTACTGGCCTCATATTGGTCACACTCAAAATGACAGTTTTTGAAACATAACTCCAAAAATACACATGCAAAATGTATAATAATGCCTGAAGAAATGGATCTTCGAGAGTTTTCCTGAAAAAAAAAACATTTGGTAAGGTTTGCAAAAACAAAATTTGATTTGTTACTCAATTTGACAGTAATGTACTTAGACTCCTGAAATAATGCGAAAAAAGCAATAAAAATGTATTCAAACATAATTCCTAATCCAAACGTGCAAAATGTCTAAAAATGCATGTGATATTGAATACATGTGATTTTTACTAGATACAGTTGTTTTTCAATGGTTTGCAAATACAAAAATGAGGTTTTACTCAATATGACTGTATACTGTAACACTCAATATGACAGTTATTTAAACATAACTCCTACACCACACATGAAAAATGGCTAATAATGCCTGAAATAATGCATCTTTGGGAGTTTTACTCGAAACATATGCTTTTTTAAATCTTGCAAATGCAAAAAGTTGTTTTTTACTCAATATGACTATAATAGTCTTAGAATCCTGAGATAATGCGAAAAAAGCAATAAAAATGTATTCAAACATAACTTCTAAACAACACATGCAAAATGGCTAATAATGCCTAGAGATATGTTTTTTTGTTAGTTGTACTAGAAAAATGATCTTTTGTAAGGTTTGCAAAGACACAAGTTAGTTTTTTTATTCAATTTAACAGTGTAACTGTCATCCTAAATATGAAAGCTTTATAATCATAACTCCAAAACCAAATATGAAATTTGTCTTAAAAAGCCTTTAATATTGAATTTATGTGAGTTTTATCAGAATAAGGTATTTTGGAAAGAATCACAAATACAAATATTAGATTTTACTGGCCTCATATTGGTCACACTCAAAATGACAGTTTTTGAAACATAACTCCAAAAATACACATGCAAAATGTCTAATAATGCCTGAAGAAATGCATCTTCGAGAGTTTTTCAGAAAAAAAACATTTGGTAAGGTTTGCAAAAAAAAAATTTGATTTGTTAGTCAATTTGACAGTAATGTACTTAGAATCCTGAGGAAATGCGAAAAAAGCAATAAAAATGTTGTCAAACATAATTCCTAATCCAAACGTGCAAAATGTCTAAAAATGCCTGTGATATTGAATACATGTGAGTTTTACTAGATACAGTTGTTTTTCAATGGTTTGCAAATACAAAAATGAGGTTTTACTCAATATGACTGTATACTGTAACACTCAATATGACAGTTATTCAAACATAACTCCTACACCACACATGAAAAATGGCTAATAATGCCTGAAATAATGCATCTTTGGGAGTTTTACTCGAAACATATGCTTTTTTAAATCTTGCAAATGCAAAAAGTAGTTTTTTACTCAATATGACTATAATAGTCTTAGAATCCTGAGATAATGCGAAAAAAGCAATAAAAATGTATTCAAACATAACTTCTAAACAACACATGCAAAATGGTTAATAATGCCTAGAGATATGTTTTTTTGTTAGTTGTACTAGAAAAATGATCTTTTGTAAGGTTTGCAAAGACACAAGTTAGTTTTTTTATTCAATTTAACAGTGTAACTGTCATACTAAATATGAAAGGTTTATAATGATAACTCCAAAACCAAATATGAAATTTGTCTTAAAAAGCCTTTAATATTGAATTTATGTGAGTTTTAGCAGAATCAGGTATTTTGGAAAGAATCACAAATACAAATATTAGATTTTACTGGCCTCATATTGGTCACACTCAAAATGACAGTTTTTGAAACATAACTCCAAAAATACACATGCAAAATGTCTAATAATGCCCGAAGAAAAGCATCTTCGAGAGTTTTCCAGAAAAAAAAAATTTGGTAAGGTTTGCAAAAACAAAATTTGATTTGTTACTCAATTTGACAGTAATGTACTTAGAATCCTGAGATAATGCGAAAAAAGCAATACAAATGTATTCAAACATAATTCCTAATCCAAACGTGCAAAATGTCTAAAAAGGCCTGTGATATTGAATACATGTGAGTTTTACTAGATACAGTTGTTTTTCAATGGTTTGCAAATACAAAAATGAGGTTTTACTCAATATGACTGTATACTGTAACACTCAATATGACAGTTATTCAAACATAACTCCTACACCACACATGAAAAATGGCTAATAATGCCTGAAATAATGCATCTTTGGGAGTTTTACTCGAAACATATGCTTTTTTAAATATTGCAAATGCAAAAAGTAGTTTTTTACTCAATATGACTATTATAGTCTTAGAATCCTGAGATAATGCGAAAAAAGCAATAAAAATGTATTCAAACATAACTTCTAAACAACACATGCAAAATGGCTAATAATGCCTAGAGACATGTTTTTTTGTTAGTTGTACTAGAAAAATTATCTTTTGTAAGGTTTGCAAAGACACAAGTTAGTTTTTTTATTCAATATAACAGTGTAACTGTCATACTAAATATGAAAGTTTATAATCATAACTCCAAAACCAAATATGACATTTGTCTTAAAAAGCCTTTAATATTGAATTTGTGTAAGTTTTAGCAGAATCAGGTATTTTGGAAAGAATCACAAATACAAATATTAGGTTTTACTGGCCTCATATTGGTCACACTCAAAATGACAGTTTTTGAAACATAACTCCAAAAATACACATGCAAAATGTCTAATAATGCCTGAAGAAATATATCTTTGAGAGTTTTCCAGAAAAAAAAAATTATCTGGTAAGGTTTGCAAAAAAATAATTTGATTTGTTACTCAATTTGACAGTAATGTACTTAGAATCCTGAGATAATGCAAAAAAACAATAAAAATGTATTCAAACATAATTCCTAATCCAAACGTGCAAAATGTCTAAAAATGCCTGTGATATTGAATACATGTGAGTTTTACTAGATACAGTTGTTTTTCAATGGTTTGCAAATACAAAAATGAGGTTTTACTCAATATGACTGTATACTGTAACACTCAATATGACAGTTATTTAAACATAACTCCTACACCACACATGAAAAATGGCTAATAATGCCTGGAATAATGCATCTTTTGGAGTTTTACTCGAAACATATGCTTTTTTAAATCTTGCAAATGTAAAAAGTTGCTTTTTACTCAATATGACTATTATAGTCTTAGAATCCTGAGATAATGCGAAAAAAGCAATAAACATGTATTCAAACATAACTTCTAAACAACACATGCAAAATGGCTAATAATGCCTAGAGATATGTTTTTTTGTTAGTTGTACTAGAAAAATGATCTTTTGTAAGGTTTGCAAAGACACAAGTTAATTTTTTTGATTCAATATAACTGTGTAACTGTCATACTAAATATGGAAGGTTTATAATCATAACTCCAAAACCAAATATGAAATGTGTCTTAAAAAGCCTTTAATATTGAATTTATGTGAGTTTTAGCAGAATCAGGTATTTTGGAAAGAATCACAAATACAAATATTAGATTTTACTGGCCTCATATTGGTCACACTCAAAATGACAGTTTTTTAAACATAACTCCAAAAATACACATGCAAAATGTCTAATAATGCCCGAAGAAAAGCATCTTCGAGAGTTTTCCAGAAAAAAAACATTTGGTAAGGTTTGCAAAAACAAAATTTGATTTGTTACTCAATTTGACAGTAATGTACTTAGAATCCTGAGATAATGCGAAAAAAGCAATAAAAATGTATTCAAACATAATTCCTAATCCAAACGTGCAAAATGTCTAAAAATGCCTGTGATATTGAATACATGTGAGTTTTACTAGATACAGTTGTTTTTCAATGGTTTGCAAATACAAAAATGAGGTTTTACTCAATATGACTGTATACTGTAACACTCAATATGACAGTTATTCAAACATAACTCCTACACCACACATGAAAAATGGCTAATAATGCCTGAAATAATGCATCTTTGGGAGTTTTACTCGAAACATATGCTTTTTTAAATCTTGCAAATGCAAAAAGTAGTTTTTTACTCAATATGACTATAATAGTCTTAGAATCCTGAGATAATGCGAAAAAAGCAATAAAAATGTATTCAAACATAACTTCTAAACAACACATGCAAAATGGCTAATAATGCCTAGAGATATGTTTTTTTGTTAGTTGTACTAGAAAAATGATCTTTTGTAAGGTTTGCAAAGACACAAGTTAATTTTTTTGATTCAATATAACTGTGTAACTGTCATACTAAATATGGAAGGTTTATAATCATAACTCCAAAACCAAATATGAAATGTGTCTTAAAAAGCCTTTAATATTGAATTTATGTGAGTTTTAGCAGAATCAGGTATTTTGGAAAGAATCACAAATACAAATATTAGATTTTACTGGCCTCATATTGGTCACACTCAAAATGACAGTTTTTTAAACATAACTCCAAAAATACACATGCAAAATGTCTAATAATGCCCGAAGAAAAGCATCTTCGAGAGTTTTCCAGAAAAAAAACATTTGGTAAGGTTTGCAAAAACAAAATTTGATTTGTTACTCAATTTGACAGTAATGTACTTAGAATCCTGAGATAATGCGAAAAAAGCAATAAAAATGTATTCAAACATAATTCCTAATCCAAACGTGCAAAATGTCTAAAAATGCCTGTGATATTGAATACATGTGAGTTTTACTAGATACAGTTGTTTTTCAATGGTTTGCAAATACAAAAATGAGGTTTTACTCAATATGACTGTATACTGTAACACTCAAAATGACAGTTATTCAAACATAACTCCTACACCACACATGAAAAATGGCTAATAATGCCTGAAATAATGCATCTTTGGGAGTTTTACTCGAAACATATGCTTTTTTAAATCTTGCAAATGCAAAAAGTAGTTTTTTACTCAATATGACTATTATAGTCTTAGAATCCTGAGATAATGCGAAAAAAGCAATAAAGATGTATTCAAACATAACTTCTAAACAACACATGCAAAATGGCTAATAATGCCTAGAGATATGTATTTTGGTTAGTTGTACTAGAAAAAGTATCTTTTGTAAGGTTTGCAAAGACACAAGTTAGTTTTTTTATTCAATATAACAGTGTAACTGTCATACTAAATATGAAAGGTTTTTAATCATAACTCCAAAACCAAATATGAAATTTGTGTTAAAAAAACTCTAATATTGAATTTATGTGAGTTTTAGCAGAATCAGGTATTTTGGAAAGAATCACAAATACAAATATTAGATTTTACTGGCCTCATATTGGTCACACTCAAAATGACAGTTTTTGAAACATAACTCCAAAAATACACATGCAAATGTCTAATAATGCCCGAAGAAAAGCATCTTCGAGAGTTTGCCAGAAAAAAAAACATTTGGTAAGGTTTGCAAAAACAAAATTTGATTTGTTACTCAATTTGACAGTAATGTACTTAGAATCCTGAGATAATGCGAAAAAAGCAATACAAATGTATTCAAACATAATTCCTAATCCAAACGTGCAAAATGTCTAAAAATGCCTGTGATATTGAATACATGTGAGTTTTACTAGATACAGTTGTTTTTCAATGGTTTGCAAATACAAAAATGAGGTTTTACTCAATATGACTGTATACTGTAACACTCAATATGACAGTTATTCAAACATAACTCCTACACCACACATGAAAAATGGCTAATAATGCCTGAAATAATGCATCTTTGGGAGTTTTACTCGAAACATATGCTTTTTTAAATCTTGCAAATGCAAAAAGTAGTTTTTTACTCAATATGACTATAATAGTCTTAGAATCCTGAGATAATGCGAAAAAAGCAATAAAAATGTATTCAAACATAACTTCTAAACAACACATGCAAAATGGTTAATAATGCCTAGAGATATGTTTTTTTGTTAGTTGTACTAGAAAAATGATCTTTTGTAAGGTTTGCAAAGACACAAGTTAGTTTTTTTATTCAATTTAACAGTGTAACTGTCATACTAAATATGAAAGGTTTATAATGATAACTCCAAAACCAAATATGAAATTTGTCTTAAAAAGCCTTTAATATTGAATTTATGTGAGTTTTAGCAGAATCAGGTATTTTGGAAAGAATCACAAATACAAATATTAGATTTTACTGGCCTCATATTGGTCACACTCAAAATGACAGTTTTTGAAACATAACTCCAAAAATACACATGCAAAATGTCTAATAATGCCCGAAGAAAAGCATCTTCGAGAGTTTTCCAGAAAAAAAAAATTTGGTAAGGTTTGCAAAAACAAAATTTGATTTGTTACTCAATTTGACAGTAATGTACTTAGAATCCTGAGATAATGCGAAAAAAGCAATACAAATGTATTCAAACATAATTCCTAATCCAAACGTGCAAAATGTCTAAAAAGGCCTGTGATATTGAATACATGTGAGTTTTACTAGATACAGTTGTTTTTCAATGGTTTGCAAATACAAAAATGAGGTTTTACTCAATATGACTGTATACTGTAACACTCAATATGACAGTTATTCAAACATAACTCCTACACCACACATGAAAAATGGCTAATAATGCCTGAAATAATGCATCTTTGGGAGTTTTACTCGAAACATATGCTTTTTTAAATATTGCAAATGCAAAAAGTAGTTTTTTACTCAATATGACTATTATAGTCTTAGAATCCTGAGATAATGCGAAAAAAGCAATAAAAATGTATTCAAACATAACTTCTAAACAACACATGCAAAATGGCTAATAATGCCTAGAGACATGTTTTTTTGTTAGTTGTACTAGAAAAATTATCTTTTGTAAGGTTTGCAAAGACACAAGTTAGTTTTTTTATTCAATATAACAGTGTAACTGTCATACTAAATATGAAAGTTTATAATCATAACTCCAAAACCAAATATGACATTTGTCTTAAAAAGCCTTTAATATTGAATTTGTGTAAGTTTTAGCAGAATCAGGTATTTTGGAAAGAATCACAAATACAAATATTAGGTTTTACTGGCCTCATATTGGTCACACTCAAAATGACAGTTTTTGAAACATAACTCCAAAAATACACATGCAAAATGTCTAATAATGCCTGAAGAAATATATCTTTGAGAGTTTTCCAGAAAAAAAAAATTATCTGGTAAGGTTTGCAAAAAAATAATTTGATTTGTTACTCAATTTGACAGTAATGTACTTAGAATCCTGAGATAATGCAAAAAAACAATAAAAATGTATTCAAACATAATTCCTAATCCAAACGTGCAAAATGTCTAAAAATGCCTGTGATATTGAATACATGTGAGTTTTACTAGATACAGTTGTTTTTCAATGGTTTGCAAATACAAAAATGAGGTTTTACTCAATATGACTGTATACTGTAACACTCAATATGACAGTTATTTAAACATAACTCCTACACCACACATGAAAAATGGCTAATAATGCCTGGAATAATGCATCTTTGGGAGTTTTACTCGAAACATATGCTTTTTTAAATCTTGCAAATGTAAAAAGTTGCTTTTTACTCAATATGACTATTATAGTCTTAGAATCCTGAGATAATGCGAAAAAAGCAATAAAAATGTATTCAAACATAACTTCTAAACAACACATGCAAAATGGCTAATAATGCCTAGAGATATGTTTTTTTGTTAGTTGTACTAGAAAAATGATCTTTTGTAAGGTTTGCAAAGACACAAGTTAATTTTTTTGATTCAATATAACTGTGTAACTGTCATACTAAATATGGAAGGTTTATAATCATAACTCCAAAACCAAATATGAAATGTGTCTTAAAAAGCCTTTAATATTGAATTTATGTGAGTTTTAGCAGAATCAGGTATTTTGGAAAGAATCACAAATACAAATATTAGATTTTACTGGCCTCATATTGGTCACACTCAAAATGACAGTTTTTTAAACATAACTCCAAAAATACACATGCAAAATGTCTAATAATGCCCGAAGAAAAGCATCTTCGAGAGTTTTCCAGAAAAAAAACATTTGGTAAGGTTTGCAAAAACAAAATTTGATTTGTTACTCAATTTGACAGTAATGTACTTAGAATCCTGAGATAATGCGAAAAAAGCAATAAAAATGTATTCAAACATAATTCCTAATCCAAACGTGCAAAATGTCTAAAAATGCCTGTGATATTGAATACATGTGAGTTTTACTAGATACAGTTGTTTTTCAATGGTTTGCAAATACAAAAATGAGGTTTTACTCAATATGACTGTATACTGTAACACTCAATATGACAGTTATTCAAACATAACTCCTACACCACACATGAAAAATGGCTAATAATGCCTGAAATAATGCATCTTTGGGAGTTTTACTCGAAACATATGCTTTTTTAAATCTTGCAAATGCAAAAAGTAGTTTTTTACTCAATATGACTATAATAGTCTTAGAATCCTGAGATAATGCGAAAAAAGCAATAAAAATGTATTCAAACATAACTTCTAAACAACACATGCAAAATGGCTAATAATGCCTAGAGATATGTTTTTTTGTTAGTTGTACTAGAAAAATGATCTTTTGTAAGGTTTGCAAAGACACAAGTTATTTTTTTTGATTCAATATAACTGTGTAACTGTCATACTAAATATGGAAGGTTTATAATCATAACTCCAAAACCAAATATGAAATGTGTCTTAAAAAGCCTTTAATATTGAATTTATGTGAGTTTTAGCAGAATCAGGTATTTTGGAAAGAATCACAAATACAAATATTAGATTTTACTGGCCTCATATTGGTCACACTCAAAATGACAGTTTTTTAAACATAACTCCAAAAATACACATGCAAAATGTCTAATAATGCCCGAAGAAAAGCATCTTCGAGAGTTTTCCAGAAAAAAAACATTTGGTAAGGTTTGCAAAAACAAAATTTGATTTGTTACTCAATTTGACAGTAATGTACTTAGAATCCTGAGATAATGCGAAAAAAGCAATAAAAATGTATTCAAACATAATTCCTAATCCAAACGTGCAAAATGTCTAAAAATGCCTGTGATATTGAATACATGTGAGTTTTACTAGATACAGTTGTTTTTCAATGGTTTGCAAATACAAAAATGAGGTTTTACTCAATATGACTGTATACTGTAACACTCAAAATGACAGTTATTCAAACATAACTCCTACACCACACATGAAAAATGGCTAATAATGCCTGAAATAATGCATCTTTGGGAGTTTTACTCGAAACATATGCTTTTTTAAATCTTGCAAATGCAAAAAGTAGTTTTTTACTCAATATGACTATTATAGTCTTAGAATCCTGAGATAATGCGAAAAAAGCAATAAAGATGTATTCAAACATAACTTCTAAACAACACATGCAAAATGGCTAATAATGCCTAGAGATATGTATTTTGGTTAGTTGTACTAGAAAAAGTATCTTTTGTAAGGTTTGCAAAGACACAAGTTAGTTTTTTTATTCAATATAACAGTGTAACTGTCATACTAAATATGAAAGGTTTTTAATCATAACTCCAAAACCAAATATGAAATTTGTGTTAAAAAAACTCTAATATTGAATTTATGTGAGTTTTAGCAGAATCAGGTATTTTGGAAAGAATCACAAATACAAATATTAGATTTTACTGGCCTCATATTGGTCACACTCAAAATGACAGTTTTTGAAACATAACTCCAAAAATACACATGCAAATGTCTAATAATGCCCGAAGAAAAGCATCTTCGAGAGTTTGCCAGAAAAAAAAACATTTGGTAAGGTTTGCAAAAACAAAATTTGATTTGTTACTCAATTTGACAGTAATGTACTTAGAATCCTGAGATAATGCGAAAAAAGCAATACAAATGTATTCAAACATAATTCCTAATCCAAACGTGCAAAATGTCTAAAAATGCCTGTGATATTGAATACATGTGAGTTTTACTAGATACAGTTGTTTTTCAATGGTTTGCAAATACAAAAATGAGGTTTTACTCAATATGACTGTATACTGTAACACTCAATATGACAGTTATTCAAACATAACTCCTACACCACACATGAACAATGGCTAATAATGCCTGAAATAATGCATCTTTGGGAGTTTTACTCGAAACATATGCTTTTTTAAATCTTGCAAATGCAAAAAGTATTTTTTTACTCAATATGACTATTATAGGCTTAGAATCCTGAGATAATGCGAAAAAAGCAATAAAAATGTATTCAAACATAACTTCTAAACAACACATGCAAAAAGGCTAATAATGCCTAGAGACATGTTTTTTTGTTAGTTGTACTAGAAAAATTATCTTTTGTAAGGTTTGCAAAGACACAAGTTAGTTTTTTTATTCAATATAACAGTGTAACTGTCATACTAAATATGAAAGTTTATAATCATAACTCCAAAACCAAATATGACATTTGTCTTAAAAAGCCTTTAATATTGAATTTGTGTAAGTTTTAGCAGAATCAGGTATTTTGGAAAGAATCACAAATACAAATATTAGGTTTTACTGGCCTCATATTGGTCACACTCAAAATGACAGTTTTTGAAACATAACTCCAAAAATACACATGCAAAATGTCTAATAATGCCTGAAGAAATATATCTTTGAGAGTTTTCCAGAAAAAAAAAATTATCTGGTAAGGTTTGCAAAAAAATAATTTGATTTGTTACTCAATTTGACAGTAATGTACTTAGAATCCTGAGATAATGCGAAAAAAGCAATACAAATGTATTCAAACATAATTCCTAATCCAAACGTGCAAAATGTCTAAAAAGGCCTGTGATATTGAATACATGTGAGTTTTACTAGATACAGTTGTTTTTCAATGGTTTGCAAATACAAAAATGAGGTTTTACTCAATATGAATGTATACTGTAACACTCAATATGACAGTTATTCAAACATAACTCCTACACCACACATGAACAATGGCTAATAATGCCTGAAATAATGCATCTTTGGGAGTTTTACTCGAAACATATGCTTTTTTAAATCTTGCAAATGCAAAAAGTAGTTTTTTACTCAATATGACTATTATAGTCTTAGAATCCTGAGATAATGCGAAAAAAGCAATAAAAATGTATTCAAACATAACTTCTAAACAACACATGCAAAATGGCTAATAATGCCTAGAGACATGTTTTTTTGTTAGTTGTACTAGAAAAATTATCTTTTGTAAGGTTTGCAAAGACACAAGTTAGTTTTTTTATTCAATATAACAGTGTAACTGTCATACTAAATATGAAAGTTTATAATCATAACTCCAAAACCAAATATGACATTTGTCTTAAAAAGCCTTTAATATTGAATTTGTGTAAGTTTTAGCAGAATCAGGTATTTTGGAAAGAATCACAAATACAAATATTAGGTTTTACTGGCCTCATATTGGTCACACTCAAAATGACAGTTTTTGAAACATAACTCCAAAAATACACATGCAAAATGTCTAATAATGCCTGAAGAAATATATCTTTGAGAGTTTTCCAGAAAAAAAAAATTATCTGGTAAGGTTTGCAAAAAAATAATTTGATTTGTTACTCAATTTGACAGTAATGTACTTAGAATCCTGAGATAATGCGAAAAAACAATAAAAATGTATTCAAACATAATTCCTAATCCAAACGTGCAAAATGTCTAAAAATGCCTGTGATATTGAATACATGTGAGTTTTACTAGATACAGTTGTTTTTCAATGGTTTGCAAATACAAAAATGAGGTTTTACTCAATATGACTGTATACTGTAACACTCAATATGACAGTTATTTAAACATAACTCCTACACCACACATGAAAAATGGCTAATAATGCCTGAAATAATGCATCTTTTGGAGTTTTACTCGAAACATATGCTTTTTTAAATCTTGCAAATGTAAAAAGTAGTTTTTTACTCAATATGACTATTATAGTCTTAGAATCCTGAGATAATGCGAAAAAAGCAATAAAGATGTATTCAAACATAACTTCTAAACAACACATGCAAAATGGCTAATAATGCCTAGAGATATGTATTTTGGTTAGTTGTACTAGAAAAAGTATCTTTTGTAAGGTTTGCAAAGACACAAGTTAGTTTTTTTATTCAATATAACAGTGTAACTGTCATACTAAATATGAAAGGTTTTTAATCATAACTCCAAAACCAAATATGAAATTTGTGTTAAAAAAACTCTAATATTGAATTTATGTGAGTTTTAGCAGAATCAGGTATTTTGGAAAGAATCACAAATACAAATATTAGATTTTACTGGCCTCATATTGGTCACACTCAAAATGACAGTTTTTGAAACATAACTCCAAAAATACACATGCAAATGTCAAATAATGCCCGAAGAAAAGCATCTTCGAGAGTTTGCCAGAAAAAAAACATTTGGTAAGGTTTGCAAAAACAAAATTTGATTTGTTACTCAATTTGACAGTAATGTACTTAGAATCCTGAGATAATGCGAAAAAAGCAATACAAATGTATTCAAACATAATTCCTAATCCAAACGTGCAAAATGTCTAAAAATGCCTGTGATATTGAATACATGTGAGTTTCACTAGACACAGTTGTTTTTCAATGGTTTGCAAATACAAAAATGAGGTTTTACTCAATATGACTGTATACTGTAAAACTCAATATGACAGTTATTTAAACATAACTCCTACACCACACATGAAAAATGGCTAATAATGCCTGGAATAATGCATCTTTGGGAGTTTTACTCGAAACATATGCTTTTTTAAATCTTGCAAATGTAAAAAGTTGTTTTTTATCAATATGACTATTATAGTCTTAGAATCCTGAGATAATGCGAAAAAAGCAATAAAAATGTATTCAAACATAACTTCTAAACAACACATGCAAAATGGCTAATAATGCCTAGAGATATGTTTTTTTGTTAGTTGTACTAGAAAAATGATCTTTTGTAAGGTTTGCAAAGACACAAGTTATTTTTTTTGATTCAATATAACTGTGTAACTGTCATACTAAATATGGAAGGTTTATAATCATAACTCCAAAACCAAATATGAAATGTGTCTTAAAAAGCCTTTAATATTGAATTTATGTGAGTTTTAGCAGAATCAGGTATTTTGGAAAGAATCACAAATACAAATATTAGATTTTACTGGTCTCATATTGGTCACACTCAAAATGACAGTTTTTGAAACATAACTCCAAAAATACACATGCAAAATGTCTAATAATGCCCGAAGAAAAGCATCTTCGAGAGTTTTCCTGAAAAAAAACATTTGGTAAGGTTTGCAAAAACAAAATTTGATTTGTTACTCAATTTGACAGTAATGTACTTAGAATCCTGAGATAATGCGAAAAAAGCAATAAAAATGTATTCAAACATAATTCCTAATCCAAACGTGCAAAATGTCTAAAAATGCCTGTGATATTGAATACATGTGAGTTTTACTAGATACAGTTGTTTTTCAATGGTTTGCAAATACAAAAATTAGGTTTTACTCAATATGACTGTATACTGTAACACTCAATATGACAGTTATTTAAACATAACTCCTACACCACACATGAAAAATGGCTAATAATGCCTGAAATAATGCATCTTTGGGAGTTTTACTCGAAACATATGCTTTTTTAAATCTTGCAAATACAAAAAGTAATTTTTTACTCAATATGACTATAATAGTCTTAGAATCCTGAGATAATGCGAAAAAAGCAATAAAAATGTATTCAAACATAATTTCTAAACAACACATGCAAAATGGTTAATAATGCCTAGAGATATGTTTTTTTGTTAGTTGTACTAGAAAAATAATCTTTTGTAAGGTTTGCAAAGACACAAGTTAGTTTTTTTATTCAATTTAACAGTGTAACTGTCATACTAAATATGAAAGGTTTATAATGATAACTCCAAAACCAAATATGACATTTGTCTTAACAAGCCTTTAATATTGAATTTATGTGAGTTTTAGCAGAATCAGGTATTTTGGAAAGAATCACAAATACAAATATTAGCTTTTACTGGCCTCATATTGGTCACACTCAAAATGACAGTTTTTGAAACATAACTCCAAAAATACACATGTAAAATGTCTAATAATGCCTGAAGAAATGCATCTTCGAGAGTTGTCCTGAAAAAAAAAAATTGGTAAGGTTTGCAAAAAAAAAATTTGATTTGTTAGTCAATTTGACAGTAATGTACTTAGAATCCTGAGATAATGCGAAAAAACAATAAAAATGTATTCAAACATAATTCCTAATCCAAACGTGCAAAATGTCTAAAAATGCCTGTGATATTGAATACATGTGAGTTTTACTAGATACAGTTGTTTTTCAATGGTTTGCAAATACAAAAATGAGGTTTTACTCAATATGACTGTATACTGTAACACTCAATATGACAGTTATTTAAACATAACTCCTACACCACACATGAAAAATGGCTAATAATGCCTGAAATAATGCATCTTTTGGAGTTTTACTCGAAACATATGCTTTTTTAAATCTTGCAAATGTAAAAAGTTGTTTTTTACTCAATATGACTATTATAGTCTTAGAATCCTGAGATAATGCGAAAAAAGCAATAAAAATGTATTCAAACATAACTTCTAAACAACACATGCAAAATGGCTAATAATGCCTAGAGATATGTTTTTTTGTTAGTTGTACTAGAAAAATTATATTTTGTAAGGTTTGCAAAGACACAAGTTAGTTTTTTTTATTCAATATAACTGTGTAACTGTCATACTAAATATGGAAGGTTTATAATCATAACTCCAAAACCAAATATGAAATGTGTCTTAAAAAGCCTTTAATATTGAATTTATGTGAGTTTTAGCAGAATCAGGTATTTTGGAAAGAATCACAAATACAAATATTAGATTTTACTGGCCTCATATTGGTCACACTCAAAATGACAGTTTTTGAAACATAACTCCAAAAATACACATGCAAAATGTCTAATAATTCCTGAAGAAATGCATCTTCGAGAGTTTTCCAGAAAAAAAAACATTTGGTAAGGTTTGCAAAAACAAAATTTGATTTGTTACTCAATTTGACAGTAATGTACTTAGAATCCTGAGATAATGCGAAAAAAGCAATAACAATGTATTCAAACATAATTCCTAATCCAAACGTGCAAAATGTCTAAAAATGCCTGTGATATTGAATACATGTGAGTTTTACTAGATACAGTTGTTTTTCAATGGTTTGCAAATACAAAAATGAGGTTTTACTCAATATGACTGTATACTGTAACACTCAATATGACAGTTATTTAAACATAACTCCTACACCACACATGAAAAATGGCTAATAATGCCTGAAATAATGCATCTTTGGGAGTTTTACTCGAAACATATGCTTTTTTAAATCTTGCAAATGCAAAAAGTTGTTTTTTACTCAATATGACTATAATAGTCTTAGAATCCTGAGATAATGCGAAAAAAGCAATACAAATGTATTCAAACATAACTTCTAAACAACAAATGCAAAATGGCTAATAATGCCTAGAGATATGTATTTTGGTTAGTTGTACTAGAAAAATGATCTTTTGTAAGGTTTGCAAAGACAAAAGTTAGTTTTTTTTTCAATATAACAATGTAACTGTCATACTAAATATGAAAGGTTTATAATCATAACTCCAAAACCAAATATGAAATGTGTCTTAAAAAGCCTTTAATATTGAATTTATGTGAGTTTTAGCAGAATAAGGTATTTTGGAAAGAATCACAAATACAAATATTAGATTTTACTGGCCTCATATTGGTCACACTCAAAATGACAGTTTTTGAAACATAACTCCAAAAATACACATGCAAAATGTCTAATAATGCCTGAAGAAATGGATCTTCGAGAGTTTTCCTGAAAAAAAAAACATTTGGTAAGGTTTGCAAAAACAAAATTTGATTTGTTACTCAATTTGACAGTAATGTACTTAGACTCCTGAGATAATGCGAAAAAAGCAATAAAAATGTAGTCAAACATAATTCCTAATCCAAACGTGCAAAATGTCTAAAAATGCCTGTGATATTGAATACATGTGAGTTTTACTAGATACAGTTGTTTTTCAATGGTTTGCAAATACAAAAATGAGGTTTTACTCAATATGACTGTATACTGTAACACACAGTTATTTAAACATAACTCCTACACCACACATGAAAAATGGCTAATAATGCCTGAAATAATGCATCTTTGGGAGTTTTACTCGAAACATATGCTTTTTTAAATCTTGCAAATGCAAAAAGTTGTTTTTTTACTCAATATGACTATAATAGTCTAAGAATCCTGAGATAATGCGAAAAAAGCAATAAAAATGTATTCAAACATAACTTCTAAACAACACATGCAAAATGGCTAATAATGCCTAGAGATATGTATTTGTGTTAGTTTTACTAGAAAAATGATCTTTTGTAAGGTTTGCAAGGACACAAGTTAGTTGTTTTATTCAATTTAACAGTGTAACTGTCATCCTAAATATGAAAGGTTTATAATCATAACTCCAAAACTGAATATGAAATTTGTCTTAAAAAGCCTTTAATATTGAATTTTTGTGAGTTTTAGCAGAATAAGGTGTTTTGGAAAGAATCACAAATACAAATATTAGATTTTACTGGCCTCATATTGGTCACACTCAAAATGACAGTTTTTGAAACATAACTCCAAAAATACACATGCAAAATGTCTAATAATGCCTGAAGAAATGCATCTTCGAGAGTTTTCCAGAAAAAAAACATTTGGTAAGGTTTGCAAAAAAAATATTTGATTTGTTAGTCAATTTGACAGTAATGTACTTAGAATCCTGAGATAATGCGAAAAAAACAATAAAAATGTATTCAAACATAATTCCTAATCCAAACATGCAAACTGTCTAAAAATGCCTGTGATATTGAATACATGTGAGTTTTACTAGATACAGTTGTTTTTCAATGGTTTGCAAATACAAAAATGAGGTTTTACTCAATATGACTGTATACTGTAACACTCAATATGACAGTTATTTAAACATAACTCCTACACCACACATGAAAAATAGCTAATAATGCCTGAAATAATGCATCTTTGGGAGTTTTACTCGAAACATATGCTTTTTTAAATCTTGCAAATGCAAAAAGTTGTTTTTTACTCAATATGACTATAATAGTCTTAGAATCCTGAGATAATGCGAAAAAAGCAATAAAAATGTATTCAAACATAACTTCTAAACAACACATGCAAAATGGCTAATAATGCCTAGAGATATGTTTTTTTGTTAGTTGTACTAGAAAAATGATCTTTTGTAAGGTTTGCAAAGACACAAGTTAGTTTTTTTAATCAATTTAACAGTGTAACTGTCATCCTAAATATGAAAGCTTTATAATCATAACTCCAAAACCAAATATGAAATTTGTCTTAAAAAGCCTTTAATATTGAATTTATGTGAGTTTTAGCAGAATAAGGTATTTTGGAAAGAATCACAAATACAAATATTAGATTTTACTGGCCTCATATTGGTCACACTCAAAATGACAGTTTTTGAAACATAACTCCAAAAGTACACATGCAAAATGTCTAATAATGCCCGAAGAAAAGCATCTTCGAGAGTTTTCCAGAAAAAAAACATTTGGTAAGGTTTGCAAAAACAAAATTTGATTTGTTACTCAATTTGACAGTAATGTACTTAGAATCCTGAGATAATGCGAAAAAAGCAATAAAAATGTATTCAAACATAATTCCTAATCCAAACGTGCAAAATGTCTAAAAATGCCTGTGATATTGAATACATGTGAGTTTTACTAGATACAGTTGTTTTTCTATGGTTTGCAAATACAAAAATGAGGTTTTACTCAATATGACTGTATACTGTAACACTCAATATGACAGTTATTTAAACATAACTCCTACACCACACATGAAAAATGGCTAATAATGCCTGAAATAATGCATCTTTGGGAGTTTTACTCGAAACATATGCTTTTTTAAATCTTGCAAATGCAAAAAGTTGTTTTTTTACTCAATATGACTATAGTAGTCTAAGAATCCTGAGATAATGCGAAAAAAGCAATAAAAATGTATTCAAACATAACTTCTAAACAACAAATGCAAAATGGCTAATAATGCCTAGAGATATGTATTTTGGTTAGTTGTACTAGAAAAATGATCTTTTGTAAGGTTTGCAAAGACAAAAGTTAGTTTTTTTTTCAATATAACAATGTAACTGTCATACTAAATATGAAAGGTTTATAATCATAACTCCAAAACCAAATATGAAATGTGTCTTAAAAAGCCTTTAATATTGAATTTATGTGAGTTTTAGCAGAATAAGGTATTTTGGAAAGAATCACAAATACAAATATTAGATTTTACTGGCCTCATATTGGTCACACTCAAAATGACAGTTTTTGAAACATAACTCCAAAAATACACATGCAAAATGTCTAATAATGCCTGAAGAAATGGATCTTCGAGAGTTTTCCTGAAAAAAAAAACATTTGGTAAGGTTTGCAAAAACAAAATTTGATTTGTTACTCAATTTGACAGTAATGTACTTAGACTCCTGAGATAATGCGAAAAAAGCAATAAAAATGTAGTCAAACATAATTCCTAATCCAAACGTGCAAAATGTCTAAAAATGCCTGTGATATTGAATACATGTGAGTTTTACTAGATACAGTTGTTTTTCAATGGTTTGCAAATACAAAAATGAGGTTTTACTCAATATGACTGTATACTGTAACACACAGTTATTTAAACATAACTCCTACACCACACATGAAAAATGGCTAATAATGCCTGAAATAATGCATCTTTGGGAGTTTTACTCGAAACATATGCTTTTTTAAATCTTGCAAATGCAAAAAGTTGTTTTTTTACTCAATATGACTATAATAGTCTAAGAATCCTGAGATAATGCGAAAAAAGCAATAAAAATGTATTCAAACATAACTTCTAAACAACACATGCAAAATGGCTAATAATGCCTAGAGATATGTATTTGTGTTAGTTTTACTAGAAAAATGATCTTTTGTAAGGTTTGCAAGGACACAAGTTAGTTGTTTTATTCAATTTAACAGTGTAACTGTCATCCTAAATATGAAAGGTTTATAATCATAACTCCAAAACTGAATATGAAATTTGTCTTAAAAAGCCTTTAATATTGAATTTTTGTGAGTTTTAGCAGAATAAGGTGTTTTGGAAAGAATCACAAATACAAATATTAGATTTTACTGGCCTCATATTGGTCACACTCAAAATGACAGTTTTTGAAACATAACTCCAAAAATACACATGCAAAATGTCTAATAATGCCTGAAGAAATGCATCTTCGAGAGTTTTCCAGAAAAAAAACATTTGGTAAGGTTTGCAAAAAAAATATTTGATTTGTTAGTCAATTTGACAGTAATGTACTTAGAATCCTGAGATAATGCGAAAAAAACAATAAAAATGTATTCAAACATAATTCCTAATCCAAACATGCAAACTGTCTAAAAATGCCTGTGATATTGAATACATGTGAGTTTTACTAGATACAGTTGTTTTTCAATGGTTTGCAAATACAAAAATGAGGTTTTACTCAATATGACTGTATACTGTAACACTCAATATGACAGTTATTTAAACATAACTCCTACACCACACATGAAAAATAGCTAATAATGCCTGAAATAATGCATCTTTGGGAGTTTTACTCGAAACATATGCTTTTTTAAATCTTGCAAATGCAAAAAGTTGTTTTTTACTCAATATGACTATAATAGTCTTAGAATCCTGAGATAATGCGAAAAAAGCAATAAAAATGTATTCAAACATAACTTCTAAACAACACATGCAAAATGGCTAATAATGCCTAGAGATATGTTTTTTTGTTAGTTGTACTAGAAAAATGATCTTTTGTAAGGTTTGCAAAGACACAAGTTAGTTTTTTTAATCAATTTAACAGTGTAACTGTCATCCTAAATATGAAAGCTTTATAATCATAACTCCAAAACCAAATATGAAATTTGTCTTAAAAAGCCTTTAATATTGAATTTATGTGAGTTTTAGCAGAATAAGGTATTTTGGAAAGAATCACAAATACAAATATTAGATTTTACTGGCCTCATATTGGTCACACTCAAAATGACAGTTTTTGAAACATAACTCCAAAAGTACACATGCAAAATGTCTAATAATGCCCGAAGAAAAGCATCTTCGAGAGTTTTCCAGAAAAAAAACATTTGGTAAGGTTTGCAAAAACAAAATTTGATTTGTTACTCAATTTGACAGTAATGTACTTAGAATCCTGAGATAATGCGAAAAAAGCAATAAAAATGTATTCAAACATAATTCCTAATCCAAACGTGCAAAATGTCTAAAAATGCCTGTGATATTGAATACATGTGAGTTTTACTAGATACAGTTGTTTTTCTATGGTTTGCAAATACAAAAATGAGGTTTTACTCAATATGACTGTATACTGTAACACTCAATATGACAGTTATTTAAACATAACTCCTACACCACACATGAAAAATGGCTAATAATGCCTGAAATAATGCATCTTTGGGAGTTTTACTCGAAACATATGCTTTTTTAAATCTTGCAAATGCAAAAAGTTGTTTTTTTACTCAATATGACTATAGTAGTCTTAGAATCCTGAGATAATGCGAAAAAAACAATAAAAATGTATTCAAACATAACTTCTAAACAACACATGCAAAATGGCTAATAATGCCTAGAGATATGTTTTTTTGTTAGTTGTACTAGAAACATGATCTTTTGTAAGGTTTGCAAAGACACAAGTTAGTTTTTTTATTCAATTTAACAGTGTAACTGTCATCCTAAATATGAAAGGTTTATAATCATAACTCCAAAACCAAATATGAAATTTGTCTTAAAAAGCCTTTAATATTGAATTTATGTGAGTTTTAGCAGAATAAGGTATTTTGGAAAGAATCACAAATACAAATATTAGATTTTACTGGCCTCATATTGGTCACACTCAAAATGAGAGTTTTTGAAACATAACTCCAAAAATACACATGCAAAATGTCTAATAATGCCTGAAGAAATGCATCTTCGAGAGTTTTCTAGAAAAAAAACATTTGGTAAGGTTTGCAAAAAAAAAATTTGATTTGTTATTCAATTTGACAGAAATGTACTTAGAATCCTGAGATAATGCGAAAAAAGCAATAAAAATGTATTCAAACATAATTCCTAATCCAAACGTGCAAAATGTCTAAAAATGCCTGTGATATTGAATACATGTGAGTTTTACTAGATACAGTTGTTTTTCAATGGTTTGCAAATACAAAAATGAGGTTTTACTCAATATGACTGTATACTGTAACACTCAATATGACAGTTATTTAAACATAACTCCTACACCACACATGAAAAATTGCTAATAATGCCTGGAATAATGCATCTTTGGGAGTTTTACTCGAAACATATGGTTTTTTAAATCTTGCAAATGTAAAAAGTTGTTTTACTCAATATGACTATTATAGTCTTAGAATCCTGAGATAATGCGAAAAAAGCAATAAAAATGTATTCAAACATAACTTCTAAACAACACATGCAAAATGGCTAATAATGCCTAGAGATATGTATTTTGGTTAGTTGTACTAGAAAAATGATCTTTTGTAAGGTTTGCAAAGACACAAGTTAGTTTTTTTTTTCAATATAACAATGTAACTGTCATACTAAATATGAAAGGTTTATAATCATAACTCCAAAACGAAATATGAAATGTGTCTTAAAAAGCCTTTAATATTGAATTTTTGTGAGTTTTAGCAGAATCAGGTATTTTGGAAAGAATCACAAATACAAATATTAGATTTTACTGGCCTCATATTGGTCACACTCAAAATGACAGTTTTTGAAACATAACTCCAAAAATACACATGCAAAATGTCTAATAATGCCTGAAGAAATGGATCTTCGAGAGTTTTCCTGAAAAAAAAAACATTTGGTAAGGTTTGCAAAAACAAAATTTGATTTGTTACTCAATTTGACAGTAATGTACTTAGACTCCTGAAATAATGCGAAAAAAGCAATAAAAATGTATTCAAACATAATTCCTAATCCAAACGTGCAAAATGTCTAAAAATGCCTGTGATATTGAATACATGTGAGTTTTACTAGATACAGTTGTTTTTCAATGGTTTGCAAATACAAAAATGAGGTTTTACTCAATATGACTGTATACTGTAACACTCAATATGACAGTTATTTAAACATAACTCCTACACCACACATGAAAAATGGCTAATAATGCCTGAAGAAATGCATCTTCGAGAGTTTTCCAGAAAAAAAACATTTGGTAAGGTTTGCAAAAAAAAAATTTGATTTGTTAGTCAATTTGACAGTAATGTACTTAGAATCCTGAGATAATGCGAAAAAAGCAATAAAAATGTATTCAAACATAATTCCTAATCCAAACGTGCAAAATGTCTAACAATGCCTGTGATATTGAATACATGTGAGTTTTACTAGATACAGTTGTTTTTCAATGGTCTGCAAATACAAAAATGAGGTTTTACTCAATATGACTGTATACTGTAACACTCAATATGACAGTTATTCAAACATAACTCCTACACCACACATGAACAATGGCTAATAATGCCTGAAATAATGCATCTTTGGGAGTTTTACTCGAAACATATGCTTTTTTAAATCTTGCAAATGCAAAAAGTAGTTTTTTACTCAATATGACTATTATAGTCTTAGAATCCTGAGATAATGCGAAAAAAGCAATAAAAATGTATTCAAACATAACTTCTAAACAACACATGCAAAATGGCTAATAATGCCTAGAGACATGTTTTTTTGTTAGTTGTACTAGAAAAATTATCTTTTGTAAGGTTTGCAAAGACACAAGTTAGTTTTTTTATTCAATATAACAGTGTAACTGTCATACTAAATATGAAAGTTTATAATCATAACTCCAAAACCAAATATGACATTTGTCTTAAAAAGCCTTTAATATTGAATTTATGTAAGTTTTAGCAGAATCAGGTATTTTGGAAAGAATCACAAATACAAATATTAGGTTTTACTGGCCTCATATTGGTCACACTCAAAATGACAGTTTTTGAAACATAACTCCAAAAATACACATGCAAAATGTCTAATAATGCCTGAAGAAATATATCTTTGAGAGTTTTCCAGAAAAAAAAAATTATCTGGTAAGGTTTGCAAAAAAATAATTTGATTTGTTACTCAATTTGACAGTAATGTACTTAGAATCCTGAGATAATGCGAAAAAACAATAAAAATGTATTCAAACATAATTCCTAATCCAAACGTGCAAAATGTCTAAAAATGCCTGTGATATTGAATACATGTGAGTTTTACTAGATACAGTTGTTTTTCAATGGTTTGCAAATACAAAAATGAGGTTTTACTCAATATGACTGTATACTGTAACACTCAATATGACAGTTATTTAAACATAACTCCTACACCACACATGAAAAATGGCTAATAATGCCTGGAATAATGCATCTTTGGGAGTTTTACTCGAAACATATGCTTTTTTAAATCTTGCAAATGTAAAAAGTTGTTTTTTATCAATATGACTATTATAGTCTTAGAATCCTGAGATAATGCGAAAAAAGCAATAAAAATGTATTCAAACATAACTTCTAAACAACACATGCAAAATGGCTAATAATGCCTAGAGATATGTTTTTTTGTTAGTTGTACTAGAAAAATGATCTTTTGTAAGGTTTGCAAAGACACAAGTTAATTTTTTTGATTCAATATAACTGTGTAACTGTCATACTAAATATGGAAGGTTTATAATCATAACTCCAAAACCAAATATGAAATGTGTCTTAAAAAGCCTTTAATATTGAATTTATGTGAGTTTTAGCAGAATCAGGTATTTTGGAAAGAATCACAAATACAAATATTAGATTTTACTGGCCTCATATTGGTCACACTCAAAATGACAGTTTTTTAAACATAACTCCAAAAATACACATGCAAAATGTCTAATAATGCCCGAAGAAAAGCATCTTCGAGAGTTTTCCAGAAAAAAAACATTTGGTAAGGTTTGCAAAAACAAAATTTGATTTGTTACTCAATTTGACAGTAATGTACTTAGAATCCTGAGATAATGCGAAAAAAGCAATAAAAATGTATTCAAACATAATTCCTAATCCAAACGTGCAAAATGTCTAAAAATGCCTGTGATATTGAATACATGTGAGTTTTACTAAATACAGTTGTTTTTCAATGGTTTGCAAATACAAAAATGAGGTTTTACTCAATATGACTGTATACTGTAACACTCAAAATGACAGTTATTCAAACATAACTCCTACACCACACATGAAAAATGGCTAATAATGCCTGAAATAATGCATCTTTGGGAGTTTTACTCGAAACATATGCTTTTTTAAATCTTGCAAATGCAAAAAGTAGTTTTTTACTCAATATGACTATTATAGTCTTAGAATCCTGAGATAATGCGAAAAAAGCAATAAAGATGTATTCAAACATAACTTCTAAACAACACATGCAAAATGGCTAATAATGCCTAGAGATATGTATTTTGGTTAGTTGTACTAGAAAAATTATCTTTTGTAAGGTTTGCAAAGACACAAGTTAGTTTTTTTATTCAATATAACAGTGTAACTGTCATACTAAATATGAAAGGTTTTTAATCATAACTCCAAAACCAAATATGAAATTTGTGTTAAAAAAACTCTAATATTGAATTTATGTGAGTTTTAGCAGAATCAGGTATTTTGGAAAGAATCACAAATACAAATATTACATTTTACTGGCCTCATATTGGTCACACTCAAAATGACAGTTTTTGAAACATAACTCCAAAAATACACATGCAAATGTCTAATAATGCCCGAAGAAAAGCATCTTCGAGAGTTTTCCAGAAAAAAAACATTTGGTAAGGTTTGCAAAAACAAAAATTGATTTGTTAGTCAATTTGACAGTAATGTACTTAGAATCCTGAGATAATGCGAAAAAAGCAATACAAATGTATTCAAACATAATTCCTAATCCAAACGTGCAAAATGTCTAAAAATGCCTGTGATATTGAATACATGTGAGTTTCACTAGATACAGTTGTTTTTCAATGGTTTGCAAATACAAAAATGAGGTTTTACTCAATATGACTGTATACTGTAACACTCAATATGACAGTTATTCAAACATAACTCCTACACCACACATGAAAAATGGCTAATAATGCCTGAAATAATGCATCTTTGGGAGTTTTACTCGAAACATATGCTTTTTTAAATCTTGCAAATGCAAAAAGTAGTTTTTTACTCAATATGACTATTATAGTCTTAGAATCCTGATAATGCGAAAAAAGCAATAAAAATGTATTCAAACATAACTTCTAAACAACACATGCAAAATGGCTAATAATGCCTAGAGACATGTTTTTTTGTTAGTTGTACTAGAAAAATTATCTTTTGTAAGGTTTGCAAAGACACAAGTTAGTTTTTTTATTCAATATAACAGTGTAACTGTCATACTAAATATGAAAGTTTATAATCATAACTCCAAAACCAAATATGACATTTGTCTTAAAAAGCCTTTAATATTGAATTTATGTAAGTTTTAGCAGAATCAGGTATTTTGGAAAGAATCACAAATACAAATATTAGGTTTTACTGGCCTCATATTGGTCACACTCAAAATGACAGTTTTTGAAACATAACTCCAAAAATACACATGCAAAATGTCTAATAATGCCTGAAGAAATATATCTTTGAGAGTTTTCCAGAAAAAAAAAATTATCTGGTAAGGTTTGCAAAAAAATAATTTGATTTGTTACTCAATTTGACAGTAATGTACTTAGAATCCTGAGATAATGCGAAAAGAAAATAAAAATGTATTCAAACATAATTCCTAATCCAAACGTGCAAAATGTCTAAAAATGCCTGTGATATTGAATACATGTGAGTTTTACTAGATACAGTTGTTTTTCAATGGTTTGCAAATACGAAAATTAGGTTTTACTCAATATGACTGTATACTGTAACACTCAAAATGACAGTTATTCAAACATAACTCCTACACCACACATGAAAAATGGCTAATAATGCCTGAAATAATGCATCTTTGGGAGTTTTACTCGAAACATATGCTTTTTTAAATCTTGCAAATGCAAAAAGTAGTTTTTTACTCAATATGACTATTATAGTCTTAGAATCCTGAGATAATGCGAAAAAAGCAATAAAGATGTATTCAAACATAACTTCTAAACAACACATGCAAAATGGCTAATAATGCCTAGAGATATGTATTTTGGTTAGTTGTACTAGAAAAATTATCTTTTGTAAGGTTTGCAAAGACACAAGTTAGTTTTTTTATTCAATATAACAGTGTAACTGTCATACTAAATATGAAAGGTTTTTAATCATAACTCCAAAACTAAATATGAAATTTGTGTTAAAAAAACTCTAATATTGAATTTATGTGAGTTTTAGCAGAATCAGGTATTTTGGAAAGAATCACAAATACAAATATTAGATTTTACTGGCCTCATATTGGTCACACTCAAAATGACAGTTTTTGAAACATAACTCCAAAAATACACATGCAAATGTCTAATAATGCCCGAAGAAAAGCATCTTCGAGAGTTTTCCAGAAAAAAAACATTTGGTAAGGTTTGCAAAAACAAAATTTGATTTGTTACTCAATTTGACAGTAATGTACTTAGAATCCTGAGATAATGCGAAAAAAGCAATAAAAATGTATTCAAACATAATTCCTAATCCAAACGTGCAAAATGTCTAAAAATGCCTGTGATATTGAATACATGTGAGTTTTGCTAGATACAGTTGTTTTTCAATGGTTTGCAAATACAAAAATGAGGTTTTACTCAATATGACTGTATACTGTAACACACAGTTATTTAAACATAACTCCTACACCACACATGAAAAATGGCTAATAATGCCTGAGATAATGCATCTTTGGGAGTTTTACTCGAAACATATGCTTTTTTAAATCTTGCAAATGCAAAAAGTTGTTTTTTACTCAATATGACTATAATAGTCTTAGAATCCTGAGATAATGCGAAAAAAGCAATAAAAATGTATTCAAACATAACTTCTAAACAACACATGCAAAATGGCTAATAATGCCTAGAGATATGTTTTTTTGTTAGTCGTACTAGAAAAATGATCTTTTGTAAGGTTTGCAAAGACACAAGTTAGTTTTTTTATTCAATTTAACAGTGTAACTGTCATCCTAAATATGAAAGCTTTATAATCATAACTCCAAAACCAAATATGAAATTTGTCTTAAAAAGCCTTTAATATTGAATTTATGTGAGTTTTAGCAGAATAAGGTATTTTGGAAAGAATCACAAATACAAATATTAGATTTTACTGGCCTCATATTGGTCACACTCAAAATGACAGTTTTTGAAACATAACTCCAAAAATACACATGCAAAATGTCTAATAATGCCTGAAGAAATGCATCTTCGAGAGTTTTCCTGAAAAAAAAAAACATTTGGTAAGGTTTGCAAAAACAAAATTTGATTTGTTACTCAATTTGACAGTAATGTACTTAGAATCCTGAGATAATGCGAAAAAAGCAATAAAAATGTATTCAAACATAATTCCTAATCCAAACGTGCAAAATGTCTAAAAATGCCTGTGATATTGAATACATGTGAGTTTTACTAGATACAGTTGTTTTTCAATGGTTTGCAAATACAAAAATGAGGTTTTACTCAATATGACTGTATACTGTAACACTCAATAGGACAGTTATTAACACATAACTCCTACACCACACTTGAAAAATGGCTAATAATGCCTGAAATAATGCATCTTTGGGAGTTTTACTCGAAACATATGCTTTTTTAAATCTTGCAAATGCAAAAAGTAGTTTTTTACTCAATATGACACTAATGTTCTTAGAATCCTGAGATAATGCGAAAAAAACAATAAAAATGTATTCAAACATAACTTCTAAACAACACATGCAAAATGGTTAATAATGCCTAGAGATATGTTTTTTTGTTAGTTGTACTAGAAAAATGATCTTTTGTAAGGTTTGCAAAGACACAAATTAATTTTTTTGATTCAATATAACTGTGTTACTGTCATACTAAATATGGAAGGTTTATAATCATTACTCCAAAACCAAATATGAAATGTGTCTTAAAAAGCCTTTAATATTGAATTTATGTGAGTTTTAGCAGAATCAGGTATTTTGGAAAGAATCACAAATACAAATATTAGATTTTACTGGCCTCATATTGGTCACACTCAAAATGACAGTTTTTTAAACACAACTCCAAAAATACACATGCAAAATGTCTAATAATTCCTGAAGAAATGCATCTTCGAGAGTTTTCCAGAAAAAAAACATTTGGTAAGGTTTGCAAAAACAAAATTTGATTTGTTACTCAATTTGACAGTAATGTACTTAGAATCCTGAGATAATGCGAAAAAAGCAATAAAAATGTATTCAAACATAATTCCTAATCCAAACGTGCAAAATGTCTAAAAATGCCTGTGATATTGAATACATGTGAGTTTTACTAGATACAGTTGTTTTTCAATGGTTTGCAAATACAAAAATGAGTTTTACTCAATATGACTGTATACTGTAACACTCAATATGACAGTTATTTAAACATAACTCCTACACAACACATGAAAAATGGCTAATAACGCCTGAAATAATGCATCTTTGGGAGTTTTACTCGAAACATATGCTTTTTTAAATCTTGCAAATGCAAAAAGTAGTTTTTTACTCAATATGACTATAATAGTCTTAGAATCCTGAGATAATGCGAAAAAAGCAATACAAATGTATTCAAACATAACTTCTAAACAACAAATGCAAAATGGCTAATAATTCCTAGAGATATGTATTTTGGTTAGTTGTACTAGAAAAATTATCTTTTGTAAGGTTTGCAAAGACACAAGTTAGTTTTTTTTTTCAATATAACAATGTAACTGTCATACTAAATATGAAAGGTTTATAATCATAACTCCAAAACCAAATATGAAATGTGTCTTAAAAAGCCTTTAATATTGAATTTTTGTGAGTTTTAGCAGAATCAGGTATTTTGGAAAGAATCACAAATACAAATATTAGATTTTACTGGCCTCATATTGGTCACACTCAAAATGACAGTTTTTGAAACATAACTCCAAAAATACACATGCAAAATGTCTAATAATGCCTGAAGAAATGGATCTTCGAGAGTTTTCCTGAAAAAAAAACATTTGGTAAGGTTTGCAAAAACAAAATTTGATTTGTTACTCAATTTGACAGTAATGTACTTAGACTCCTGAAATAATGCGAAAAAAGTAATAAAAATGTATTCAAACATAATTCCTAATCCAAACGTGCAAAATGTCTAAAAATGCCTGTGATATTGAATACATGTGAGTTTTACTAGATACAGTTGTTTTTCAATGGTTTGCAAATACAAAAATGAGGTTTTACTCAATATGACTGTATACTGTAACACTCAATATGACAGTTATTTAAACATAACTCCTACACTACACATGAAAAATGGCTAATAATGCCTGAAATAATGCATCTTTGGGAGTTTTACTCGAAACATATGCTTTTTTAAATCTTGCAAATGCAAAAAGTTGTTTTTTACTCAATATGACTATAATAGTCTTAGAATCCTGAGATAATGCGAAAAAAGCAATACAAATGTATTCAAACATAACTTCTAAACAACACATGCAAAATGGCTAATAATGCCTAGAGATATGTTTTTTTGTTAGTTGTACTAGAAAAATGATCTTTTGTAAGGTTTGCAAAGACACAAGTTAGTTTTTTATTCAATTTAACAGTGTAACTGTCATCCTAAATATGAAAGCTTTATAATCATAACTCCAAAACCAAATATGAAATTTGTCTTAAAAAGCCTTTAATATTGAATTTATGTGAGTTTTAGCAGAATAAGGTATTTTGGAAAGAATCACAAATACAAATATTAGATTTTACTGGCCTCATATTGGTCACACTCAAAATGACAGTTTTTGAAACATAACTCCAAAAATACACATGCAAAATGTCTAATAATGCCTGAAGAAATGCATCTTCGAGAGTTTTCCAGAAAAAAAAACATTTGGTAAGGTTTGCAAAAAAAAAATTTGATTTGTTAGTCAATTTGACAGTAATGTACTTAGAATCCTGAGATAATGCGAAAAAAGCAATACAAATGTATTCAAACATAATTCCTAATCCAAACGTGCAAAATGTCTAAAAATGCCTGTGATATTGAATACATGTGAGTTTTACTAGATACAGTTGTTTTTCAATGGTTTGCAAATACAAAAATGAGGTTTTACTCAATATGACTGTATACTGTAACACTCAATATGACAGTTATTCAAACATAACTCCTACACCACACATGAAAAATGGCTAATAATGCCTGAAATAATGCATCTTTGGGAGTTTTACTCGAAACATATGCTTTTTTAAATCTTGCAAATGTAAAAAGTTGTTTTTTACTCAATATGACTATTATAGTCTTAGAATCCTGAGATAATGCGAAAAAAGCAATACAAATGTATTCAAACATAATTCCTAATCCAAACGTGCAAAATGTCTAAAAATGCCTGTGATATTGAATACATGTGAGTTTTACTAGATACAGTTGTTTTTCAATGGTTTGCAAATACAAAAATGAGGTTTTACTCAATATGACTGTATACTGTAAGAGAAGTTAAGTCCCTACCTTTAGTCAAAAGTGATTTATGACCCCCCATAAATCAATGATTTATGACCCTCAAGGTCAAAGGTCAATGATTTATGAGGGGTCAAGTTCAAAGGTTAATGATTTATGAGGGGGTCAAGGTTAAAGGTCAAAGTCAAAGGTCAGGTTCAAATGTCAAGGTCAAGTGGGTGTGGCTTACCCGGAAGAGGGTGGAGTTAAGACCTGCGGTGGGAGTGGTTAAACCAGGAAGAGGGTGGAGTTTTAAACAGAAAAAGGGCAGAGTTAAGACCTGCGGTGGGAGTGGTTAAACCAGGAAGAGGGTGGAGTTAAGACCTGACAGGGAACAGAGGAGGGATCAGTTTTTTTTAAGAAAGCAATGTCATCTGAGCAGCATGTGACCATATATTTGATAGTTTAAATGTTTACGATCGTTTGAAACAACTTCCAGATTTCGATGTATTGATGGCTGGGAATGTTACGTGTGGAGATGTGGACACGCACACACACGCACACACACACACACACACACACACACACACACACACACACACACACACACACACACACACACACACACACACACACACACACGACGTAGAGGAGGGGTACAAAAGGGCGGTGTAAGGCTTAGTCATTATTTGGAGCTTTATACGTTAGCGTAAAGACTTTGTTCGATTCGGTCATGATTAGTGAAACGCCTGTGTCGATTTATAAAAATAATAAAACTTACATTGACGCTCCGCAAAAAAGTCGAGTGTTTCTAAATCGTATTCAGATGCCGCCGACCGAGTCTTTGCGTGAGAAATGGGACTTGGAAGGGGAGGGATCTTTTGGATTTGTATTCAGATACGAAATGGGTGATATCTGCTTATTTCAGCTAAAAGAAAGAAGAGACGGAAGCCCTTTCTCGATATTTTCATCGTTATCTACCGTGGATTGGGAAGTTTTTGGTGGACACGCACACACACACACGCACACACACGCACACACACACACACACACTTCACACACACACACACACACACGCACACACACACACACACACACACACACACACGCACACACGCACACACGCACACACACACACACACACACACACACACACACACACACACACACACACACACACACACATTCGTACGCACTGAAACAACTTCCATACCTCACGAAAACATATTTAAACAGATGGAAAAAACTATCGCAGAACACAGTGTCACGTAGCAACTGGTCTTTACGGTCGTCTGAAACAACAGGTCAGTTTGGGGTACAAAGGAGGGTTCAGTTTTTATGGGAGCTTGAGAATGTCGTATGAATAGCAACTGGCCACCCATTTGACAGTTTAAATGTTTACGATCGTCTGAAACAACAGGACACGCACGCACACACGCACGCACACACACACACATACACACACACACGCACACACACACACACACACACCATTACCTCTGCTTTACCATGTTATTAGACATTGGTTTAACTCCATTTAAGCATTTAAACGTTAAAAGCATTGCACTTGTACGACGTTGTAATACTTTTTTTTTACCAGCCGATGACGACGAAGTGAAAGACGATGAACTTTGCTTAAACGGTCTTACAAAGTTGGAAGATGATTATCGAGGTGTGTTTAAACCTTCGAATTATTTAATATTGTGTGTATTCATTATTTTGTTTTATAGAGGATTTGCCGTAAGATCCTAACGCGATCGTTTTAACACAATCGCAGTCTGGTGAGTCAAATGATTCTCATTTTACAAGAAAAAAAACATGCGGTATACGATACATATATACATATATTTACTTACATCTCCGGCTCGCTGGTCTCCCTTAAAGCTGGCGGGTCCGTCAACGGCCGTTCCAGGCAGAGGAGAAGGCTTGATTGTGCCAAAGACTCCAGACATCGAATCCTTGCTCCGAGGGGAAATCATCGAAAACGACGGTGAATGTCCGACAGGCACCCGCTGTAAGTTTTTCTCGTTTTCTGTAAGCTTTTTTAAGATTCTCAGGAGCTTTAAAGAGCTCCTCTCATTCCAATGTCTTTCGCTCAAATGAATTTCGCGCCTAAGGGGAATGGGCGGGGACTGATTCCGGAGGTGGGCGGTTGTTTCCGCCAAGCAACCTTCTGGTTGAAATGGAGTGTGGATCAAGATGGATCCCTACTCTATATTCTTTTATTTAACCCAATGTTTTTTAAATACGTGTATAATGCTTTATATCCTATGTGTTGTGAATTCCATCCTACAATATCTTCCAAGGAACCCAAAGAAATGTTACCACACCTCCCGCTTTATTTATTCTATAGATTACCTGAACTATTTCATAAACTAAATCTTGTCTTGTTTCTGATGCTATGTTTTTTTATGCTCATCAATGCACTGTTGGACTGCGAGCACACAACTACTTTCCTTGCTTTGTTTTCCTCTATCCAGTTAACTGCCATATAAATTGCTACCAATTCCCCCGTAAAAACAGATAGTTTATCACTGATTATTTTATTTAATACTATGTTTCCTTGTGGGATAACTGCTACAGCTCTTACCTTTATTTTTTTTATATAGTTTTTGATGCATCCGTATATATCATATCTCAATCCATTTTTCTATCCGGTAACTATTTAAATTTCTATTCTTTAGTAATTGCATGTTTTCTTTTGGGTTATCAAACATCCACGGTGGTATTGCAGGCATTGGTACTGTAGGACTAACTTTAATATTGTCAATTTTAACTTTATTACATATGTCTCCTATAATCCACCCAAAACTATTCTTTTTTTGTTTTCTCTTTTTCTTGGCAGATTGGTAGCACTGGACAAGTCGGATATCCTTGCTTGGATCCTTTTAAAGTTGCCCGATAAACTGCTGAGAGTTGATCTCTCCTCTTGTCCAAAGGTTTTTCGTTCATTTTTACTTGTAATACTGGCACTAGGGTTGATGTAGTAGCTCCACAACATAACCTTAAAGCCTGTGACTGGATCCGGTCTATTTTCCCAAGTCATGTTTTTGAAGCAGATTGGTAAATAATGCATCCGTAATCAATAACAGATGGAATTAAAGTTATAAATATATACATGTATTGTTTTCAACGTTAACCTATCAGCCCCCCAATCATTACCCCTCAAAGCCCTCATTATATTTAACACCTTTTTACTTTTTCCCCTATTTTTTTATTTTCCGGAAGGAACACTCCTGAAGGAATAAATAAAGTACTATCTAATCTAATCTAATCAAATCTATTTTGCTGATGTGAGTTGACTAGTTCATATTTTTATCAAACCATATTCCTAAATATTTAAATACTTGTACCTCTTCTATATTTTCACCTTAGAGTTTTTATTTGGAGCTTGTTTGGTACTTTTGTCTTTGTAAAATGTATGACTTTTGTCTTTCCAACAGAGAATCTTAAACCTCAAGCCGTTCCCCAGTCTTGAACATTATTTACCACTTTGTTAGTTTTTTGATTATTTCTTTTGACTCTAAATAATATACTAGTCTTTCATTAATCTTTTTTTTTTTTTCCATTACTTTTCCCCAAATTTATAATTTCCTGCCTCTTCCGGGTCTTACCCTGACTTGCATATTGGAATTGTTACCGCTAATTTTCCCCTCTGCCGGTCATTTTCCTTCTTCATATATCCTGTCATATCATTTCAAGACCACTTCTTTGACGATGCTACCTAAGTTTTTGATCATTTGATAACCCGCTAGGTCTTTCCCCGGTGACGTATTTTTAACCTTTTTCAAAATTCGAACCATTTCATTCAAAGAAAATGTCATATCCATAGTGTTGGTAAAGCTATTATCGTTGTCTTCCATCATTTCCCCAATATTTAAACTCATTGTTTTTTCTCTCTTTTGTTTTTCCACATTTCTCAAATTATCATTACTGTGCACTTTAACACATTTTTTTTGCTAAAGGTTCTGCTGTTTCTTTACCCGTGACTACATCTTCTTTAATAAATGTGGCACATCATCCTCTTTACCCTTCATTCCTATCTTTACGAATCGTTATATATCCTTTTATTATAAAGTTAAATTTTGGCTTCAGCCCTGTTTCTTGAATACAAATTATACGTGGTTTAGTTTTCATATTTTTAATATATCCCTTTAATTCATGTTCGGTTGCTATCAAACTTCTGGCATTCCACCGGACCATTAACAGGGTGTTGGAATGTGGTAACATGACTCCGTCACGTCTACTCTCCGTAGTACAGCTTGCACCCGGTACCAAGATAGTTCTTTCAACAACTTTGATGCTGCTTTGACAATTATTTTGATCTTCTCAGTCTTATTTTTACTTTCATTTTGTATCAAAGCTGAGTTGTGCTCTCTGGTTTATTTTGCAAATGAACCGACAGAACATGATCATGTACAAGACTCGCCTACCCACAATGCACTGCAACCCAACGCTCCTGGTCGGATGTTTTTTTCGGGGTTCATGGAGAGATGCGGTAAAGAGTGGTAGCCAAGACACACGGTCACACACGGTCACACACGGTCACACACGGTCACACTCGGCAATTATTTTGACCTGGGGAGCAGATATAGAGGAAAAAATGTGTCTGGGGGGCCGGGATATCTGATTTTCAGGTACAAAAAACTTCACAATGACACAAAATAAACACAACAGTTAAACCTCACACTAAAAACAAGACATTGACTTGTACGTTCAAAAGACAGAATAGAACAAGTCAAGACATGCAATGCCATCTACAAAATGTTATGTAAATGTTAGTCATTACACACGCGGCTATGGTTTTGATGTATTTGTTACAGACATGTTTACGTCAAGTAACATCACATGGTTCCATTTGCACCTTTCAACAAATCTGAAAAGGAATATTAAGAAGTAAAACTTATATTTAATCCTACCTCTTCTCCGAGCACACGGTGACCGTACATACGGGTCGAAAAATGTTGACCTAATTCAGCATTTCTCAAAGTGTGGGGAATAGAGACATGACAGGTGGGGCTCGAGGAAAGGGAGGAAATTTTTGATTTTTGATTTTTTTTTTACTATGCTTTCATTTTCTATACACACTGTAAATCACTTTGTGATTCTGTCTGTGAAATCCGCCGTATAAATAAATGTAAATTACTTATTTTTCCTGTAGGCTTTAAATTTCTCGGCAGGAGCGAAAGTTTGACAGACATAGCAACAGTAACTTTTGCAGGCAGGGCTAAGAGGAACAAACTTTCGCGCGGATGGGTAGCAGGCTAATGTGCGAACCACAATTACACAAAATGGATACATTTGCAACTCGCACCTCAAAGGTCTGCGGAGAAACAAAAATATGACGGGTCTAATCAACCAAAAAGTCAACCTAAAAGAAAATATGGCGAAGGGTATCTTGCTCTTGGATTCACGGCAGCGGAGGTGGGGGCAGAGGAGAGACCCCTGTGTGTTCTTTGTCTAAAACGGCTAGCAGCAGACAGCCTGAGACCCAACAAAGCAAAGAGACAACTCGAGACCACACATGATGTCCAATAAATTGTTTTGTTGGGGCGATGGGGGTAGGTGGGCCTTGAGTCTAAAGTGGTGATGACAGAAAAAAAAAAAGTTTGAGAAGCCCTGACCTAATTGTACGGATCTCACTTTAAACGGCAAACCGATCATTTAAATGTTTTCACTTTGAATATGAAACGAGGAGTAAAATGTACAATATTATCAATTATTTCACAAGGATATGTTTTAAGGATATTTTTCAGTATCATTAAATCTAAAATGAATGTGATCACTTTCAGGATCATTTTATTTTTAGCCAGTAAACAACTGTTATGTACTTTTGAATCGGGTTTTCCCCTTTAAATAACAAAAATTATAGAATTTTACAATATTCATTATTATTAAATATTAAATGTGCCAACTAGTTTTACGGCATACATCATCCCCCCTTTACCCATTTGTTAAAAAGACGAAAGTTGATGCGAACGCCTACGTGCTGTCAGAAAACTAAAAGAAGAAGAATGCCTTTGTGCAATTACTGCTATCCTGGCACAAGTTATAAAACAAACAAAGTTACCAAATTTTTTTTCTGAGGAGACAAAACGAAAAAGAAAGAAAAATAATAAATCAATCAATAAAATGCATCAGTCAAATAGTACAGGCAACTTCGTTAACATGGAGCCACAGACAATTTCATTCAAAAAGTCCCAATTGCTAACATAAAGATACAACAACAAATAAAGGCAAAGAAGGCCTAGTAGGTAATTACAACAACAGACAAAGTATTAAAAATGTCGGTCCAATAACTGCACAGGGATGGGCAGAGCCAAAACATGTGTAGCAAGTAAGCTGGAGACTGTTGACACTGAAATAAGGCTATATGTGGCACAGATACAAGATTTATAAACTCTACTTAAAGCCCCACTTAAGAATTTTCAGTTTTGGTTTATATTGGCCGCACCAGTGAACCAAAGCGATGGCGTTTTCCCAAAAGGAAAACCACATTTACCATGAGGACTAGCGCATATAGCGTCCAACTGACACGATAATGCCACAATGATTCTGTATTACTGAACTTTCCACAGTAGGAACCTACATTCGTTTTCTACCACTTATTCCCTTTTGGGGACGTGGGGGACGCTGGCGCCTATCTCAGCTACAATCGGGTGGAAGGAGGTGTACACCCTGGACAAGTCGCCCCCTCATTGCAGGGTCAACATAGATAGACGGACAACATTCACACCAACCTACATATTTTACTCAAACCTTATATTTGCAGTTTGAAGTCACTGCATTGTTTTTTCCTTGTACAGTTCTTTTGAGTTTGTTGCGTGGTTGGTCAGTGTGGAACTGCAAAGTATCGCGCTGGTGGGTATTTATTGCTACCACACAAATTTCCAGTAGCTAAAATTTGTATTATTATTCTGATTTGAGCATTGAAAGTCACTTACTAGTTTAGCAGGAACAGATCCAAAGCAGCATTGGTCTAAAATCTCTTGTCTTTTGACCTCACGCAAGCTAGTGAAAGTCGTGCCATTGTTGATCCTTGATTGTCCCTCCCTTTTTTTTTTTTTTTGAAAACCCGATTCAAAAGTACATAACAGTTGTTTACTGGCTAAAAATAAAATGATCCTGAAAGTGATCACATTCATTTTAGATTTAATGATACTGTACAATATCCTTAAAACATGTCCTTGTGAAATAATTGATAATATTGTACATTTTACTCCTCGTTTCATATTCAAAGTGAAAACATTTAAATGATCGGTTTGCCGTTTAAAGTGAGATCCGTACAATTAGGTCAGGGCTTCTCAAACTTTTTTTTTTTCTGTCATCACCACTTTAGACTCAAGGCCCACCTACCCCCATCGCCCCAACAAAACAATTTATTGGACATCATGTGTGGTCTCGAGTTGTCCCTTTACTTTGTTGGGCCTCATGCTGTCTGCTGCTAGCCGTTTTAGACAAAGAACACACAGGGGTCTCTCCTCTGCCCCCACCTCCGCTGCCGTGAATCCAAGAGCAAGATACCCTTCGCCATATTTTCTTTTAGGTTGACTTTTTGGTTGATTAGACCCGTCATATTTTTGTTTCTCCGCAGACCTTTGAGGTGCGAGTTGCAAATGTATCCATTTTGTGTAATTGTGGTCCGCACATTAGCCTGCTACCCATCCGCGCGAAAGTTTGTTCCTCTTAGCCCTGCCTGCAAAAGTTACTGTTGCTATGTCTGTCAAACTTTCGCTCCTGCCGAGAAATTTAAAGCCTACAGGAAAAATAAGTAATTTACATTTATTTATACGGCGGATTTCACAGACAGAATCACAAAGTGATTTACAGTGTGTATAGAAAATGAAAGCATAGTAAAAAAAAAATCAAAAATCAAAAATTTCCTCCCTTTCCTCGAGCCCCACCTGTCATGTCTCTATTCCCCACACTTTGAGAAATGCTGAATTAGGTCAACATTTTTCGACCCGTATGTACGGTCACCGTGTGCTCGGAGAAGAGGTAGGATTAAATATAAGTTTTACTTCTTAATATTCCTTTTCAGATTTGTTGAAAGGTGCAAATGGAACCATGTGATGTTACTTGACGTAAACATGTCTGTAACAAATACATCAAAACCATAGCCGCGTGTGTAATGACTAACATTTACATAACATTTTGTAGATGGCATTGCATGTCTTGACTTGTTCTATTCTGTCTTTTGAACGTACAAGTCAATGTCTTGTTTTTAGTGTGAGGTTTAACTGTTGTGTTTATTTTGTGTCATTGTGAAGTTTTTTGTACCTGAAAATCAGATATCCCGGCCCCCCAGACACATTTTTTCCTCTATATCTGCTCCCCAGGTCAAAATAATTGCCGAGTGTGACCGTGTGTGACCGTGTGTGACCGTGTGTGACCGTGTGTCTTGGCTACCACTCTTTACCGCATCTCTCCATGAACCCCGAAAAAAACATCCGACCAGGAGCGTTGGGTTGCAGTGCATTGTGGGTAGGCGAGTCTTGTACATGATCATGTTCTGTCGGTTCATTTGCAAAATAAACCAGAGAGCACAACTCAGCTTTGATACAAAATGAAAGTAAAAATAAGACTGAGAAGATCAAAATAATTGTCAAAGCAGCATCAAAGTTGTTGAAAGAACTATCTTGGTACCGGGTGCAAGCTGTACTACGGAGAGTAGACGTGACGGAGTCATGTTACCACATTCCAACACCCTGTTAATGGTCCGGTGGAATGCCAGAAGTTTGATAGCAACCGAACATGAATTAAAGGGATATATTAAAAATATGAAAACTAAACCACGTATAATTTGTATTCAAGAAACAGGGCTGAAGCCAAAATTTAACTTTATAATAAAAGGATATATAACGATTCGTAAAGATAGGAATGAAGGGTAAAGAGGATGATGTGCCACATTTATTAAAGAAGATGTAGTCACGGGTAAAGAAACAGCAGAACCTTTAGCAAAAAAAATGTGTTAAAGTGCACAGTAATGATAATTTGAGAAATGTGGAAAAACAAAAGAGAGAAAAAACAATGAGTTTAAATATTGGGGAAATGATGGAAGACAACGATAATAGCTTTACCAACACTATGGATATGACATTTTCTTTGAATGAAATGGTTCGAATTTTGAAAAAGGTTAAAAATACGTCACCGGGGAAAGACCTAGCGGGTTATCAAATGATCAAAAACTTAGGTAGCATCGTCAAAGAAGTGGTCTTGAAATGATATGACAGGATATATGAAGAAGGAAAATGACCGGCAGAGGGGAAAATTAGCGGTAACAATTCCAATATGCAAGTCAGGGTAAGACCCGGAAGAGGCAGGAAATTATAAATTTGGGGAAAAGTAATGGAAAAAAAAAAAAAGATTAATGAAAGACTAGTATATTATTTAGAGTCAAAAGAAATAATCAAAAAACTAACAAAGTGGTAAATAATGTTCAAGACTGGGGAACGGCTTGAGGTTTAAGATTCTCTGTTGGAAAGACAAAAGTCATACATTTTACAAAGACAAAAGTACCAAACAAGCTCCAAATAAAAACTCTAAGGTGAAAATATAGAAGAGGTACAAGTATTTAAATATTTAGGAATATGGTTTGATAAAAATATGAACTAGTCAACTCACATCAGCAAAATAGATTTGATTAGATTAGATTAGATAGTACTTTATTTATTCCTTCAGGAGTGTTCCTTCCGGAAAATAAAAAAATAGGGGAAAAAGTAAAAAGGTGTTAAATATAATGAGGGCTTTGAGGGGTAATGATTGGGGGGCTGATAGGTTAACGTTGAAAACAATACATGTATATATTTATAACTTTAATTCCATCTGTTATTGATTACGGATGCATTATTTACCAATCTGCTTCAAAAACATGACTTGGGAAAATAGACCGGATCCAGTCACAGGCTTTAAGGTTATGTTGTGGAGCTACTACATCAACCCTAGTGCCAGTATTACAAGTAAAAATGAACGAAAAACCTTTGGACAAGAGGAGAGATCAACTCTCAGCAGTTTATCGGGCAACTTTAAAAGGATCCAAGCAAGGATATCCGACTTGTCCAGTGCTACCAATCTGCCAAGAAAAAGAGAAAACAAAAAAAGAATAGTTTTGGGTGGATTATAGGAGACATATGTAATAAAGTTAAAATTGACAATATTAAAGTTAGTCCTACAGTACCAATGCCTGCAATACCACCGTGGATGTTTGATAACCCAAAAGAAAACATGCAATTACTAAAGAATAGAAATTTAAATAGTTACCGGATAGAAAAATGGATTGAGATATGATATATACGGATGCATCAAAAACTATATAAAAAAAATAAAGGTAAGAGCTGTAGCAGTTATCCCACAAGGAAACATAGTATTAAATAAAATAATCAGTGATAAACTATCTGTTTTTACGGGGGAATTGGTAGCAATTTATATGGCAGTTAACTGGATAGAGGAAAACAAAGCAAGGAAAGTAGTTGTGTGCTCGCAGTCCAACAGTGCATTGATGAGCATAAAAAAACATAGCATCAGAAACAAGACAAGATTTAGTTTATGAAATAGTTCAGGTAATCTATAGAATAAATAAAGCGGGAGGTGTGGTAACATTTCTTTGGGTTCCTTGGAAGATATTGTAGGATGGAATTCACAACACATAGGATATAAAGCATTATACACGTATTTAAAAAACATTGGGTTAAATAAAAGAATATAGAGTAGGGATCCATCTTGATCCACACTCCATTTCAACCAGAAGGTTGCTTGGCGGAAACAACCGCCCACCTCCGGAATCAGTCCCCGCCCATTCCCCTTAGGCGCGAAATTCATTTGAGCGAAAGACATTGGAATGAGAGGAGCTCTTTAAAGCTCCTGAGAATCTTAAAAAAGCTTACAGAAAACGAGAAAAACTTACAGCGGGTGCCTGTCGGACATTCACCGTCGTTTTCGATGATTTCCCCTCGGAGCAAGGATTCGATGTCTGGAGTCTTTGGCACAATCAAGCCTTCTCCTCTGCCTGGAACGGCCGTTGACGGACCCGCCAGCTTTAAGGGAGACCAGCGAGCCGGAGATGTAAGTAAATATATGTATATATGTATCGTATACCGCATGTTTTTTTTCTTGTAAAATGAGAATCATTTGACTCACCAGACTGCGATTGTGTTAAAACGATCGCGTTAGGATCTTACGGCAAATCCTCTATAAAACAAAATAATGAATACACACAATATTAAATAATTCGAAGGTTTAAACACACCTCGATAATCATCTTCCAACTTTGTAAGACCGTTTAAGCAAAGTTCATCGTCTTTCACTTCGTCGTCATCGGCTGGTAAAAAAAAAGTATTACAACGTCGTACAAGTGCAATGCTTTTAACGTTTAAATGCTTAAATGGAGTTAAACCAATGTCTAATAACATGGTAAAGCAGAGGTAATGGTGTGTGTGTGTGTGTGTGTGCGTGTGTGTGTGTATGTGTGTGTGTGTGCGTGCGTGTGTGCGTGCGTGTCCTGTTGTTTCAGACGATCGTAAACATTTAAACTGTCAAATGGGTGGCCAGTTGCTATTCATACGACATTCTCAAGCTCCCATAAAAACTGAACCCTCCTTTGTACCCCAAACTGACCTGTTGTTTCAGACGACCGTAAAGACCAGTTGCTACGTGACACTGTGTTCTGCGATAGTTTTTTCCATCTGTTTAAATATGTTTTCGTGAGGTATGGAAGTTGTTTCAGTGCGTACGAATGTGTGTGTGTGTGTGTGTGTGTGTGTGTGTGCGTGTGTGCGTGTGTGCGTGTGTGTGTGTGTGTGTGTGTGTGTGTGCGTGTGTGTGTGTGTGTGTGAAGTGTGTGTGTGTGTGTGTGCGTGTGTGTGCGTGTGTGTGTGTGCGTGTCCACCAAAAACTTCCCAATCCACGGTAGATAACGATGAAAATATCGAGAAAGGGCTTCCGTCTCTTCTTTCTTTTAGCTGAAATAAGCAGATATCACCCATTTCGTATCTGAATACAAATCCAAAAGATCCCTCCCCTTCCAAGTCCCATTTCTCACGCAAAAGACTCAGTCGGCGGCATCTGAATACGATTTAGAAACACTCGACTTTTTTGCGGAGCGTCAATGTAAGTTTTATTATTTTTATAAATCGACACAGGCGTTTCACTAATCATGACCGAATCGAACAAAGTCTTTACGCTAACGTATAAAGCTCCAAATAATGACTAAGCCTTACACCGCCCTTTTGTACCCCTCCTCTACGTGTGTGTGGGTGTGTGTGTGTGTGTGTGTGTGTGTGTGTGTGTGTGTGTGTGTGTGCGTGTGTGTGCGTGTCCACATCTCCACACGTAACATTCCCAGCCATCAATACATCGAAATCTGGAAGTTGTTTCAAACGATCGTAAACATTTAAACTATCAAATATATGGTCACATGCTGCTCAGATGACATTGCTTTCTTAAAAAAAACTGATCCCTCCTCTGTTCCCTGTCAGGTCTTAACTCCACCCTCTTCCTGGTTTAACCACTCCCACCGCAGGTCTTAACTCTGCCCTTTTTCTGTTTAAAACTCCACCCTCTTCCTGGTTTAACCACTCCCACCGCAGGTCTTAACTCCACCCTCTTCCGGGTAAGCCACACCCACTTGACCTTGACATTTGAACCTGACCTTTGACTTTGACCTTTGACTTTGACCTTTAACCTTGACCCCCTCATAAATCATTAACCTTTGAACTTGACCCCTCATAAATCATTGACCTTTGACCTTGAGGGTCATAAATCATTGATTTATGGGGGGTCATAAATCACTTTTGACTAAAGGTAGGGACTTAACTTCTCTCTACTGTAACACTCAATATGACAGTTATTCAAACATAACTCCTACACCACACATGAAAAATGGCTAATAATGCCTGAAATAATGCATCTTTGGGAGTTTTACTCGAAACATATGCTTTTTTAAATCTTGCAAATGCAAAAAGTAATTTTTTACTCAATATGACTATAATAGTCTTAGAATCCTGAGATAATGCGAAAAAAGCAATAAAAATGTATTCAAACATAACTTCTAAACAACACATGCAAAATGGCTAATAATGCCTAGAGACATGTTTTTTTGTTAGTTGTACTAGAACAATTTATCTTTTGTAAGGTTTGCAAAGACACAAGTTAGTTTTTTTATTCAATATAACAGTGTAACTGTCATACTAAATATGAAAGTTTATAATCATAACTCCAAAACCAAATATGATATTTGTCTTAAAAAGCCTTTAATATTGAATTTATGTAAGTTTTAGCAGAATCAGGTATTTTGGAAAGAATCACAAATACAAATATTAGGTTTTACTGGCCTCATATTGGTCACACTCAAAATGACAGTTTTTGAAACATAACTCCAAAAATACACATGCAAAATGTCTAATAATGCCTGAAGAAATATATCTTTGAGAGTTTTCCAGAAAAAAAAAATTATTTGGTAAGGTTTGCAAAAAAATAATTTGATTTGTTACTCAATTTGACAGTAATGTACTTAGAATCCTGAGATAATGCGAAAAAAACAATAAAAATGTATTCAAACATAATTCCTAATCCAAACGTGCAAAATGTCTAAAAATGCCTGTGATATTGAATACATGTGAGTTTTACTAGATACAGTTGTTTTTCAATGGTTTGCAAATACAAAAATGAGGTTTTACTCAATATGACTGTATACTGTAACACACAGTTATTTAAACATAACTCCTACACCACACTTGAAAAATGGCTAATAATGCCTGAAATAATGCATCTTTGGGAGTTTTACTCGAAACATATGCTTTTTTAAATCTTGCAAATGCAAAAAGTTGTTTTTTACTCAATATGACTATAATAGTCTTAGAATCCTGAGATAATGCGAAAAAAGCAATAAAAATGTATTCAAACATAACTTCTAAACAACACATGCAAAATGGCTAATAATGCCTAGAGATATGTATTTGTGTTAGTTTTACTAGAAAAATGATCTTTTGTAAGGTTTGCAAAGACACAAGTTAGTTTTTTTATTCAATTTAACAGTGTAACTGTCATCCTAAATATGAAAGGTTTATAATCATAACTCCAAAACCGAATATTAAATTTGTCTTAAAAAGCCTTTAATATTGAATTTATGTGAGTTTTAGCAGAATAAGGCATTTTGGAAAGAATCACAAATACAAATATTAGATTTTACTGGCCTCATATTGGTCGCACTCAAAATGACAGTTTTTGAAACATAACTCCAAAAATACACATGCAAAATTTCTAATAATGCCTGAAGAAATGCATCTTCGAGAGTTTTCCTGAAAAAAAAACATTTGGTAAGGTTTGCAAAAACAAAATTTGATTTGTTACTCAATTTGACAGTAATGTACTTAGAATCCTGAGATAATGCGAAAAAAACAATAAAAATGTATTCAAACATAATTCATAATCCAAACGTGCAAAATGTCTAAAAATGCCTGTGATATTGAATACATGTGAGTTTTACTATATACAGTTGTTTTTCAATGGTTTGCAAATACAAAAATGAGGTTTTACTCAATATAACTGTATATTGTAACACTCAATATGACAGTTATTTAAACATAACTCCTACACCACACATGAAAAATGGCTAATAATGCCTGGAATAATGCATCTTTGGGAGTTTTACTCGAAACATATGCTTTTTTAAATCTTGCAAATGTAAAAAGTTGTTTTTTATCAATATGACTATTATAGTCTTAGAATCCTGAGATAATGCGAAAAAAGCAATAAAAATGTATTCAAACATAACTTCTAAACAACACATGCAAAATGGCTAATAATGCCTAGAGATATGTTTTTTTGGTTAGTTGTACTAGACAAAATGATCTTTTGTAAGGTTTGCAAAGACACAAGTTAGTTTTTTTATTCAATATAACAGTGTAACTGTCATACTAAATATGAAAGGTTTATAATCATAACTCCAAAACCAAATATGACATTTGTCTTAAAAAGCCTTTAATATTGAATTTATGTAAGTTTAAGCAGAATCAGGTATTTTGGAAAGAATCACAAATACAAATATTAGATTTTACTGGCCTCATATTGGTCACACTCAAAATGACAGTTTTTGAAACATAACTCCAAAAATACACATGCAAAATGTCTAATAATGCCTGAAGAAATGCATCTTCGAGAGTTTTCCTGAAAAAAAAAACATTTGGTAAGGTTTGCAAAAGCAAAATTTGATTTGTTACTCAATTTGACAGTAATGTACTTAGAATCCTGAGATAATGCGAAAAAAGCAATAAAAATGTATTCAAACATAATTCCTAATCCAAACGTGAAAAATGTCTAAAAATGCCTGTGATATTGAATACATGTGAGTTTTACTAGATACAGTTGTTTTTCAATGGTTTGCAAATACAAAAATGAGGTTTTACTCAATATGACTGTATACTGTAACACTCAATATGACAGTTATTTAAACATAACTCCTACACCACACATGAAAAATGGCTAATAATGCCTGATATAATGCATCTTTGGGAGTTTTACTCGAAACATATGCTTTTTTAAGTCTTGCAAATGCAAAAAGTAGTTTTTTACTCAATATGACTATAATAGTCTTAGAATCCTGAGATAATGCGAAAAAGCAATACAAATGTATTCAAACATAACTTCTAAACAACACATGCAAAATGGCTAATAATGCCTAGAGATATGTTTTTTTGTCCGTTGTACTAGAAAAATGATCTTTTGTAAGGTTTGCAAAGACACAAGTTAGTTTTTTTTATTCAATATAACTGTGTAACTGTCATACTAAATATGAAAGGTTTATAATCATAACTCCAAAACCAAATATGACATTTGTCTTAAAAAGCCTTTAATATTGAATTTATGTGAGTTTTAGCAGAATCAGGTATTTTGGAAAGAATCACAAATACAAATATTAGATTTTACTGGCCTCATATTGGTCACACTCAAAATGACAGTTTTTGAAACATGACTCCAAAAATACACATGCAAAATGTCTAATAATGCCTGAAGAAATGCATCTTTGAGAGTTTTCCAGAAAAAAAACATTTGGTAAGGTTTGCAAAAACAAAATTTGATTTGTTACTCAATTTGACAGTAATGTACTTAGAATCCTGAGATAATGCGAAAAAACAATAAAAATGTATTCAAACATAATTCCTAATCCAAACGTGCAAAATGTCTAAAAATGCCCGTGATATTGAATACATGTGAGTTTTACTAGATACAGTTGTTTTTCAATGGTTTGCAAATACAAAAATGAGGTTTTACTCAATATGACTGTATACTGTAACACTCAATATGACAGTTATTTAAACATAACTCCTACACCACACATGAAAAATGGCTAATAATGCCTGAAATAATGCATCTTTGGGAGTTTTACTCGAAACATATGCTTTTTTAAATCTTGCAAATGCAAAAAGTAGTTTTTTACTCAATATGACTATTATAGTCTTAGAATCCTGAGATAATGAGAAAATAGCAATAAAAATGCATTCAAACATAACTTCTAAACAACACATGCAAAATGGCTAATAATGCCTAGAGATATGTTTTTTTGTTAGATGTACTAGAAAAATGATCTTTTGTAAGGTTTGCAAAGACACAAGTTAGTTTTTTTATTCAATATAACAGTTTAACTGTCATACTAAATATGAAAGTTTATAACCATAACTCCAAAACCAAATATGACATTTGTCTTAAAAAGCCTTTAATATTGAATTTATGTAAGTTTTAGCAGAATCAGGTATTTTGGAAAGAATCACAAATACAAATATTAGGTTTTACTGGCCTCATATTGGTCACACTCAAAATGACAGTTTTTGAAACATAACTCCAAAAATACACATGCAAAATGTCTAATAATGCCTGAAGAAATGCATCTTCGAGAGTTTTCCAGAAAAAAAAAAATTATCTGGTAAGGTTTGCAAAAAAATAATTTGATTTGTTACTCAATTTGACAGTAATGTACTTAGAATCCTGAGATAATGCGAAAAAACAATAAAAATGTATTCAAACATAATTCCTAATCCAAACGTGGAAAATGTCTAAAAATGCCTGTGATATAAAATACATGTGAGTTTTACTAGATACAGTTGTTTTTCAATGGTTTGCAAATACAAAAATGAGGTTTTACTCAATATGACTGTATCTGTAACACTCAATATGACAGTTATTTAAACATAACTCCTACAACACACATTAAAAATGGCTAATAATGCCTGAAATAATGCATCTTTGGGAGTTTTACTCGAAACATATGCTTTTTTAAATCTTGCAAATGTAAAAAGTTGTTTTTTACTCAATATGACTATTATAGTCTTAGAATCCTGAGATAATGCGAAAAAAGCAATAAAAATGTATTCAAACATAACTTCTAAACAACACATGCAAAATGGCTAATAATGCCTAGAGATATGTTTTTTTGTTAGTTGTACTAGAAAAATTATATTTTGTGAGGTTTGCAAAGACACAAGTTAGTTTTTTTTATTCAATATAACTGTGTAACTGTCATACTAAATATGGAAGGTTTATAATCATAACTCCAAAACCAAATATGAAATGTGTCTTAAAAAGCCTTTAATATTGAATTTATGTGAGTTTTAGCAGAATCAGGTATTTTGGAAAGAATCACAAATACAAATATTAGATTTTACTGGCCTCATATTGGTCACACTCAAAATGACAGTTTTTGAAACATGACTCCAAAAATACACATGCAAAATGTCTAATAATTCCTGAAGAAATGCATCTTCGAGAGTTTTCCAGAAAAAAAAACATTTGGTAAGGTTTGCAAAAACAAAATTTGATTTGTTACTCAATTTGACAGTAATGTACTTAGAATCCTGAGATAATGCGAAAAAAGCAATAAAAATGTATTCAAACATAATTCCTAATCCAAACGTGCAAAATGTCTAAAAATGCCTGTGATATTGAATACATGTGAGTTTTACTAGATACAGTTGTTTTTCAATGGTTTGCAAATACAAAAATGAGGTTTTACTCAATATGACTGTATACTGTAACACTCAATATGACAGTTATTTAAACATAACTCCTACACCACACATGAAAAATGGCTAATAATGCCTGAAATAATGCATCTTTGGGAGTTTTACTCGAAACATATGCTTTTTTAAATCTTGCAAATGCAAAAAGTAGTTTTTTACTCAATATGATAGAATCCTGAGATAATGCGAAAAAAGCAATACAAATGTATTCAAACATAACTTCTAAACAACAAATGCAAAATGGCTAATAATGTCTAGAGATATGTATTTTGGTTAGTTGTACTAGAAAAAATGATCTTTTGTAAGGTTTGCAAAGACACAAGTTAGTTTTTTTTTTCAATATAACAATGTAACTGTCATACTAAATATGAAAGGTTTATAATCATAACTCCAAAACCAAATATGAAATGTGTCTTAAAAAGCCTTTAATATTGAATTTATGTAATTTTTAGCAGAATCAGGTATTTTGGAAAGAATCACAAATACAAATATTAGATTTTACTGGCCTCATATTGGTCACACTCAAAATGACAGTTTTTGAAACATAACTCCAAAAATACACATGCAAAATGTCTAATAATGCCTGAAGAAATGGATCTTCGAGAGTTTTCCTGAAAAAAAAAACATTTGGTAAGGTTTGCAAAAACAAAATTTGATTTGTTACTCAATTTGACAGTAATGTACTTAGACTCTGAGATAATGCGAAAAAAGCAATAAAAATGTATTCAAACATAATTCCTAATCCAAACGTGCAAAATGTCTAAAAATGCCTGTGATATTGAATACATGTGAGTTTTACTAGATACAGTTGTTTTTCAATGGTTTGCAAATACAAAAATGAGGTTTTACTCAATATGACTGTATACTGTAACACACAGTTATTTAAACATAACTCCTACACCACACTTGAAAAATGGCTAATAATGCCTGAAATAATGCATCTTTGGGAGTTTTACTCGAAACATATGCTTTTTTAAATCTTGCAAATGCAAAAAGTTGTTTTTTACTCAATATGACTATAATAGTCTTCGAATCCTGAGATAATGCGAAAAAAGCAATAAAAATGTATTCAAACATAACTTCTAAACAACACATGCAAAATAGCTAATAATGCCTAGAGATATGTATTTGTGTTAGTTTTACTAGAAAAAATGATCTTTTGTAAGGTTTGCAAAGACACAAGTTAGTTTTTTTATTCAATTTAACAGTGTAACTGTCATCCTAAATATGAAAGGTTTATAATCATAACTCCAAAACCGAATATTAAATTTGTCTTAAAAAGCCTTTAATATTGAATTTTTGTGAGTTTTAGCAGAATAAGGTATTTTGGAAAGAATCACAAATACAAATATTAGATTTTACTGGCCTCATATTGGTCACACTCAAAATGACAGTTTTTGAAACATAACTCCAAAATACACATGCAAATGTCTAATAATGCCTGAAGAAATGCATCTTCGAGAGTTTTCCAGAAAAAAAACATTTGGTAAGGTTTGCAAAAAAAAAATTTGATTTGTTAGTCAATTTGACAGTAATGTACTTAGAATCCTGAGATAATGCGAAAAAAGCAATAAAAATGTATTCAAACATAATTCCTAATCCAAACGTGCAAAATGTCTAAAAATGCCTGTGATATTGAATACATGTGAGTTTTACTAGATACAGTGTTTTTCAATGGTTTGCAAATACAAAAATGAGGTTTTACTCAATATGACTGTATACTGTAACACTCAATATGACAGTTATTTAAACATAACTCCTACACCACACATGAAAAATGGCTAATAATGCCTGAAATAAGCATCTTTGGGAGTTTTACTCGAAACATATGCTTTTTTAAATCTTGCAAATGTAAAAAGTTGTTTTTTACTCAATATGACTATTATAGTCTTAGAATCCTGAGATAATGCGAAAAAAGCAATACAAATGTATTCAAACATAACTTCTAAAACAACAAATGCAAAATGGCTAATAATGCCTAGAGATATGTATTTTGGTTAGTTGTACTAGAAAAATGATCTTTTGTAAGGTTTGCAAAGACACAAGTTAGTTTTTTTTTTCAATATAACAATGTAACTGTCATACTAAATATGAAATGTTTATAATCATAACTCCAAAACCAAATATGAAATGTGTCTTAAAAAGCCTTTAATATTGAATTTATGTGAGTTTTAGCAGAATCAGGTATTTTGGAAAGAATCACAAATACAAATATTAGATTTTACTGGCCTCATATTGGTCACACTCAAAATGACAGTTTTTGAAACATAACTCCAAAATACACATGCAAAATGTCTAATAATGCCTGAAGAAATGGATCTTCGAGAGTTTTCCTGAAAAAAAAAAACATTTGGTAAGGTTTGCAAAAACAAAATTTGATTTGTTACTCAATTTGACAGTAATGTACTTAGACTCCTGAGATAATGCGAAAAAAGCAATAAAAATGTATTCAAACATAATTACTAATCCAAACGTGCAAAATGTCTAAAAATGCCTGTGATATTGAATACATGTGAGTTTTACTAGATACAGTTGTTTTTCAATGGTTTGCAAATACAAAAATGAGGTTTTACTCAATATGACTGTATACTGTAACACTCAATATGGACAGTTATTCAAACATAACTCCTACACCACACATGAAAAATGGCTAATAATGCCTGAAATAATGCATCTTTGGGAGTTTTACTCGAAACATATGCTTTTTTAAATCTTGCAAATGCAAAAAGTAGTTTTTACTCAATATGACTATAATAGTCTTAGAATCCTGAGATAATGCGAAAAAAGCAATAAAAATGTATTCAAACATAACTTCTAAACAACACATGCAAAATGGCTAATAATGCCTAGAGATATGTTTTTTTGTTAGTTGTACTAGAAACATGATCTTTTGTAAGGTTTGCAAAGACACAAGTTAGTTTTTTTATTCAATTTAACTGTGTAACTGTCATCCTAAATATGAAAGGTTTATAATCATAACTCCAAAACCAAATATGAAATTTGTCTTAAAAAACTCTAATATTGAATTTATGTGAGTTTTAGCAGAATCAGGTATTTGGAAAGAATCACAAATACAAATATTAGATTTTACTGGCCTCATATTGGTCACACTCAAAATGACAGTTTTTGAAACATAACTCCAAAAAAACACATGCAAAATGTCTAATAATGCCCGAAGAAAAGCATCTTCGAGAGTTTTCCAGAAAAAAAACATTTGGTAAGGTTTGCAAAAACAAAATTTGATTTGTTACTCAATTTGACAGTAATGTACTTAGACTCCTGAGATAATGCGAAAAAAGCAATAAAAATGTATTCAAACATAATTCCTAATCCAAACGTGCAAAATGTCTAAAAATGCCTGTGATATTGAATACATGTGAGTTTTACTAGATACAGTTGTTTTTCAATGGTTTGCAAATACAAAAATGAGGTTTTACTCAATATGACTATATACTGTAACACACAGTTATTTAAACATAACTCCTACACCACACATGAAAAATGGCTAATAATGCCTGAGATAATGCATCTTTGGGAGTTTTACTCGAAACATATGCTTTTTTAAATCTTGCAAATGCAAAAAGTTGTTTTTTACTCAATATGACTATAATAGTCTTAGAATCCTGAGATAATGCGAAAAAAGCAATAAAAATGTATTCAAACATAACTTCTAAACAACACATGCAAAATGGCTAATAATGCCTAGAGATATGTATTTGTGTTAGTTTTACTAGAAAAATGATCTTTTGTAAGGTTTGCAAAGACACAAGTTAGTTTTTTTATTCAATTTAACAGTGTAACTGTCATCCTAAATATGAAAGGTTTATAATCATAACTCCAAAACCGAATATGAAATTTGTCTTAAAAAGCCTTTAATATTGAATTTTTGTGAGTTTTAGCAGAATAAGGTATTTTGGAAAGAATCACAAATACAAATATTAGATTTTACTGGCCTCATATTGGTCACACTCAAAATGACAGTTTTTGAAACATAACTCCAAAAATACACATGCAAAATGTTTAATAATGCCTGAAGAAATGCATCTTCGAGAGTTTTCCAGAAAAAAAACATTTGGTAAGGTTTGCAAAAAAAAAAATTGATTTGTTAGTCAATTTGACAGTAATGTACTTAGAATCCTGAGATAATGCGAAAAAAGCAATAAAAATGTATTCAAACATAATTCCTAATCCAAACGTGCAAAATGTCTAAAAATGCCTGTGATATTGAATATATGTGAGTTTTACTAGATACAGTTGTTTTTCAATGGTTTGCAAATACAAAAATGAGGTTTTACTCAATATGACTGTATACTGTTACACTCAATATGACAGTTATTCAAACATAACTCCTACACCACACATGAAAAATGGCTAATAATGCCTGAAATAATGCATCTTTGGGAGTTTTACTCGAAACATATGCTTTTTTAAATCTTGCAAATGCAAAAAGTAGTTTTTTACTCAATATGACTATAATAGTCTTAGAATCCTGAGATAATGCGAAAAAAGCAATAAAAATGTATTCAAACATAACTTCTAAACAACACATGCAAAATGGCTAATAATGCCTAGAGATATGTTTTTTTGTTAGTTGTACTAGAAAAATGATCTTTTGTAAGGTTTGCAAAGACACAAGTTAGTTTTTTTTATCCAATATAACAGTGTAACTGTCATACTAAATATGAAAGGTTTATAATCATAACTCCAAAACCAAATATGAAATTTGTCTTAAAAAAACTCTAATATTGAATTTATGTGAGTTTTAGCAGAATCAGGTATTTTGGAAAGAATCACAAATACAAATATTAGATTTTACTGGCCTCATATTTGTCACACTCAAAATGACAGTTTTTGAAACATAACTCCAAAAATACACATGCAAAATGTCTAATAATAACCGAAGAAAAGTATCTTCGAGAGTTTTCCAGAAAAAAAACATTTGGTAAGGTTTGCAAAAACAAAATTTGATTTGTTACTCAATTTGACAGTAATGTACTTAGAATCCTGAGATAATGCGAAAAAAGCAATAAAAATGTATTCAAACATATTTCCTAATCCAAACGTGCAAAATGTCTAAAAATGCCTGTGATATTGAATACATGTGAGTTTTACTAGATACAGTTGTTTTTCTATGGTTTGCAAATACAAAAATGAGGTTTTACTCAATATGACTGTATACTGTAACACTCAATATGACAGTTATTTAAACATAACTCCTACACCACACATGAAAAATGGCTAATAATGCCTGAAATAATGCATCTTTGGGAGTTTTACTCGAAACATATGCTTTTTTAAATCTTGCAAATGCAAAAAGTTGTTTTTTTACTCAATATGACTATAATAGTCTTAGAATCCTGAGATAATGCGAAAAAAGCAATAAAAATGTATTCAAACATAACTTCTAAACAACACATGCAAAATGGCTAATAATGCCTAGAGATATGTTTTTTTGTTAGTTGTACTAGAAACATGATCTTTTGTAAGGTTTGCAAAGACACAAGTTAGTTTTTTTATTCAATTTAACTGTGTAACTGTCATCCTAAATATGAAAGGTTTATAATGATAACTCCAAAACCAAATATGAAATTTGTCTTAAAAAAACTCTAATATTGAATTTATGTGAGTTTTAGCAGAATCAGGTATTTTGGAAAGAATCACAAATACAAATATTAGATTTTACTGGCCTCATATTGGTCACACTCAAAATGACAGTTTTTGAAACATAACTCCAAAAAAACACATGCAAAATGTCTAATAATGCCCGAAGAAAAGCATCCTCGAGAGTTTTCCAGAAAAAAAACATTTGGTAAGGTTTGCAAATAAATAATTTGATTTGTTACTCAATTTGACAGTAATGTACTTAGAATCCTGAGATAATGCGAAAAAACAATAAAAATGTATTCAAACATAATTCCTAATCCAAACGTGCAAAATGTCTAAAAATGCCTGTGATATTGAATACATGTGAGTTTTACTAGATACAGTTGTTTTTCAATGGTTTGCAAATACAAAAATGAGGTTTTACTCAATATGACTGTATACTGTAACACTCAATATGACAGTTATTTAAACATAACTCCTACACCACACATGAAAAATGGCTAATAATGCCTGGAATAATGCATCTTTGGGAGTTTTACTAGAAACATATGCTTTTTTAAATCTTGCAAATGTAAAAAGTTGTTTTTTACTCAATATGACTATTATAGTCTTAGAATCCTGAGATAATGCGAAAAAAGCAATAAAAATGTATTCAAACATAACTTCTAAACAACACATGCAAAATGGCTAATAATGCCTAGAGATATGTTTTTTTGTTAGTTGTACTAGAAAAATGATCTTTTGTAAGGTTTGCAAAGACACAAGTTAATTTTTTTGATTCAATATAACTGTGTAACTGTCATACTAAATATGGAAGGTTTATAATCATAACTCCAAAACCAAATATGAAATGTGTCTTAAAAAGCCTTTAATATTGAATTTATGTGAGTTTTAGCAGAATCAGGTATTTTGGAAAGAATCACAAATACAAATATTAGATTTTACTGGCCTCATATTGGTCACACTCAAAATGACAGTTTTTGAAACATAACTCCAAAAATACACATGCAACATGTCTAATAATTCCTGAAGAAATGCATCTTCGAGAGTTTTCCAGAAAAAAAACATTTGGTAAGGTTTGCAAAAACAAAATTTGATTTGTTACTCAATTTGACAGTAATGTACTTAGAATCCTGAGATAATGCGAAAAAGCAATAAAAATGTATTCAAACATAATTCCTAATCCAAACGTGCAAAATGTCTACAAATGCCTGTGATATTGAATACATGTTAGTTTTACTAGATACAGTTGTTTTTCAATGGTTTGCAAATACAAAAATGAGTTTTACTCAATATGACTGTATACTGTAACACTCAATATGACAGGTATTTAAACATAACTCCTACACAACACATGAAAAATGGCTAATAACGCCTGAAATAATGCATCTTTGGGAGTTTTACTCGAAACATATGCTTTTTTAAATCTTGCAAATGCAAAAAGTAGTTTTTTACTCAATATGACTATAATAGTCTTAGAATCCTGAGATAATGCGAAAAAAGCAATACAAATGTATTCAAACATAACTTCTAAACAACAAATGCAAAATGGCTAATAATGCCTAGAGATATGTATTTTGGTTAGTTGTACTAGAAAAATTATATTTTGTAAGGTTTGCAAAGATACAAGTTAGTTTTTTTTTTCAATATAACAATGTAACTGTCATACTAAATATGAAAGGTTTATAATCATAACTCCAAAACCAAATATGAAATGTGTCTTAAAAAGCCTTTAATATTGAATTTTTGTGAGTTTTAGCAGAATCAGGTATTTTGGAAAGAATCACAAATACAAATATTAGATTTTACTGGCCTCATATTGGTCACACTCAAAATGACAGTTTTTGAAACATAACTCCAAAAATACACATGCAAAATGTCTAATAATGCCTGAAGAAATGGATCTTCGAGAGTTTTCCTGAAAAAAAAACATTTGGTAAGGTTTGCAAAAACAAAATTTGATTTGTTACTCAATTTGACAGTAATGTACTTAGACTCCTGAAATAATGCGAAAAAAGCAATAAAATGTATTCAAACTTAATTCCTAATCCAAACGTGCAAAATGTCTAAAAATGCCTGTGATATTGAATACATGTGAGTTTTACTAGATACAGTTGTTTTTCAATGGTTTGCAAATACAAAAATGAGGTTTTACTCAATATGACTGTATACTGTAACACTCAATATGACAGTTATTTAAACATAACTCCTACACCACACATGAAAAATGGCTAATAATGCCTGAAATAATGCATCTTTGGGAGTTTTACTCGAAACATATGCTTTTTTAAATCTTGCAAATGCAAAAAGTTGTTTTTTACTCAATATGACTATAATAGTCTTCGAATCCTGAGATAATGCGAAAAAAGCAATAAAAATGTATTCAAACATAACTTCTAAACAACACATGCAAAATGGCTAATAATGCCTAGAGATATGTTTTTTTGTTAGTTGTACTAGAAAAATAATCTTTTGTAAGGTTTGCAAAGACACAAGTTAGTTTTTTTTATTCAATTTAACAGTGTAACTGTCATCCTAAATATGAAAGCTTTATAATCATAACTCCAAAACCAAATATGAAATTTGTCTTAAAAGCCTTAATATTGAATTTATGTGAGTTTTAGCAGAATAAGGTATTTTGGAAAGAATCACAAATACAAATATTAGATTTTACTGGCCTCATATTGGTCACACTCAAAATGACAGTTTTTGAAACATAACTCCAAAAATACACATGCAAAATGTCTAATAATGCCTGAAGAAATGCATCTTCGAGAGTTTTCCAGAAAAAAAAACATTTGGTAAGGTTTGCAAAAAAAAATTTGATTTGTTAGTCAATTTGACAGTAATGTACTCAGAATCCTGAGATAATGCGAAAAAAGCAATAAAAATGTCTTCAAACATAATTCCTAATCCAAACGTGCAAAATGTCTAAAAATGCCTGTGATATTGAATACATGTGAGTTTTACTAGATACAGTTGTTTTTCTATGGTTTGCAAATACAAAAATGAGGTTTTTACTCAATATGACTGTATACTGTAACACTCAATATGACAGGTATTTAAACATAACTCCTACACAACACATGAAAAATGGCTAATAACGCCTGAAATAATGCATCTTTGGGAGTTTTACTCGAAACATATGCTTTTTTAAATCTTGCAATGCAAAAAGTAGTTTTTTACTCAATATGACTATAATAGTCTTAGAATCCTGAGATAATGCGAAAAAAGCAATACAAATGTATTCAACATAACTTCTAAACAACAAATGCAAAATGGCTAATAATGCCTAGAGATATGTTTTTTTGTTAGTTGTACTAGAAAAATGATCTTTTGTAAGGTTTGCAAAGACACAAGTTAGTTTTTTTTTTCAATATAACAATGTAACTGTCATACTAAATATGAAAGGTTTATAATCATAACTTCAAAACCAAATATGAAATGTGTCCTTAAAAAGCCTTTAATATTGAATTTTTGTGAGTTTTAGCAGAATCAGGTATTTTGGGAAAGAATCACAAATACAAATATTAGATTTTACTGGCCTCATATTGGTCACACTCAAAATGACAGTTTTTGAAACATAACTCCAAAAATACACATGCAAAATGTCTAATAATGCCTGAATAAATGCATCTTCGAGAGTTTTCCTGAAAAAAAAAACATTTGGTAAGGTTTGCAAAAACAAAATTTGATTTGTTACTCAATTTGACAGTAATGTACTTAGACTCCTGAAATAATGCGAAAAAAGCAATAAAAATGTATTCAAACATAATTCTAATCCAAACGTGCAAAATGTCTAAAAATGCCTGTGATATTGAATACATGTGAGTTTTACTAGATACAGTTGTTTTTCAATGGTTTGCAAATACAAAAATGAGGTTTTACTCAATATGACTGTATACTGTAACACTCAATATGACAGTTATTTAAAAATAACTCCTACACCACACATGAAAAATGGCTAATAATGCCTGAAATAATGCATCTTTGGGAGTTTTACTCGAAACGTATGCTTTTTAAATCTTGCAAATGCAAAAAGTTGTTTTTTACTCAATATGACACTAATGTTCTTAGAATCCTGAGATAATGCGAAAAAAACAATAAAAATGTATTCAAACATAACTTCTAAACAACACATGCAAAACGGCTAATAATGCCTAGAGATATGTTTTTTTGTTAGTTGTACTAGAAAAATGATCTTGTGTAAGGTTGCAAACACACAAGTTAGTTTTTTTATTCAATATAACAGTGTAACTGTCATACTAAATATGAAAGGTTTATAATCATAACTCCAAAACCAAATATGAAATTTGTCTTAAAAAAACTCTAATATTGAATTTATGTGAGTTTTAGCAGAATCAGGTATTTTGGAAAGAATCACAAATACAAATATTAGATTTTACTGGCCTCATATTGGTCACACTCAAAATGACAGTTTTTGAAACATAACTCCAAAAATACACATGCAAAATGTCTAATAATGCCCGAAGAAAAGCATCTTCGAGAGTTTTCCCAGAAAAAAAAACATTTGGTAAGGTTTGCAAAAACAAAATTGATTTGTTACTCAATTTGACAGTAATGTACTTAGAATCCTGAGATAATGCGAAAAAAGCAATACAAATGTATTCAAACATAATTCCTAATCCAAACGTGCAAAATGTCTAAAAATGCCTGTGATATTGAATACATGTGAGTTTTACTAGATACAGTTGTTTTCTATGGTTTGCAAATACAAAAATGAGGTTTTACTCAAAATGACTGTATACTGTAACACTCAATATGACAGTTATTTAAACATAACTCCTACACCACACATGAAAAATGCTAATAATGCCTGAAATAATGCATCTTTGGGAGTTTTACTCGAAACATATGCTTTTTTAAATCTTGCAAATGCAAAAAGTTGTTTTTTTACTCAATATGACTATAATAGTCTTAGAATCCTGAGATAATGCGAAAAAAGCAATAAAAATGTATTCAAACATAACTTCTAAACAACACATGCAAAATGGCTAATAATGCCTAGAGATATGTTTTTTTGTTAGTTGTACTAGAAAAATGATCTTTTGTAAGGTTTGCAAAGACACAAGTTAGTTTTTTATTCAATTTAACAGTGTAACTGTCATCCTAAATATGAAAGGTTTATAATCATAACTCCAAAACCCAAATATGAAATTTGTCTTAAAAAGCCTTTAATATTGAATTTATGTGAGTTTTAGCAGAATCAGGTATTTTGGAAAGAATCACAAATACAAATATTAGATTTTACTGGCCTCATATTGGTCACACTCAAAATGACAGTTTTTGAAACATAACTCCAAAATACACATGCAAAATGTCTAATAATGCCTGAAGAATTGCATCTTCGAGAGTTTTCCAGAAAAAAAACATTTGGTAAGGTTTGCAAAAAAAAATTTGATTTGTTAGTCAATTTGACAGTAATGTACTTAGAATCCTGAGATATTGCGAAAAAAAGCAATAAAAATGTATTCAAACATAATTCCTAATCCAAACGTGCAAAATGTCTAAAAATGCCTGTGATATTGAATACATGTGAGTTTTACTAGATACAGTTGTTTTTCAATGGTTTGCAAATACAAAAATGAGGTTTTACTCAATATGACTGTATACTGTAACACTCAATATGACAGTTATTCAAACATAACTCCTACACCACACATGAAAAATGGCTAATAATGCCTGAAATAATGCATCTTTGGGAGTTTTACTCGAAAACATATGCTTTTTTAAAATTTTGCAAATGCAAAAAGTATTGTTTTACTCAATATGACACTAATGTTCTTAGAATCCCGAGATAATGCGAAAAAACAATAAAAATGTATTCAAACATAACTTATAAACAACACATGCAAAATGGCTAATAATGCCTAGAGATATGTTTTTTTGTTAGTTGTACTAGAAAAATGATCTTTTGTAAGGTTCGCAAAGACACAAGTTAGTTTTTTTTATTCAATATAACAGTGTAACTGTCATACTAAATATGAAAGGTTTATAATCATAACTCCAAAACCAAATATGAAATTTGTCTTAAAAAAACTCTAATATTGAATTTATGTGAGTTTTAGCAGAATCAGGTATTTTGGAAAGAATCACAAATACAAATATTAGATTTTACTGGCCTCATATTGGTCACACTCAAAATGACAGTTTTTGAAACATAACTCCAAAAATACACATGCAAAATGTCTAATAATGCCCGAAGAAAAGCATCTTCGAGAGTTTTCCTGAAAAAAAACATTTGGTAAGGTTTGCAAAACAAAATTTGATTTGTTACTCAATTTGAAAGTAATGTACTTAGAATCCTGAGATAATGCGAAAAAAGCAATAAAAATGTATTCAAACATAATTCCTAATCCAAACGTGCAAAATGTCTAAAAATGCCTGTGATATTGAATACATGTGAGTTTTACTAGATACAGTTGTTTTTCAATGGTTTGCAAATACAAAAATGAGGTTTTACTCAATATGACTGTATACTGTAACACTCAATATGACAGTTATTTAAACATAACTCCTACACCACACATTGAAAAATGGCTAATAATGCCTGAAATAATGCATCTTTGGAGTTTTACTCGAAACATATGCTTTTTTAAATCTTGCAAATGCAAAAGTTGTTTTTTTACTCAATATGACTATAATAGTCTTAGAATCCTGAGATAATGCAAAAAAAGCAATAAAAATGTATTCAAACATAACTCCTAAACAACACATGCAAAATGGCTAATAATGCTAGAGATATGTTTTTTTGTTAGTTGTACTAGAAACATGATCTTTTGTAAGGTTTGCAAAGACACAAGTTAGTTTTTTTATTCAATTTAACAGTGTAACTGTCATCCTAAATATGAAAGGTTTATAATCATAACTCCAAAACCAAATATGAAATTTGTCTTAAAAAGCCTTTAATATTGAATTTATGTGAGTTTTAGCAGAATAAGGTATTTTGGAAAGAATCACAAATACAAATATTAGATTTTACTGGCCTCATATTGGTCACACTCAAAATGAAAGTTTTTGAAACATAACTCCAAAAATACACATGCAAAATGTCTAATAATGCCTGAAGAAATGCATCTTCGAGAGTTTCCAGAAAAAAAACATTTGGTAAGGTTTGCAAAAAAAAATTTGATTTGTTAGTCAATTTGACAGTAATGTACTTAGAATCCTGAGATAATGCGAAAAAAGCAATAAAAATGTATTCAAACATAATTCCTAATCCAAACGTGCAAAATGTCTAAAAATGCCTGTGATATTGAATACATGTGAGTTTTACTAGATACAGTTGTTTTTCAATGGTTTGCGAATACAAAAATGAGGTTTTACTCAATATGACTGTATACTGTAACACTCAATATGACAGTTATTCAAACATAACTCCTACACCACACATGAAAAATGGCTAATAATGCCTGAAATAATGCATCTTTGGGAGTTTTACTCGAAACATATGCTTTTTTAAATCTTGCAAATGCAAAAAGTAGTTTTTTACTCAATATGACTATTATAGTCTTAGAATCCTGAGATAATGCGAATAAAGCAATAAAGATGTATTCAAACATAATTTCTAAACAACACATGCAAAATGGCTAATAATGCCTAGAGATATGTATTTTGGTTAGTTGTACTAGAAAAATTATCTTTTGTAAGGTTTGCAAAGACACAAGTTAGTTTTTTTATTCAATATAACAGTGTAACTGTCATACTAAATATGAAAGGTTTTTAATCATAACTCCAAAACCAAATATGAAATTTTTGTTAAAAAAACTCTAATATTGAATTTATGTGAGTTTTAGCAGAATCAGGTATTTTGGAAAGAATCACAAATACAAATATTAGATTTTACTGGCCTCATATTGGTCACACTCAAAATGACAGTTTTTGAAACATAACTCCAAAAATACACATGCAAAATGTCTAATAATGCCCGAAGAAAAGCATCTTCGAGAGTTTTCCAGAAAAAAAACATTTGGTAAGGTTTGCAAAAACAAAATTTGATTTGTTACTCAATTTGACAGTAATGTACTTAGAATCCTGAGATAATGCGAAAAAAGCAATACAAATGTATTCAAACATAATTCCTAATCCAAACGTGCAAAATGTCTAAAAATGCCTGTGATATTGAATACATGTGAGTTTCACTAGATGAAGTTGTTTTTCAATGGTTTGCAAATACAAAAATAAGGTTTTACTCAATATGACTGTATACTGTAACACTCAATATGACAGTTATTCAAACATAACTCCTACACCACACATGAAAAATGGCTAATAATGCCTGAAATAATGCATCTTTGGGAGTTTTACTCGAAACATATGCTTTTTTAAATCTTGCAAATGCAAAAAGTATTTTTTTACTCAATATGACTATTATAGTCTTAGAATCCTGAGATAATGCGAAAAAAGCAATAAAAATGTATTCAAACATAACTTCTAAACAACACATGCAAAATGGCTAATAATGCCTAGAGACATGTTTTTTTGTTAGTTGTACTAGAAAAATTATCTTTTGTAAGGTTTGCAAAGACACAAGTTAGTTTTTTTATTCAATATAACAGTGTAACTGTCATACTAAATATGAAAGTTTATAATCATAACTCCAAAACCAAATATGACATTTGTCTTAAAAATCCTTTAATATTGAATTTATGTAAGTTTTAGCAGAATCAGGTATTTTGGAAAGAATCACAAATACAAATATTAGGTTTTACTGGCCTCATATTGGTCACACTCAAAATGACAGTTTTTGAAACATAACTCCAAAAATACACATGCAAAATGTCTAATAATGCCTGAAGAAATATATCTTTGAGAGTTTTCCAGAAAAAAAAAATTATCTGGTAAGGTTTGCAAAAAAATAATTTGATTTGTTACTCAATTTGACAGTAATGTACTTAGAATCCTGAGATAATGCGAAAAAACAATAAAAATGTATTCAAACATAATTCCTAATCCAAACGTGCAAAATGTCTAAAAATGCCTGTGATATTGAATACATGTGAGTTTTACTAGATACAGTTGTTTTTCAATGGTTTGCAAATACAAAAATGAGGTTTTACTCAATATGACTGTATACTGTAACACTCAATATGACAGTTATTTAAACATAACTCCTACACCACACATGAAAAATGGCTAATAATGCCTGGAATAATGCATCTTTGGGAGTTTTACTCGAAACATATGCTTTTTTAAATCTTGCAAATGTAAAAAGTTGTTTTTTACTCAATATGACTATTATAGTCTTAGAATCCTGAGATAATGCGAAAAAAGCAATAAAAATGTATTCAAACATAACTTCTAAACAACACATGCAAAATGGCTAATAATGCCTAGAGATATGTTTTTTTGTTAGTTGTACTAGAAAAATGATCTTTTGTAAGGTTTGCAAAGACACAAGTTAATTTTTTTGATTCAATATAACTGTGTAACTGTCATACTAAATATGGAAGGTTTATAATCATAACTCCAAAACCAAATATGAAATGTGTCTTAAAAAGCCTTTAATATTGAATTTATGTGAGTTTTAGCAGAATCAGGTATTTTGGAAAGAATCACAAATACAAATATTAGATTTTACTGGCCTCATATTGGTCACACTCAAAATGACAGTTTTTTAAACATAACTCCAAAAATACACATGCAAAATGTCTAATAATTCCTGAAGAAATGCATATTCGAGCGTTTTCCAGAAAAAAACATTTGGTAAGGTTTGCAAAAACAAAATTTGATTTGTTACTCAATTTGACAGTAATGTACTTAGAATCCTGAGATAATGCGAAAAAAGCAATAAAAATGTATTCAAACATAATTCCTAATCCAAACGTGCAAAATGTCTAAAAATGCCTGTGATATTGAATACATGTGAGTTTTACTAGATACAGTTGTTTTTCAATGGTTTGCAAATACAAAAATGAGTTTTACTCAATATGACTGTATACTGTAACACTCAATATGACAGTTATTCAAACATAACTCCTACACCACACATGAAAAATGGCTAATAATGCCTGAAATAATGCATCTTTGGGAGTTTTACTCGAAACATATGCTTTTTTAAATCTTGCAAATGCAAAAAGTATTTTTTTACTCAATATGACTATTATAGTCTTAGAATCCTGAGATAATGCGAAAAAAGCAATAAAAATGTATTCAAACATAACTTCTAAACAACACATGCAAAATGGCTAATAATGCCTAGAGACATGTTTTTTTGTTAGTTGTACTAGAAAAATTATCTTTTGTAAGGTTTGCAAAGACACAAGTTAGTTTTTTTATTCAATATAACAGTGTAACTGTCATACTAAATATGAAAGTTTATAATCATAACTCCAAAACCAAATATGACATTTGTCTTAAAAATCCTTTAATATTGAATTTATGTAAGTTTTAGCAGAATCAGGTATTTTGGAAAGAATCACAAATACAAATATTAGGTTTTACTGGCCTCATATTGGTCACACTCAAAATGACAGTTTTTGAAACATAACTCCAAAAATACACATGCAAAATGTCTAATAATGCCTGAAGAAATATATCTTTGAGAGTTTTCCAGAAAAAAAAAATTATCTGGTAAGGTTTGCAAAAAAATAATTTGATTTGTTACTCAATTTGACAGTAATGTACTTAGAATCCTGAGATAATGCGAAAAAACAATAAAAATGTATTCAAACATAATTCCTAATCCAAACGTGCAAAATGTCTAAAAATGCCTGTGATATTGAATACATGTGAGTTTTACTAGATACAGTTGTTTTTCAATGGTTTGCAAATACAAAAATGAGGTTTTACTCAATATGACTGTATACTGTAACACTCAATATGACAGTTATTTAAACATAACTCCTACACCACACATGAAAAATGGCTAATAATGCCTGGAATAATGCATCTTTGGGAGTTTTACTCGAAACATATGCTTTTTTAAATCTTGCAAATGTAAAAAGTTGTTTTTTACTCAATATGACTATTATAGTCTTAGAATCCTGAGATAATGCGAAAAAAGCAATAAAAATGTATTCAAACATAACTTCTAAACAACACATGCAAAATGGCTAATAATGCCTAGAGATATGTTTTTTTGTTAGTTGTACTAGAAAAATGATCTTTTGTAAGGTTTGCAAAGACACAAGTTAATTTTTTTGATTCAATATAACTGTGTAACTGTCATACTAAATATGGAAGGTTTATAATCATAACTCCAAAACCAAATATGAAATGTGTCTTAAAAAGCCTTTAATATTGAATTTATGTGAGTTTTAGCAGAATCAGGTATTTTGGAAAGAATCACAAATACAAATATTAGATTTTACTGGCCTCATATTGGTCACACTCAAAATGACAGTTTTTTAAACATAACTCCAAAAATACACATGCAAAATGTCTAATAATTCCTGAAGAAATGCATATTCGAGCGTTTTCCAGAAAAAAAACATTTGGTAAGGTTTGCAAAAACAAAATTTGATTTGTTACTCAATTTGACAGTAATGTACTTAGAATCCTGAGATAATGCGAAAAAAGCAATAAAAATGTATTCAAACATAATTCCTAATCCAAACGTGCAAAATGTCTAAAAATGCCTGTGATATTGAATACATGTGAGTTTTACTAGATACAGTTGTTTTTCAATGGTTTGCAAATACAAAAATGAGTTTTACTCAATATGACTGTATACTGTAACACTCAATATGACAGTTATTTAAACATAACTCCTACACCACACATGAAAAATGGCTAATAACGCCTGAAATAATGCATCTTTGGGAGTTTTACTCGAAACATATGCTTTTTTAAATCTTGCAAATGCAAAAAGTAGTTTTTTACTCAATATGACTATAATAGTCTTAGAATCCTGAGATAATGCGAAAAAAGCAATACAAATGTATTCAAACATAGCTTCTAAACAACAAATGCAAAATGGCTAATAATGCCTAGAGATATGTATTTTGGTTAGTTGTACTAGAAAAAGGATCTTTTGTAAGGTTTGCAAAGACACAAGTTAATTTTTTTTTTCAATATAACAATGTAACTGTCATACTAAATATGAAAGGTTTATAATCATTACTCCAAAACCAAATATGAAATGTGTCTTAAAAAGCCTTTAATATTGAATTTTTGTGAGTTTTAGCAGAATCAGGTATTTTGGAAAGAATCACAAATACAAATATTAGATTTTACTGGCCTCATATTGGTCACACTCAAAATGACAGTTTTTGAAACATAACTCCAAAAATACACATGCAAAATGTCTAATAATGCCTGAATAAATGCATCTTCGAGAGTTTTCCTGAAAAAAAAACATTTGGTAAGGTTTGCAAAAACAAAATTTGATTTGTTACTCAATTTGACAGTAATGTACTTAGACTCCTGAAATAATGCGAAAAAAGCAATAAAAATGTATTCAAACATAATTCCTAATCCAAACGTGCAAAATGTCTAAAAATGCCTGTGATATTGAATACATGTGAGTTTTACTAGATACAGTTGTTTTTCAATGGTTTGCAAATACAAAAATGAGGTTTTACTCAATATGACTGTGCCAGCGCCCCCCGTGACCCCGAAAGGGAATAAGCGGTAGGAAATGGATGGATGGATGGACTGTATACTGTAACACTCAATATGACAGTTATTTAAACATAACTCCTACACCACACATGAAAAATAGCTAATAATGCCAGAAATAATGCATCTTGGGGAGTTTTACTTGAAACATATGCTTTTTTAAATCTTGCAAATGCAAAAAGAAGTTTTTTACTCAATATGACTATAATAGTCTTAGAATCCTGAGATAATGTGAAAAAAGCAATAAATAGGTATTCAAACATAACTTCTAAACAACAAATGCAAAATGGCTAATAATGCCTAGAGATATGTATTTTGGTTAGTTGTACTAGAAAAATGATCTTATGTAAGGTTTGCAAAGACACAAGTTAGTTTTTTTATTCAATTTAACAGTGTAACTGTCATCCTAAATATGAAAGGTTTATAATCATAACTCCAAAACCAAATATGAAATTTGTCTTAAAAAGCCTTTAATATTGAATTTTTGTGAGTTTTAGCAGAATCAGGTATTTTGGAAAGAATCACATATACAAATATTAGATTTTACCGGCCTCATATTGGTCACACTCAAAATGACAGTTTTTGAAACATAACTCCAAAAATACACATGCAAAATGTCTAATAATGCCTGAAGAAATGCATCTTCGAGAGTTTTCCAGAAAAAAAACATTTGGTAAGGTTTGCAAAAACAAAATTTGATTTGTTACTCAATTTGACAGTAATGTTCTTAGAATCCTGAGGTAATGCGAAAAAAGCAATAAAAATGAATTCAAACATAATTCCTAAGCCAAACGTGCAAAATGTCTAAAAATGCCTGTGATATTGTCTACATGTGAGTTTTACTAAATACAGTTGTTTTTCAATGGTTTGCAAATACAAAAATGATGTTTTACTCAATATGACTGTATACTCTAACACTCAATATGACAGTTATTTAAACATAACTCCTACACCACACATGAAAAATGGCTAATAATGCCTGAAATAATGCATCTTTGGGAGTTTTACTCGAAACATATGCTTTTTTAAATCTTGCAAATGCAAAAAGTAGTTTTTTACTCAATATGACTATAATAGTCTTAGAATCCTGAGATAATGCGAAAAAAGCAATAAAAATGTATTCAAACATAACTTCTAAACAACACATGCAAAATGGCTAATAATGCCTAGAGATATGTTTTTTTGTTAGTTGTACTAGAAAAATGATCTTTTGTAAGGTTTGCAAAGACACAAGTTAGTTTTTTTATTCAATATAACTGTGTAACTGTCATACTAAATATGAAAGGTTTATAATCATAACTCCAAAACCAAATATGAAATTTGTCTTAAAAAGCCTTTAATATTGAATTTATGTGAGTTTTAGCAGAATCAGGTATTTTGGAAAGAATCACAAATACAAATATTAGATTTTACTGGCCTCATATTGGTCACACTCAAAATGACAGTTTTCGAAACATAACTCCAAAAATACACATGCAAAATGTCTAATAATGCCTGAAGAAATGCATCTTCGAGAGTTTTCCTGAAAAAAAAAACATTTGGTAAGGTTTGCAAAAACAAAATTTGATTTGTTACTCAATTTGACAGTAATGTACTTAGAATCCTGAGATAATGCGAAAAAAGCAATAAAAATGTATTCAAACATAATTCCTAATCCAAACGTGCAAAATGTCTAAAAATGCCTGTGATATTGAATACATGTGAGTTTTGCTAGATACAGTTGTTTTTCAATGGTTTGCAAATACAAAAATGAGGTTTTACTCAATATGACTGTATACTGTAACACTCTATATGACAGTTATTTAAACATAACTCCTAAACCACACATGAAAAACGGCTAATAATGCCTGAAATAATGCATCTTTGGGAGTTTTACTCGAAACGTATGCTTTTTTAAATCTTGCAAATGCAAAAAGTTGTTTTTTACTCAATATGACTATAATAGTCTTACAATCCTGAGGTAATGCGAAAAAAGCAATACAAATGTATTCAAACATAACTTCTAAACAACACATGCAAAATGGCTAATAATGCCTAGAGATATGTTTTTTTGTTAGTTGTACTAGAAAAATTATCTTTTGTAAGGTTTGCAAAGACACAAGTTAGTTTTTTTATTCAATATAACAGTGCAACTGTCATACTAAATATGAAAGGTTTATAATCATAACTCCAAAACCAAATATGAAATGTGTCTTAAAAAGCCTTTAATATTGAATTTATGTGAGTTTTAGCAAAATCAGGTATTTTGGAAAGAATCACAAATACAAATATTAGCTTTTACTGGCCTCATATTGGTCACACTCAAAATGACAGTTTTTGAAACATAACTCCAAAAATACACATGCAACATGTCTAACAATGCCTGAAGAAATGCATCTTCGAGAGTTTTCCTGAAAAAAAAAAAATGGTAAGGTTTGCAAAAACAAAATTTGATTTGTTACTCAATTTGACAGTACTGTACTTAGAATCCTGAGATAATGCGAAAAAAGCAATAAAAATGTATTCAAACATAATTCCTAATCCAAACGTGCAAAATGTCTAAAAATGCCTGTGATATTGAATACATGTGAGTTTTACTAGATACAGTTATTTTTCAATGGTTTGCAAATACAAAACTGAGGTTTTACTCAATATGACTGTATACTGTAACACTCAATATGACAGTTATTTAAACATAACTCCTACACCACACATGAACAATGGCTAATAATGCCTGAAAAAATGCATCTTTTGGAGTTTTACTCGAAACATATGCTTTTTTAAATCTTGCAAATGCAAAAAGTATTTTTTTACTCAATATGACTATAATAGTCTTAGAATCCTGAGATAATGCGAAAAAAGCAATAACAATGTATTCAAACATAACTTCTAAACAACACATGCAAAATGGCTAATAATGCCTAGAGATATGTTTTTTTGTTAGTTGTACTAGAAAAATGATCTTTTGTAAGGTTTGCAAAGACACAAGTTAGTTTTTTTATTCAATATAACAGTGTAACGGTCATACTAAATATGAAAGGTTTATAATCATAACTCCAAAACCAAATATGAAATGTGTCTTAAAAATCCTTTAATATTGAATTTATGTGAGTTTTAGCAGAATCAGGTATTTTGGAAAGAATCACAAATACAAATATTAGATTTTACTGGCCTCATATTGGTCACACTCAAAATGACAGTTTTTGAAACATAACTCCAAAAATACACATGCAAAATGTCTAATAATGCCTGAAGAAATGCATCTTCGAGAGTTTTCCTGAAAAAAAAACATTTGGTAAGGTTTGCAAAAACAAAATTTGATTTGTTACTCAATTTGACAGTAATGTACTTGGAATCCTGAGATAATGCGAAAAAAGCAATAAAAATGTATTCAAACATAATTCCTAATCCAAACGTGCAAAATGTCTAAAAATGCCTGTGATATTGAATAAATGTGAGTTTTACTAGATACAGTTGTTTCTCTATGGTTTGCAAATACAAAAATGAGGTTTTACTCAATATGACTGTATACTGTAACACTCAATATGAGAGTTATTTAAACATAACTCCTACACCACACATGAAAAATGGCTAATGATGCCTGAAATAATGCATCTTTGGGAGTTGTACTCGGAACATATGCTTTTTTAAATCTTGCAAATGCAAAAAGTATTTTTTACTCAATATGACTATAATGTTCTTAGAATCCTGATATAATGCGAAAAAGCAATACAAAAGTTTTCAAACATAACTTTTAAACAACACATGCAAAACGGCTAATAATTCCTAGAGATATGTATCTTTGTTAGTTGTAGTAGAAAAATTATATTTTGTAGGGCTCACTTGGAAAACAAAATCCTATTTGTATGGTTAGTTTGCTCTAAATTTCTACTATAATTTTTCAATTTTCTTAAATAGGTTATAAATCTGTAGAATTGAAGACATTATCTGTAAATTAAAAAAAAGCCTGTTATTTTAAGTAATATGCCAGTAATGACAAACTATGTATATTCCTATTTTTTTTTACAGAAAAATACCAAATTATTTATACATATTATTTTCGGTTTTCTCAAATTACTTTCAATTTCATGTAAAATTACAGTAATTAACTTTAATTAAATATGTAGCTTGTTATATGAAAGTATTTGTTCATACTAACAATCTAACAGTTTTATATGTAATTTTAAGGTAAATCAAATGTTTTCAATATTTATGTGTATTTTCACATTCAAGTCGAAAAATATATGTAGCCTCTTATAAAAGGTGTATGCTCAAACTGTAATATGACGTACATGAAATACTGCAAGAGATTCTTAATCAACAGTCAACAGCCGTACAGATCATACTGACGGTGGCCGTACAAACAACTTCAACAATGTTACAAATATGCGCCACACTGTGGAGCCACATCAATCAAGACTGACAAACACATTTCAGGAGAACATCGTCACCGTAACACAACATTAACACAACAGAAACAATTCCTAGAATTCCATGTGTTACAATATACACCCCCACCACCTAACTCCGCCCAGCTCAACCAACGCACGGAGGGGGGCGGTGATGTTTTGGGGCACGGGGTTGGGTGGTAGCGGGATTGTAGCCCGGAAGAGTCAGCGCTGCTTGGGCTTCTGGGTATTTGTTATGTTGTTTTTATGTTTTATTACAGTGAGGATGTTTTCCTGAAATGTGTTTATCATTCTTGTTCGATGTGGGTTCACAGTGTGGTGCATATTTGTAACAGTGTTAAAGTTGTTTGTACAGCCACCGTCAGTGTGACCTGTGTGGCTGTTGACCAAGTATATTTTGCAGTCACTTTTCAAATAAACGACGAAACCGTGCTCATCACATGCCTCAATTGGCACGCTGATGATTTGATGAATGAGCGTTCAATAAAACCCACCACAGTATTACGTGTCATATTCGCCCGGCCAAATTTTGAGTCAACCCTACATGAGGGTCAGTGAAATTCTCGTGGTGAAATGATAGGAATGGTAAGTATGTCGCTAGGGTGGGATAGCCATTCATGTAAGGTTAACCCACTTTGTATCAATTTCCTGCATCCAGTGGCCCCCCGCTAAAGTCAATGAGACACCCCTGATCCAACAATTCAGAAAAAATCTGTCAAACAATGGTATTTTTCTGTGGAATCGCCAGCATTGTCACTTCACTAAAGGTGGTTGATCGTAATAATTTGGAAAAACTCTTTAGAATAAAGATATTTTTCTGCAGAACTGTTTGCATCGTCACTTTATTAAAGGTGGTTGATTTTAATAATTTAGTAAAAATCTGTAAAATTACGATATTTCACCCCAAAACGTTTCATGAAAATTTCTGTAAATATAATATTTTTGATCATTATTTGGTTTACAATGTTTTACTTTAGTTTTATGGTTTTTGTTTGGCAGCCGTCGCTGCCAGTAAATGACCGTTTTTTTACAAAATTTATTTTTATAGTGTTTGCAAAGATAAAAGTTAGTTTTTTGTATTCAATATAACAGTAAAACTGTCGTACTAAATATGAAAGGTTAATAAACATAACTCCAAAACCAAACATGAAATCCGTCTAAAAAAGCCTGTAATATTGACTTTATGTGAGTTTTACCTGAAATAGGTATTTTGGAAAGGTTCACAAATACAAAAATTTGGTTTTACTGGCCTCACATTGGTCACACTCAATAAGACAGTTTTTGAACCCTATCTCCAAAAATACATATGCAAAATTACAAAAAAATGCCTGAAGAAATGTATCTTTGTGAGTTTTACTGGATAAAAAAAAACATTTTGTAAGGGTTGCAAAAACAAAAAGAAATGTTTTGTAATGTTAATGTAATTTTAAGGTAAATTATTTTTTTTTAATATTTATGTGTATTTTCACATTCAATGAGAAAAATATATGTAGCCTCTTATAAAAGGTTTATGCTCAAACTATCCATCCATCCATTTTCTACCGCTTATTCCCTTTTGGGGTCGCGGGGGGCGCTGGCGCCTATCTCAGCTACAATCGGGCGGAAGGCGGGGTACACCCTGGACAAGTCGCCACCTCATCACAGGGCCAACACAGATAGACAGACAACATTCACACTCACATTCACACACTAGGGCCAATTTAGTGTTGCCAATCAACCTATCCCCAGGTGCATGTCTTTGGAAGTGGGAGGAAGCCGGAGTACCCGGAGGGAACCCACGCATTCACGGGGAGAACATGCAAACTCCACACAGAAAGATCCCGAGCCTGGATTTGAACCCAGGACTGCAGGACCTTCGTATTGTGAGGCAGACGCACTAACCCCTCTGCCACCGTGAAGCCCGCTCAAACTAACATTTACATTTTTTTCCCTGTAATATGACATACATGAGTGACTGCAAGACATACTTAATCAACAGTCAATAGCCTTACAGATCACACTGACGGTGGCCGTACAAACAACTCTAACAATGTTACAAATATGCGCCACATTGTGGAGCCACATCAAACAAGAATGACAAACACATTTCAGGAAAACATCTTCACCGTAACACAACATTAACACAACAGAAACAATACCCAGTATTCCATGTGTTACAATGTACACCCCCACCACCTAACCCCGCCCAGCTCAACCAACGCACGGAGGGGGGCGGTGATGTTTTGGGGCGCGGGGTTGGGTGGTAGCAGGGGTGTAGCCCGGAAGAGTCAGCGCTGCATGGGCTTGTGGGTATTTGTTATGTTATGTTGTTTTTATGTTTTGTTACAGTGAGGATGTTTTCCTGAAATGTGTTTATCATTCTTGTTCGATGTGGATTCACAGTGTGGTGCATATTTGTAACAGTGTTAAAGTTGTTTGTACAGCCACCAGCAGTGTGACCTGTGTGGCTGTTGACCAAGTATGTCTTGCAGTCACTATCACATGCATGACAATACCGTGCACATCACACTCATCAGTAGGCATGCTAATGATTTGGTGAATGAGCGTATAAAAAGTCACCCGGCCAGACTTTGGGTCAATCCTACATGAGGGTCAGTAAAATTCTCGCAGTGAAATGGTAGGATCAGTAAGTATGTTGCTAGGGTGGGGTAGCCATTCATGCAAGGTGAATCCACTTTGCATCAAGTTCCTGCATCCAGTGGCCCCCCACTAAAGTCAATGAGACACCCCTGATCCTAACTATTCAGAAAAAATCTGTAAAACAATGGTATTTTTCTGAGGAACCGCCAGCATTGTCACTTCACTAAAGGTGGTTGATCGTAATAATTTGGAAAAAATCTTTAGAATAAAGGTATTTTTCTGCAGAACTGTTTGCATCGTCACTTTATTAAAGGTGGTTGATCTTAATAATTTAGTAAAAATCTGTAAAATTATGATATTTCACCCCAAAACGTTTCATGAAAATATCCGTAAATATAATATTTTTGATCATTATTTGGTTTACAATGTTTTACTTTAGTTTTATGGTTTTTGTTTGGCAGCCGTAGCTTCCAGTAAATGACCGTTTTTTTAAAAAATTGATTTCTACAGTGTTTGCAAAGATAAAAGTTAGTTTTTTTTATTCAATATAACAGTAAAACTGTCATACTAAATATAAAAGGTTAATAAACATAACTCCAAAACCAAACATGAAATCTGTCTAAAAAAGCCCGTAATGTTGACTTTATGTGAGTTTTACCTGAATTAAGTATTTTGGAAAGGTTCACAAATACAAAAATTTTGTTTTACTTGCCTCACATTGGTCACACTCAATAAGACAGTTTTTGAACCCTATCTCCAAAAATACACATGCAAAATTACAAAAAAATGCCTGAAGTAATGTATCTTTGTGAGTTTTACTGGATAAAAAAACATTTTGTAAGGGTTGCAAAAACAAAAATAAATATTTTACCCAATTTGACAGTAATGTACTTAAAATCCTGAGATAATGCAAAAAGAGCAATAAAAATGTATTCCAACATAATTCCTAATCCAAACGTGCAAAATGTCTAAAAATGCCTGTGATATTGAATCCATGTGAGTTTTACTAGATACAGTTGATTTTCTATGGTTTGCAAAATCAAAAATTAGGTTTTACTCAATATGACTGTATATTGTAACACTCAATATGACAGTTATTTAAACATAACTCCTACACCACACATGGCTAATAATGCCTGAAATAATGCATCTTTGGGAGTTTTACTCGAAACATATGCTTTTTTAAATCTTTGCAATGCAAAAAATTGTTGTTTTATTCAATATGACAATAATGTTCTTGGAATCCTGAGATAATGCGAAAAAAGCAATAAAAATGTATTCAAACATAACTTCTAAACAACACATGCAAAATGGCTAATGATAGCTAGAGATATGTTTTTTTTGTTAGTTGTACTAGAAAAATGATCTTTTGTAAGGTTTGCAAAGACACAAGTTAGTTTTTTTATTCAATATAACAGTGTTACTGTCATACTAAATATGAAAGGTTTATAATCATAACTCCAAAACCAAATATGAAATTTGTCTTAAAAAGCCTTTAATATTGAATTTATGTGAGTTTTAGCAGAATCAGGTATTTTGGAAAGAATCACAAATACAAATATTAGATTTTACTGGCCTCATATTGGTCACACTCAAAATGACAGTTTTTGAAACATAACTCCAAAAATACACATGCAAAAGGTCTAATAATGCCTGAAGAAATGCATCTTCGAGAGTTTTCCAGAAAAAAAAAACATTTGGTAAGGTTTGCAAAAACAAATTTGATTTGTTACTCAATTTGACAGTAATGTACTTAGAATCCTGAGATAATGCAAAAAAAGCAATAAAAATGTATTCAAACATAATTCCTAATCCAAACGTGCAAAATGTCTAAAAATGCCTGTGATATTGAATACATGTGAGTTTTACTAGATACAGTTGTTTTTCAATGGTTTGCAAATACAAAAATGAGGTTTTACTCATTATGACTGTATACTGTAACACTCAATATGACAGTTATTTAAACATAACTCCTACACCACACATGAAAAATGGCTAATAATGCCTGAAATAATGCATCTTTGGGAGTTTTACTCGAAACATATGCATTTTTAAATTTTGCAAATGCAAAAAGTTGTTTTTTACTCAATATGACAATAATGTTCTTAGAATCCTGAGATAATGCGAAAAAAGCAATACAAATGTATTCAAACATAACTTCTAAACAACACATGCAAAATGGCTAATAATGCCTAGAGATATGTTTTTTTGTTGGTTGTACTAGAAAAATGATCTTTTGTAAGGTTTGCAAAGACACCAATTAGTTTTTTTATTCAATATAACAGTGTAACTGTCATACTAAATATGAAAGGTTTATAATCATAACTCCAAAACCAAATATGAAATGTGTCTTAAAAAGCCTTTAATATTGAATTTATGTGAGTTTTAGCAGAATCAGGTATTTTGGAAAGAATCACAAATACAAATATTAGATTTTAATGGCCTCATATTGGTCACACTCAAAATGACAGTTTTTGAAACATAACTCCAAAAATACACATGCAAAATGTCTAATAATGCCTGAAGAAATGGATCTTCGAGAGTTTTCCTGAAAAAAAAAACATTTGGTAAGGTTTGCAAAAACAAAATTTGATTTGTTACTCAATTTGACAGTAATGTACTTAGAATCCTGAGATAATGCGAAAAAAGCAATAAAAATGTATTCAAACATAATTCCTAATCCAAACGTGCAAAATGTCTAAAAATGTCTGTGATATTGAATACATGTGAGTTTTACTAGATACAGTTGTTTTTCAATGGTTTGCAAATACAAAAATGAGGTTTTACTCAATATAACTGTATACTGTAACACTCAATATGACAGTTATTTAAACATAACTCCTACACCACACATGAAAAATAGCTAATAATGCCTGAAATAATGCATCTTTGGGAGTTTTACTTGAAACATATGCTTTTTTAAACCTTGCAAATGCAAAAAGAAGTTTTTTACTCAATATGACTATAATTGTCTTAGAATCCTGAGATAATGTGAAAAAAGCAATAAAAAGGTATTCAAACATAACTTCTAAACAACAAATGCAAAATGGCTAATAATGCCTAAAGATATGTATTTTGGTTAGTTGTACTAGAAAAATGATCTTTTGTAAGGTTTGCAAAGACACAAGTTAGTTGTTTTTGTTTTTCAATATAACAGTGTAACTGTCATACTAAATATAAATGATAAATAAATGTGTTGTACTTGTATAGCGCTTTTCTACCTTCAAGGTACTCAAAGCGCTTTGACACAACTTCCACATTTACCCATTCACACACACATTCACACACTGATGGAGGGAGCTGCCATGCAAGGCGCCAACCAGCACCCATCAGGAGCAAGGGTGAAGTGTCTTACTCAGGACACAACGGACGTGACGAGGTTGGTACTAGGTGGGATTTGAGCCCGGGACCCTCGGGTTGCGCACGGCCACTCTCACACTGCGCCACGCCGTCCTCATGAAAGGTTTATAATCATAACTCCAAAACCAAATATGACATTTGTCTTAAAAAGCCTTTAATATTGAATTTATGTAAGTTTTAGCAGAATCAGGTATTTTGGAAAGAATCACAAATACAAATATTAGATTTTACTGGCCTCATATTGGTCACACTCAAAATTACAGTTTTTGAAACATAACTCCAAAAATACACATGCAAAATGTCTAATAATGCCTGAAGAAATGCATCTTCGAGAGTTTTCCTGAAAAAAAAAACATTTGGTAAGGTTTGCAAAAACAAAATTTGATTTGTTACTCAATTTGACAGTAATGTACTTGGAATCCTGAGATAATGCGAAAATAGCAACAAAAATGTATTCAAACATAATTCCTAATCCAAACGTGCAAAATGTCTAAAAATGCCTGTGATATTGAATACATGTGAGTTTTACTAGATACAGTTGTTTTTCAATGGTTTGCAAATACAAAAATGAGGTTTTACTCAATATGACTGTATACTGTAACACTCAATATGACAGTTATTTAAACATAACTCCTCACCACACATGAAAAATGGCTAATAATGCCTAAAATAATGCATCTTTGGGAGTTTTACTCGGAACATATGCTTTTATAAATCTTGCAAATGCAAAAAGTGTTTTTTACTCAATATGACTATAATGTTCTTAGAATCCTGAGATAATGCAAAAAAGCAATACAAAAGTTTTCAAACATAACTTTTAAACAACACATGCAAAACGGCTAATAATTCCTAGAGATATGTATCTTTGTTAGTTGTAGTAGAAAAATGATATTTTGTAGGGCTCACTTGGAAAACAAAATCCTATTTGTATGGTTAGTTTACTCTAAATTTCTACTATAATTTTTAAATTTTTTTAAATAGGTTATAAATCTGTAGAATTGAACACATTATCTGTAAATTAAAAAAACGCCTGTTATTTTAAGTAATATGCCAGTAATGACAAACTATGTATATTCCTATTTTTTTTACAGAAAAATACCAAATTATTTATACATATTTTTTTCTGTTTTCTCAAATTACTTTCAATTTCTTGTAAAATTACAGTAATTAACTTTAATTAAATATGTAGCTTGTTATATGAAAGTATTTGTTCATACTAACAATCTAACAGTTTTATATGTAATTTTAAGGTAAATCAAATGTTTTCAATATTTATGTGTATTTTCACATTCAAGTCGAAAAATATATGTAGCCTCTTATAAAAGGTATATGCTCAAACTGTAATATGACGTATATGAAATACTGCAAGAGATTCTTAATCAACAGTCAACAGCCGTACAGATCATACTGACGGTGGCCGTACAAACAACTTTAACAATGTTACAAATATGCGCCACACTGTGGAGCCACATCAATCAAGACTGACAAACACATTTCAGGAGAACCTCGTCACCGTAACACAACATTAACACAACAGAAACAATTCCTAGAATTCCATGTGTTACAATATACACCCCCACCACCTAACCCCGCCCAGCTCAACCAACGCACGGAGGGGGGCGGTGATGTTTTGGGGCACGGGGTTGGGTGGTAGCGGGATTGTAGCCCGGAAGAGTCAGCGCTGCTTGGGCTTCTGGGTATTTGTTATGTTGTTTTTATGTTTTATTACAGTGAGGATGTTTTCCTGAAATGTGTTTATCATTCTTGTTCGATGTGGGTTCACAGTGTGGTGCATATTTGTAACAGTGTTAAAGTTGTTTGTACAGCCACCGTCAGTGTGACCTGTGTGGCTGTTGACCAAGTATATTTTGCAGTCACTTTTCAAATGAACGACGAAACCGTGCTCATCACATGCCTCAATTGGCACGCTGATGATTTGATGAATGAGCGTTCAATAAAACCCACCACGGTATTACGTGTCATATTCGCCCGGCCAAATTTTGAGTCAACCCTACATGAGGGTCAGTGAAATTCTCGTGGTGAAATGATAGGAATGGTAAGTATGTCGCTAGGGTGGGATAGCCATTCATGCAAGGTTAACCCACTTTGTATCAATTTCCTGCATCCAGTGGCCCCCCGCTAAAGTCAATGAGACACCCCTGATCCAACAATTCAGAAGAAATCTGTTAAACAATGGTATTTTTCTGTGGAATCGCCAGCATTGTCACTTCACTAAAGGTGGTTGATCGTAATAATTTGGAAAAACTCTTTAGAATAAAGATATTTTTCTGCAGAACTGTTTGCATCGTCACTTTATTAAAGGTGGTTGATCTTAATAATTTAGTAAAAATCTGTAAAATTACGATATTTCACCCCAAAACGTTTCATGAAAATTTCTGTAAATATAATATTTTTGATCATTATTTGGTTTACAATGTTTTACTTTAGTTTTATGTTTTTTGTTTGGCAGCCGTCGCTGCCAGTAAATGACCGTTTTTTAACAAAATTTATTTTTACAGTGTTTGCAAAGATAAAAGTTAGTTTTTTGTATTCAATATAACAGTAAAACTGTCATACTAAATATGAAAGGTTAATAAACATAACTCCAAAACCAAACATGAAATCCGTCTAAAAAAGCCTGTAATATTGACTTTATGTGAGTTTTACCTGAATTAGGTATTTTGGAAAGGTTCACAAATACAAAAATTTGGTTTTACTGGCCTCACATTGGTGACACTCAATAAGACAGTTTTTGAACCCTATCTCCAAAAATACACATGCAAAATTACAAAAAAATGCCTGAAGAAATGTATCTTTGTGAGTTTTACTGGATAAAAAAAAAAAACATTTTGTAAGGGTTGCAAAAACAAAAAGAAATGTTTTGTAATGTTAATGTAATTTTAAGGTAAATTATTTTTTTTTAATATTTATGTGTATTTTCACATTCAATGAGAAAAATATATGTAGCCTCTTATAAAAGGTTTATGCTCAAACTAACATTTACATTTTTTTCCCTGTAATATGACATACATGAGTGACTGCAAGACATACTTAATCAACAGTCAATAGCCTTACAGATCACACTGACGGTGGCCGTACAAACAACTTTAACAATGTTACAAATATGCGCCACATTGTGGAGCCACATCAAACAAGAATGACAAACACATTTCAGGAGAACATCTTCACCGTAACACAACATTAACACAACAGAAACAATACCCAGTATTCCATGTGTTACAATATACACCCCCACCACCTAACCCCGCCCAGCTCAACCAACGCACGGAGGGGGGCGGTGATGTTTTGGGGCGCGGGGTTGGGTGGTAGCAGGGGTGTAGCCCGGAAGAGTCAGCGCTGCATGGGCTTGTGGGTATTTGTTATGTTATGTTGTTTTTATGTTTTGTTACAGTGAGGATGTTTTCCTGAAATGTGTTTATCATTCTTGTTCGATGTGGATTCACAGTGTGGTGCATATTTGTAACAGTGTTAAAGTTGTTTGTACAGCCACCAGCAGTGTGACCTGTGTGGCTGTTGACCAAATATGTCTTGCAGTCACTATCACATGCATGACAATACCGTGCACATCACACTCATCAGTAGGCATGCTAATGATTTGGTGAATGAGCGTATAAAAAGTCACCCGGCCAGACTTTGGGTCAATCCTACATGAGGGTCAGTAAAATTCTCACAGTGAAATGGTAGGATCAGTAAGTATGTTGCTAGGGTGGGGTAGCCATTCATGCAAGGTAAATCCACTTTGCATCAAGTTCCTGTATCCAGTGGCCCCCCACTAAAGTCAATGAGACACCCCTGATCCTAACTATTCAGAAAAAATCTGTAAAACAATGGTATTTTTCTGAGGAACCGCCAGCATTGTCACTTCACTAAAGGTGGTTGATCGTAATAATTTGGAAAAACTCTTTAGAATAAAGGTATTTTTCTGCAGAACTGTTTGCATCGTCCATCCATCCATCCATCATCTTCCGCTTATCCGAGGTCGGGTCGCGGGGGCAGCAGCCTAAGCAGGGAAGCCCAGACTTCCCTATCCCCAGCCACTTCGTCTAGCTCTTCCCGGGGGATCCCGAGGCGTTCCCAGGCCAGCCGGGAGACATAGTCTTTCCAACGTGTCCTGGGTCTTCCCCGTGGCCTCCTACCGGTTGGACGTGCCCTAAACACCTCCCTAGGGAGGCGTTCGGGTGGCATCCTGACCAGATGCCCGAACCACCTCATCTGGCTCCTCTCGATGCATCGTCACTTTATTAAAGGTGGTTGATCTTAATAATTTAGTAAAAATCTGTAAAATTATGATATTTCACCCCAAAACGTTTCATGAATATATCTGTAAATGTAATATTTTTGATCATTATTTGGTTTACAATGTTTTACTTTAGTTTTATGGTTTTTGTTTGGCAGCCGTAGCTGCCAGTAAATGACCGTTTTTTTACAAAATTGATTTCTACAGTGTTTGCAAAGATAAAAGTTAGTTTTTATTATTCAATATAACAGTAAAACTGTCATACTAAATATGAAAGGTTAATAAACATAACTCCAAAACCAAACATGAAATCTGTCTAAAAAAGCCCGTAATGTTGACTTTATGTGAGTTTTACCTGAATTAAGTATTTTGGAAAGGTTCACAAATACAAAAATTTTGTTTTACTTGCCTCACATTGGTCACACTCAATAAGACAGTTTTTGAACCCTATCTCCAAAAATACACATGCAAAATTACAAAAAAATGCCTGAAGAAATGTATCTTTGTGAGTTTTACTGGATAAAAAAACATTTTGTAAGGGTTGCAAAAACAAAAATAAATATTTTACCCAATTTGACAGTAATGTACTTAAAATCCTGAGATAATGCAAAAAGAGCAATAAAAATGTATTCCAACATAATTCCTAATCCAAACGTGCAAAATGTCTAAAAATGCCTGTGATATTGAATCCATGTGAGTTTTACTAGATACAGTTGATTTTCTATGGTTTACAAAATCAAAAATGAGGTTTTACTCAATATGACTGTATACTGTAACACTCAATATGACAGTTATTTAAACATAACTCCTACACCACACATGGTTAATAATGCCTGAAATAATGTATTTATGATTCTTTCCAAAATACCTGATTCTGCTAAAACTCACATAAATTCAATATTAGAGTTTTTTTAAGACAAATTTCATATTTGGTTTTGGAGTTATGATTATAAACCTTTCATATTTAGTATGACAGTTACACTGTTATATTGAATAAAAAAACTAACTTGTGTCTTTGCAAACCTTACAAAAGATCATTTTTCTAGTACAACTAACAAAAAAATTTTTACTGGCCTCATATTGGTCACACTCAAAATGACAGTTTTTGAAACATAACTCCAAAAATACACATGCAAAATGTCTAATAATGCCCGAAGAAAAGCATCTTCGAGAGTTTTCCAGAAAAAAAACATTTGGTAAGGTTTGCAAAAACAAAATTTGATTTGTTACTCAATTTGACAGTAATGTACTTAGAATCCTGAGATAATGCGAAAAAAGCAATACAAATGTATTCAAACATAATTCCTAATCCAAACGTGCAAAATGTCTAAAAATGCCTGTGATATTGAATCCATGTGAGTTTTACTAGATACAGTTGATTTTCTATGGTTTACAAAATCAAAAATGAGGTTTTACTCAATATGACTGTATACTGTAACACTCAATATGACAGTTATTTAAACATAACTCCTACACCACACATGGCTAATAATGCCTGAAATAATGTATTTGTGATTCTTTCCAAAATACCTGATTCTGCTAAAACTCACATAAATTCAATATTAGGGGTTTTTTTAAGACAAATTTCATATTTGGTTTTGGAGTTATGATTATAAACCTTTCATATTTAGTATGACAGTTACACTGTTATATTGAATAAAAAAACTAACTTGTGTCTTTGCAAACCTTACAAAAGATCATTTTTCTAGTACAACTAACAAAAAAAATTTTACTGGCCTCATATTGGTCACACTCAAAATGACAGTTTTTGAAACATAACTCCAAAAGTACACATGCAAAATGTCTAATGATGCCTGAAGAAATATATCTTTGAGAGTTTTCCAGAAAAAAAAAATTATCTGGTAAGGTTTGCAAAAAAATAATTTGATTTGTTACTCAATTTGACAGTAGTGTACTTAGAATCCTGAGATAATTCGAAAAAACAATAAAAATGTATTCAAACATAATTCCTAATCCAAACGTGCAAAATGTCTAAAAATGCCTGTGATATTGAATACATGGGAGTTTTACTAGATACAGTTGTTTTTCAATGGTTTGCAAATACAAAAATGAGGTTTTACTCAATATGACTGTATACTGTAACACTCAATATGACAGTTATTTAAACATAACTCCTACACCACACATGAAAAATGGCTAATAATGCCTGGAATAATGCATCTTTGGGAGTTTTACTCGAAACATATGCTTTTTTAAATCTTGCAAATGTAAAAAGTTGTTTTTTACTCAATATGACTATTATAGTCTTAGAATCCTGAGATAATGCGAAAAAAGCAATAAAAATGTATTCAAACATAACTTCTAAACAACACATGCAAAATGGCTAATAATGCCTAGAGATATGTTTTTTTGTTAGTTGTACTAGAAAAATGATCTTTTGTAAGGTTTGCAAAGACACAAGTTAATTTTTTTGATTCAATATAACTGTGTAACTGTCATACTAAATATGGAAGGTTTATAATCATAACTCCAAAACCAAATATGAAATGTGTCTTAAAAAGCCTTTAATATTGAATTTATGTGAGTTTTAGCAGAATCAGGTATTTTGGAAAGAATCACAAATACAAATATTAGATTTTACTGGCCTCATATTGGTCACACTCAAAATGACAGTTTTTTAAACATAACTCCAAAAATACACATGCAAAATGTCTAATAATGCCCGAAGAAAAGCATCTTCGAGAGTTTTCCAGAAAAAAAACATTTGGTAAGGTTTGCAAAAACAAAATTTGATTTGTTACTCAATTTGACAGTAATGTACTTAGAATCCTGAGATAATGCGAAAAAAGCAATAAAAATGTATTCAAACATAATTCCTAATCCAAACGTGCAAAATGTCTAAAAATGCCTGTGATATTGAATACATGTGAGTTTTACTAGATACAGTTGTTTTTCAATGGTTTGCAAATACAAAAATGAGGTTTTACTCAATATGACTGTATACTTTAACACTCAAAATTACAGTTATTCAAACATAACTCCTACACCACACATGAAAAATGGCTAATAATGCCTGAAATAATGCATCTTTGGGAGTTTTACTCCAAACATATGCTTTTTTAAATCTTGCAAATGCAAAAAGTAGTTTTTTACTCAATATGACTATTATAGTCTTAGAATCCTGAGATAATGCGAAAAAAGCAATAAAGATGTATTCAAACATAACTTCTAAACAACACATGCAAAATGGCTAATAATGCCTAGAGATATGTATTTTGGTTAGTTGTACTAGAAAACTTATCTTTTGTAAGGTTTGCAAAGACACAAGTTAGTTTTTTTATTCAATATAACAGTGTAACTGTCATTCTAAATATGAAAGGTTTTTAATCATAACTCCAAAACCAAATATGAAATTTGTGTTAAAAAAACTCTAATATTGAATTTATGTGAGTTTTAGCAGAATCAGGTATTTTGGAAAGAATCACAAATACAAATATTAGATTTTACTGGCCTCATATTGGTCACACTCAAAATGACAGTTTTTGAAACATAACTCCAAAAATACACATGCAAATGTCTAATAATGCCCGAAGAAAAGCATATTCGAGAGTTTTCCAGAAAAAAAACATTTGGTAAGGTTTGCAAAAACAAAATTTGATTTGTTACTCAATTTGACAGTAATGTACTTAGAATCCTGAGATAATGCGAAAAAAGCAATACAAATGTATTCAAACATAATTCCTAATCCAAACGTGCAAAATGTCTAAAAATGCCTGTGATATTGAATAAATGTGAGTTTCACTAGATAGAGTTGTTTTTCAATGGTTTGCAAATACAAAAATGAGGTTTTACTCAATATGACTGTATACTGTAACACTCAATATGACAGTTATTCAAACATAACTCCTACACCACACATGAAAAATGGCTAATAATGCCTGAAATAATGCATCTTTGGGAGTTTTACTCGAAACATATGATTTTTTAAATCTCGCAAATGTAAAAAGTAGTTTTTTACTCAATATGACTATTATAGTCTTAGAATCCTGATAATGCGAAAAAAGCAATAAAAATGTATTCAAACATAACTTCTAAACAACACATGCAAAATGGCTAATAATGCCTAGAGACATGTTTTTTTGTTAGTTGTACTAGAAAAATTATCTTTTGTAAGGTTTGCAAAGACACAAGTTAGTTTTTTTATTCAATATAACAGTGTAACTGTCATACTAAATATGAAAGTTTATAATCATAACTCCAAAACCAAATATGACATTTGTCTTAAAAAGCCTTTAATATTGAATTTATGTAAGTTTTAGCAGAATCAGGTATTTTGGAAAGAATCACAAATACAAATATTAGGTTTTACTGGCCTCATATTGGTCACACTCAAAATGACAGTTTTTGAAGCATAACTCCAAAAATACACATGCAAAATGTCTAATAATGCCTGAAGAAATATATCTTTGAGAGTTTTCCAGAAAAAAAAAATTATCTGGTAAGGTTTGCAAAAAAATAATTTGATTTGTTACTCAATTTGACAGTAATGTACTTAGAATCCTGAGATAATGCGAAAAAACAATAAAAATGTATTCAAACATAATTCCTAATCCAAACGTGCAAAATGTCTAAAAATGCCTGTGATATTGAATACATGTGAGTTTTACTAGATACAGTTGTTTTTCAATGGTTTGCAAATACAAAAATGAGGTTTTACTCAATATGACTGTATACTGTAACACTCAAAATGACAGTTATTCAAACATAACTCCTACACCACACATGAAAAATGGCTAATAATGCCTGAAATAATGCATCTTTGGGAGTTTTACTCGAAACATATGCTTTTTTAAATATTGCAAATGCAAAAAGTAGTTTTTTACTCAATATGACTATTATAGTCTTAGAATCCTGAGATAATGCGAAAAAAGCAATAAAGATGTATTCAAACATAACTTCTAAACAACACATGCAAAATGGCTAATAATGCCTAGAGATATGTATTTTGGTTAGTTGTACTAGAAAAATTATCTTTTGTAAGGTTTGCAAAGACACAAGTTAGTTTTTTTATTCAATATAACAGTGTAACTGTCATACTAAATATGAAAGGTTTTTAATCATAACTCCAAAACCAAATATGAAATTTGTGTTAAAAAAACTCTAATATTGAATTTATGTGAGTTTTAGCAGAATCAGGTATTTTGGAAAGAATCACAAATACAAATATTAGATTTTACTGGCCTCATATTGGTCACACTCAAAATGACAGTTTTTGAAACATAACTCCAAAAATACACATGCAAAATGTCTAATAATGCCCGAAGAAAAGCATCTTCGAGAGTTTTCCAGAAAAAAAACATTTGGTAAGGTTTGCAAAAACAAAATTTGATTTGTTACTCAATTTGACAGTAATGTACTTAGAATCCTGAGATAATGCGAAAAAAGCAATACAAATGTATTCAAACATAATTCCTAATCCAAACGTGCAAAATGTCTAAAAATGCCTGTGATATTGAATACATGTGAGTTTCACTAGATACAGTTGTTTTTCAATGGTTTGCAAATACAAAAATGAGGTTTTACTCAATATGACTGTATACTGTAACACTCAATATGACAGTTATTCAAACATAACTCCTACACCACACATGAAAAATGGCTAATAATGCCTGAAATAATGCATCTTTGGGAGTTTTACTCGAAACATATGCTTTTTTTAAATCTTGCAAATGTAAAAAGTAGTTTTTTACTAAATATGACTATTATAGTCTTAGAATCCTGAGATAATGCGAAAAAAGCAATAAAAAATGTATTCAAACATAACTTCTAAACAACACATGCAAAATGGCTAATAATGCCTAGAGATATGTTTTTTTGTTAGTTGTACTAGAAAAATTATCTTTTGTAAGGTTTGCAAAGACACAAGTTAGTTTTTCTGATTCAATATAACTGTGTAACTGTCATCCTAAATATGAAAGGTTTATAATCATAACTCCAAAACCAAATATGAAATTTGTCTTAAAAAGCCTTTAATATTGAATTTATGTGAGTTTTAGCAGAATAAGGTATTTTGGAAAGAATCACAAATACAAATATTAGATTTTACTGGCCTCATATTGGTCACACTCAAAATGACAGTTTTTGAAACATAACTCCAAAAATACAGATGCAAAATGTCTAATAATGCCTGAAGAAATGCATCCTCGAGAGTTTTCCAGAAAAAAAACATTTGGTAAGGTTTGCAAAAAAAAAATTTGATTTGTTACTCAATTTGACAGTAATGTACTTAGAATCCTGAGATAATGCGAAAAAAGCAATAAAAATGTATTCAAACATAATTCATAATCCAAACGTGCAAAATGTCTAAAAATGCCTGTGATATTGAATACATGTGAGTTTTACTAGATACAGTTGTTTTTCAATGGTTTGCAAATACAAAAATGAGGTTTTACTCAATATGACTGTATACTGTAACACTCAATATGACAGTTATTCAAACATAACTCCTACACCACACATGAAAAATGGCTAATAATGCCTGAAATAATGCATCTTTGGGAGTTTTACTCGAAACATATGCTTTTTTAAATCTTGCAAATGCAAAAAGTAGTTTTTTACTCAATATGACTATTATAGTCTTAGAATCCTGAGATAATGCGAAAAAAGCAATAAAGGTGTATTCAAACATAACTTCTAAACAACACATGCAAAATGGCTAATAATGCCTAGAGATATGTATTTTGGTTAGTTGTACTAGAAAAATTATCTTTCGTAAGGTTTGCAAAGACACAAGTTAGTTTTTTTATTCAATATAACAGTGTAACTGTCATACTAAATATGAAAGGTTTTTAATCATAACTCCAAAACCAAATATGAAATTTGTGTTAAAAAAACTTTAATATTGAATTTATGTGAGTTTTAGCAGAATCCGGTATTTTGGAAAGAATCACAAATACAAATATTAGATTTTACTGGCCTCATATTGGTCACACTCAAAATGACAGTTTTTGAAACATAACTCCAAAAATACACATGCAAAATGTCTAATAATGCCCGAAGAAAAGCATCTTCGAGAGTTTTCCAGAAAAAAAACATTTGGTAAGGTTTGCAAAAACAAAATTTGATTTGTTACTCAATTTGACAGTAATGTACTTAGAATCCTGAGATAATGCGAAAAAAGCAATACAAATGTATTCAAACATAATTCCTAATCCAAACGTGCAAAATGTCTAAAAATGCCTGTGATATTGAATACATGGGAGTTTTACTAGATACAGTTGTTTTTCAATGGTTTGCAAATACAAAAATGAGGTTTTACTCAATATGACTGTATACTGTAACACTCAATATGACAGTTATTCAAACATAACTCCTACACCAAACATGAAAAATGGCTAATAATGCCTGAAATAATGCATCTTTGGGAGTTTTACTCGAAACATATGCTTTTTTAAATCTTGCAAATGCAAAAAGTAGTTTTTTACTCAATATGACTATTATAGTCTTAGAATCCTGAGATAATGCGAAAAAAGCAATAAAAATGTATTCAAACATAATTCCTAATCCAAACGTGCAAAATGTCTAAAAATGCCTGTGATATTGAATACATGTGAGTTTTACTAGATACAGTTGTTTTTCAATGGTTTGCAAATACAAAAATGAGGTTTTACTCAATATGACTGTATACTGTAACACTCAATATGACAGTTATTTAAACATAACTCCTACACCACAAATGAAAAATGGCTAATAATACCTGAAATAATGCATCTTTGGGAGTTTTACTCGAAACATATGCTTTTTTAAATCTTTTAAATGCAAAAAGTAGTTTTTTACTCAATATGACTATAATAGTCTTAGAATTCTGAGATAATGCGAAAAAAGCAATAAAAATGTATTCAAACATAACTTCTAAACAACACATGCAAAATGGCTAATAATGCCTAGAGATATGTTTTTTTGTTAGTTGTACTAGAAACATGATCTTTTGTAAGGTTTGCAAAGACACAAGTTAGTTTTTTTATTCAATATAACAGTGTAACTGTCATACTAAATATGAAAGGTTTATAATCATAACTCCAAAACCAAATATGACATTTGTCTTAAAAAGCCTTTAATATTGAATTCATGTAAGTTTTAGCAGAATCAGGTATTTTGGAAAGAATCACAAATACAAATATTAGATTTTACTGGCCTCATATTGGTCACACTCAAAATGACAGTTTTTGAAACATAACTCCAAAAATACACATGCAAAATGTCTAATAATGCCCGAAGAAAAGCATCTTCGAGAGTTTTCCAGAAAAAAAACATTTGGTAAGGTTTGCAAAAAACAAAATTTGATTTGTTACTCAATTTGACAGTAATGTACTTAGAATCCTGAGATAATGCGAAAAAAGCAGAACAAATGTATTCAAACATAATTCCTAATCCAAACGTGCAAAATGTCTAAAAATGCCTGTGATATTGAATACATGGGAGTTTTACTAGATACAGTTGTTTTTCAATGGTTTGCAAATACAAAAATGAGGTTTTACTCAATATGACTGTATACTGTAACACTCAATATGACAGTTATTCAAACATAACTCCTACACCACACATGAAAAATGGCTAATAATGCCTGAAATAATGCATCTTTGGGAGTTTTACTCGAAACATATGCTTTTTTAAATCTTGCAAATGCAAAAAGTAATTTTTTACTCAATATGACTATTATAGTCTTAGAATCCTGAGATAATGCGAAAAAAGCAATAAAAATGTATTCAAATATAACTTCTAAACAACACATGCAAAATGGCTAATAATGCCTAGAGATATGTTTTTTTGTTAGTTGTACTAGAAACATGATCTTTTGTAAGGTTTGCAAAGACACAAGTTAGTTTTTTTATTCAATATAACAGTGTAACTGTCATACTAAATATGAAAGGTTTATAATCATAACTCCAAAACCAAATATGACATTTGTCTTAAAAAGCCTTTAATATTGAATTCATGTAAGTTTTAGCAGAATCAGGTATTTTGGAAAGAATCACAAATACAAATATTAGATTTTACTGGCCTCAAATTGGTCACACTCAAAATGACAGTTTTTGAAACATAACTCCAAAAATACACATGCAACATGTCTAATAATGCCTGAAGAAATGCATCTTCGAGAGTTTTCCTGAAAAAAAAAAAAAACACCTGGTAAGGTTTGCAAAAACAAAATTTGATTTGTTACTCAATTTGACAGTAATGTACTTAGAATCCTGAGATAATGCGAAAAAAGCAGAACAAATGTATTCAAACATAATTCCTAATCCAAACGTGCAAAAAGTCTAAAAATGCCTGTGATATTGAATACATGTGAGTTTTACTAGATACAGTTGTTTTTCAATGGTTTTCAAATACAAAAATGAGGTTTTACTCAATATGACTGTATACTGTAACACTCAATATGACAGTTATTTAAACATAACTCCTACACCACACATGAAAAATGGCTAATATTGCTTAAATAATGCATCTTTGGGAGTTTTACTCGAAACATATGCTTTTTTAAATCTTGCAAATGCAAAAAGTAGTTTTTTACTCAATATGACTATAATAGTCTTAGAATCCTGAGATAATGTGAAAAAAGCAATAAAAATGTATTCAAACATAACTTCTAAACAACAGATGCAAAATGGCTAATAATGCCTAGAGATATGTTTTTTTGTTAGTTGTACTAGAAACATGATCTTTTGTAAGGTTTGCAAAGACACAAGTTAGTTTTTTTATTCAATATAACAGTGTAACTGTCATACTAAATATGAAAGGTTTATAATCATAACTCCAAAACCAAATATGAAATTTGTCTTAAAAAAACTCTAATATTGAATTTATGTGAGTTTTAGCAGAATCAGGTATTTTGGAAAGAATCACAAATACAAATATTAGGTTTTACTGGCCTCATATTGGTCACACTCAAAATGACAGTTTTTGAAACATAATTCCAAAAATACACATGCAAAATGTCTAATAATGCCTGAAGAAATGCATCTTCGAGAGTTTTCCAGAAAAAAAACATTTGGTAAGGTTTGCAAAAACAAAATTTGATTTGTTACTCAATTTGACAGTAATGTACTTAGAAGCCTGAGATAATGCGAAAAAAGCAATACAAATGTATTCAAACATAATTCCTAATCCAAACGTGCAAAATGTCTAAAAATGCCTGTGATATTGAATACATGTGAGTTTTACTAGATACAGTTGTTTTTCAATGGTTTGCAAATACAAAAATGAGGTTTTACTCAATATGACTGTATACTGTAACACTCAATATGACAGTTATTTAAACATAACTCCTACACCACACATGAAAAATGGCTAATAATGCCTGAAATAATGCATCTTTGGGAGTTTTACTTGAAACATATGCTTTTTTAAATCTTGCAAATGCAAAAAGTTGTTTTTTTACTCAATATGACTATAATAGTCTTAGAATCCTGAGATAAAGCGAAAAAAGCAATAAAAAAGTATTCAAACATAACTTCTAAACAACAAATGCAAAATGGCTAATAATGCCTAGAGATATGTTTTTTTGTTAGTTGTACTAGAAAAATGATCTTTTGTAAGGTTTGCAAAGACACAAGTTAGTTTTTTTATTTAATTTAACAGTGTAACTGTCATCCTAAATATGAAAGGTTTATAATCATAACTCCAAAACCAAATATGAAATTTGTCTTAAAAAGCCTTTAATATTGAATTTATGTGAGTTTTAGCAGAATCAGGTATTTTGGAAAGAATCACAAATACAAATATTAGATTTTACTGGCCTCATATTGGTCACACTCAAAATGACAGTTTTTGAAACATAACTCCAAAAATACACATGCAAAATGTCTAATAATGCCTGAAGAAATGCATCTTCGAGAGTTTTCCAGAAAAAAAACATTTGGTAAGGTTTGCAAAAACAAAATTTGATTTGTTACTCAATTTGACAGTAATGTACTTAGAATCCTGAGATAATGCGAAAAAAGCAATAAAAATGTATTCAAACATAATTCCTAATCCAAACGTGCAAAATGTCTAAAAATTTCTGTGATATTGAATACATGTGAGTTTTACTAGATACAGTTGTTTTTCAATGGTTTGCAAATACAAAAATGAGGTTTTACTCAATATGACTGTATACTGTAACACTCAATATAACAGTTATTTAAACATAACTCCTACACCACACATGAAAAATGGCTAATAATGCCTGAAATAATGCATCTTTGGAAGTTGTACTCGAAACATATGCTTTTTTAAATCTTGCAAATGCAAAAAGTAGTTTTTTACTCAATATGACTATAATAGTCTTAGAATCCTGAGATAATGCGAAAAAAGCAATAAAAATGTATTCAAACATAACTTCTAAACAACACATGCAAAATGGCTAATAATGCCTAGAGATATGTATTTTTGTTAGTTTTACTAGAAAAATGATCTTTTGTAAGGTTTGCAAAGACACAAGTTAGTTTTTTTATTCAATATAACAGTGCAACTGTCATACTAAATATGAAAGGTTTATAATCATAACTCCAAAACCAAATATGACATTTGTCTTAAAAAAAGCCTTTAATATTGAATTTATGTGAGTTTTAGCAAAACCAGGTATTTTGGAAAGAATCACAAATACAAATATTAGATTTTACTGGCCTCATATTGGTCACACTCAAAATGACAGTTTTTGAAACATAACTCCAAAAATACACATGCAAAATGTCTAATAATGCCTGAAGAAATGCATCTTCGAGAGTTTTCCTGAAAAAAAAAAACATTTGGTAAGGTTTGCAAAAACAAAATTTTATTTGTTACTCAATTTGACAGTAATGTACTTGGAATCCTGAGATAATGCGAAAAAAGCAAAAAAAAATGTATTCAAACATAATTCCTAATCCAAACGTGCTAAATGTCTAAAAATGCCTGTGATATTGAATAAATGTGATTTGTACTAGATACAGTTGTTTTTCTATGATTTGCAAATACAAAAATGAGGTTTTACTCAATATGACTGTATACTGTAACACTCAATATGACAGTTATTTAAACATAACTCCTACACCACACATGAAAAATAGCTAATAATGCCAGAAGTAATGCATCTTGGGGAGTTTTACTTGAAACATATGCTTTTTTAAATCTTGCAAATGCAAAAAGAAGTTTTTTACTCAATATGACTATAATAGTCTTAGAATCCTGAGATAATGTGAAAAAAGCAATAAATAGGTATTCAAACATAACTTCTAAACAACAAATGCAAAATGGCTAATAATGCCTAGAGATATGTATTTTGGTTAGTTGTACTAGAAAAATGATCTTATGTAAGGTTTGCAAAGACACAAGTTAGTTTTTTTATTCAATTTAACAGTGTAACTGTCATCCTAAATATGAAATGTTTATAATCATAACTCCAAAACCAAATATGAAATTTGTCTTAAAAAGCCTTTAATATTGAATTTATGTGAGTTTTAGCAGAATCAGGTATTTTGGAAAGAATCACATTTACAAATATTAGATTTTACTGGCCTCATATTGGTCACACTCAAAATGACAGTTTTTGAAACATAACTCCAAAAATACACATGTAAAATGTCTAATAATGCCTGAAGAAATGCATCTTCGAGAGTTTTCCAGAAAAAAAAACATTTGGTAAGGTTTGCAAAAACAAAATTTGATTTGTTACTCAATTTGACAGTAATGTACTTAGAATCCTGAGGTAATGCGAAAAAAGCAATAAAAATGAATTCAAACATAATTCCTAAGCCAAACGTGCAAAATGTCTAAAAATGCCTGTGATATTGTCTACATGTGAGTTTTACTAAATACAGTTGTTTTTCAATGGTTTGCAAATACAAAAATGAGGTTTTACTCAATATGACTGTATACTGTAACACTCAATATGACAGTTATTTAAACATAACTCCTACACCACACATGAAAAATGGCTAATAATGCCTGAAATAATGCATCTTTGGGAGTTTTACTCGAAACATATGCTTTTTTAAATCTTGCAAATGCAAAAAGTTGTTTTTTACTCAATATGACTATAATAGTCTTACAATCCTGAGATAATGCGAAAAAAGCAATAAAAATGTATTCAAACATAACTTCTAAACAACACATGCAAAATGGCTAATAATACCTAGAGATATGTTTTTTTGTTAGTTGTACTAGAAAAATGATCTTTAGTAAGGTTTGCAAAGACACAAGTTAGTTTTTTTATTCAATATAACTGTGTAACTGTCATACTAAATATGAAAGGTTTATAATCATAACTCCAAAACCAAATATGAAATTTGTCTTAAAAAGCCTTTAATATTGAATTTATGTGAGTTTTAGCAGAATCAGGTATTTTGGAAAGAATCACAATTACAAATATTAGATTTTACTGGCCTCATATTGGTAACACTCAAAATGACAGTTTCGAAACATAACTCCAAAAATACACATGCAAAATGTCTAATAATGCCTGAAGAAATGCATCTTCGAGAGTTTTCCTGAAAAAAAAAACATTTGGTAAGGTTTGCAAAAACAAAATTTGATTTGTTACTCAATTTGACAGTAATGTACTTAGAATCCTGAGATAATGCGAAAAAAGCAATAAAAATGTATTCAAACATAATTCCTAATTCAAACGTGCAAAATGTCTAAAAATGCCTGTGATATTGAATACATGTGAGTTTTACTAGATACAGTTGTTTTTCAATGGTTTGCAAATACAAAAATGAGGTTTTACTCAATATGACTGTATACTGTAACACTCAATATGACAGTTATTTAAACATAACTCCTACACCACACATGAAAAATGGCTAATAATGCCTGAAATAATGCATCTTTGGGAGTTTTACTCGAAACATATGCTTTTTTAAATCTTGCAAATGCAAAAAGTAGTTTTTTACTCAATATGACTATAATAGTCTTAGAATCCTGAGATAATGCGAAAAAAGCAATAAAAATGTATTCAAACATAACTTCTAAACAACACATGCAAAATGGCTAATAATGCCTAGAGATATGTATTTTGGTTAGTTGTACTAGAAAAATTATCTTTTGTAAGGTTTGCAAAGACACAAGTTAGTTTTTTTATTCAATTTAACAGTGTAACTGTCATCCTAAATATGAAATGTTTATAATCATAACTCCAAAACCAAATATGAAATTTGTCTTAAAAAGCCTTTAATATTGAATTTATGTGAGTTTTAGCAGAATCAGGTATTTTGGACAGAATCACAAATACAAATATTAGATTTTACTGGCCTCATATTGGTCACACTCAAAATGACAGTTTTTGAAACATAACTCCAAAAATACACATGCAAAATGTCTAATAATGCCTGAAGAAATGCATCTTCGAGAGTTTTCCAGAAAAAAAACATTTGGTAAGGTTTGCAAAAACAAAATTTGATTTGTTACTCAATTTGACAGTAATGTACTTAGAATCCTGAGGTAATGCGAAAAAAGCAATAAAAATGAATTCAAACATAATTCCTAATCCAAACGTGCAAAATGTCTAAAAATGCCTGTGTTATTGTCTACATGTGAGTTTTACTAAATACAGTTGTTTTTCAATGGTTTGCAAATACAAAAATGAGGTTTTACTCAATATGACTGTATACTGTAACACTCAATATGACAGTTATTTAAACATAACTCCTACACCACACATGAAAAAATGGCTAATAATGCCTGAAATAATGCATCTTTGGGAGTTTTACTCGAAACATATGCTTTTTTAAATCTTGCAAATGCAAAAAGTAGTTTTTTACTCAATATGACTATAATAGTCTTAGAATCCTGAGATAATGCGAAAAAAGCAATAAAAATGTATTCAAACATAACTTCTAAACAACACATGCAAAATGGCTAATAATGCCTAGAGATATGTTTTTTTGTTAGTTGTAATAGAAAAATGATCTTTTGTAAGGTTTGCAAAGACACAAGTTAGTTGTTTTATTCAATATAACTGTGTAACTGTCATACTAAATATGAAAGGTTTATAATCATAACTCCAAAACCAAATATGAAATTTGTCTTAAAAAGCCTTTAATATTGAATTGATGTGAGTTTTAGCAGAATCAGGTATTTTGGAAAGAATCACAAATACAAATATTAGATTTTCCTGGCCTCATATTGGTCACACTCAAAATGACAGTTTTTGAAACATAACTCCAAAAACACACATGCAAAATGTCTAATAATGCCTGAAGAAATGCATCTTCGAGAGTTTTCCTGAAAAAAAAACATTTGGTAAGGTTTGCAAAAACAAAATTTGATTTGTTACTCTATTTGACAGTAATGTAATTAGAATCCTGAGATAATGCGAAAAAAGCAATAAAAATGTATTCAAACATAATTCCTAATCCAAACGTGCAAAATGTCTAAAAATTTCTGTGATATTGAATACATGTGAGTTTTACTAGATACAGTTGTTTTTCAATGGTTTGCAAATACAAAAATGAGGTTTTACTCAATATGACTGTATACTGTAACACTCAATATGACAGTTATTTAAACATAACTCCTACACCACACATGAAAAATGGCTAATAATGCCTGAAATAATGCATCTTTGGAAGTTGTACTCGAAACATATGCTTTTTTAAATCTTGCAAATGCAAAAAGTATTTTTTTACTCAATATGACTATAATAGTCTTAGAATCCTGAGATAATGCGAAAAAAGCAATAAAAATGTATTCAAACATAACTTCTAAACAACACATGCAAAATGGCTAATAATGCCTAGAGATATGTTTTTTTGTTAGTTGTACTAGAAAAATGATCTTTTGTAAGGTTTGCAAAGACACAAGTTAGTGTTTTTATTCAATATAACAGTGCAACTGTCATACTAAATATGAAAGGTTTATAATCATAACTCCAAAACCAAATAGGACATTTGTCTTAAAAAGCCTTTAATATTGAATTTATGTGAGTTTTAGCAAAACCAGGTATTTTGGAAAGAATCACAAATACAAATATTAGATTTTACTGGCCTCATATTGGTCACACTCAAAATGACGGTTTTTGAAACATAACTCCAAAAATACACATGCAAAATGTCTAATAATGCCTGAAGAAATGCATCTTCGAGAGTTTTCCTGAAAAAAAAAAACATTTGGTAAGGTTTGCAAAAACAAAATTTGATTTGTTACTCAATTTGACAGTAATGTACTTGGAATCCTGAGATAATGCGAAAAAAGCAAAAAAAATGTATTCAAACATAATTCCTAATCCAAACGTGCAAAATGTCTAAAAATGCCTGTGATATTGAATAAATGTGAGTTGTACTAGATACAGTTGTTTTTCTATGATTTGCAAATACAAAAATGAGGTTTTACTCAATATGACTGTATACTGTAACACTCAATATGACAGTTATTTAAACATAACTCCTACACCACACATGAAAAATAGCTAATAATGCCAGAAATAATGCATCTTGGGGAGTTTTACTTGAAACATATGCTTTTTTAAATCTTGCAAATGCAAAAAGAAGTTTTTTACTCAATATGACTATAATAGTCTTAGAATCCTGAGATAATGTGAAAAAAGCAATAAATAGGTATTCAAACATAACTTCTAAACAACAAATGCAAAATGGCTAATAATGCCTAGAGATATGTATTTTGGTTAGTTGTACTAGAAAAATGATCTTATGTAAGGTTTGCAAAGACACAAGTTAGTTTTTTTATTCAATTTAACAGTGTAACTGTCATCCTAAATATGAAATGTTTATAATCATAACTCCAAAACCAAATATGAAATTTGTCTTAAAAAGCCTTTAATATTGAATTTATGTGAGTTTTAGCAGAATCAGGTATTTTGGAAAGAATCACATATACAAATATTAGATTTTACTGGCCTCATATTGGTCACACTCAAAATGACAGTTTTTGAAACATAACTCCAAAAATACACATGTAAAATGTCTAATAATAACTGAAGAAATGCATCTTCGAGACTTTTCCAGAAAAAAAAAACATTTGGTAAGGTTTGCAAAAACAAAATTTGATTTGTTACTCTATTTGACAGTAATGTAATTAGAATCCTGAGATAATGCGAAAAAAGCAATAAAAATGTATTCAAACATAATTCCTAATCCAAACGTGCAAAATGTCTAAAAATTTCTGTGATATTGAATACATGTGAGTTTTACTAGATACAGTTGTTTTTCAATGGTTTGCAAATACAAAAATGAGGTTTTACTCAATATGACTGTATACTGTAACACTCAATATGACAGTTATTTAAACATAACTCCTACACCACACATGAAAAATGGCTAATAATGCCTGAAATAATGCATCTTTGGAAGTTGTACTCGAAACATATGCTTTTTTAAATCTTGCAAATGCAAAAAGTAGTTTTTTACTCAATATGACTATAATAGTCTTAGAATCCTGAGATAATGCGAAAAAAGCAATAAAAATGTATTCAAACATAACTTTTAAACAACACATACAAAATGGCTAATAATGCCTAGAGATATGTTTTTTGGTTAGTTTTAATAGAAAAATGATCTTTTGTAAGGTTTGCAAAGACACAAGTTAGTTTTTTTATTCAATATAACAGTGCAACTGTCATACTAAATATGAAAGGTTTATAATCATAACTCCAAAACCAAATATGACATTTGTCTTAAAAAGCCTTTAATATTGAATTTATGTGAGTTTTAGCAAAACCAGGTATTTTGGAAAGAATCACAAATACAAATATTAGATTTTACTGGCCTCATATTGGTCACACTCAAAATGACGGTTTTTGAAACATAACTCCAAAAATACACATGCAAAATGTCTAATAATGCCTGAAGAAATGCATCTTCGAGAGTTTTCCTGAAAAAAAAACATTTGGTAAGGTTTGCAAAAACAAAATTTGATTTGTTACTCAATTTGACAGTAATGTACTTGGAATCCTGAGATAATGCGAAAAAAGCAATAAAAATGTATTCAAACATAATTCCTAATCCAAACGTGCAAAATGTCTAAAAATGCCTGTGATATTGAATAAATGTGAGTTTTACTAGATACAGTTGTTTCTCTATGGTTTGCAAATACAAAAATGAGGTTTTACTCAATATGACTGTATACTGTAACACTCAATATGACAGTTATTGAAACATAACTCCTACACCACACATGAAAAATAGCTAATAATGCCTAAAATAATGCATCTTTGGGAGTTTTACTTGAAACATATGCTTTTTTAAATCTTGCAAATGCAAAAAGAAGTTTTTTACTCAATCTGACTATAATAGTCTTAGAATCCTGAGATAATGTGAAAAAAGCAATAAAAAGGTATTCAAACATAACTTCTAAACAACAAATGCAAAATGGCTAATAATGCCTAGAGATATGTTTTTTTGTTAGTTGTACTAGAAAAATGATCTTTTGTAAGGTTTGCAAAGACACAAATTAGTTTTTTTATTCAATATAACAGTGTAACTGTCATACTAAATATGAAAGGTTTATAATCATAACTCCAAAACCAAATATGAAATTTGTCTTAAAAAGCCTTTAATATTGAATTATGTGAGTTTTAGCAGAATCAGGTATTTTGGAAAGAATCACAAATACAAATATTAGATTTTACTGGCCTCATATTGGTCACACTCAAAATGACAGTTTTTGAAACATAACTCCAAAAATACACATGCAAAATGTCGAATAATGCCTGAAGAAATGCATCTTCGAGAGTTCTCCAGAAAAAAAAACATTTGGTAAGGTTTGCAAAAACAAAATTTGATGTGTTACTCAATTTGACAGTAATGTACTTAGAATCCTGAGATAATGCGAAAAAAGCAATACAAATGTAGTCCAACATAATTCCTAATCTAAACGTGCAAAATGTCTAAAAATGCCTGTGATATTGAATACATGTGAGTTTTACTATAGTACAGTTGTTTTTCTATGGTTTGCAAATAGAAATTTAGGTTTTACTCAATATGACTGTATACTGTAACACTCAATATGAGAGTTATTTAAACATAACTCCTACACCACACATGAAAAATGGCTAATGATGCCTGAAATAATGCATCTTTGGGAGTTTTACTCGGAACATATGCTTTTTTAAATCTTGCAAATGCAAAAAGTATTTTTTACTCAATATGACTATAATGTTCTTAGAATCCTGAGATAATGCGAAAAAGCAATACAAAAGTTTTCAAACATAACTTTTAAACAACACATGCAAAATGGCTAACAAATCCTAGAGATATGTATCTTTGTTAGTTGTAGTAGAAAAATGATATTTTGTAGGGCTCACTTGGAAAACAAAATCCTATTTGTATGGTTAGTTTGCTCTAAATTTCTACTATAATTTTTCAATTTTCTTAAATAGGTTATAAATCTGTAGAATTGAAGACATTATCTGTAAATTAAAAAAAGCCTGTTATTTTAAGTAATATGCCAGTAATGACAAACTATGTATATTCCTATTTTTTTTTTACAGAAAAATACCAAATTATTTATACATATTATTTTCTGTTTTCTCAAATTACTTTCAATTTCATGTAAAATTACAGTAATTAACTTTAATTAAATATGTAGCTTGTTATATGAACGTATTTGTTCATACTAACAATCTAACAGTTTTATATGTAATTTTAAGGTAAATCAAATGTTTTCAATATTTATGTGTATTTTCACATTCAAGTCGAAAAATATATGTAGCCTCTTATAAAAGGTGTATGCTCAAACTGTAATATGACGTACATGAAATACTGCAAGAGATTCTTAATCAACTGTCAACAGCCGTACAGATCATACTGACGGTGGCCCTACAAACAACTTTAACAATGTTACAAATATGCGCCACACTGTGGAGCCACATCAATCAAGACTGACAAACACATTTCAGGAGAACATCGTCACCGTAACACAACATTAACACAACAGAAACAATTCCTAGAATTCCATGTGTTACAATATACACCCCCACCACCTAACCCCGCCCAGCTCAACCAACGCACGGAGGGGGGCGGTGATGTTTTGGGGCACGGGGTTGGGTGGTAGCGGGATTGTAGCCCGGAAGAGTCAGCACTGCTGTGGCTTCTGGGTATTTGTTATGTTGTTTTTATGTTTTATTACAGTGAGGATGTTTTCCTGAAATGTGTTTATCATTCTTGTTCGATGTGGGTTCACAGTGTGGTGCATATTTGTAACAGTGTTAAAGTTGTTTGTACAGCCACCGTCAGTGTGACCTGTGTGGCTGTTGACCAAGTATATTTTGCAGTCACTTTTCAAATGAACGACGAAACCGTGCTCATCACATGCCTCAATTGGCACGCTGATGATTTGATGAATGAGCGTTCAATAAAACCCACCACGGTATTACGTGTCATATTCGCCCGGCCAAATTTTGAGTCAACCCTACATGAGGGTCAGTGAAATTCTCGTGGTGAAATGATAGGAATGGTAAGTATGTCGCTAGGGTGGGATAGCCATTCATGTAAGGTTAACCCACTTTGTATCAATTTCCTGCATCCAGTGGCCCCCCGCTAAAGTCAATGAGACACCCCTGATCCAACAATTCAGAAAAAATCTGTTAAACAATGGTATTTTTCTGTGGAATCGCCAGCATTGTCACTTCACTAAAGGTGGTTGATCGTAATAATTTGGAAAAACTCTTTAGAATAAAGATATTTTTCTGCAGAACTGTTTGCATCGTCACTTTATTAAAGGTGGTTGATTTTAATAATTTAGTAAAAATCTGTAAAATTACGATATTTCACCCCAAAACGTTTCATGAAAATTTCTGTAAATATAATATTTTTGATCATTATTTAGTTTACAATGTTTTACTTTAGTTTTATGGTTTTTGTTTGGCAGCCGTCGCTGCCAGTAAATGACCGTTTTTTTACAAAATTTATTTTTACAGTGTTTGCAAAGATAAAAGTTAGTTTTTTGTATTCAATATAACAGTAAAACTGTCATACTAAATATGAAAGGTTAATAAACATAACTCCAAAACCAAACATGAAATCCGTCTAAAAAAGCCTGTAATATTGACTTTATGTGAGTTTTACCTGAATTAGGTATTTTGGAAAGGTTCACAAATACAAAAATTTGGTTTTACTGGCCTCACATTGGTCACACTCAATAAGACAGTTTTTGAACCCTATCTCCAAAAATACACATGCAAAATTACAAAAAAATGCCTGAAGAAATGTATCTTTGTGAGTTTTACTGGATAAAAAAAAACATTTTGTAAGGGTTGCAAAAACAAAAAGAAATGTTTTGTAATGTTAATGTAATTTTAAGGTAAATTATTTTTTTTAAATATTTATGTGTATTTTCACATTCAATGAGAAAAATATATGTAGCCTCTTATAAAAGGTTTATGCTCAAACTATCCATCCATCCATTTTCTACCGCTTATTCCCTTTTGGGGTCGCGGGGGGCGCTGGCGCCTATCTCAGCTACAATCGGGCGGAAGGCGGGGTACACCCTGGACAAGTCGCCACCTCATCGCAGGGCCAACACAGATAGACAAACAACATTCACACTCACATTCACACACTAGGGCCAATTTAGTGTTGCCAATCAACCTATCCCCAGGTGCATGTCTTAGGAAGTGGGAGGAAGCCGGAGTACCCGGAGGGAACCCACGCATTCACGGGGAGAACATGCAAACTCCACACAGAAAGATCCCGAGCCTGGATTTGAACCCAGGACTGCAGGACCTTCGTATTGTGAGGCAGACGCACTAACCCCTCTGCCACCGTGAAGCCCGCTCAAACTAACATTTACATTTTTTTCCCTGTAATATGACATACATGAGTGACTGCAAGACATACTTAATCAACAGTCAATAGCCTTACAGATCACACTGACGGTGGCCGTACAAACAACTTTAACAATGTTACAAATATGCGCCACATTGTGGAGCCACATCAAACAAGAATGACAAACACATTTCAGGAAAACATCTTCACCGTAACACAACATTAACACAACAGAGACAATACCCAGTATTCCATGTGTTACAATGTACACCCCCACCACCTAACCCCGCCCAGCTCAACCAACGCACGGAGGGGGGCGGTGATGTTTTGGGGCGCGGGGTTGGGTGGTAGCAGGGGTGTAGCCCGGAAGAGTCAGCGCTGCATGGGCTTGTGGGTATTTGTTATGTTATGTTGTTTTTATGTTTTGTTACAGTGAGGATGTTTTCCTGAAATGTGTTTATCATTCTTGTTCGATGTGGATTCACAGTGTGGTGCATATTTGTAACAGTGTTAAAGTTGTTTGTACAGCCACCAGCAGTGTGACCTGTGTGGCTGTTGACCAAGTATGTCTTGCAGTCACTATCACATGCATGACAATACCGTGCACATCACACTCATCAGTAGGCATGCTAATGATTTGGTGAATGAGCGTATAAAAAGTCACCCGGCCAGACTTTGGGTCAATCCTACATGAGGGTCAGTAAAATTCTCACAGTGAAATGGTAGGATCAGTAAGTATGTTGCTAGGGTGGGGTAGCCATTCATGCAAGGTGAATCCACTTTGCATCAAGTTCCTGCATCCAGTGGCCCCCCACTAAAGTCAATGAGACACCCCTGATCCTAACTATTCAGAAAAAATCTGTAAAACAATGGTATTTTTCTGAGGAACCGCCAGCATTGTCACTTCACTAAAGGTGGTTGATCGTAATAATTTGGAAAAAATCTTTAGAATAAAGGTATTTTTCTGCAGAACTGTTTGCATCGTCACTTTATTAAAGGTGGTTGATCTTAATAATTTAGTAAAAATCTGTAAAATTATGATATTTCACCCCAAAACGTTTCATGAAAATATCCGTAAATATAATATTTTTGATCATTATTTGGTTTACAATGTTTTACTTTAGTTTTATGGTTTTTGTTTGGCAGCCGTAGCTGCCAGTAAATGACCGTTTTTTTACAAAATTGATTTCTACAGTGTTTGCAAAGATAAAAGTTAGTTTTTTTTATTCAATATAACAGTAAAACTGTCATACTAAATATAAAAGGTTAATAAACATAACTCCAAAACCAAACATGAAATCTGTCTAAAAGAGCCCGTAATGTTGACTTTATGTGAGTTTTACCTGAATTAAGTATTTTGGAAAGGTTCACAAATACAAAAATTTTGTTTTACTTGCCTCACATTGTTCACACTCAATAAGACAGTTTTTGAACCCTATCTCCAAAAATACACATGCAAAATTACAAAAAAATGCCTGAAGAAATGTATCTTTGTGAGTTTTACTGGATAAAAAAACATTTTGTAAGGGTTGCAAAAACAAAAATAAATATTTTACCCATATTGACAGTAATGTACTTAAAATCCTGAGATAATGCAAAAAGAGCAATAAAAATGTATTCCAACATAATTCCTAATCCAAACGTGCAAAATGTCTAAAAATGCCTGTGATATTGAATCCATGTGAGTTTTACTAGATACAGTTGATTTTCTATGGTTTGCAAAATCAAAAATTAGGTTTTACTCAATATGACTGTATATTGTAACACTCAATATGACAGTTATTTAAACATAACTCCTACACCACACATGGCTAATAATGCCTGAAATAATGCATCTTTGGGAGTTTTACTCGAAACGATTGCTTTTTTAAATCTTTGCAATGCAAAAAATTGTTGTTTTATTCAATATGACAAAAATGTTCTTGGAATCCTGAGATAATACGAAAAAAGCAATAAAAATGTATTCAAACATAACTTCTAAACAACACATGCAAAATGGCTAATGATAGCTAGAGATATGTTTTTTTTGTTAGTTGTACTAGAAAAATGATCTTTTGTAAGGTTTGCAAAGACACAAGTTAGTTTTTTTATTCAATATAACAGTGTTACTGTCATACTAAATATGAAAGGTTTATAATCATAACTCCAAAACCAAATATGAAATTTGTCTTAAAAAGCCTTTAATATTGAATTTATGTGAGTTTTAGCAGAATCAGGTATTTTGGAAAGAATCACAAATACAAATATTAGATTTTACTGGCCTCATATTGGTCACACTCAAAATGACAGTTTTTGAAACATAACTCCAAAAATACACATGCAAAATGTCGAATAATGCCTGAAGAAATGCATCTTCGAGAGTTTTCCAGAAAAAAAACATTTGGTAAGGTTTGCAAAAACAAAATTTGATTTGTTACTCAATTTGACAGTAATGTACTTAGAATCCTGAGATAATGCGAAAAAAGCAATAAAAATGTATTCAAACATAATTCCTAATCCAAACGTGCAAAATGTCTAAAAATGCCTGTGATATTGAATACATGTGAGTTTTACTAGATACAGTTGTTTTTCAATGGTTTGCAAATACAAAAATGAGGTTTTACTCAATATAACTGTATACTGTAACACTCAATATGACAGTTATTTAAACATAACTCCTACACCACACATGAAAAATAGCTAATAATGCCTGAAATAATGCATCTTTGGGAGTTTTACTTGAAACATATGCTTTTTTAAACCTTGCAAATGCAAAAAGAAGTTTTTTACTCAATATGACTATAATTGTCTTAGAATCCTGAGATAATGTGAAAAAAGCAATAAAAAGGTATTCAAACATAACTTCTAAACAACAAATGCAAAATGGCTAATAATGCCTAAAGATATGTATTTTGGTTAGTTGTACTAGAAAAATGATCTTTTGTAAGGTTTGCAAAGACACAAGTTAGTTGTTTTTGTTTTTCAATATAACAGTGTAACTGTCATACTAAATATAAATGATAAATAAATGTGTTGTACTTGTATAGCGCTTTTCTACCTTCAAGGTACTCAAAGCGCTTTGACACAACTTCCACATTTACCCATTCACACACACATTCACACACTGATGGAGGGAGCTGCCATGCAAGGCGCCAACCAGCACCCATCAGGAGCAAGGGTGAAGTGTCTTACTCAGGACACAACGGACGTGACGAGGTTGGTACTAGGTGGGATTTGAGCCCGGGACCCTCGGGTTGCGCACGGCCACTCTCACACTGCGCCACGCCGTCCTCATGAAAGGTTTATAACCATAACTCCAAAACCAAATATGACATTTGTCTTAAAAAGCCTTTAATATTGAATTTATGTAAGTTTTAGCAGAATCAGGTATTTTGGAAAGAATCACAAATACAAATATTAGATTTTACTGGCCTCATATTGGTCACACTCATAATTACAGTTTTTGAAACATAACTCCAAAAATACACATGCAAAATGTCTAATAATGCCTGAAGAAATGCATCTTCGAGAGTTTTCCTGAAAAAAAAAAAACATTTGGTAAGGTTTGCAAAAACAAAATTTGATTTGTTACTCAATTTGACAGTAATGTACTTGGAATCCTGAGATAATGCGAAAATAGCAACAAAAATGTATTCAAACATAATTCCTAATCCAAACGTGCAAAATGTCTAAAAATGCCTGTGATATTGAATACATGTGAGTTTTACTAGATACAGTTGTTTTTCAATGGTTTGCAAATACAAAAATGAGGTTTTACTCAATATGACTGTATACTGTAACACTCAATATGACAGTTATTTAAACATAACTCCTCACCACACATGAAAAATGGCTAATAATGCCTAAAATAATGCATCTTTGGGAGTTTTACTCGGAACATATGCTTTTTTAAATCTTGCAAATGCAAAAAGTGTTTTTTACTCAATATGACTATAATGTTCTTAGAATCCTGAGATAATGCGAAAAAGCAATACAAAAGTTTTCAAACATAACTTTTAAACAACACATGCAAAATGGCTAATAATTCCTAGAGATATGTATCTTTGTTAGTTGTAGTAGAAAAATGATATTTTGTAGGGCTCACTTGGAAAACAAAATCCTATTTGTATGGTTAGTTTACTCTAAATTTCTACTATAATTTTTCAATTTTTTTAAATAGGTTATAAATCTGTAGAATTGAAGACATTATCTGTAAATTAAAAAAACGCCTGTTATTTTAAGTAATATGCCAGTAATGACAAACTATGTATATTCCTATTTTTTTACAGAAAAATACCAAATTATTTATACATATTATTTTCTGTTTTCTCAAATTACTTTCAATTTCTTGTAAAATTACAGTAATTAACTTTAATTAAATATGTAGCTTGTTATATGAAAGTATTTGTTCATACTAACAATCTAACAGTTTTATATGTAATTTTAAGGTAAATCAAATGTTTTCAATATTTATGTGTATTTTCACATTCAAGTCGAAAAATATATGTATCCTCTTATAAAAGGTATATGCTCAAACTGTAATATGACGTACATGAAATACTGCAAGAGATTCTTAATCAACAGTCAACAGCCGTACAGATCATACTGACGGTGGCCCTACAAACAACTTTAACAATGTTACAAATATGCGCCACACTGTGGAGCCACATCAATCAAGACTGACAAACACATTTCAGGAGAACATCGTCACCGTAACACAACATTAACACAACAGAAACAATTCCTAGAATTCCATGTGTTACAATATACACCCCCACCACCTAACCCCGCCCAGCTCAACCAACGCACGGAGGGGGGCGGTGATGTTTTGGGGCACGGGGTTGGGTGGTAGCGGGATTGTAGCCCGGAAGAGTCAGCGCTGCTTGGGCTTCTGGGTATTTGTTATGTTGTTTTTATGTTTTATTACAGTGAGGATGTTTTCCTGAAATGTGTTTATCATTCTTGTTCGATGTGGGTTCACAGTGTGGTGCATATTTGTAACAGTGTTAAAGTTGTTTGTACAGCCACCGTCAGTGTGACCTGTGTGGCTGTTGACCAAGTATATTTTGCAGTCACTTTTCAAATGAACGACGAAACCGTGCTCATCACATGCCTCAATTGGCACGCTGATGATTTGATGAATGAGCGTTCAATAAAACCCACCACGGTATTACGTGTCATATTCGCCCGGCCAAATTTTGAGTCAACCCTACATGAGGGTCAGTGAAATTCTCGTGGTGAAATGATAGGAATGGTAAGTATGTCGCTAGGGTGGGATAGCCATTCATGCAAGGTTAACCCACTTTGTATCAATTTCCTGCATCCAGTGGCCCCCCGCTAAAGTCAACGAGACACCCCTGATCCAACAATTCAGAAAAAATCTGTTAAACAATGGTATTTTTCTGTGGAATCGCCAGCATTGTCACTTCACTAAAGGTGGTTGATCGTAATAATTTGGAAAAACTCTATAGAATAAAGATATTTTTCTGCAGAACTGTTTGCATCGTCACTTTATTAAAGGTGGTTGATCTTAATAATTTAGTAAAACTCTGTAAAATTACGATATTTCACCCCAAAACGTTTCATGAAAATTTCTGTAAATATAATATTTTTGATCATTATTTGGTTTACAATGTTTTACTTTAGTTTTATGGTTGTTGTTTGGCAGCCGTCGCTGCCAGTAAATGACCGTTTTTTTACAAAATTTATTTTTACAGTGTTTGCAAAGATAAAAGTTAGTTTTTTGTATTCAATATAACAGTAAAACTGTCATACTAAATATGAAAGGTTAATAAACATAACTCCAAAACCAAACATGAAATCCGTCTAAAAAAGCCTGTAATATTGACTTTATGTGAGTTTTACCTGAATTAGGTATTTTGGAAAGGTTCACAAATACAAAAATTTGGTTTTACTGGCCTCACATTGGTGACACTCAATAAGACAGTTTTTGAACGATATCTCCAAAAATACACATGCAAAATTACAAAAAAATGCCTGAAGAAATGTATCTTTGTGAGTTTTACTGGATAAAAAAAAAAAACATTTTGTAAGGGTTGCAAAAACAAAAAGAAATGTTTTGTAATGTTAATGTAATTTTAAGGTAAATTATTTTTCTTTAATATTTATGTGTATTTTCACATTCAATGAGAAAAATATATGTAGCCTCTTATAAAAGGTTTATGCTCAAACTAACATTTACATTTTTTTCCCTGTAATATGACATACATGAGTGACTGCAAGACATACTTAATCAACAGTCAATAGCCTTACAGATCACACTGACGGTGGCCGTACAAACAACTCTAACAATGTTACAAATATGCGCCACATTGTGGAGCCACATCAAACAAGAATGACAAACACATTTCAGGAGAACATCTTCACCGTAACACAACATTAACACAACAGAAACAATACCCAGTATTCCATGTGTTACAATATACACCCCCACCACCTAACCCCGCCCAGCTCAACCAACGCACGGAGGGGGGCGGTGATGTTTTGGGGCGCGGGGTTGGGTGGTAGCAGGGGTGTAGCCCGGAAGAGTCAGCGCTGCATGGGATTGTGGGTATTTGTTATGTTATGTTGTTTTTATGTTTTGTTACAGTGAGGATGTTTTCCTGAAATGTGTTTATCATTCTTGTTCGATGTGGATTCACAGTGTGGTGCATATTTGTAACAGTGTTAAAGTTGTTTGTACAGCCACCAGCAGTGTGACCTGTGTGGCTGTTGACCAAGTATGTCTTGCAGTCACTATCACATGCATGACAATACCGTGCACATCACACTCATCAGTAGGCATGCTAATGATTTGGTGAATGAGCGTATAAAAAGTCACCCGGCCAGACTTTGGGTCAATCCTACATGAGGGTCAGTAAAATTCTCACAGTGAAATGGTAGGATCAGTAAGTATGTTGCTAGGGTGGGGTAGCCATTCATGCAAGGTGAATCCACTTTGCATCAAGTTCCTGTATCCAGTGGCCCCCCACTAAAGTCAATGAGACACCCCTGATCCTAACTATTCAGAAAAAATCTCTAAAACAATGGTATTTATCTGAGGAACCGCCAGCATTGTCACTTCACTAAAGGTGGTTGTTCGTAATAATTTGGAAACACTCTTTAGAATAAAGGTATTTTTCTGCAGAACTGTTTGCATCGTCACTTTATTAAAGGTGGTTGATCTTAATAATTTAGTAAAAATCTGTAAAATTATGATATTTCACCCCAAAACGTTTCATGAATATATCTGTAAATGTAATATTTTTGATCATTATTTGGTTTACAATGTTTTACTTTAGTTTTATGGTTTTTGTTTGGCAGCCGTAGCTGCCAGTAAATGACCGTTTTTTTACAAAATTGATTTCTACAGTGTTTGCAAAGATAAAAGTTAGTTTTTTTTATTCAATATAACAGTAAAACTGTCTACTAAATATGAAAGGTTAATAAACATAACTCCAAAACCAAACATGAAATCTGTCTAAAAAAGCCCGTAATGTTGACTTTATGTGAGTTTTACCTGAATTAAGTATTTTGGAAAGGTTCACAAATACAAAAATTTTGTTTTACTTGCCTCACATTGGTCACACTCAAAAAGACAGTTTTTGAACCCTATCTCCAAAAATACACATGCAAAATTACAAAAAAAATGCCTGAAGAAATGTATCTTTGTGAATTTTACTGGATAAAAAAACATTTTGTAAGGGTTGCAAAAACAAAAATAAATATTTTACCCAATTTGACAGTAATGTACTTAAAATCCTGAGATAATGCAAAAAGAGCAATAAAAATGTATTCCAACATAATTCCTAATCCAAACGTGCAAAATGTCTAAAAATGCCTGTGATATTGAATCCATGTGAGTTTTACTAGATACAGTTGATTTTCTATGGTTTACAAATCAAAAATGAGGTTTTACTCAATATGACTGTATACTGTAACACTCAATATGACAGTTATTTAAACATAACTCCTACACCACACATGGCTAATAATGCCTGAAATAATGCATCTTTGGGAGTTTTACTCGAAACGATTGCTTTTTAAAATCTTTGCAATGCAAAAAATTGTTGTTTTATTCAATATGACAATAATGTTCTTGGAATCCTGAGATAATGCGAAAAAAGCAATAAAAATGTATTCAAACATAACTTCTAAACAACACATGCAAAATGGCTAATGATAGCTAGAGATATGTTTTTTTTGTTAGTTGTACTAGAAAAAATGATCTTTTGTAAGGTTTGCAAAGACACAAGTTAGTTTTTTTATTCAATATAACAGTGTTACTGTCATACTAAATATGAAAGGTTTATAATCATAACTCCAAAACCAAATATGAAATTTGTCTTAAAAAGCCTTTAATATTGAATTTATGTGAGTTTTAGCAGAATCAGGTATTTTGGAAAGAATCACAAATACAAATATTAGATTTTACTGGCCTCATATTGGTCACACTCATAATTACAGTTTTTGAAACATAACTCCAAAAATACACATGCAAAATGTCTAATAATGCCTGAAGAAATGCATCTTCGAGAGTTTTCCTGAAAAAAAAAAACATCTGTTAAGGTTTGCAAAAACAAATTTGATTTGTTACTCAATTTGACAGTAATGTACTTAGAATCCTGAGATAATGCGAAAAAAGCGATAAAAATGTATTCAAAAATAATTCCTAATCCAAACGTGCAAAATGTCTAAAAATGCCTGTGATATTGAATACATGTGAGTTTTACTAGATACAGTTGTTTTTCAATGGTTTGCAAATACAAAAATGAGGTTTTACTCAATATGACTGTATACTGTAACACTCAATATGACAGTTATTTAAACATAACTCCTACACCACACATGAAAAATGGCCAATAATGCCTGAAATAATGCATCTTTGGGAGTTTTACTCGAAACATATGCTTTTTTAAATCTTGCAAATGCAAAAAGTAGTTTTTTACTCATTATGACTATAATAGTCTTAGAATCCTGAGATAATGCGAAAAAAGCAATAAAAATGTATTCAAACATAACTTCTAAACAACACATGCAAAATGGCTAATAATGCCTAGGGATATGTATTTTTGTTAGTTGTACTAGAAAAATGATCTTTTGTAAGGTTTGCAAAGACACAAGTTAGTTTTTTTTTTCAATATAACAGTGTAACTGTCATACTAAATATGAAAGGTTTATAATCATAACTCCAAAACCAAATATGACATTTGTCTTAAAAAGCCTTTAATATTGAATTTATGTAAGTTTTAGCAGAATCAGGTAATTTGGAAAGAATGACAAATACAAATATTAGGTTTTACTGGCCTCATATTGGTCACACTCAAAATCACAGTTTTTGAAACATAACTCAAAAAATACACATGCAAAATGTCTAATAATGCCTGAAAAAATGCATCTTCGAGAGTTTTCCTGAAAAAAAAAACATTTGGTAAGGTTTGCAAAAACAAAATTTGATTTTTACTCAATTTGACAGTAATGTACTTAGAATCCTGAGATAATGCGAAAAAAGCAATAATAATGTATTCAAACATAACTTCTAAACAACACATGCAAAATGTCTAAAAATGCCTGTGATATTTAATACATGTGAGTTTTACTAGATACAGTTGTTTTTCAATGGTTTGCAAATACAAAAATGAGGTTTTACTCAATATGACTGTATACTGTAACACTCAATATGACAGTTATTTAAACATAACTCCTACACCACACATGAAAAATGGCTAATGATGCCTGAAATAATGAATTTTTGGGAGTTTTACTCGAAACATATGCTTTTTTAAATCTTGCAAATGCAAAAAGTTGTTTTTTTACTCAATATGACTATAATAGTCTTAGAATCCTGAGATAATGCGAAAAAAGCAATAAAAATGTATTCAAACATAACTTCTAAACAACAAATGCAAAATGGCTAATAATGCCTAGAGATATGTATTTTGGTTAGTTGTACTAGAAAAATGATCTTTTGTAAGGTTTGCAAAGACACAAGTTGTTTTTTTTATTCAATTTAACAGTGTAACTGTCATTCTAAATATGAAAAGTTTATAATCATAACTCCAAAACCAAATATGAAATTTGTCTTAAAAAGCCTTTAATATTGAATTTATGTGAGTTTTAGCAGAATCAGGTATTTTGGAAAGAATCACAAATACAAATATTAGATTTTACTGGCCTCATATTGGTCACACTCAAAATGACAGTTTTTGAAACATAACTCCAAAAATACACATGCAAAATGTCTAATAATGCCTGAAGAAATGCATCTTCGAGAGTTTTCCAGAAAAAAAACATTTGGTAAGGTTTGCAAAAAAAATATTTGATTTGTTAGTCAATTTGACAGTAATGTACTTAGAATCCTGAGATAATGCGAAAAAAGCAATAAAAATGTATTCAAACATAATTCCTAATCCAAACGTGCAAAATGTCTAAAAATGCCTGTGATATTGAATACATGTGAGTTTTACTAGATACAGTTGTTTTTCAATGGTTTGCAAATACAAAAATGAGGTTTTACTCAATATGACTGTATACTGTAACACTCAATATGACAGTTATTCAAACATAACTCCTACACCACACATGAAAAATGGCTAATAATGCCTGAAATAATGCATCTTTGGGAGTTTTACTCGAAACATATGCTTTTTTAAATATTGCAAATGCAAAAAGTAGTTTTTTACTCAATATGACTATTATAGTCTTAGAATCCTGAGATAATGCGAAAAAAGCAATAAAGATGTATTCAAACATAACTTCTAAACAACACATGCAAAATGGCTAATAATGCCTAGAGATATGTATTTTGGTTAGTTGTACTAGAAAAATTATCTTTTGTAAGGTTTGCAAAGACACAAGTTAGTTTTTTTTTTCAATATAACAATGTAACTGTCATACTAAATATGAAAGGTTTATAATCATAACTCCAAAACCAAATATGACATTTGTCTTAAAAAGCCTTTAATATTGAATTTATGTAAGTTTTAGCAGAATCAGGTATTTTGGAAAGAATCACAAATACAAATATTAGATTTTACTGGCCTCATATTGGTCAAACTCAAAATGACAGTTTTTGAAACATAACTCCAAAAATACACATGCAAAATGTCTAATAATGCCTGAAGAAATGCATCTTCGAGAGTTTTCCTGAAAAAAAAAACATTTGGTAAGGTTTGCAAAAACAAAATTTGATTTTTACTCAATTTGACAGTAATGTAATTAGAATCCTGAGATAATGCGAAAAAAGCAATAATAATGTATTCAAACATAACTTCTAAACAACACATGCAAAATTTCTAAAAATGCCTGTGATATTGAATACATGTGAGTTTTACTAGATACAGTTGTTTTTCAATGGTTTGCAAATACAAAAATGAGGTTTTACTCAATATGACTGTATACTGTAACACTCAATATGACAGTTATTTAAACATAACTCCTACACCACACATGAAAAATGGCTAATAATGCCTGAAATAATGCATCTTTGGGAGTTTTACTCGAAACATATGCTTTTTTAAATCTTGCAAATGCAAAAAGTAGTTTTTTACTCAATATGACTATAATAGTCTTAGAATCCTGAGATAATGCGAAAAAAGTAATAAAAATGTATTCAAACATAACTTCTAAACAACACATGCAAAATGGCTAATAATGCCTAGAGATATGTATTTTGGTTAGTTGTACTACAAAAAATATCTTTTGTAAGGTTTGCAAAGACACAAGTTAGTTTTTTTTTTCAATATAACAATGTAACTGTCATACTAAATATGAAAGGTTTATAATCATAACTCCAAAACCAAATATGACATTTGTCTTGAAAAACCTTTAATATTGAATTTATGTAAGTTTTAGCAGAATCAGGTATTTTGGAAAGAATCACAAATACAAATATTAGATTTTACTGGCCTCATATTGGTCACACTCAAAATGACAGTTTTTGAAACATAACTCCAAAAATACACATGCAAAATGTCTAATAATGCCTGAAGAAATGCATATTCGAGAGTTTTCCTGAAAAAAAAAACATTTGGTAAGGTTTGCAAAAACAAAATTTGATTTTTACTCAATTTGACAGTAATGTACTTAGAATCCTGAGATAATGCGAAAAAAGCAATAATAATGTATTCAAACATAACTTCTAAACAACACATGCACAATTTCTAAAAATGCCTGTGATATTGAATACATGTGAGTTTTACTAGATACAGTTGTTTTTCAATGGTTTGCAAATACAAAAATGAGGTTTTACTCAATATGACTGTATACTGTAACACTCAATATGACAGTTATTTAAACATAACTCCTACACCACACATGAAAAATGGCTAATAATGCCTGAAATAATGCATCTTTGGGAGTTTTACTCGAAACATATGCTTTTTTAAATCTTGCAAATGCAAAAAGTAGTTTTTTTTACTCAATATGACTATAATAGTCTTAGAATCCTGAGATAATGCGAAAAAAGCAATAAAAATGTATTCAAACATAACTTCTAAACAACACATGCAAAATGGCTAATAATGCCTAGGGATATGTATTTTTGTTAGTTGTACTGGAAAAATGATCTTTTGTAAGGTTTGCAAAGACACAAGTTAGTTTTTTTTTCAATATAACAGTGTAACTGTCATACTAAATATGAAAGGTTTATAATCATAACTCCAAAACCAAATATGACATTTGTCTTAAAAAGCCTTTAATATTGAATTTATGTAAGTTTTAGCAGAATCAGGTATTTTGGAAAGAATGACAAATACAAATATTAGGTTTTACTGGCCTCATATTGGTCACACTCAAAATGACAGTTTTTGAAACATAACTCCAAAAATACACATGCAAAATGTCTAATAATGCCTGAAGAAATATATCTTCGAGAGTTTTCCTGAAAAAAAAAACATTTGGTAAGGTTTGTAAAAAAAAAATTGATTTGTTACTCAATTTGACAGTAATGTACTTAGAATCCTGAGATAATGCGAAAAAAGCAATAAAAATGTATTCAAACATAATTCCTAATCCAAACGTGCAAAATGTCTGAAAATGCCTGTGATATTGAATACATGTGAGTTTTACTAGATACAGTTGTTTTTCAATGGTTTGCAAATAAAAAAATGAGGTTTTACTCAATATGACTGTATACTGTAACACTCAATATGACAGTTATTTAAACATAACTCCTACACCACACATGAAAAATGGCTAATAATGCCTGAAATAATGCATCTTTGGGAGTTTTACTCGAAACATATGCTTTTTTAAATCTTGCAAATGCAAAAAGTAGTTTTTTTACTCAATATGAGTATAATAGTCTAAGTGAATCCTGAGATAATGCGAAAAAAGCAATAAAAATGTATTCAAACATAACTTCTAAACAACAAATGCAAAATGGCTAATAATGCCTAGAGATATGTATTTTGGTTAGTTGTACTAGAAAAATGATCTTTTGTAAGGTTTGCAAAGACACAAGTTAGTTTTTTTTATTCAATATAACAGTGTAACTGTCATACTAAATATGAAAGGTTTATAATCATAACTCCAAAACCAAATATGACATTTGTCTTAAAAAGCCTTTAATATTGAATTTATGTAAGTTTTAGCAGAATCAGGTATTTTGGAAAGAATCACAAATACAAATATTAGATTTTACTGGCCTCATATTGGTCACACTCAAAATGACAGTTTTTGAAACATAACTCCAAAAATACACATGCAAAATGTCTAATAATGCCTGAAGAAATGCATCTTCGAGAGTTTTCCAGAAAAAAAAAAATTGGTAAGGTTTGCAAAAACAAAATTTGATTTGTTACTCAATTTGACAGTACTATACATTAGAATCCTGAGATAATGCGAAAAAAGCAATAAAAATGTATTCAAACATAATTCCTAATCCAAACGTGCAAAATGTCTAAAAATGCCTGTGATATTGAATACATGTGAGTTTTACTAGATACAGTTGTTTTTCAATGGTTTGCAAATACAAAAATGAGGTTTTACTCAATATGACTGTATACTGTAACACTCAATATGACAGTTATTTAAACATAACTCCTACACCACACATGAAAAATGGCTAATAATGCCTGAAATAATGCATCTTTGGGAGTTTTACTCGAAACATATGCTTTTTTAAATCTTGCAAATGCAAAAAGTAGTTTTTTATTCAATATGGCTATAATAGTCTTAGAATCCTGAGATAATGCGAAAAAAGCAATAAAAATGTATTCAAACATAACTTCTAAACAACACATGCAAAATGGCTAATAATGCCTAGAGATATGTATTTTGGTTAGTTGTACTAGAAAAAAGATCTTTTGTAAGGTTTGCAAAGACACAAGTTAGTTTTTTTTTCAATATAACAATGTAACTGTCATACTAAATATGAAAGGTTTATAATCATAACTCCAAAACCAAATTTGACATTTGTCTTAAAAAGCCTTTAATATTGAATTTATGTAAGTTTTAGCAGAATCAGGTATTTTGGAAAGAATCACAAATACAAATATTAGATTTTACTGGCCTCATATTGGTCACACTCAAAATGACAGTTTTTGAAACATAACTCCAAAAATACACATGCAAAATGTCTAATAATGCCTGAAGAAATGCATCTTCGAGAGTTTTCCTGAAAAAAAAAAACATTTGGTAAGGTTTGCAAAAACAAAATTTGATTTTTACTCAATTTGACAGTAATGTACTTAGAATCCTGAGATAATGCGAAAATAGCAATAATAATGTATTCAAACATAACTTCTAAACAACACATGCAAAATGTCTAAAAATGCCTGTGATATTGAATACATGTGAGTTTTACTAGATACAGTTGTTTTTCAATGGTTTGCAAATACAAAAATGAGGTTTTACTCAATATGACTGTATACTGTAACACTCAATATGACATTTATTTAAACATAACTCCTACACCACACATGAAAAATGGCTAATAATGCCTGAAATAATGCATCTTTGGGAGTTTTACTCGAAATATATGCTTTTTTAAATCTTGCAAATGCAAAAAGTTGTTTTTTTACTCAATATGACTATAATAGTCTTAGAATCCTGAGATAATGCGAAAAAAGCAATAAAAATGTATTCAAACATAACTTCTAAACAACAAATGCAAAATGGCTAATAATGCCTAGAGATATGTATTTTGGTTAGTTGTACTAGAAAAATGATCTTTTGTAAGGTTTGCAAAGACACAAGTTAGTTTTTTTATTCAATATAACAGTGTAACTGTCATACTAAATATGAAAGGTTTATAATCATAACTCCAAAACCAAATATGACATTTGTCTTAAAAAACCTTTAATATTGAATTTATGTAAGTTTTAGCAGAATCAGGTATTTTGGAAAGAATCACAAATACAAATATTAGATTTTACTGGCCTCATATTGGTCACGCTCAAAATGACAGTTTTTGAAACATAACTCCAAAAATACACATGCAAAATGTCTAATAATGCCTGAAGAAATGCATCTTCGAGAGTTTTCCAGAAAAAAAAAATTTGGTAGGGTTTGCAAAAACAAAATTTGATTTGTTACTCAATTTGACAGTACTATACTTAGAATCCTGAGATAATGCGAAAAAAGCAATAAAATGTATTCAAACATAATTCCTAATCCAAACGTGCAAAATGTCTAAAAATGCCTGTGATATTGAATACATGGGAGTTTTACTAGATACAGTTGTTTTTCAATGGTTTGCAAATACAAAAATGAGGTTTTACTCAATATGACTGTATACTGTAACACTCAATATGACAGTTATTCAAACATAACTCCTACACCACACATGAAAAATGGCTAATAATGCCTGAAATAATGCATCTTTGGGAGTTTTACTCGAAACATATGCTTTTTTAAATATTGCAAATGCAAAAAGTAGTTTTTTACTCAATATGACTATTATAGTCTTAGAATCCTGAGATAATGCGAAAAAAGCAATAAAGATGTATTCAAACATAACTTCTAAACAACACATGCAAAATGGCTAATAATGCCTAGAGATATGTATTTTGGTTAGTTGTACTAGAAAAATTATCTTTTGTAAGGTTTGCAAAGACACAAGTTAGTTTTTTTTTTCAATATAACAATGTAACTGTCATACTAAATATGAAAGGTTTATAATCATAACTCCAAAACCAAATATGACATTTGTCTTAAAAAGCCTTTAATATTGAATTTATGTAAGTTTTAGCAGAATCAGGTATTTTGGAAAGAATCACAAATACAAATATTAGATTTTACTGGCCTCATATTGGTCAAACTCAAAATGACAGTTTTTGAAACATAACTCCAAAAATACACATGCAAAATGTCTAATAATGCCTGAAGAAATGCATCTTCGAGAGTTTTCCTGAAAAAAAAAACATTTGGTAAGGTTTGCAAAAACAAAATTTGATTTTTACTCAATTTGACAGTAATGTACTTAGAATCCTGAGATAATGCGAAAAAAGCAATAATAATGTATTCAAACATAACTTCTAAACAACACATGCAAAATTTCTAAAAATGCCTGTGATATTGAATAAATGTGAGTTTTACTAGATACAGTTGTTTTTCAATGGTTTGCAAATACAAAAATGAGGTTTTACTCAATATGACTGTATACTGTAACACTCAATATGACAGTTATTTAAACATAACTCCTACACCACACATGAAAAATGGCTAATAATGCCTGAAATAATGCATCTTTGGGAGTTTTACTCGAAACATATGCTTTTTTAAATCTTGCAAATGCAAAAAGTAGTTTTTTACTCAATATGACTATAATAGTCTTAGAATCCTTAGATAATGCGAAAAAAGTAATAAAAATGTATTCAAACATAACTTCTAAACAACACATGCGAAATGGCTAATAATGCCTAGAGATATGTATTTTGGTTAGTTGTACTACAAAAAATATCTTTTGTAAGGTTTGCAAAGACACAAGTTAGTTTTTTTTTCAATATAACAATGTAACTGTCATACTAAATATGAAAGGTTTATAATCATAACTCCAAAACCAAATATGACATTTGTCTTAAAAAGCCTTTAATATTGAATTTATGTAAGTTTTAGCAGAATCAGGTATTTTGGAAAGAATCACAAATACAAATATTAGATTTTACTGGCCTCATATTGGTCACACTCAAAATGACAGTTTTTGAAACATAACTCCAAAAATACACATGCAAAATGTCGAATAATGCCTGAAGAAATGCATCTTCGAGAGTTTTCCTGAAAAAAAAAACATTTGGTAAGGTTTGCAAAAACAAAATTTGATTTTTACTCAATTTGACAGTAATGTACTTAGAATCCTGAGATAATGCGAAAAAAACAATAAAAATGTATTCAAACATAATTCCTAATCCAAACGTGCAAAATGTCTAAATATGCCTGTGATATTGAATACATGTGAGTTTTACTAGATACAGTTGTTTTTCAATGGTTTGCAAATACAAAAATGAGGTTTTACTCAATATGACTGTATACTGTAACACTCAATATGACAGTTATTTAAACATAACTCCTACACCACACATGAAAAATGGCTAGTAATGCCTGAAATAATGCATCTTTGGGAGTTTTACTCGAAACATATGCTTTTTTAAATCTTGCAAATGCAAAAAGTAGTTTTTTACTAAATATGACTATAATAGTCTTAGAATCCTTAGATAATGCGAAACAAGCAATACAAATGTATTCAAACATAACTTCTAAACAACAAATGCAAAATGGCTAATAATGCCTAGAGATATGTATTTTGGTTAGTTGTACTAGAAAAATGATCTTTTGTAAGGTTTGCAAAGACACAAGTTAGTTTTTTTTCAATATAACAATGTAACTGTCATACTAAATATGAAAGGTTTATAATCATAACTCCAAAACCAAATATGACATTTGTCTTAAAAAGCCTTTAATATTGAATTTATGTAAGTTTTAGCAGAATCAGGTATTTTGGAAAGAATCACAAATACAAATATTAGATTTTACTGGCCTCATATTGGTCACACTCAAAATGACAGTTTTTGAAACATAACTCCAAAAATACACATGCAAAATTTCTAATAATGCCTGAAGAAAGGCATCTTCGAGAGTTCTCCTGAAAAAAAAAACATTTGGTAAGGTTTGCAAAAACAAAATTTGATTTGTTAGTCAATTTGACAGTAATGTACTTAGAATCCTGAGATAATGCGAAAAAAGCAATAAAAATGTATTCAAACATAATTCCTAATCCAAACGTGCAAAATGTCTAAAAATGCCTGTGATATTGAATACATGTGAGTTTTACTAGATACAGTTGTTTTTCAATGGTTTGCAAATACAAAAATGAGGTTTTACTCAATATGACTGTATACTGTAACACTCAATATGACAGTTATTTAAACATAACTCCTACACCACACATGAAAAATGGGTAATGATGCCTGAAATAATGCATCTTTGGGAGTTTTACTCGAAACATATGCTTTTTTAAATCTTGCAAATGCAAAAAGTTGTTTTTTTACTCAATATGACTATAATAGTCTTAGAATCCTGAGATAATGCAAAAAAAACAATAAAAATGTATTCAAACATAACTTCTAAACAACAAATGCAAAATGGCTAATAATGCCTAGAGATATGTATTTTGGTTAGTTGTACTAGAAAAATGATCTTTTGTAAGGTTTGCAAAGACACAAGTTGGTTTTTTTATTCAATTTAACAGTGTAACTGTCATCCTAAATATGAAAAGTTTATAATCATAACTCCAAAACCAAATATGAAATTTGTCGTAAAAAGCCTTTAATATTGAATTTATGTGAGTTTTAGCAGAATAAGGTATTTTGGAAAGAATCACAAATACAAATATTAGATTTTACTGGCCTCATATTGGTCACACTCAAAATGACAGTTTTTGAAACATAACTCCAAAAATACACATGCAAAATGTCTAATAATGCCTGAGGAAATGCATCTTCGAGAGTTTTCCAGAAAAAAAACATTTGGTAAGGTTTGCAAAAAAAAAATTTGATTTGTTAGTCAATTTGACAGTAATGTACTTAGAATCCTGAGATAATGCGAAAAAAGCAATAAAAATGTATTCAAACATAATTCCTAATCCAAACGTGCAAAATGTCTAAAAATGCCTGTGATATTGAATACATGTGAGTTTTACTAGATACAGTTGTTTTTCAATGGTTTGCAAATACAAAAATGAGGTTTTACTCAATATGACTGTATACTGTAACACTCAATATGACAGTTATTCAAACATAACTCCTACACCACACATGAAAAATGGCTAATAATGCCTGAAATAATGCATCTTTGGGAGTTTTACTCGAAACATATGCTTTTTTAAATCTTGCAAATGCAAAAAGTAGTTTTTTACTCAATATGACTATTATAGTCTTAGAATCCTGAGATAATGCGAAAAAAGCAATAAAGATGTATTCAAACATAACTTCTAAACAACACATGCAAAATGGCTAATAATGCCTAGAGATATGTATTTTGGTTAGTTGTACTAGAAAAATTATCTTTCGTAAGGTTTGCAAAGACACAAGTTAGTTTTTTTATTCAATATAACAGTGTAACTGTCATACTAAATATGAAAGGTTTTTAATCATAACTCCAAAACCAAATATGAAATTTGTGTTAAAAAAAACTCTAATATTGAATTTATGTGAGTTTTAGCAGAATCAGGTATTTTGGAAAGAATCACAAATACAAATATTAGATTTTACTGGCCTCATATTGGTCACACTCAAAATGACAGTTTTTGAAACATAACTCCAAAAATACACATGCAAAATGTCTAATAATGCCCGAAGAAAAGCATCTTCGAGAGTTTTCCAGAAAAAAAACATTTGGTAAGGTTTGCAAAAACAAAATTTGATTTGTTACTCAATTTGACAGTAATGTACTTAGAATCCTGAGATAATGCGAAAAAAGCAATACAAATGTATTCAAACATAATTCCTAATCCAAACGTGCAAAATGTCTAAATATGCCTGTGATATTGAATACATGTGAGTTTTACTAGATACAGTTGTTTTTCAATGGTTTGCAAATACAAAAATGAGGTTTTACTCAATATGACTGTATACTGTAACACTCAATATGACAGTTATTTAAACATAACTCCTACACCACACATGAAAAATGGCTAGTAATGCCTGAAATAATGCATCTTTGGGAGTTTTACTCGAAACATATGCTTTTTTAAATCTTGCAAATGCAAAAAGTAGTTTTTTACTAAATATGACTATAATAGTCTTAGAATCCTTAGATAATGCGAAACAAGCAATACAAATGTATTCAAACATAACTTCTAAACAACAAATGCAAAATGGCTAATAATGCCTAGAGATATGTATTTTGGTTAGTTGTACTAGAAAAATGATCTTTTGTAAGGTTTGCAAAGACACAAGTTAGTTTTTTTTCAATATAACAATGTAACTGTCATACTAAATATGAAAGGTTTATAATCATAACTCCAAAACCAAATATGACATTTGTCTTAAAAAGCCTTTAATATTGAATTTATGTAAGTTTTAGCAGAATCAGGTATTTTGGAAAGAATCACAAATACAAATATTAGATTTTACTGGCCTCATATTGGTCACACTCAAAATGACAGTTTTTGAAACATAACTCCAAAAATACACATGCAAAATTTCTAATAATGCCTGAAGAAATGCATCTTCGAGAGTTCTCCTGAAAAAAAAAAACATTTGGTAAGGTTTGCAAAAACAAAATTTGATTTGTTAGTCAATTTGACAGTAATGTACTTAGAATCCTGAGATAATGCGAAAAAAGCAATAAAAATGTATTCAAACATAATTCCTAATCCAAACGTGCAAAATGTCTAAAAATGCCTGTGATATTGAATACATGTGAGTTTTACTAGATACAGTTGTTTTTCAATGGTTTGCAAATTCAAAAATGAGGTTTTACTCAATATGACTGTATACTGTAACACTCAATATGACAGTTATTTAAACATAACTCCTACACCACACATGAAAAATGGCTAATGATGCCTGAAATAATGCATCTTTGGGAGTTTTACTCGAAACATATGCTTTTTTAAATCTTGCAAATGCAAAAAGTTGTTTTTTTACTCAATATGACTATAATAGTCTTAGAATCCTGAGATAATGCAAAAAAAACAATAAAAATGTATTCAAACATAACTTCTAAACAACAAATGCAAAATGGCTAATAATGCCTAGAGATATGTATTTTGGTTAGTTGTACTAGAAAAATGATCTTTTGTAAGGTTTGCAAAGACACAAGTTGGTTTTTTTATTCAATTTAACAGTGTAACTGTCATCCTAAATATGAAAAGTTTATAATCATAACTCCAAAACCAAATATGAAATTTGTCGTAAAAAGCCTTTAATATTGAATTTATGTGAGTTTTAGCAGAATAAGGTATTTTGGAAAGAATCACAAATACAAATATTAGATTTTACTGGCCTCATATTGGTCACACTCAAAATGACAGTTTTTGAAACATAACTCCAAAAATACACATGCAAAATGTCTAATAATGCCTGAGGAAATGCATCTTCGAGAGTTTTCCAGAAAAAAAACATTTGGTAAGGTTTGCAAAAAAAAAATTTGATTTGTTAGTCAATTTGACAGTAATGTACTTAGAATCCTGAGATAATGCGAAAAAAGCAATAAAAATGTATTCAAACATAATTCCTAATCCAAACGTGCAAAATGTCTAAAAATGCCTGTGATATTGAATACATGTGAGTTTTACTAGATACAGTTGTTTTTCAATGGTTTGCAAATACAAAAATGAGGTTTTACTCAATATGACTGTATACTGTAACACTCAATATGACAGTTATTCAAACATAACTCCTACACCACACATGAAAAATGGCTAATAATGCCTGAAATAATGCATCTTTGGGAGTTTTACTCGAAACATATGCTTTTTTAAATCTTGCAAATGCAAAAAGTAGTTTTTTACTCAATATGACTATTATAGTCTTAGAATCCTGAGATAATGCGAAAAAAGCAATAAAGATGTATTCAAACATAACTTCTAAACAACACATGCAAAATGGCTAATAATGCCTAGAGATATGTATTTTGGTTAGTTGTACTAGAAAAATTATCTTTCGTAAGGTTTGCAAAGACACAAGTTAGTTTTTTTATTCAATATAACAGTGTAACTGTCATACTAAATATGAAAGGTTTTTAATCATAACTCCAAAACCAAATATGAAATTTGTGTTAAAAAAAACTCTAATATTGAATTTATGTGAGTTTTAGCAGAATCAGGTATTTTGGAAAGAATCACAAATACAAATATTAGATTTTACTGGCCTCATATTGGTCACACTCAAAATGACAGTTTTTGAAACATAACTCCAAAAATACACATGCAAAATGTATAATAATGCCCGAAGAAAAGCATCTTCGAGAGTTTTCCAGAAAAAAAACATTTGGTAAGGTTTGCAAAAACAAAATTTGATTTGTTACTCAATTTGACAGTAATGTACTTAGAATCCTGAGATAATGCGAAAAAAGCAATACAAATGTATTCAAACATAATTCCTAATCCAAACGTGCAAAATGTCTAAATATGCCTGTGATATTGAATACATGTGAGTTTTACTAGATACAGTTGTTTTTCAATGGTTTGCAAATACAAAAATGAGGTTTTACTCAATATGACTGTATACTGTAACACTCAATATGACAGTTATTTAAACATAACTCCTACACCACACATGAAAAATGGCTAGTAATGCCTGAAATAATGCATCTTTGGGAGTTTTACTCGAAACATATGCTTTTTTAAATCTTGCAAATGCAAAAAGTAGTTTTTTACTAAATATGACTATAATAGTCTTAGAATCCTTAGATAATGCGAAACAAGCAATACAAATGTATTCAAACATAACTTCTAAACAACAAATGCAAAATGGCTAATAATGCCTAGAGATATGTATTTTGGTTAGTTGTACTAGAAAAATGATCTTTTGTAAGGTTTGCAAAGACACAAGTTAGTTTTTTTTCAATATAACAATGTAACTGTCATACTAAATATGAAAGGTTTATAATCATAACTCCAAAACCAAATATGACATTTGTCTTAAAAAGCCTTTAATATTGAATTTATGTAAGTTTTAGCAGAATCAGGTATTTTGGAAAGAATCACAAATACAAATATTAGATTTTACTGGCCTCATATTGGTCACACTCAAAATGACAGTTTTTGAAACATAACTCCAAAAATACACATGCAAAATTTCTAATAATGCCTGAAGAAATGCATCTTCGAGAGTTCTCCTGAAAAAAAAAAACATTTGGTAAGGTTTGCAAAAACAAAATTTGATTTGTTAGTCAATTTGACAGTAATGTACTTAGAATCCTGAGATAATGCGAAAAAAGCAATAAAAATGTATTCAAACATAATTCCTAATCCAAACGTGCAAAATGTCTAAAAATGCCTGTGATATTGAATACATGTGAGTTTTACTAGATACAGTTGTTTTTCAATGGTTTGCAAATTCAAAAATGAGGTTTTACTCAATATGACTGTATACTGTAACACTCAATATGACAGTTATTTAAACATAACTCCTACACCACACATGAAAAATGGCTAATGATGCCTGAAATAATGCATCTTTGGGAGTTTTACTCGAAACATATGCTTTTTTAAATCTTGCAAATGCAAAAAGTTGTTTTTTTACTCAATATGACTATAATAGTCTTAGAATCCTGAGATAATGCAAAAAAAACAATAAAAATGTATTCAAACATAACTTCTAAACAACAAATGCAAAATGGCTAATAATGCCTAGAGATATGTATTTTGGTTAGTTGTACTAGAAAAATGATCTTTTGTAAGGTTTGCAAAGACACAAGTTGGTTTTTTTATTCAATTTAACAGTGTAACTGTCATCCTAAATATGAAAAGTTTATAATCATAACTCCAAAACCAAATATGAAATTTGTCGTAAAAAGCCTTTAATATTGAATTTATGTGAGTTTTAGCAGAATAAGGTATTTTGGAAAGAATCACAAATACAAATATTAGATTTTACTGGCCTCATATTGGTCACACTCAAAATGACAGTTTTTGAAACATAACTCCAAAAATACACATGCAAAATGTCTAATAATGCCTGAGGAAATGCATCTTCGAGAGTTTTCCAGAAAAAAAACATTTGGTAAGGTTTGCAAAAAAAAAATTTGATTTGTTAGTCAATTTGACAGTAATGTACTTAGAATCCTGAGATAATGCGAAAAAAGCAATAAAAATGTATTCAAACATAATTCCTAATCCAAACGTGCAAAATGTCTAAAAATGCCTGTGATATTGAATACATGTGAGTTTTACTAGATACAGTTGTTTTTCAATGGTTTGCAAATACAAAAATGAGGTTTTACTCAATATGACTGTATACAGTAACACTCAATATGACAGTTATTCAAACATAACTCCTACACCACACATGAAAAATGGCTAATAATGCCTGAAATAATGCATCTTTGGGAGTTTTACTCGAAACATATGCTTTTTTAAATCTTGCAAATGCAAAAAGTAGTTTTTTTACTCAATATGAGTATAATAGTCTAAGTGAATCCTGAGATAATGCGAAAAAAGCAATAAAAATGTATTCAAACATAACTTCTAAACAACAAATGCAAAATGGCTAATAATGCCTAGAGATATGTATTTTGGTTAGTTGTACTAGAAAAATGATCTTTTGTAAGGTTTGCAAAGACACAAGTTAGTTTTTTTTATTCAATATAACAGTGTAACTGTCATACTAAATATGAAAGGTTTATAATCATAACTCCAAAACCAAATATGAAATTTGTCTTTAAAAGCCTTTAATATTGAATTTATGTGAGTTTTAGCAGAATCAGGTATTTTGGAAAGAATCACAAATACAAATATTAGATTTTACTGGCCTCATATTGGTCACACTCAAAATGACAGTTTTTGAAACATAACTCCAAAAATACACATGCAAAAGGTCTAATAATGCCTGAAGAAATGCATCTTCGAGAGTTTTCCAGAAAAAAAAAACATTTGGTAAGGTTTGCAAAAACAAAATTTGATTTGTTACTCAATTTGACAGTAATGTACTTAGAATCCTGAGATAATGCAAAAAAAGCAATAAAAATGTATTCAAACATAATTCCTAATCCAAACGTGCAAAATGTCTAAAAATGCCTGTGATATTGAATACATGTGAGTTTTACTAGATACAGTTGTTTTTCAATGGTTTGCAAATACAAAAATGAGGTTTTACTCAATATGACTGTATACTGTAACACTCAATATGACAGTTATTTAAACATAACTCCTACACCACACATGAAAAATGGCTAATAATGCCTGAAATAATGCATCTTTGGGAGTTTTACTCGAAACATATGCTTTTTTAAATCTTGCAAATGCAAAAAGTAGTTTTTTACTCAATATGGCTATAATAGTCTTAGAATCCTGAGATAATGCGAAAAAAGCAATAAAAATGTATTCAAACATAACTTCTAAACAACACATGCAAAATGGCTAATAATGCCTAGAGATATGTATTTTGGTTAGTTGTACTAGAAAAAAGATATTTTGTAAGGTTTGCAAAGACACAAGTTAGTTTTTTTTTCAATATAACAATGTAACTGTCATACTAAATATGAAAGGTTTATAATCATAACTCCAAAACCAAATTTGACATTTGTCTTAAAAAGCCTTTAATATTGAATTTATGTAAGTTTTAGCAGAATCAGGTATTTTGGAAAGAATCACAAATACAAATATTAGATTTTACTGGCCTCATATTGGTCACACTCAAAATGACAGTTTTTGAAACATAACTCCAAAAATACACATGCAAAATGTCTAATAATGCCTGAAGAAATGCATCTTCGAGAGTTTTCCTGAAAAAAAAAAACATTTGGTAAGGTTTGCAAAAACAAAATTTGATTTTTACTCAATTTGACAGTAATGTACTTAGAATCCTGAGATAATGCGAAAATAGCAATAATAATGTATTCAAACATAACTTCTAAACAACACATGCAAAATGTCTAAAAATGCCTGTGATATTGAATACATGTGAGTTTTACTAGATACAGTTGTTTTTCAATGGTTTGCAAATACAAAAATGAGGTTTTACTCAATATGACTGTATACTGTAACACTCAATATGACATTTATTTAAACATAACTCCTACACCACACATGAAAAATGGCTAATAATGCCTGAAATAATGCATCTTTGGGAGTTTTACTCGAAATATATGCTTTTTTAAATCTTGCAAATGCAAAAAGTTGTTTTTTTACTCAATATGACTATAATAGTCTTAGAATCCTGAGATAATGCGAAAAAAGCAATAAAAATGTATTCAAACATAACTTCTAAACAACAAATGCAAAATGGCTAATAATGCCTAGAGATATGTATTTTGGTTAGTTGTACTAGAAAAATGATCTTTTGTAAGGTTTGCAAAGACACAAGTTAGTTTTTTTATTCAATATAACAGTGTAACTGTCATACTAAATATGAAAGGTTTATAATCATAACTCCAAAACCAAATATGACATTTGTCTTAAAAAACCTTTAATATTGAATTTATGTAAGTTTTAGCAGAATCAGGTATTTTGGAAAGAATCACAAATACAAATATTAGATTTTACTGGCCTCATATTGGTCACGCTCAAAATGACAGTTTTTGAAACATAACTCCAAAAATACACATGCAAAATGTCTAATAATGCCTGAAGAAATGCATCTTCGAGAGTTTTCCAGAAAAAAAAAATTTGGTAGGGTTTGCAAAAACAAAATTTGATTTGTTACTCAATTTGACAGTACTATACTTAGAATCCTGAGATAATGCGAAAAAAGCAATAAAAATGTATTCAAACATAATTCCTAATCCAAACGTGCAAAATGTCTAAAAATGCCTGTGATATTGAATACATGGGAGTTTTACTAGATACAGTTGTTTTTCAATGGTTTGCAAATACAAAAATGAGGTTTTACTCAATATGACTGTATACTGTAACACTCAATATGACAGTTATTCAAACATAACTCCTACACCACACATGAAAAATGGCTAATAATGCCTGAAATAATGCATCTTTGGGAGTTTTACTCGAAACATGTGCTTTTTTAAATATTGCAAATGCAAAAAGTAGTTTTTTACTCAATATGACTATTATAGTCTTAGAATCCTGAGATAATGCGAAAAAAGCAATAAAGATGTATTCAAACATAACTTCTAAACAACACATGCAAAATGGCTAATAATGCCTAGAGATATGTATTTTGGTTAGTTGTACTAGAAAAATTATCTTTTGTAAGGTTTGCAAAGACACAAGTTAGTTTTTTTTTTCAATATAACAATGTAACTGTCATACTAAATATGAAAGGTTTATAATCATAACTCCAAAACCAAATATGACATTTGTCTTAAAAAGCCTTTAATATTGAATTTATGTAAGTTTTAGCAGAATCAGGTATTTTGGAAAGAATCACAAATACAAATATTAGATTTTACTGGCCTCATATTGGTCAAACTCAAAATGACAGTTTTTGAAACATAACTCCAAAAATACACATGCAAAATGTCTAATAATGCCTGAAGAAATGCATCTTCGAGAGTTTTCCTGAAAAAAAAAACATTTGGTAAGGTTTGCAAAAACAAAATTTGATTTTTACTCAATTTGACAGTAATGTACTTAGAATCCTGAGATAATGCGAAAAAAGCAATAATAATGTATTCAAACATAACTTCTAAACAACACATGCAAAATTTCTAAAAATGCCTGTGATATTGAATAAATGTGAGTTTTACTAGATACAGTTGTTTTTCAATGGTTTGCAAATACAAAAATGAGGTTTTACTCAATATGACTGTATACTGTAACACTCAATATGACAGTTATTTAAACATAACTCCTACACCACACATGAAAAATGGCTAATAATGCCTGAAATAATGCATCTTTGGGAGTTTTACTCGAAACATATGCTTTTTTAAATCTTGCAAATGCAAAAAGTAGTTTTTTACTCAATATGACTATAATAGTCTTAGAATCCTTAGATAATGCGAAAAAAGTAATAAAAATGTATTCAAACATAACTTCTAAACAACACATGCAAAATGGCTAATAATGCCTAGAGATATGTATTTTGGTTAGTTGTACTACAAAAAATATCTTTTGTAAGGTTTGCAAAGACACAAGTTAGTTTTTTTTTCAATATAACAATGTAACTGTCATACTAAATATGAAAGGTTTATAATCATAACTCCAAAACCAAATATGACATTTGTCTTAAAAAGCCTTTAATATTGAATTTATGTAAGTTTTAGCAGAATCAGGTATTTTGGAAAGAATCACAAATACAAATATTAGATTTTACTGGCCTCATATTGGTCACACTCAAAATGACAGTTTTTGAAACATAACTCCAAAAATACACATGCAAAATTTCTAATAATGCCTGAAGAAATGCATCTTCGAGAGTTCTCCTGAAAAAAAAAAACATTTGGTAAGGTTTGCAAAAACAAAATTTGATTTGTTAGTCAATTTGACAGTAATGTACTTAGAATCCTGAGATAATGCGAAAAAAGCAATAAAAATGTATTCAAACATAATTCCTAATCCAAACGTGCAAAATGTCTAAAAATGCCTGTGATATTGAATACATGTGAGTTTTACTAGATACAGTTGTTTTTCAATGGTTTGCAAATACAAAAATGAGGTTTTACTCAATATGACTGTATACTGTAACACTCAATATGACAGTTATTTAAACATAACTCCTACACCACACATGAAAAATGGCTAATGATGCCTGAAATAATGCATCTTTGGGAGTTTTACTCGAAATATATGCTTTTTTAAATCTTGCAAGTGCAAAGAGTTGTTTTTTTACTCAATATGACTATAATAGTCTTAGAATCCTGAGATAATGCAAAAAAAACAATAAAAATGTATTCAAACATAACTTCTAAACAACAAATGCAAAATGGCTAATAATGCCTAGAGATATGTATTTTGGTTAGTTGTACTAGAAAAATGATCTTTTGTAAGGTTTGCAAAGACACAAGTTGTTTTTTTTATTCAATTTAACAGTGTAACTGTCATCCTAAATATGAAAAGTTTATAATCATAACTCCAAAACCAAATATGAAATTTGTCGTAAAAAGCCTTTAATATTGAATTTATGTGAGTTTTAGCAGAATAAGGTATTTTGGAAAGAATCACAAATACAAATATTAGATTTTACTGGCCTCATATTGGTCACACTCAAAATGACAGTTTTTGAAACATAACTCCAAAAATACACATGCAAAATGTCTAATAATGCCTGAGGAAATGCATCTTCGAGAGTTTTCCAGAAAAAAAACATTTGGTAAGGTTTGCAAAAAAAAAATTTGATTTGTTAGTCAATTTGACAGTAATGTACTTAGAATCCTGAGATAATGCGAAAAAAGCAATAAAAATGTATTCAAACATAATTCCTAATCCAAACGTGCAAAATGTCTAAAAATGCCTGTGATATTGAATACATGTGAGTTTTACTAGATACAGTTGTTTTTCAATGGTTTGCAAATACAAAAATGAGGTTTTACTCAATATGACTGTATACTGTAACACTCAATATGACAGTTATTCAAACATAACTCCTACACCACACATGAAAAATGGCTAATAATGCCTGAAATAATGCATCTTTGGGAGTTTTACTCGAAACATATGCTTTTTTAAATCTTGCAAATGCAAAAAGTAGTTTTTTACTCAATATGACTATTATAGTCTTAGAATCCTGAGATAATGCGAAAAAAGCAATAAAGATGTATTCAAACATAACTTCTAAACAACACATGCAAAATGGCTAATAATGCCTAGAGATATGTATTTTGGTTAGTTGTACTAGAAAAATTATCTTTCGTAAGGTTTGCAAAGACACAAGTTAGTTTTTTTATTCAATATAACAGTGTAACTGTCATACTAAATATGAAAGGTTTATAATCATAACTCCAAAACCAAATATGACATTTGTCTTAAAAAGCCTTTAATATTGAATTTATGTAAGTTTTAGCAAAATCAGGTATTTTGGAAAGAATCACAAATACAAATATTAGATTTTACTGGCCTCATATTGGTCACACTCAAAATGACAGTTTTTGAAACATAACTCCAAAAATACACATGCAAAATGTCTAATAATGCCTGAAGAAATGCATCTTCGTGAGTTTTCCAGAAAAAAAAAATTTGGTAAGGTTTGCAAAAACAAAATTTGATTTGTTACTCAATTTGACAGTACTATACATTAGAATCCTGAGATAATGCGAAAAAAGCAATAAAAATGTATTCAAACATAATTCCTAATCCAAACGTGCAAAATGTCTAAAAATGTCTGTGATATTGAATACATGTGAGTTTTACTAGATACAGTTGTTTTTCAATGGTTTGCAAATACAAAAATGAGGTTTTACTCAATATGACTGTATACTGTAACACTCAATATGACAGTTATTTAAACATAACTCCTACACCACACATGAAAAATGGCTAGTAATGCCTGAAATAATGCATCTTTGGGAGTTTTACTCGAAACATATGCTTTTTTAAATCTTGCAAATGCAAAAAGTAGTTTTTTACTAAATATGACTATAATAGTCTTAGAATCCTTAGATAATGCGAAACAAGCAATACAAATGTATTCAAACATAACTTCTAAACAACAAATGCAAAATGGCTAATAATGCCTAGAGATATGTATTTTGGTTAGTTGTACTAGAAAAATGATCTTTTGTAAGGTTTGCAAAGACACAAGTTAGTTTTTTTTCAATATAACAATGTAACTGTCATACTAAATATGAAAGGTTTATAATCATAACTCCAAAACCAAATATGACATTTGTCTTAAAAAGCCTTTAATATTGAATTTATGTAAGTTTTAGCAGAATCAGGTATTTTGGAAAGAATCACAAATACAAATATTAGATTTTACTGGCCTCATATTGGTCACACTCAAAATGACAGTTTTTGAAACATAACTCCAAAAATACACATGCAAAATGTCTAATAATGCCTGAAGAAATGCATCTTCGAGAGTTTTCCTGAAAAAAAAAAACACCTGGTAAGGTTTGCAAAAACAAAATTTGATTTGTTACTCAATTTGACAGTACTATACTTAGAATCCTGAGATAATGCGAAAAAAGCAATAAAAATGTATTCAAACATAATTCCTAATCCAAACGTGCAAAATGTCTAAAAATGCCTGTGATATTGAATACATGGGAGTTTTACTAGATACAGTTGTTTTTCAATGGTTTGCAAATACAAAAATGAGGTTTTACTCAATATGACTGTATACTGTAACACTCAATATGACAGTTATTCAAACATAACTCCTACACCACACATGAAAAATGGCTAATAATGCCTGAAATAATGCATCTTTGGGAGTTTTACTCGAAACATATGCTTTTTTAAATCTTGCAAATGCAAAAAGTAGTTTTTTACTCAATATGACTATTATAGTCTTAGAATCCTGAGATAATGCGAAAAAAGCAATAAAGATGTATTCAAACATAACTTCTAAACAACACATGCAAAATGGCTAATAATGCCTAGAGATATGTATTTTGGTTAGTTGTACTAGAAAAATTATCTTTTGTAAGGTTTGCAAAGACACAAGCTAGTTTTTTTTTTCAATATAACAATGTAACTGTCATACTAAATATGAAAGGTTTATAATCATAACTCCAAAACCAAATATGACATTTGTCTTAAAAAGCCTTTAATATTGAATTTATGTAAGTTTTAGCAGAATCAGGTATTTTGGAAAGAATCACAAATACAAATATTAGATTTTACTGGCCTCATATTGGTCAAACTCAAAATGACAGTTTTTGAAACATAACTCCAAAAATACACATGCAAAATGTCTAATAATGCCTGAAGAAATGCATCTTCGAGAGTTTTCCTGAAAAAAAAAACATTTGGTAAGGTTTGCAAAAACAAAATTTGATTTTTACTCAATTTGACAGTAATGTACTTAGAATCCTGAGATAATGCGAAAAAAGCAATAATAATGTATTCAAACATAACTTCTAAACAACACATGCAAAATTTCTAAAAATGCCTGTGATATTGAATAAATGTGAGTTTTACTAGATACAGTTGTTTTTCAATGGTTTGCAAATACAAAAATGAGGTTTTACTCAATATGACTGTATACTGTAACACTCAATATGACAGTTATTTAAACATAACTCCTACACCACACATGAAAAATGGCTAATAATGCCTGAAATAATGCATCTTTGGGAGTTTTACTCGAAACATATGCTTTTTTAAATCTTGCAAATGCAAAAAGTAGTTTTTTACTCAATATGACTATAATAGTCTTAGAATCCTTAGATAATGCGAAAAAAGTAATAAAAATGTATTCAAACATAACTTCTAAACAACACATGCAAAATGGCTAATAATGCCTAGAGATATGTATTTTGGTTAGTTGTACTACAAAAAATATCTTTTGTAAGGTTTGCAAAGACACAAGTTAGTTTTTTTTTCAATATAACAATGTAACTGTCATACTAAATATGAAAGGTTTATAATCATAACTCCAAAACCAAATATGACATTTGTCTTAAAAAGCCTTTAATATTGAAATTATGTAAGTTTTAGCAGAATCAGGTATTTTGGAAAGAATCACAAATACAAATATTAGATTTTACTGGCCTCATATTGGTCACACTCAAAATGACAGTTTTTGAAACATAACTCCAAAAATACACATGCAAAATGTCTAATAATGCCTGAAGAAATGCATCTTCGAGAGTTTTCCTGAAAAAAAAAACATTTGGTAAGGTTTGCAAAAACAAAATTTGATTTTTACTCAATTTGACAGTAATGTACTTAGAATCCTGAGATAATGCGAAAAAAACAATAAAAATGTATTCAAACATAATTCCTAATCCAAACGTGCAAAATGTCTAAATATGCCTGTGATATTGAATACATGTGAGTTTTACTAGATACAGTTGTTTTTCAATGGTTTGCAAATACAAAAATGAGGTTTTACTCAATATGACTGTATACTGTAACACTCAATATGACAGTTATTTAAACATAACTCCTACACCACACATGAAAAATGGCTAGTAATGCCTGAAATAATGCATCTTTGGGAGTTTTACTCGAAACATATGCTTTTTTAAATCTTGCAAATGCAAAAAGTAGTTTTTTACTAAATATGACTATAATAGTCTTAGAATCCTTAGATAATGCGAAACAAGCAATACAGATGTATTCAAACATAACTTCTAAACAACAAATGCAAAATGGCTAATAATGCCTAGAGATATGTATTTTGGTTAGTTGTACTAGAAAAATGATCTTTTGTAAGGTTTGCAAAGACACAAGTTAGTTTTTTTTCAATATAACAATGTAACTGTCATACTAAATATGAAAGGTTTATAATCATAACTCCAAAACCAAATATGACATTTGTCTTAAAAAGCCTTTAATATTGAATTTATGTAAGTTTTAGCAGAATCAGGTATTTTGGAAAGAATCACAAATACAAATATTAGATTTTACTGGCCTCATATTGGTCACACTCAAAATGACAGTTTTTGAAACATAACTCCAAAAATACACATGCAAAATTTCTAATAATGCCTGAAGAAATGCATCTTCGAGAGTTCTCCTGAAAAAAAAAACATTTGGTAAGGTTTGCAAAAACAAAATTTGATTTGTTAGTCAATTTGACAGTAATGTACTTAGAATCCTGAGATAATGCGAAAAAAGCAATAAAAATGTATTCAAACATAATTCCTAATCCAAACGTGCAAAATGTCTAAAAATGCCTGTGATATTGAATACATGTGAGTTTTACTAGATACAGTTGTTTTTCAATGGTTTGCAAATACAAAAATGAGGTTTTACTCAATATGACTGTATACTGTAACACTCAATATGACAGTTATTTAAACATAACTCCTACACCACACATGAAAAATGGGTAATGATGCCTGAAATAATGCATCTTTGGGAGTTTTACTCGAAACATATGCTTTTTTAAATCTTGCAAATGCAAAAAGTTGTTTTTTTTACTCAATATGACTATAATAGTCTTAGAATCCTGAGATAATGCAAAAAAAACAATAAAAATGTATTCAAACATAACTTCTAAACAACAAATGCAAAATGGCTAATAATGCCTAGAGATATGTATTTTGGTTAGTTGTACTAGAAAAATGATCTTTTGTAAGGTTTGCAAAGACACAAGTTGGTTTTTTTATTCAATTTAACAGTGTAACTGTCATCCTAAATATGAAAAGTTTATAATCATAACTCCAAAACCAAATATGAAATTTGTCGTAAAAAGCCTTTAATATTGAATTTATGTGAGTTTTAGCAGAATAAGGTATTTTGGAAAGAATCACAAATACAAATATTAGATTTTACTGGCCTCATATTGGTCACACTCAAAATGACAGTTTTTGAAACATAACTCCAAAAATACACATGCAAAATGTCTAATAATGCCTGAGGAAATGCATCTTCGAGAGTTTTCCAGAAAAAAAACATTTGGTAAGGTTTGGAAAAAAAAAATTTGATTTGTTAGTCAATTTGACAGTAATGTACTTAGAATCCTGAGATAATGCGAAAAAAGCAATAAAATGTATTCAAACATAATTCCTAATCCAAACGTGCAAAATGTCTAAAAATGCCTGTGATATTGAATACATGTGAGTTTTACTAGATACAGTTGTTTTTCAATGGTTTGCAAATACAAAAATGAGGTTTTACTCAATATGACTGTATACTGTAACACTCAATATGACAGTTATTCAAACATAACTCCTACACCACACATGAAAAATGGCTAATAATGCCTGAAATAATGCATCTTTGGGAGTTTTACTCGAAACATATGCTTTTTTAAATCTTGCAAATGCAAAAAGTATTTTTTTACTCAATATGACTATTATAGTCTTAGAATCCTGAGATAATGCGAAAAAAGCAATAAAGATGTATTCAAACATAACTTCTAAACAACACATGCAAAATGGCTAATAATGCCTAGA